>NC_142063.1:214349131-215026988 GCF_059756535.1 Pantherophis guttatus
GTACATCAGCCTTCTCATCCTGGTACTTTCCAGATTTGCTGAAATGACAGTGTTTACTATGCTATCTTGTTCTAATGCTGTGCATCCATCTTGGAGTTGGCACAAAACTATATTGCTATGAAATTTGCTCTCTCCATTGCTGATCCCTACCCATTTTCTCATGCCTGCCTTATCAATCCCTGTATGACCTGGTGTCTATCCAAGATAACAGATTTTATACATCTGGAAACTGTCTGTGGATTGTGTAAGAATAAAGGAAGAGAATGCAGCTTTAAGACTGGTAGAGCTAGGAACGACTTAAGCCTGATGGATAGACAAAGAAATGAAGGCATTGTCAAGGGAATCCATCACAAAAATAATGTTGTTACAATTTAAGGTAGTCCTTGATGCATGACCACAATTGAGCCCAAAATTTCTGTTGTTAAGTGAAACATTTTTAAGCGAGTTTGCCCCATTTTATGACCTTTCTTGCCACAACTGTTAAGTGAATCACTGTTAAATTAGTCAGATGGTTGTTAAGTGGCTTCCCCATTGACTTTGCTTGTTAGAAGGTTACAAAAGGATTAATGACCCTGGAATATTGTCACCATCATAGATATGAATCAATTGCCAAATGTCTGAATTTTGATCATATCCCATGGGGATGCTACAACAGTCGTGAGTGTAAAAATTAAGTCACTTTTTTTCAGTGCTGTTATAACTTTGAAAGGTCACTAAAAGAACTGTTGTAAGTAGAGGACTACCTCTACTTAATTCTGCAGTGATGACATGGCTTACATCTCTTAGAACTTCCAACTGATATGGAACGTATCAGTTTGTGGAATAACAAGTATATCAGTAAAGGAAATATATAAAGAGTTAGCAAGATTGTTGTACTTAAGAATTGGATTGGGATTTGAAGTGATGTAGGTTCAGGTCCTGCTTTTCTCCATTATTCTTGAGAAAAAAATATTTTTTGGGGGGGTGGAGGCTGAAATGCTTTTTAAAGCATACTTTACAGATCTAAGGTTATTTATTACTCTGGGAATATAAAAAAAATAAGATGTTTTAATCCAAAGTTTTTCAAATTGTGTTTTGTGGAATCTTAAAATTCCATAAGAACTTGTTGGGGTTCCTTTAGCAAGTGAGACTGGGGTGGGGTGGGGGAGTTCACTCAAATAGAGCCAAATTTCTATCACCAGTGGTTTGATATCTCTCTCTCTCCCCCCCCGTGTGTGTGTGTGTATGTGTGTGTGTGTGTGTGTGTGTGTGTGTGTGTCTGACTTCCTTCTTATTTTCTCCCCTAGGACTCTGTATCTCAAATGCTGCCTTATTGAAATCTTGCACTGATTTTGTCCTAGATCATGGGTGTCCAAAATTTTGGCTTGCCTGGGCCACATTGAATGAAGAAGAATTGTCTTGGGCCATATATAAAATATATAACATCGTTATTGTATATAAATATCAAACTTTCTTTATTTGTTAATATTTTTATTATGTCTTGTGGGGCCACATCAGGGGTGGGTTCTACTTACCTTTACTACTGGTTTGCAATGGGGCTGCGCATGCGTGTGCGCTTTGCTTGTGCGCGCGCTCTTCTGCGCATGCACAGAAGCTTTCTGATGACGTCGGGGTCGGTGGGCAGAGCCTCCCGCCAGTTTTACTACCGGTTCTATAGAACCGGTGTGACCCAGGGGGCAACCCACCACTGGGCCACATTACTAGCTGTCCAGGTCATATGTGCCTGTAGACCATGGGTTGGACACGCCTATCCTAGATGGTTGAGACTAAGAGCTTAAGGCCTTTTAGAAGATGTCTATGGAGACTTTCAATCATCCAAGTCATGGTTGTCCCAAAGGTGCTTTTCTAAAAGGCAACTGGACTTTCTTGGGTTTTTTTTCCTTTGAAAATGTTTCACTTCTCATTCAAGAAGCATGAGAAGTGAATGTTTTCAAAGGAAAACCCAGAAAGTCCAATTGCCTTTTGAAAAAAAAAAAAAGCCCCTTTGGGGGTCTTTCAGAAAAGTTAGGTCTTAGCCAGGTTCTGGAGGACCCAAAGAGTTGGGGCCATTCTTGTCTTGTGGCCAAGCAATTCTGTAAGAGGGGAAGTCCCCATAGAGAACACCGTTTATATGGTCCCTTCCCATCATATCTCATAAGGGGTAGGGATCCTTAGCCAATGTTCTTTACCATTAAAGGAGAATATTTGTAGCTCAGGGTTGAAATGAGGAGTCTATGGTGTTCTCTGAACTTGGTTGTTTTCTTGCAAACGTTTCATTACCCAAACTAGGTAGCATCATCATAACTGGCACTGGTGATGTTCCTTAGTTTGGGTAATGACAGGTCTGCAAGAAAACAACCACGCTCAGAGAGCACCAAGGACTGCACTTAACCATTCTAGATCTTGGTTTGGTCTTGGACCCTAAAGTAATAAATAACAACAATTTTCTGCATCTCTGAGATGCAGGAAAAGAGGAAACCCTAAGTATGATTTGAGATAGGAATTGTATGCCTATGATTTGAGAAGGGTTCATGCTCAGAGCAAATGAAAAAAAAATATTACCCTGATTTGGTTAATCCCCAGTGAAATAGTCATGTAAATACTATGGAAGAACTGTTTTGCTGAAGTTTTAATGTGGGAATAAACTGTTTGAAAAAGTGAGGAGCAAAGGAGAACAAGGAGTGCCAAGCATATTATTTTAGTTTAGCTGAAACAAAGGAAGAAATGTTCCTTATCTCTATATCATAATATTTTAGTAATTGAAGTGGAGACAATACCCTTAGAAGCAAGCATTATTTGATTAGGCAACACTTGTACTCTACAGCTTGCAAAGGGCTTTAAACGCAATAAATAAAAGTAAGATCTTATACAAGGCAGCTCCGCTTTAGTAATTGCTGTTTTGGAGCTCACATCACTGCAGTTATTTAGTTCAGCATTTCGTCTCCAGCTGCAGCACAATTTTTGCCAAATATAGATAAATGAAGTTAAACTTATTGGCACCCATTCGTTCCGTCTCCCTGTTTTGAGTTTATAGATTCCGTACAAATTCAAGTTTATTCAGAGGATCTCCATGGCTGTTCTGCATTAAAGTGCAGACAGCGTTTCTAAGAAATTGTAGACCCTCACACAGAACTGAGATTTGAATAACACAGCAGATATTTGAGGGGGGGGGAACCAAGATGGAGTCTGAAAGGATTGGAATATTTCTGAAAATGAGTGAAACGTGTAGGCTTTCATCACCAAATATACAATTAATTCCCCTCTTTTATGAGTCTTGTTACCATTTGTTTGACTATAGCAGTCTGTGATTTTAAAAAAATAATAATAATTGCAAACATCACTACTGAAATGCAAAGTAAAATACAGTATTAAAACATAATGGCTTTAATTAGCTACAGAAAGATGGAGGTGTAATGAAAGTAAACAGAGTAAGACAACACTCAGGCTTAAGCCGTGTTCTTGGGGGAATTTTGGGTCTAGAAGCCGTATGTTTTTGGCTACTCTTATTTCCAATACATCTACTAATTAATTTAGTTTTGGCCTTGCTAGTGGGATACTGCCAGAAAACTGTTCAGGGAGCACCCTTGAAGGTAATACTCTTTTTATCTTGAGGGTAGACCTTACTGTTTACTTATGGAAGAGGAGAACAGTATAGTTCCAATAAACATATAAAAGAATGAACTTTGTTGCACAAAGACCAGCATGGCTTCTTCCCAGTTCTGGAATACTGTGGATACAGGTTGGTTTCCCAGCTGGGTCCAGGCAGTAAAATAATATCAAAACCGAAGGACTTGGGCAGAAGTTTGCGGCATTTCTTTTTTCTTGTTATTGTTTCTATATTTTTTAATCTTTCTTTTCATTTCCAGATGGACATTAACATGAAGTCATGCAACCAAAAGTTGGTGGCTTGCATTGCAATCTTAGCTTACTTCTCAGTTTACTCTCAGGCTTATAAAAGCAGGTTGGGGGAGGGTGCATGTGGCTTCTGAGCTGCAAGGGTTTGTACTCAAGGAGTACAAACCCTTGCAGCTTTCTACTCAAGGATTTCTACTCAACCGTTGCAGCTTTCTACTCAGGATTTCTACTCAAACATGTCATGAAGGATATCTGAAATGCTTTTGCAAAATGATGCCCAGAATTGCCTCTCCTCTCCTCTCCTCTCCCTTCCCCTCCTCTCCCCTCCTCTCCATTTCAACTTTATGAAAATGATTTTTATGAATGTATAATCTTTATACTCTTATAACACTTTGGGGATTCTTGAGAATCAAACATGGGATATAAATAATAATCACATCAAACTTTTTCTTTCCAAAAAAGGAAGATGGTGTCAACAAATGCCAAATGTGCTATTGCTGGCTATTGCTGGCCATTGTGATTTTCTTCTTGCATTATCATCATGATGTCTTCCAGTTCTTGACTTGAGATGCAAGCTCCTTTCACCTGCGCGAAATTGAAATTCCAAAAAGGTGCCCAAACGGGGAGAATTTCTGTGATAGGTTGGATTATTATTTGTGTGTGTGTGTGTGTATGTATGAAACAATTATATTAGAAGTCATTGCTAGAGAGAACATGCCTGTAGTGGGATCTGGAAAAGTTTGAATATCTTTCTTAATGACAACAAATATTATTTTGGATTGTAAAACTGTTCCCATTTAGACGGTTAAAAGCATTATTTCTTCTTATTAGCTATACAAAATAGAACCTGTTTCATGTTGACAGCAAGCAAATAAAATGAAATGAATAATTGTTTTGGAAATCCAACAAACATGTGCAACATGTTGTTCCCTGTTGTGTAGTGTGACTCTCCAGCTGGAATCACTAAGGCTGCTACCACAGTCGCTTCCTCCAGCAACTATTGTACTATTGCAAATGACAGAATAAATCATATACAGTACTAGGTGTCTGCTAGTGCTTGTTCTAATTACAGCTACTACAAAAATACTAATAGCAGCAATTCAGGTGGTTAGAATATGTTAGATCAGTGTTTCTCAACCTTGGCAGCTTGAAGATGGATGGACTTCAACTCCCAGAATTCCTTAAATAGCTGTGCTGGCTGGGGAATTCTGGGAGTTGAAGACCATTCCTCTTTAAGCTGCCAAGGTTGAGAAACAGTAGGTTAGATAATACTTTTTTAAAAGGCCTTTCTTATGGTAGTGTTCCATGACCTAGAAAATCTGTGATCAGTGAAGATTTGGGGCAGGGATGGGAAATGAGGGGCTGAATAATGTTCATGGAAAAACTAATGAACTGCCTCTTTTTCCCTGCACAGAGAAACATGGGTGAATTTGGGCATCAGCGATGGTAATTGAAAAGGGACACATGGTTTCAGGCTGAAGGAAGTGCCTTGCAACCCAGATGTGGAGCTGTTTTCTCACCTTTGCCTTTACCCTATTCATGCTACTGGGCTCCCTTTAGCTCAGGCCTGTCAAACTGGCAGCCCGCGGGCCAGATGCGTCATGTGTAGG
Organism: Pantherophis guttatus; assembly: GCF_059756535.1. Classification (NCBI taxonomy): domain Eukaryota; kingdom Metazoa; phylum Chordata; class Lepidosauria; order Squamata; family Colubridae; genus Pantherophis; species Pantherophis guttatus. Next base: position 214,354,576 of record NC_142063.1, read on the forward strand.
CCACACCCACCCCGGCTCTGCAAAGGCAAAAAGTGTTGCAATATGTCACAATATGTCATGTGACGCAATCGAGTTTGACACCTGTGCTTTAGCTTGTATTTGTTAGTCAAACTTTTACTACAAAAGAAATAGTAACTTAAAAGGGATAGGAAAATTGATATCTTTATCCACCTTTACATAAAACTGTACCCCACCAGGTGTGAAAAGGGGTACTATACTTTACATATATTTCTTTGATCCAAAGCCTTATCCCTCAATAAACCCACCGTTCTTCAGACATGCATTTCATTAAAAATCCAAATATACTGGAGATTTGTGATGCTGGCTCTAACCCTGAGGTTGCACAGCTTCCTTGCCCCTAAGAGTCAGGGACTGTTTGTCTGTTTGTTTAGATGCACTATCAATTGCTAAAGTAGGAGTAACCAGTGTAAAATCAGGACACTGAAAAGTTGAAAATAGCAACTAAAACAACTCCAAGTTTTTTTTTAAAAAAACACCCCGAATTGTTAACATTATTAAGTCAACAGTTAAAGCCTGTTCAAAACTATATGGGAATTTTAAAAAGAAACTAATAAAAACCTCAACTCTGCAGGGAGTGGAGTCTATTGGGGTGGCAATAGAAAAGGCAACCCCAAGTTGCTGCCAGATGAGTTTGTAGGGACTGTCAGTGAACATGCTTAGATGTTCACTGCAAAAAGAGTTGTTCTCCCAAAGAGCATGGATCTAAACTCTACAGGGCTTTGAAAGGAATGACCAGCCATTCTCATTTTATCTGGAAACAAACTGAAACTCAGTGCCAGGTTTTAAATACTGGTGTAATATGGTCTGTTTGCATTCCTTCTGAGGCCAACCTAACCACTAGATTTGGGACACAGGAAAGTTTCCAGACCAGTCACACACAATGTAAACCTGGAGGTTACTATAGTGCCATGTGCACTATAATTTTAAGGATATTTCTCCCCTGGAAAGAGACATAATGAGTATATTAATTTGACTTGAGTTCAAGCTGGAAAAACCAGAGAGTGATTTGTCCCTACCTGTAACTGTGTACTTAACAGTGTAACCTAATTCATGTATATCTAACACATCTCTGGATCCCTTCATGATGATCCTGTACCTCCATTCTTTCATGCTGATATTGAAAATAGAAAATGAGATAAATTGGCTTTCTAACCATTTTGAATAGAGGTTGCTCAACAACATTGGACTGGGTTCTTTGAACGCTGTCAATGAGCCCTAAATATTGCCTGCATTTAATAATGGTCTGGAAGAAGCCAAACAAGCTGAGATAAAAATCCCCAAAGTGAAGATTCTTTTGGCCAGTAGCAAGAAATGTTTTGGAAGCAGCTATAGTTCTTCAAAAAGTTCAGTTTTATAACTTAAGTGGCCTCCTTAATTTTATACCGTTTTGGGATTAAGAGATGTTGGTGATGACCTGCCAGGACTTCCCCTGAGTCCATCTGAAGTGACAAAACTTATTGATTCTTTAGTTATACTATATTTTGGCCAACATAATGCTAGTGTCACCTAATCTTGAAATAGCTGCATGGTGGCCAGTTAACTTTCAAGGTATTGTATCTAATCACTGAATCTTTAATGATGAGATCCTATCAATCTTAGAGATTGTCTGCCTTGCTATAAACCCATACATCTGAGAGGATCTTTTGAGGCCATCTTTTTATATAGGTATCCACTTGCCAGCCACATGGGAAAGACTTTTGGCCTGCATTGTTCCCAGATGGAGGAGTATTTTTCCGTGACGTTTATATATTTATTTTATTCTGTATGGCCAGATGGCTTTCAATAATATAAAAACAATAAAAAACAACACCCACACCCCCCAACTCTGGCATCAACAATCAAATGAACCATTTGATGAGCTCCATCCTACTCTGGGGTCAGAATAACAGAATTGGAAGGGACCTTGGAGGTCTTCTAGTCCAACCCTCTTCTCAAGTAGGAAACTCTATACTATTTCAGACAAATGGTTGTCCAATCTCTTATTATGTTGTACCTTATGATTCTTGATAAACATATCTTTTCCTTTATATACACTGAAAGCATATGCACCAAGACAAATTCCTTGTGTGTCCAATCACACTTGGCCAATAAAAAATTCTATTCTATTCTATTCTATTCTATTCTATTCTATTCTATTCTATTCTATTCTATTCTATTCTATTCTATTCTATTCTATTCTATTCTAAAAAACCTCCAGTGTTGAAGTACCTACAACTTCTGAAGGCAAGCAGTTAATTTTCTAACTATCAGGAAAATTTTCCCTAATTCTAGGTTGCTTCTCTCCTTGATTAGAGTCCATTCATTCCTTATTTGTCCCACTAGATGGACATCCTTAAAAGAGGGGATCGGTAGCATTCCCTGCCTCTTTGATGGATTGGGTAGACCTGACCAGGAAAAGGTTTACATGCTATTTGACTAGAACGACTGCATCACCGAAAATGGAAAATTGTGGCTTTTGCCAAATGGATATATTCTAATTTGCCTATCCATTTGAGTTGTGTGAATTGATAAATTTAGAGATGGAAATGCAACCTCTCATTTTTTTCTTACCCATTTGTAGACTAGTAATCTTGGGTCTGATGCAGTAGAGCTCTGTGCTTGTCTATTTCCTCAGGTCCTCCCCCCTTCTTGAATTAAAACTGTGATGCAAAACTTGATATATGCTGCTTCATTACTGTTGAATGCAGCTATGATGTTTGTGTGGGTGGTATTTTATGTTTATGTATATCAACGTTTCTCTATATATGGACGTATATGGGTATGTTTATATAGATCCCTCTCTCTGTGTGTGCTTCTGTCTATCATAGAGCTAGGTGTCATCTAGCTATTTATTTGGGTGCCTATAAATAGCTTGGGCAACAATGTTCGTGATTTCCATAAGAGGACTTCTTCATATACCAGTGTGGGTCTTTGACTATTCCCTAAAAAAATGGAAACAATTAAAGCGAAAAGAAAACAGGAAAAAAAAAAGAGAGAAAGAAAGAGAGGAAAGGTCAGTTTGGTATACCGAGCTGCACAAAGATTGTAAGAACTGTTTTCTTATTAGAAAAACACTCGAGACTTATCATGTGCAGCAGATGGGAGAAGAAAAAGCAGCTTGAAGACAGTTATATAAATATATCCTTGATGTCTGTTTTGCTTTTCAATTTGCAGAGAACAGTACAAAGGTAGTGCAGAGCGCCAGTCAGGGCTGCACTGTGTCTCTTGATATCCATTCCAGATGCTGGCTAGACTTTGTGGAGCCAGTCTTATGGCACTGGGGCTGGAGCTAGTTGTCTTTTCCTCCAGGTGTGATGCTTCACGCTGATCCTCCTACAGGCCTGGCCAGTTTTATCCAAACACACGAAGCTCAGAGACAGGCATCCACCAGCTTTCTGACCAGAAACCACCTCCTGTTTAAAGGAAAAGGCGAAAAGGCACCCACCACCCGCTCGCTCAGCCTGTCACAGCCTTGCAGACAAGCCCACTTGTCCCTGCCGATTATCCTGTCACTTCAAAAGCCAGACCACCAGAACTTAAACGGCAAGAGGAAGCCCAACGCTGTTTGCAAAATCATGTCAGCTAAGTTAGTAGCTCTTTTAGGAAATATTTCACTTTGTACTCTGAAATTATCTGGGGGTGCTATCTGCTAGCGCTCAAGGCTGCCAAGCGGCTGGTCTCGGACCAGACTGGGGAAGAATTTTTTTTTTTTTACACTGTAATATTTTAACTGCCTGATTAAACAATGCTAAGTGCAGAAGTGGTTCATAAATCTTGCAGGCGCCAACCCCATCTATTTGAACGTGAGTTGCTGTCTAGGGTGAGTCAACAGGTTACAAAAGAGTTTGTGTCAAACTGAGGGGCAGAACCTCACTCTGTACCAGTGGTGGGTTGCCCCTGGTTCGGACTGGTTCACAAGAACTGGTAGTAAAACCGGCGGGAGGCCCCACCACCACCCTGTATGTCGTCATCAGCGATCTGATGATGAAGCAAGGCAGGTGCGCGAGCGAAGAGAGTGAACACGCACAATCCCATTGCGAACCAGTAGTAAAGGTAAGTAGAACCCACCCCTGGTCTGTACCCCTTGGAAATCAGGCTGCTCCCCATGTGAATGAGGAGGTTGAAAGATGGAGGGCCAAGAGGTCACTTTCAAGGGAAAGCTTGCTGGGAACAGAAATGAGGTGGCGTTCCTTCCATATTTAGGATGATCCAGGTTTGAGATCAGCATACTTTTGACATGGCTGGTGTTCGGAGTGAAGATGACCCCGTTTGGTTTATGTCAAGTGTTTCTCAAAGGTCAGAGAATCCTGGGAAATCCATCTCCAAATGATTCTGATGGAAGTCTGGTGCTTCTTCTCTTTCTCCTCAACCTCATGAAGCATCACGAGGGAGCCTGGCTCTAGCTGAGGTGAAAATTCTGAGATCTGTTTTCCCCTCAGATCCAACTTTGGGCCTCATGCTTGTTAAAACTGTGAGTCGTTGCACAAGATGAACGTGACAATGAACACCTTGGGAAACAGCCCAGACAAAGATGCTAGAGAAGCAAGTGAAATTGCAAAGTTAAGGGACTATTCCCGTTTTGAATTTTAGTCATAGCTTTCTTTGTCTTTCTTTCGTTAGATGCTCAGGGCAGCTAACAATAAAAACAAAAGGTAAATACTTAATATGATGTACAACGGATAATATCACAATAAACATTTTTTTTAAAAAATGTAAGTTGCAAGTTGTCCCTTTTTGTTCTAATTCTCTCTTTTCCAGAGGCCCTGCTTAGAAAAGTTCCAGATAGGTGTGGATCACATATACACACACATTCAAGATGGGTTTTTTTGCAACTGTGTGGTCAAAGTCCTGTCCCCTTTTATATGCTTTCTGAGTGTGATTACATAAAAAAGGGTGGTATGTTTGTGTGTATGTGATTGCATTGTCACAGCCAACAGGGGAGGCCCTCCATGTATGGGGATTGTGTTTTCCTCAGACTTTGACAATGTATATGTATATGTATATATGTTAATGTCTATTGTCCAATTTTCTAGGCCTACTGTAATCACTGAATGTTTCCTTTGTTCATACAATTGAATAAGCAAATTATAAAGTTATTTAATTAATCTGACAGCAGTCTTTTGCAGGGTGTTTTATTCAACCCTGTGCTAGATTAAGCGGAAGCGGCAACACTTGCTGTTGCCGCTTCATGCTGGCTGTGTGACTTTTTGAAGATGCTCACTCTTGGAAGATACATACTTCAAAAATGTCAACTCGGAAACAAGGTTAAGGACACAAGATCAATTATGTGGCACAAATAAGTGGCTGGTTTATTCTGGTGTTAAAGAAGTCTCAGCCGCCTGACTGATCTGAGGAATGGCAATAACCAGCTGACCATTTCTATTCCTAGGAGAAGGATAGTCTTAATAAGACAGCTATTCAAGGGAAGATATTTGGATGTCCTCTGTTTCTCTGCCATTGCCTGTGGGGAAATCTGAATGCTACCCTTGTAGGCAATGCCTGATGAATCACTTGACTGAATAGAGTCCTGTGGCTCAATATTACTCAAATGTGAGTTTTGATTCATTTTGCCTTTACGCCATCTCTTTCACTCATTTTGCCCACCTTACAAAAGTGCCTATTGTATACAGATAGTCATTGACTTATGACAATTGAGCTCAAAATTTTTGTTGCTAAACGAGACAGTTGTTAAGTGAGTTTTGCCCCATTTTATGACCTTTCTTGCCACAGTTGTTAAGTGAGTCACTGCAGGTGTTAAGTTAGTAACACAGTTGTAAAGTGAATTTGGCTTCTCCATTGACTTTGCTCGTCAGACGGTAGCAAAAGGTGATCACATGACCCCAGAACACTGCAACTATCATAAATATGAGCCAGTTGCCAAGCATCTGAATTTTGATCATGTGACTGTGGGGATTCTGCAACAGTTGTGTGAAAAACAATAATATATTTTTTTAATGCAGTTGTAACTTAGAACAGTCACTTAATGAATGGTTGTAAAATAAGGACTACCTGTATTGGATTATTGTCATTGTACTTTTTTTTTTTTAGTGGTTTTCTATTTTTCCCTTCTGGTCTGTCAGTTGTTCTGTGACTTTTTAGAAAATGAAATCCTAATATCCTTGCACATCTAGGGAGTGATCCACACCAAGCAAGGAAGGCTCATATGCATTTTCTAAGTTTACTTGCCAACTTGTCTCTGAATGGATTTACTTTGAGGCCACTCTTTAAGAATTCTGAGTAATGAGTCTATGGAGATTCTCAGTCATCCAGGTCATGGTTGTCCCAAAGGTGCTTTTTCAGGAGGCAACTGGACTTTCTTGGTCTTTTTCTTTTGAAGATGTTTCGCTTCTCATCCAAGAAGTTTCTTTAGCTCTGACTGAATGATGGGGATGCAAGGAATATAAATCCTTCCATTCCCCACCATTTAGTCAGAGCTGAAGAAGCTTCTTGGATAAGAAGTGAAATGTCTTCAAAAAAAACCCCACAAGAAACTCCAGCTGCCTCTTGAAAAAGCACCTTTGGGTCTGAGTAATGCGCCTTTGTGCCAGAGTGACTTTGTAAAAATTTCGTAGACTACAAGGGCCAGCAGGGAATGAAGGATCCATGCCTGAAAGGATGAGGGGAGGAGAGGCGACATGGCATGTGTTTGCTGCTATTTTCAGAGGCGTCACTGATTGTCGGTCTGGCTTCCATGTCCGAATGAATAGTGATGTTTTGCTACCAAATATTGGCTCATCTGCTTTTTAATGTTCTTAAATCAACTGAAGAGGGCCAAGAAACAGGAAGCAGGACTTTTTCAAAAGAAGAGTCAGGCTAAACAATTCCAAATCGGGGATTACTGGAAAAGGGGAATGTTGTATGGTCACATGGAGCAGCAGGATGAAAAGCTCTATTCTTAATGCCCTACATTCTTTTAACTCTATGAAAAGCCAGAAGGGACTTCTTGACAATTTTGTAAGTTTCAGTACAACCTCCATCCATCCCCACCATGTTCTCTCCTAGGAAAGGATGGATGCTACCTGGAATTTGTTCTGGCTAATATCCTTTCCACTCAGGACCTGCTGGAAGCAAAACAATCACATGTTCTCCTATTGGGATTTTAAGTGGATTTCTTTCTTTTTTTTTCTTTTAAACCCCTATTCAAGTGTCTGGATTATTCAGGGAAGATGAATGAATAGGGAACATTTATTTCTCAATCATCTACAGGAGAGGAAAAAAAATTCTGACTGGTCTTCATTACAGTAATCAATTAGGTTACCATGTGAGACATTTTGCTATATATATAAAAAAAGACTGCAAAACCCTTTTTATTCTCTTCATACTGAGGTGCCCTAAAATGCTAGAATTGTGGGAAGTGGAGATGGCTTTCATCAGTTTGCTGGGTGATCTTCGGCTATTGGCTATGGAATTTAAATTACCTGAAACTGTATAACCCCCTTGTGTCCTCTGAAGGTAAAGGAATTAATTCTGCATGTGATTATTAATCATGAAATCATAGTCATCTTTATATATCTCCTCACCAGCCATTTATAAATTGGATGACCCTGATGATTAGTAAATAAAATCATGACTTGAAAGCATGCATTTTTTTTCATCCCCTCCCTCAGAAATTCATTATATGGACCTGACCTCATTCTGCACTACATTCCAGAGAGTTCAGAGGCTAGCTGATGAAGGGATCCAGGAAGCAGTGAGAAGAAAATGATCCCACAGAAGTCTGGATATATTTTTGGGGCTACTGAATTATCCAATGATGTGTTAGGAACAACTCAAGGCAATGCCCCCCCCAACCTTTTGAGCACCAGGGATCAATTACATGGAGAGAGGTTTTTCTGTGGACTAGGGGGATACTGCCTGCATCCCACAGATGAGACTTTGCTTGTTTGCGTGGCCTTGTTTCTTGCATGCTGCAGCCTGGTGACTTAAGGGACTTGATCTTATCCTTTGTCCTCCAAAAACATGGGGAGATTTTATTTTTATTTATTTATTTTATTTTTTTATCCCACCTTTATTACTTTATAAATAACTCAAATACTCACTATTCTTTTCTCTTATTTTCCCCACAACAACAACCCTGTGAGGTGGATGGGCTGAGAGAGAGAGAGAGATAGACTGTCCCAAAGTCACCCAGTTGGCTTTCATATCTAGTTCCTAAGATGGAACTAGAACTCGCAGCCTCCTGGTTTTTCTTGGCCAGCTTTAAGATTCCTAGAATATAAAGAGAAGCAGAACATCATTTAGCAGGTAATTAAATGTTACTCTTTAAATAGTTACAGTATTACAACATGCATATTCCATTTGCTTGATTTTTGTAAATACACTTTTCAGGCATGTTTGACTTGGAGAAACAGGAACTATATAAATCAAATTAAAAAAAACAACAACTAGAAGAACATATTCCAAATATCATGCTGTAGGATGGTTGACACAATTTGCTTCTGAGATTCACACTGACAACAACTAACAAAATCTTAAGCCTAGGAGGAACAATCCACTAAATGAAAGGTGGCAATTTCAATTAAAATTCTTTTCACAAATAGTTCTTTTTGTTAGATTGCCTCACTATATTATTAACCTCCAGATGAGATCCCGTATACGGTAGTTGCAAGATGTACAACAACTTCAGTTACACTGGCTGAGAACTAGAACTGAATCTGTAAGATTCTCAGATGAGAAAGGAGGATTTCGTTCCAAAAGTTAAAATTTGGCTATTCTTGTCAAATAACTAGAGGTTTTGTCTAAGTTATCTAATGCAAACTTGGCCCAGGAGATGGGAGTGATCATGTCAGTTTCCTGAATCTATTGCCAAGATGTAAGCTATTGCATTGGCCTGCAGGAAAACATCTTCCTGAAATATCCTTCCGACTTCAGAATAAGACTGTTTCTTTTCTATCATCAGCATCAGGAATCTTGCCTGTTGCACCTCTGGTGTCAAGACTCATCAATTATGAGTGTCTTAACATTTTGCAGCAAGACTCTGCAGATGTATCTCAGGGCTATTTCTAACAGTCTGCTCTCTGTGATAACTATTAAGGATTCATTTCAGTTGCTAGAAAGGGAAACAGATTTTCCAAAATACCTGTTACTACTGTTGACCACTAATTATGTGATCACATGAAGGGAGGCCTGCATATAATTATCACACATCTTATTGCAAGCATAAAAGTCATCAGATCCTATAGGTTGAAAAAAAAAAAACCTTAATGTAATAATCAACCACTTCTTAGACATGAGGGTACTTATTAATGAAATGAAGATATTCTAGGTTTCTGGTCTGGTCTTTGCAGTAAATACCAGTCTGATATTTTATCCTTTTTATTGATGGGATGAAGCATAAAAAAAAGCTCATAGTAAAGATCTCTCCAGGCTTTAAATGGTAACTGAGCAAAATCAGTGAACTATTATTGGTGATGTCTTGGGGAGCTGTGTAGAGCTGATGATTTCTTTGTAACGCCCAGGCAGAGATACATCTCATAGTCCTGACACATGTTCTTTGAATACCCATCTGTTTGAGTTTTTCAGAGAGATCCATTAATATATTGCTGGGAAAATGCCCTTATCTCTTTTGCTTTGTGGCAGGATTGTTTTATACAATATACTAAGGATTGAAATCTTTTCTTTACTATCTTTAAAAAAAAAAAAACCCTGCTGTATTTATTTTAGAAAAACCACAACTGTGAAATTCATCTGCATCTCTCAAAAAATATTTCGTATCACCGAATGGCGACCGACCATTTGTATGCATGGACTATGCAAAATGTTGCTTAGAAACACCATGTTATCAAACGGGGAACACCAAGTTGGAGAAGTTCCCAGACAGCCGGTTTGCGATGATAATTTGCAATGGAAAATTCCAATGCCTGGTCCAAGATCCTAGATCTCCTTGCTTCTCCTTTTCCTCATTTTGTTTGCTTCTTATTTGGCCTTCTTACTTTCCTCTTCTATGCTTCTCTTTGTCTGTTTTAATTGGACCCCACAGGATTTGAGATTGTACTTTTATTTCATCCATTCTGCACAGAGCCCCACTAATTTCACTGAGCTTGCTATATTTCTGTGGGATTCATAGAACAATTGTTGAATGTTTGGGGAGAAGGAAGCTTGCATGGGCATTCGAAAAATAGAAGTGTTTTGTATTTGATGAGCATGTAGCATTTATTCTGTTTCCATAAATTTTATGGTCTTTTAGATTCTGCCAACTTTTGTGTGATAGAAGAGATTAATTCAGCATGTCTGCTGATGAATATTAAAAGAAATGGACATCCTCAAGCATTCGTTTCAGTGGCATGATCATAAGTGGATATGATGTTCCTTTAGAAAAGAGAGGACTGGTAAGACATAGAGGTGTTAGCAAATATTTCTAAAAACCATGAAAATGTATATTTTTAGATGCAACCAAAGATGTTGTTGTAGCAATTTAGATAATAGCTAATATATCAAACATTAAAGACCACAAACAAGAGAAGAAAATAAACGGAGACAATAGAGGTAAAAGTCCTGTTTTGTCTTTAGCTGCTAGAACTAAGCAGAAATTGCTCTTTGGATTTTGTAATATACAAGTTTATGTGAGCATATAGCAATTTTGTTAAGAACAGATTAACTGTTGATAGTGAATTATGTCCCAATTCTAAGTAATCCTTATCTCTTTGTGCTTCACACAGTTGAGTTTATAAGGACAAACATTTAGTAGAACAATTGTTTACTCTTAGAGGGGGCTGTAAAGCACTGTGAAGCGGTATATAAGTCTAAATGCTATTGCTATTGCTACTCAAATTAGCAGAAGCCACAAAGAAATGTCTCTGTTTTTCAGTCATGTTTCACATGCCTTCTCTTAGTACTATCCTGAATCCCTTTGAAATTGAACCCCAATAGAGAAGAAGAAAAGAATCCATATTTACCACACTCAAATCAAACACAGTTTCATTGAATAGCAGATTTCTAAGTACGCATTCAGAAATAATGATGAAGGTCGTGATGATAATAGCAGCCTGCTCAAATGAGAGTAGCCTCCACAGGTTTTTCGTAAACATAATATAAAATTGCAATATACAATATAATATATATTTTCTTCTCACTATCAAGGAGTGGAATGGGACAGATCGTCGTGGCCAACTCTGTATGGGACAACTTGCTACAGGACAATTCAATGCAGGATAACACAAGAAAGGGACAAGTAGAATTGTAGCTCACCCCAGCCTTGAGGGCTTCTAACTTGAGAAATTTCAACCTAAAGCAAGACAAAGCCTGCTGCAATTCACTTGTCCCTCTCTTGAGCTACCCCGTGTTGAATTGTTCCATGGCAAGTTGTGCTGTGGTGAGTTGGCTGCAGCAAGTTGTCCCCAGGGGAGTTGGCTGGGCCAAGTTGGCTATGGTGAGTTGTCCTACACCCATCTGAGAGTTGGACATCTAGGGATAACCGGGGGGCTCCTGCTGCAAATCTGACAGTCACTCACATAACCAGAGGAAATAGCAGGTGTAATTAGATTGTAATTCCAGAACAAAAAGGTAAAAAGTCAAAGAGCATTGATAATTTCATAGGATTTTAGGAAGCAAGCTGCCTGAAGCAATAAATATTATAAAATCCCCAAAAATATTCCCTGAAATTTGGTAGAATAGGACATCTTTTAATAATGAAGGGTGACATTTTCCTTAGATAAATAAGTAATTGGAAAACAATTATATTTCTAAATTTCCAAGATCTGCATAATGTGTTGATTAGCAGCGGCTCCTCCATTCAGGTTTCCTTGAATCAAGACATTATTTTAGAGGTGGGGTAGAAAGGGAAGGTCTCCAAAAAGCTGGGACAAACCATCTAGTGTATTGTAGAGTAGAATTCTGATTATGGTTGGATAACAATCTTTCCTTCCCCACTCATTGTTCCACATGTGATAGCCAAGCCATTGATTGTAGGCCATGGCTGAAGGCACATTGCATATTCTGGTCTTTATAATAAATAATGAACATTATTTGTTTTCAATTATAGTGACCAGTATAAACAAAATGTCATGTTCATCAGCAAGGATTACCAGGCAAGTTGATTCATAGCCATAAAAGTGATTGATGCTATGTTGGATGATATGAGCCTTTCAAAAACTGACTGACTGAGTGATTGAATATCACATTTGTATCAATTTTTAGTGATAGGTAGGTAGATTTTTCTCCATGATGATCTGCCTCTAACTGTTCTTCAGGTTTCCAATAGACCACACATTGCCATCCATCTTGCTGCTGGTTTTCCTCACCACCGACAATGCTGCTGTCCTACAAAGTGACCTTGACTATGTGTCAGAATGGTCAAACAATTGGCAACTCCAAATCTCAACCAACAAATGCTCTGTCTTACACATTGGCAACAAAAATCAGAACACCAAATTCATGCTGGGCCGATACGACCTCTTAGACAACCCTCACTCTTCAAGAACCTTGGAGTACTCATCTCAAATGATCTAAGTGCCAGAGCTCACTGCAACAACATTGCCAAAAAGGCATTAAGAGTTGTTAACTTAATCTTGTGAAGCTTCTTCTCCGGTAACATTGTACTGCAAACTAGGGCATACAAAACCTTTGCTAGACCAATTCTTGAATACAGCTTGTCTGCCTGGAATCCGCACTGTATATCGGACATTAATACAATTGAGCGAGTCCAGAGGTATTTCACAAGAAGAGTACTCCACTTCTCTGCTCATAATAGAATACCTTATGCCACCAGGCTTGAAATTCTGGGCTTGGACAACCTAGAATTACGCCGCCTTCGGTCTGACCTAAGCGTAGTACACAAAATTATCTGCTACAACGTCCTACCTGTCAATGACCTCAAAGAGCCTGGGTGGCGCAGCAGACTAAAGTGCTGTTAAATAGCACCAGCTGCCTGCAATTACTGCAAGTTCAAATCTCACCAGGCTCAAGGTTGACTCAGCCTTCCATCCTTTCGAGGTAGGTAAAATGAGGACCCGGTTTGTGGGGGCAATAAGTTGACTTTGTATAAAAAAGAACACTGCTTGGCGGGGGGGGGGGCGAAAGCCCTACTAAGCAGGTATATACAGAAGTATGAAGGCTATTGCTTAACTCATTGTAAGCCGCCCTGAGTCTCCAGAGAAGGGCGGCATATAAATTGAACCAATAAATAAATAAATAAATGACTATTTCAGCTTCAACCACAATAATACATGAGCACACAATAGATACAAACTTAAGGTAAACCACTCCAAACTCAATTGCAGAAAATATGACTTCAGCAACAGTGTGGTCAATGCCTGGAATGCACTACCTGACTCTGTGGTTTCATTTCCCATAACCCCTATAACTTTAACTTTAGACTGTCTACCGTGGACCTCACCCCATTCCTAAGAGGTCTGTAAGGGGGTGTGCATAAGCGCACCAGCGTGCCTACCATCCCTGTCCTACTGTCCCCATTTATTTGTACCCATTTCCTGTGTTCATATCCATGTTTATACTTATATCTGTTATCTCGTACATGTTTGGCAAAATCAATCAATCAATCAATCAATCAATCAATCAATCAATCTTTCTAACCATTAGAACCTTCTCGAGAGAGCTAGGTCTTCACATAATCCAAATTCCCCTGAATTCCCCTTTATTTTTTCCAGTGCAAATCTAACAGCCTGGCATGCAATCATTGTTACTAGTTGGACAAGAAGACCTCCAAGATTTTTCCCCCAGCCCTGTGATTCTACTCCATCAGAACAAAAAAGCAGAAAAGCAAACAAGAGTATTTATCCCCTTCCTCACAAGCGTTGATAACCTCAAGCTGCTGTTTGCCTGGCACGTGTGCTGATTACATTCCCCTAGCATCACTCAAAAATCCATTCAGACTTGGCGACTATGTTTGACAGAGACAGACATCTATTCTTTACATCTATTGTAAAGAAGAATCTCTGCAGATTAAAAGAAGCACCACTACTTGGAACAGGGGTGAAAAACTACAAGAGCAAACTCAAGGGTCTAGTTATAATGGAGAGAAGGTCCATACCATATTAAGAAGGAGAAACAAAACAACAACAACAACAACAAAAAAAACCCATGGTGGCTCAGTGGCTAAGATGCTGAGCTTGTTGATTGAAAGTTTGGCAGTTCAGCGGTTCGAATCCCTAGTGCCGTGTAATGGAGTGAGCTCCCGTTACTTGTCCCAGCTTCTGCCAACCTAGCAGTTCGAAAGTATGTAAGAAATGCAAGTAGAAAAATAGGGATCACTTTTGGTGGGAAGGTAACAGCGTTCCGTGCACCTTTGGCATTTAGTCATGCTGGCCACATGACCACGGAGACGTCTTCGGATAGTGCTGGCTCTTCGGCTTTGAAATGGAGATGAGCACCGCCCCCTAGAGTTGGGAACGACTAGCACATATGTGCAAGGGGAACCTTTACCTTTACCTTAAAAAAATAAAATAAAAAACTGTATTACATTTGCACCAGTGAATAGAGACAGCACACCAGTCAAGACTTCTGCATTACTAAATTTTTAACTCAGCAATTTTGCTGGTGTAAGTTAAAAAAAAAAAAGAGCTTTTTTCAGCTATCCATCCTCTTTTGTCTCCGAAGCTAGATGCCTATCTGAAAGCAGTGCATATCACCATTTGCTTTAATTTAGACCTATAAAAGTTGGGTCTTGGATATCATGAGCTCGTAGACATGGAGAATGCCCATAGAATGCCTCTCAGAGGCTTAATTTTTGTGCTTGCTCAGCCAGAGCACTATGTATCCAACTGTGAATACTGCTCTAGTTCACATTCCTGGCGCCCAGCAGACTTTATACAAGTCAAGTGTACAGTTGACACTCAAAATCTCTGCTTCCATTTCTATCAGTATACGTCCCCTCTTTGCTGTTTAGATGAAAAACTAGAACAACAATATTCTACTAGAATAATAACCCCTTCAAATTACTAAAATGCTAAAAAGCAGAGAGCTTCCATGTTTTCATGGAGTCTTTCCATTTTTTTTTGTTTAAAATACATTTATTTCAATTTACAGAAAATACTAACTACACACACCAGACTAAAATACACTTTAAAAAACTGAAATCAAATGGAACAATTCTGAAACTTAAAAAAAATGAAAACCATTCGAAAAGGAAAAGAGAACCGCCCCCCCCCAAAAAGATAAAAATCTACTTAGCCACTGGTTTATTAATACATATAATGTAGTGTTGTTGTTAGTTGCGAAGTTGTGTGTGACCCAGCAGTGGGATTCACTTACTTTCCCTATCGCTTTGCAAATGTGAGCACGTGCATTTCTAATGACATGTACACATTGATGCCTGTTTTTCAGTTCTTTTGTAACAATCAGCCCAACCAAAGAGAAGACAAAAGTAAAAAAAAGTCACCTATGTTTCTCACCTATGAGTGCAAATTATATAACATCAGCCTTAGAGCTATAAAAGTTGGCCAGGCAGGATGGGTGGGCTGAAGAAGCAGAATGATTGGATCAAGTCACCACCTGACACAGACACATTTCTTAAAGGGCCAGGTAGCACATGAAAGAGAAAGTCTATCTAAATCATTGGGAAAGGTGATGTGATTTGTATGACATTGTCATCCAAATGAACCAACATCGTTGCTTTGTTTTCCAAGAGGTAGACTAATTGGATAAGATTGGACTCGATTGGATCACCATCTGACTCTTGATGGGCAGTGAAATTATAATGGCAGGCAGACTAACAGACCTGAAGGGAACTGAACATCCCTGTTGCCATTCTCTTACTCTGCCCCATTTTCCACCAGTTGTGGCCACATCATCATCTAGCACCAGGTGCTCTGAAATAAAGGAATGGAATTCCAGGTACCTTCAGAACCCCCAAATGTTCAAATGGTGAGTATTTGGCTTTTAGAAACTTTGACTCCAAAATTCATCCCTGCCTTACTTCTCATCCAAGTGATATCCTTCTGAGACAGACTATTTGAAATTGTGCAACCTTATGAACTGCCTCCTCCTCTTGGCTCTGTTTTTAGTAAGTTTCAAATCCATTTGCAAAAACCTGCAGCATTGTTACTGCCTAGTGAATAATTTGCTTATTGGGAACTGGAGAATAGACTTCAACATGGATATATCCTGAGTTTGACAAGGCTACCCATGTTTCATATGAGTAAAGGTGGACACTTTGCTCCTAAACAATGGTGTGTAGTGGGACCCAAAGAGTGGGGAAAAGCAATGAAAGAATATTACACTTAACGAGACTTTGGCTTGGTGCCCAATCTGTAAATAGCTATCTGCAGCTGCTACAGATTGGTTTATCCCCTGATGTACAGGAGAGCTTTTGTCCATTATGTCAAGGAATTATTAATCTGTTGATTTAATTTTTTTTTTCCTGGGCATAGTAACCCTTTTGTAGCAAGTGTGATCAGAAATCACTTAGACTGTGGATGAAATGCAAGAAATAAATACTATAGTTCAAACTGTTGAAGGAGAGAGAGCTAAAGTTACACATCTGATAACAGGCAGTCCACTTCCTGCAGGTTGAAGGACAGTATCATATCCTGAGAGCCATTATACCAAATTTTCGGCTGCATAGAACTCCCTTGTTCTCATCCTCTTCTGGAAAAATGGCTCCCTCTCTCTCAAAGACATGTTCCACCTGAGGATTCCCATCCCCTCCTTCTCTGTATACCCTGCCATTCTCTTTTATGCTGCTGGACCTCATAAAAGTCACATGGTCATCCTATTCCCAAAGGTGCTTGATGTAATTGATTGCAATAGAGGCTTTAATCAGAAAGATTAAAGTGAGATTCAATGACAGTTAATTTGGGATTATGATATTGAGGAGCACTATAGGCTGCAAAAAAGAGGGGCTAAGTCACTTCAAGCTCACCTAAGACAGGCAGGAACTATGCATGGCAAACTCAGAAAGAATATGAAATATGAAAGAATATGAGGTAAATTTGGTTTTAGTACAGTTTTTAATAATATTTTAGTCTGTGCCATTTTAATCTTTTAATATTTTAACTGTCAAGCACTAGGGAAATCAGGAGATCCAGGCAGTTCAAATGAATATAAAGCAGAGGTGAAATGCACTTACCTTCACTACCGGTTTGGAAATGTGATTGTGCGTGCCTCTTCTGCGCATGTGCAGAACCTTCTGCGCATGCGCAGGGGGTCAAAAACGGTATCTAATGACATCCTGGCAGGTGGGCATAGCCTCCTGCCACCAGCCCTACTGGTTTGTACGAACCAGATAGATCCGGCCAGATTTCACTGCTGGTATAAAGATATATTGCAAGCTGAAGCACTCTACAAGAATCTGAACTACTAACAGCCAAAGGAAATTGGCGGTAGATAAGGAAAGTGGGATGGACTTCGATCTCTAATGGGCGTGAAGGGACTTGTGATTGATGATGCATTTGACCCCTCCCTCGGGCTCAATCTAGTCATCTCCTACAAACTAGTTTTTACTTGTTTTGTAACTTGTAAGCTTCCCCCAGTTACCTTGTAGGGGAGATAGGTGGCATAAAAACTAACTAACTAACCAACCAACCAACCAACCAACCAACCAACCAACCAACCAGTTTGTCAAAGAGAAAGAGGGAGGAATACACACAAACATACACACACTTGGGGGAAGTTGGGATGGCAGAAGATTGGGCAATGATGATATTTTGCTTTCTGTTGGCTCTGTTCCATCCACTCTTAAGTCTTGCATGATGGGCTGCCTACTCAGATTGCTCTGTTTGGCCTATTTTAGCAACAACAATAGAAAGATTTCTCACCTCTACTTGCTGACTTCTTCACCTCATTTGAGAATTGGAGTCAGATGTCTTGTAATTATATTTTTATTTATACGTTTTACTTATGATATTTTTAGTTTCCTGTCTTCCTGTGTAAATTGTATAGCACTCTACTGCATTGTATTAGTTTTAGTAGTCCTCTACCTGTAAGGAGAAAGTTATGATTAAAGCAGGGGTGAAATGCTTCCAGTTCGGACCAGATCGCCCGATCCGGTAGCGATGGAGGCGGGTGGTTCTGAGAACCAGTAGCAAAAATCCCTGCCCCCCCCATGCCCAGCTGAGCCACGTGATCATCAGAGGCTTTTTTTCTTTTAAATGACTCTGACGATCCAAGCTCTGACGATCCCAGATGAGTTGCCTAATCGGCAATCAGGCAACTCAGCTTGGATCGTCAGAGCCATTTAAAAGAAAAAAAGTTTTTTTCTTTTAAATGCTTCTGACGATCCAAGCTCTGACGATCAGGCAACTCAGCTGGGATTGTCAGAGCCTTTTGAAAGCGTTTTTTTACAACCTCTTCCCCAAAGAGGTTGTAGAAAAAATGGTTTTAAAAGTAAAAAAAAAAATAATTGGCCATGCCCACCCAGTCACATTACCCCAAGCCACGCCCACCAAGCCACGCCCACAGAACTGGTAGTAACAAATTTTAGATTTCACCACTGGCTTAATGTCCCAATATGGTGCATTTTTAATATTGAAAAATGATCAGAGTGTGATTTCACACGCTAATAAAATGAGATTAAGTCAAACCTTGTATTTAAGATGCACTGAGAAACTATAGTTTTACTTTTGTTTTTAAAAGCAGGACTGAAGCCACAAAGCTGGAACATTAGGGCAGGAGGTGGTTTGGCCCCGATGCTCATAGAATTCCTTTAGTAAATTTATTTTTTGGTCCATCTTACAATTTGATGCCTCTTGATTTGTCCATGGGGGTCCATGAACATGGGGAGAAGGAAAGCTGAGTTGTGACATCATGATGAAAAATGTGAGTTGTGTCAGACATTAGGATTTGTGTCTTGGATCACTGTGTGCGTGTCATCATTTTGACATAATTTCTCTTGAGACCTATGTAACTAGTATAATATTCTGCAGATGAATATTTTATAGTCTATATTCCTACAGTATGTTATAAATGGACTGTTAGAAGTATAGGAAGGAAAAAAAAAAGTGATTTAATAAACGTGTTTCTGTTAACCCACCAATCCCAGCAAACCCTGATTAAATCTTGGCCGGAATGTATTCTTAGCTCTCGCAATTAGATGTCACTATTATGGCAATTATTTTGTAAAAGACAATAAATACTATCTGGAGTTAATATTTGCTCTCAAGGAAAGTTTGCCAAAAGCTTAGAAGATATTTACAGAGGTTTTTGCCCAGGCCACTTGTGTACAACTCTATACCGAATTCCAAAATCCTCTGACCATTGTTAACAATAAAAATGCAATGTTAAAACAGTTGTACCTAATAAAAGAGAAATCTGATTCAAAAATAGTCAAACCCTTTGGAATTTAACATAATAGGCTAAACATTGCCCATTCTAAATGAGTTCCAGGAATGCTGCTTTCAGCTTGAATACCCTGTGTTCTTTTAAAAATAGTCTGTACTGTTTAAATAAGGTTTTTAAAAAATAGAAGGAAAAGAAGTACAAGAAGTAGTAGGGTTGTCATTTTTTAAAATCCTTTTTCTGAATTTTTAAGAGGCAGTTATCAGAATATAAACTGAAATTGGCCCTGCTAAAGATCTGAATTTGATAGTATTGGCCTACTTCCAATTGTTGGCAAAACTCCATTTACAAAGCATAACAGTTCCAAATTTTTAGAACTCCACAGCCAAACCATAGGAAGTTTTACACTATTTAAAACTTCCAGATGAAGGGCTCTATCTCTCTTTTTTTAAAAAAATGCAAAAACCTGTTCTAGATTCATATTTATAGCACTGGGTTATTAGGATTTATGCCCTCTTTACTTATAGATTGGCTAGCAGTGTTCATTTTCTGAAGTTGGCTGAATTAGAGATCAGAGATGGTTTGTGAAAAATGTATGTGTGTTTGTGTATGATTTTTATTGAAAGTTTTAAGTAATAAGAACTAATACACACTACAATGGAGAAAATGAAAAAGAGAAATAAAAGAAAAATCTAAAAGTGCAATGAAAAAAAGAAGAAAGTTTTTTTTAAAAAAACATACATATATAAAAGTGATTTCCAATATTCTTCCCAGCAGTTATAAGTACAAATATATTTTAACCTCTCTTAAGTTACATCATGACCAGTGGTGGGATTCAACATTTTTTACTACCAGTTCTGTGGGTGTGGCTTGGTGGGCATGGCGTGGCTTGATGGGCGTGGCAGGGGAAGGTTACTGCAAAATCCCCATTCCTTCCCGATCAACTGGGACTCGGGAGGCAAAGAATAGGTGGGGGCGGGGCCAGTCAGAGGTGGTATTTACCAGTTCTCCGAACTACTCAAAATTTCCGCTACCGGTTCTGCAGAATTGGTCAGAACCTGCTGAATACCACCTCTGATCATGACTCTCTTCTTTCTATCATCTGTCCTGTCTAATCACCCAAACTATAAACCATCAGTTCATTTTTTAATTTTTATACAGAAACTCCATAAGGGGTTTCTAATTAGCAATAAATGTAGATATTATATTTTCTCTAATCAAACAAGTCAGTTTGGCCATTTCAGCGAGCTCTGTCATCTTTACCAACGATTCCTCTGTCATAGGTATTGCCAAATTTTCCCATCTTTGTACATACAATAATCTCGCTGCAATTATCATATATAAAAACAATGTTCCTTGACTTTCTTCCAACTGCTTATCATCCATCAATCCTAAAATGAAAAGTTCTGCTTTCAATTAAGTCTTCATCTGTATCGATGTATATATTTGAATCCAGGTATTGTCTAAAATAAAAACATCATTCTATGCAAAACATTCATTTTTATCACATAAATTCTCCCTACCAGTGACAGTTTTAATTTCTTCCATCTTAACATGGCCTTCTTAATTTCATTTCATGTCTTAACATTTTTCTTTTGAAATAACATACAACTCATGTTTGTCATAATAATATCTAAGCATGTTAACAGTTATCTCAATCTTAAAACTAGTATTCTCCATCAGTTCTATTTGATCTTCATTGGTATTCAAACATAGGTCTTTTTAACATTTCTTTTTTATTGCATTTTACTACTCTAGGTGAAATGTTAATACAGGCAGTCCTTGACCTACGACCAAAACTGAATCCAAAAATTTCTGTTGTTGAGTGAGATACTTGTTAACTGAGTTTTGCACTATTTTACGACCTTATTTGCCTTGTTAA
Organism: Pantherophis guttatus; assembly: GCF_059756535.1. Lineage (NCBI taxonomy): Eukaryota > Metazoa > Chordata > Lepidosauria > Squamata > Colubridae > Pantherophis > Pantherophis guttatus. Next base: position 214,375,628 of record NC_142063.1, read on the forward strand.
GTGAATCACTGCGGTTGCAGTGGTGAAATGTAAAATTTGTTACTACTGGTTCTGTGGGTGTGGCTTGGTGGTGGTGGGGTAATATGACTGAGTGGGCGTGGCCAACTTTTTTTTTTTTACTTTTAAAACCATTTTTTCTACCTCTTCAGCTGAAGAAGTTGTAAAAAAATGCTTTTAAAGCCTCTGACGATCCCAGCTGACTTGCCTGATCAGCAGAGGCTTTCTTTTTTTTTTTTTTAAAGCCTCTGACGATCCCAGCTGACTTGCCTGATCGGCAGAGGCTTTTTTTTTTCCTTTTAAAAATATTTTTTCTATAACCTATTCGGCCAAAGAGGTTGTAGAAAAAATGCTTTTAAAAATAAAAAAAGAGGCTCTGATGATTGTGTGGCTCAGCTGGGCAATGGGGGGGGCAGGGATTTTTGCTACTGGTCCTCTGAACCACCCACCTCCATCGCTACCGGATCAGGCGATCCGGTCCGAACCGGGAGCATTTCACCCCTGTGCAGTTGACACATTATTAACCAGTTGTTAAGCGTATCTGGCTTCCCCATTAACTTTGCTTTTCAGAAATTCACAAAAGGGGATCACACTGACCCTGAGACACAGCAATAGTCATAAATATAAACCAGTTGCCAAGCGTCAGAATTCTGATCGCATGATTCATAGGGATGCTGCAAAGGTTGTAACTGTGAAAACAATCATAATTTGTCACATTTTTCAATGCTGTTGTACTTTGAACAGTCATTAAGTGAACTGTTGTAAGTGGAGGACTACCTGTATATATTGCTGGTCCATGTATAATATGCCATATAGTAAATACACTAAATAAATTCTGATATCATATTATCTGTGAACATCTTCAGGCAGAGGGACAATGTTGAAGCTTTTATTTAAATCCTCTTCAAGTGTTAAAGGGTGAGGTAAGATTAGTTTTAGTAACAGTTTTCTTATTTAGGCACTGCACTGCATTGTACAGCCAGACTCATATATTATAATTTTCCACCAGATTTTTGGAGTCCGTTGGATCTGTTTAATTTATATGGAGTCTCAGCTTTTATTCTAAAAGGACGTTGCTCCCATATGCATCTGAATCGGGCAGATGAATGTTCCATCTGCAAATTTGCTCTGCAGATTTGTTATCCTCAGTGGTGATAGGTGACCTTGGCAGACCTGAGCTGAACCCATATGTTTATCTAAGCACCCTCAAAGGATAATTCTTTAGAAAAAAAAACCTCTTTAATCAGGATAGAGGAAAACACTCCTGAATTTGAAAGCCTGCAATGCTGAATAGTGGCTCAGTTTGCTGCTCATAGATAAGGTATCCATCTCCAGCTCACATGCAAAGGTGAAAATAGAGGGTGAGTACGAAGAGTGGAAACATGATTTAAACAGTTCTTCTACTTAGTCTTTGATTGTGCTGCTTGTCACCTAATCAGCAAAAAGGATAGAATTCCTTTCGTGTTTCCCAGATTCCTGCATTATGAACAGGGAATAAGGTTTCATGTTGTTCCATTCTGGCAAAAGCATAGCACAGCAGTGTAAACCATGAGTTCGAGGATGGAAAGGAAATAGGCGCAGGAACTCAAAGGATGCTGAATATGGAGAACTCTTGGACTCTTGTTTCCTGTTGGAAGAGCAGGTGGCAGCTGTGGCCAAGAAAGCTTTTGCACATTCCATCTTGTGCGATAGTTGTATCTGTTTCTGGACCAGGAAGCCCTGTTTGTGGTCCCTTATGCCCGGGTCATTTCCCCTTTGGATTATTGTAACCTGTACGATGACACTGCCTTTTAAGATAATCCAGAAGCTGCAATTAATGGAGAATGCAGTTGTGTTGGTGTACCATGGTACGTCCATACAACTCTACTAATTCATGAACTGTAGTGGCTCACTGTAGGCATTTGGATCCCATTCAAAATGCTGATCATCAACTAGTAAGTCCTTCATGGCATTGGGCAGAGTTATTTATGATACTGATTGGTTCCATAAGATGTAGAAGTCTGGATATTTTTTTTAGGTCTCTTCCATGAAATAGTGTCATCTAGGGCAGGGGTCCCCCAGTACATGGGCTGAGGCATGCTAGTAACCAGGCCGGGCAAACAAGTGAAGCTTGGGATGAAGGCAGCACAGAAAACCACGCCCCCTCTGGTCCACCAAAGAAAAACCTCTCTCCATGGAACTGGTCCCTGGTGCCCAGGGGTGGGTTCTAATTTTTTTTTCCTTACTGGTTCTGTGGGTGTGGCTTATTTTGTGGGCATGGTTTGATGGTCATGTGACAAACAATCCTTTAGGATTTAGCAGAGGTACTGGTCTACCAGGCTTTTAACTGCTTACAGAGCCATACTGGTCTACCCATTTGTTCTTGGAGTGCACTGGTCTACCACCATACTGCCTTTTACCACTGATCAGCTGTAGGGCAGCCCTTTGAAGTGCTGCAGCAAGAGTTTAAACAGCTTTTTTCCGCTCTGCCACCACCGAGAGCATCGGAAACTGCTTTCAGGCAGCTTGGCCTCAACTGCCAATCTATCACCACTGAGCGGTTTACAAGGAACGGATCTGTTCTAGCCGATCAGTTGGGAGGCTTCTTGGCTTCTCAATTTAAAGCTACGGTGTCTTGGTTTTTTCCCCTCTTCTTTATCAAGTGAGCCCTGATTTTTTCCTTCTAGCCGATCAGCTGGGACTCAGGAGGCAGTGAATAGATTGGGGGTGGGACCAGGCAGAGGTGGTATTTACCGGTTCTCCGAACTACTCAAAATTTCCACTACTGGTTCGCAAGAACCGGGGAGAACCGGTAGCAACCCACCACTGCTGGTGCCCCAAAGGTTTGGTGGGGACTGATCTAGGGAGACCTAGAAAGCATGTCTTCTCTGTCATAGTACTTGCTTTAAAAATCTATCTTTTGCCCTGGACAGGAAGCCAGAGGGATTGCTGAGCCTATCCTGAAATGACTCTGAATTTGAATGTGTTTATGGGTTTGGCCTCAATTATCTTGTATTGGGGTATATTTTGTGTTTGGTTTGATTTCTCTGTAATTTATGTTTGCAAGAATATACAAACTGCCCAGATTTTCTAGTTGTGATTTGAGCAGCCATGTATCATTCAAATAAACCAATGAACAAATAAAGATACTGGTAGGTAGTCCTCGACTTACAACTACATTGAGCCCAACATTTCCATTGCTCAGCCGGACAGCTGCTAAGTGAGTTGCACCCCATTTTAGGATCCTTTTTGCCACTGTTGTTAAGTGAATCACTGCAATGGTTTAAGGAATCTGGCTTCCCCCACTGACTTTGCTTGTCAACTGGGAACGTTGCAAATGGTGATCACATGACCCCGGGACAGTACAACTGTCATAAAATACATGCCAGTTAATTTTTCAGTGCTGTTGCAATTTTGAAGGCTTACTAAATGAATAGTTGAAAGTCAAGGACTACCTGTAGGTGGATTTACCTCAGAATATGATAGTATTCTGGTCTAGGCCATTTTTGCTGTTCTTTTAAAGCTCTGCTCTTGGTTACCCCACCATTCCAATGAAGGCAAATGGTCGGGAGGTGGGGGAATTCAATCTGGCACTGGCTCCATGTGTGCCCTCCAACAAATGTGGGTATTCTGGAAAACTGAACAAAATGCCCCCGAACACGGCATTTGTTTTGATCAGGGGAAGGAAACTGAAAACATTTTATAATGTGTGTATGCATTTGGAGAGTGTAGCTTACTTGGAAGGTTGTGAGATTGGTTTCTCTTTTATCATTAAAGCAAAGGGGAGAGGAGAAATACCCCATCGTGACCCAAAGGTTCTTCTTCAGGAACTGATAATAGTTTGCCCCAGAGGGAACAAGGCTAAATTGTGATCCAGGGTGCTTCCCAGGGACGTTCTTGGATAAGAATGGTGGCTACAGCTGATGTTTGCCTGGCTGACGTCAGCCATAGTCACCATGCAATTTGCTAATGTTCCCCAACATTAGGGGAAATGAAGGCCTCCATAGAAGTTGGTGGAATATTTGACCAAATGTTATCAGTACAGGACAACTGGATCAAACAAACTACCATGGGTTATGGTCAGTGGTGGGTTTCAACATTTTTTACTACTGGTTCTATGGATGTGGCTTGGTGGGCATGGCATGACTTGGTGGGCGTGGCTTGGTGGGTGTGGCAGGGGAAGGATACTGTAAAATCTCCATTCCCTTCCCACTCCAGGGGAAGGTTACTGCAAAATCCCCATTTCTTCCTGATTAGCTGGGACTTGGGAGGCAGAGAATAGATGGGGGAGGGGCCAGTCAGAATTTTTACTATCAGTTCTCTGAACTACTCAAAATTTCCGCTACCAGTTCTCCAGAACTGGTCAGAACCTGCTGAAATCCACCTCTGGTTACAGTTCGAAGCAAAGAAACATGGAGAAAACAAGTTTACTTTTGCATTGCGGTTGATCAGGAGTGACATTCTGAGAAAAATACTTTTCCCTAGGTAAAGAGAGAGGACACGTTGCTCTGAAGCAAAGGCTGTATTTTCTTGAACTTAAGGACAAAGTCATGTCAGCCTTTATTGAGTACATCACTAACTATGTAACTAGTGTTAAACACTCAATTTGCAACTGTTGCTGTGTATGTTGTGTGTGATTATCACCCCTAGATCTTCATCCTATAAAAAGATATTTCTGTTTGCTTAATTATAAAGCTCTTTATGAACAGGCTCATCTGTAAATAGCTTGTTACAGCTGAAATAGAAATATAATTATAATGAAGGCAGATGTTTGTGAGATACTTCACAAGAAACTTGCCTTGAATGCACAAAAGAGAAAGGTTTGGCTAAATAGTGGGTCTTGGGCATGCAGCCGAGAGTCACTTGCCTGTATTTCTGGGAGAGCCTGCTACTTAAGCCAGTGCAATGGACCTTCTTTGTTCATGGTATACAGATTTTTTCCCCCAGATATTCTCTGAAGGCCAGTAGTGAGAATCAAAGTGCATTAGTTTAGGGCTAATTTATACCATCTGCTTGTTAAGATGAGAATATGTGTTTTGTGGATTTGCTATGGAACCCGACGCTCACTAAAACAGTGCTTACTTCCTTACACAGCCAGCTTGCAATTCTGTCTATTTAATGGGCCTTCACTTGACTCTCTAACCAACTAAATGGTGACTTCTTTTAAATAAACCTTTAAAAAAAAAAAAAACCTTGATAGATCAGACCATTTGGTTCTGCACACCTTTGCCAAAGGGAGCTGTCAACTGCCTCAGGAAGGTCCCAAACAGAGCATGACTTCCAATATTTTTGTGGCCGGCTGACCACCTTTACATTGTTTGTGTACCTGGTGTTCCAATGTAGCTTTTGTAGGAATCCACCATTGATAAATCTACTATTTATTCATTCAATCCATCAAAATAAATAATTTAACCTAGAGACAACCTTTTGTGGCACAGAAAATGTGTATATTCTGAGCTAATGCTTGTCAATTTATAAATATCAGGTACGAAAGACCAGGCCCACATGTTCAATTTAACTGATTTATCGCTAAAAGACTATGCTCAAAAATCTTCTCAACTAACCATCAGCACTGATTAGAGTTAGAAGAGGCTCAATGGAAGTCAAGAGGGACTGCACTTAGTTTGTGATTACATAGTGATTCTAGGCTGATCCCTTTTTTCATCCCTCCCCCTGGCTCTGCCAGTCCTTCTCCTATAACAAGTAATTTTAAGGGAATCATGAGAAGAACCCTCTAAACCAGAGGTCCCCAACCTTTCGGACCTCAGGGACCACTAAATTCATAATTTTAAATCCCGTGGACCACTAATATGATCTACCTAATGACTGGGTGGGGAGGCGTGGCTAGGTGGTCATGTGACTGGGTGGACGTGGCCAACTCAAGGTCACTCACATCAAGGGGCACTTTGCTGGCCTCTATTCACCCCTCCCCTTCCAGACACTCCTCGCCTCCCTGCCCGGGCTCCTTAGAGTCCCAACAGGAAGCAGTTCTTGGAGCTAAGCAGCCACCATGAGAAAGAGTTGGCAAACAGTTCAAATTGGATCTGACCAAGAAGGAAGCTGAGCAGAGGACTATGAGCATAGGCTTTCCAAGCAGAGGGAAGACCTGTGGGAGTGCAAGGCCAGGTGCCAGCACCTGGAGGTTCAGCAGGCTGAGATGGTCAGCCAGTTCCAGGCTATGATGCAGTCCCACTGGAACAAGGCCCTCTGGCTCTTCGCCACCAATGGTGTTTCCCTCCAGCCTTCGCCCAAAGCCCCGCACCAGGAGGCTGAAGCAGACCCCAAGTCAGAATTTCTGTCCCCCTCTGACCCACACAAAAAGACCCCAAAGGGGGAGACTCTCTGCAGCAACACAAACGTTCATTGCACGTATCTGTCCCAGGGGCCGTAGTTTGAGGACCCCTGATTTAGTGCAATATAAAAAATACAAATAATTTTTCTGCAGACCACCAATGGTCCATGGACCACCAGTTGATGACCACCTCTCTAAACCTACCCCTAGTTGTATTCTCTAACTTTTGACTACTGTTGTTCAACAGCCCTTCCCATTAATTCCCAGTCATTAAAACTGGGAAGGACTGTTGAACAACAGTAAAGTTTGAGGTCCAATTCTCAATACCAGATTTCTGTCTGAAATGCTGAAGAGCTGTTGCTGGTGAGTATAAAATATACAGAGCAAGCTGGATCACTGGTTTGAGTTGGTGAAAAACTATTATGTATTATGCATTCCTATGTTCATATCTGAGCTCTGTGGTTTAAATGTGACAATTTATCCAAGGAGCTGCTTATTTCACTTAGTTTTTATCATTTGTCCTGGACCTAATTTGTATATTTTTTTTAATACTATAATTTAAAGGTATAATATATAAATCCAGATTTCTTCAGAAAAATATGTCTTGTTTTAGAAAAAAGATGGTCTATAGCACTAACTGGTATTGCTATATTTCCATTTTTTTTTTGTGTGGAATACTTCCTGTCCCTAAAAATGAGGTGTGTTTTCAGCTGTTTTTAGAGGGAGGGAAATTTCCCCAAAGTCTTAGAGTAGATTGAGTATTCTTTATTTTTGGCACTGAAAAGTCTTACATCTGTGAGATGGTCTAGTCTCTATAGCCTTCCAGCTGTATTTTCTGGACCAGAGTACCATGGATCAATGCTAGGTTGCCTCATTCCCACAGCATTTAGATCTGGGAAATATAGCCAGAAGGTTAGTTAGAATGGAGTCTTACAGGTACTTTTTAGAAAATAAGAATCTTTTCTCTCACTGGACATCTTGTATGGATTAAATGTAAGGGAAGACATAGCCATTTCAAAGACTTAGAAGAAATATTCACTGAGTGTTTATATTCTTTCAACCAGTTTATACTCAAACCAAATGAACGGCTGAACTTGTTGAACTAAACGTTTTGCCCCATTTCCAGTTGGAAAGAATATTTGAATTGTTCTGGGTTCATAATTTGTTAAATTTTAATGTATTTATTGTCTTCCTGTGGTAATCTTTTATAATATTGTTTCATTAGATCGTACGCTTCCCCCAGAGTCACATATTAGCAAGATGGGTGGTGAACAAATTTAATAAATAATAAAATAAAATATAATAAAATGAAAAATTAGATTGTTACTACACCTCAAACAGAACAATGAAAAAGATAGAAATCTCAAGAGAAATCTCATCTTCATAATTGGATAGAACCACTTGACGAGCTGCCCAGAGATGTGGAGGAGGATAGACGGTCTGGAGATGGTTAAACAAACTGCACACCGGCCTGGCTAGAACTAAAGTTTACATGGAAAAATGGAGGTTTCTCCCCAGGGATGAGGATATTCACTGCGACTATTCAAACAACCATCCATCTTCTACAGGGCCTTCTGGGACCAACTTGCACACAAAATGATTTGCTGGTCAGAAATATCTTTGCTTTTAACATGGCCTGGTACTGGATTAGAACTATATAAATCTATATTTTATCAAAGCTTTTAATTTTTTTAAAATTAAATTAATAACTTCCCATTTTCTAGTTCCTGCATTTCTGACACAAGACGAGATAAGATGAGACATGAAAAATTCTTAATTTCCTTACAAATAGTCCTTATATGCTTTTTTTTTTAAACCTTCATAGGTCAGCTTACTGTTGTTACAGGTTTTGTGGAGAGTTGCTAAACTACATTAGAGAGTTGGTAGAGAGGATATTAGAGTCAAAATTCTAAAAATGGGAATCAGTTTTTTTTAAAATATCCAAGTTAAGTGGGGAGTAAACACCTTTCTAAGTAGGTAAATTTTTTACTAACTAAGACTATGTCTTCTTAGCCTAGAAATCACTTTCAAGTAAACTAGCTTTGAACAGATGTTGCATATCCGTACGAATTAAGGTATGTGTACATAATTTCAGACAGGACCTATATAGACTTGAATTAGTTTGATTCAAGCCTTGGATTAGATTTTTTTCCCCCAAATAAAGGAATCCAGGCATTCTCTCAGCCATTCCCAGCTGCTGCCCCCTATAGCCCCCTTGAAAGACTCTGAGACATATAAGTAGGAGTTCAGGAATTCATTTCCCATGCTGATAACTTGTAACTGGACTTGAAAAGTTGGGCCATAAATTTTCTTTGCCGTTTCAACACCTTGCTGTTCAGACTCAGAAAAAAACGCAAAAGCCTGTAAAACTGAAAATACAGCAGGGACTTAAAACTTTTTCAGACCTCCACTCAAGTTTGGCTTCGGTTCAAGTCTGGGGTGGGAGCGATTTGGAAATGATCCTTGATTTGCATTATGCCTGCCTGGCTATTCACCATAAAATTATATTCGTAGCAGACTTGAGAGCTGAGAAAACAAGGGGGACAACATTCTGATAGAGGATCATCACCTCCTCTTGTGTCACCGAGTTTCAGTGATTTAGCCACACGGTGTGCAATCCCTAGGTCTACCCACAAAAGCTTCTTTTAAACATCATTTCCTATCTCGAGCCTGTCCTACTATCAAGATCTAACCCCCGGCACCAAAAATGTCAATCAACCTGCTTTCTTTCTTTGTCTTACTCAGATCAGCACTCTATCTCAAGGGTTTTCAAGTCTTTCCAAACATATTATGCTGCAACAGATGGTGAAGAGCTAGTGGATGTGACCCCCTGCCGGAGTGTTGGCATAGCCATAAGGATGTGTGAAGTCTCTTCCTTTATTTCGGCAGAGAGTTCTGCTTTCTTCCTTGCTGCGCGTACATGTTCTGTTCACTTATGCTTCCAAGAGTAGATGCATAATCTTGCCAGTGCTGATCTGAATGACTGTGTTGTGCCCTATATGCATCTTTTTATGTGTAATTGTTTTAATTGTTCATTGGGTCCACTAGTCAAGAGCAGAGACATCCCTCTCTAAATACCATGATGGAAACATAAAAACATTGCTGTCCTTGGCATTTGCAAACAGGAAAACATATTTTTTCCTTCCCCTTCTCTGGAGGACTCACCTCACCCAGGCAGTTAAGCTCTTTCTCTGAAAAACATGATATCTCTTTCCTGTTTTTTAATATAATTTTTATCAACCATTTTTTTTAAAAAAAAGAAAGATAAAAAAATAAAACAAACTAACATAAAGCAAGAGAAAGAAAAGAAAGAAATCAAAGAAAAATGCAAGGAAGAGGGGGAAAGTAAAATAAAAGAGAAAGAAAGACAATGGAAAAAAAACCTTTCTGTCTTTTTATAGCAGTTATAAGTACAATTATAAATTCACCTCTTATTCTATGGTTACCACATAACTCTCTTGTTTCTTTAATTTAATTCTGTCTAATCATCTAAATATAAATTCATTTTTTCCTGTTTTATGCAAAAAGTACATTAGGGGTTTCCAGTCAGCAATAAGTTTAAGTTTAATGCGATTTATATGCCGCCCTATCTCCTCTGGACTCAGGGCGGCTCACAATAATAAAATGCACAATTGCACATTAAAACAATATGAAATTAAAAGTCCAAATTAAAACAGTTTAAAATCAATCTAAAACTATTAAGAACCCCCCCATCAATAAACATAGATATCTGTCTTTTCTCTGATCAAAACATCAATATCGCCATCTCTGCAAGTTCCCTCATCTTCCCCAACCATTCCTCCATTGTGAATAATGCTGAATCTTTCCATCTTTGTATATATAATACTTTTGCTGCACTTATCATGTACAAAAATAAGTCCCCCCCAACTTTTTGTCTATCAATTCCAAAAGAAAAACCTCTGGTCTTAATTGCCTTTTCTTCTTTAAAAACTTCTGAATTGATGTACATATTTGAATCCAGAGTTTTCCAACTTTTTTTATGTGTCCATCAAACATGATAAAAAGTCCTTTCTTACTGTTTACATTTCCAACATAAATTTGAAATGCCTTTGTACATGCCAGGTAATTTGAAGGGCTTGAAAACAAAATGCTGTTTGAAATGTCAAGTTGTATCCTGCACTTCCATTCAAAAGTTTATTCTGAAATGTTCAAGGCTATGGACAATCAAGTCTCGGAGACCAAGATGTCAAATTATTAAGGCAAACATTGAAACATTCCCCTTCTTTGTTAGATAATTGAAATACATCCATTTCATTTTTGAAAATTCTATTTTCCATTCTGATTTATACTCCGTGTTCAATAAACGTTTCCTTGGTTAACCTCAGGAAAGTCAAGATGGACTTGTAGGAAAAATGGAGCTCTATTTGTATCTTGTTAAAAAGCTCTGAGTAAACATATGGTAGAAAGTTTTTTTTTTTTAAAGTCCTTTCTGAGGTAGGGCTGTTAACAATTTGATATGGACCATTTTCTAACTACTTCAGCAGTTCTGAAACCATCTGCTGTGCTTCTGTTATATTTCAGTGCTAAGCCAAAATTATTTTGCAAGGAAAAGCATTTGCAGGCTTGCCATTTTTTTCTGCCCCAAAAACCTTGTCCTGAAGGGCTTTTTGAATTTTGGAAAAGTTCAGAAGAAAATGGCTGTTTTTCTTTGTGTCAGTTGGCCCAGGAGAAGAAACACCATTATATCAACAAGCCATAGATAAGCTACTGAAAAATACCAACTTACACAGTGCAATCAGATTCTTCTCCAATCATTCATTTAATTTGAAAATGTCTCCACTGCATATTCTCCAACGAAATGGCAGTGATTGAAGCAGACTTGTTAAAGAAAATGTAGTGACAGAGTGTCATTTCATGCTACTGTATTTTTTAAAAGTGAAACTGTTTTTTAACCAAATGTTTCAGAGTCTTTCTTTGAGAGGAATATTTTGTAACATCCCAGATGCATTTATTCACAAGTAGACCTAATTGAATTTTTTGGATGGGTGATAATAATGAATCAAAAAGTTCAAGTATCTTCTATTGTGTATGTCTCATCCAAAATAAGTATTTTTGAATTTGATCAAACATACTCTAAATAAATATGTTGACAAGTTAACAAAAGGATTTGGACAAATAAAAGGGGAAAGAAAAAAAAATCACCAAAATGTTTCAGTTATTGGTCAAATTGCTACATCTTCCCAGCCCTGCTTGGAGCATTTGAATTATATGTCAGTGAACCAACATATTGAGCAGGCAACTTGTGTATTACTTGTGTATGACTGTTCCTAGGATTTAGCAGTGGTTTTTGGTACATTAGAAGCCATTTATTATTTATTTAACAGGCTTTATAGCCTTCCAAACTCAAAAAAATTGGGTATATCTAGTTTAATGAAAAGAAGGACTAGGGGTGACATGATAACAGTGTTCTAATATCTCAGGGGCTGCCACAAAGAAGAGGGAGTCAGAGCTATTCTCCAAAGCATCTGAAGGCAGGACAAGAAGCAATGGGTGGAAACTAATCAAGGAGAGAAGCAACCTAGAACTAAGGAGAAATTTCCTGACAGTCAGAAAAAATTAATCAGTGAAACAACTTGCCTCCAGAAGTTGTGAATTCTCCAACACTGGAAGTTTTAAGATGAGATTGTACAATTACTTGTCTGAAAGGGTATAGGGTTTCCTTCCTGAGCTGGGGGTTGGACTAGAAGACCTCCAAGGTTCCTTCCAACTGTGTTATTATGTTATTCTGTTAAATAATTTTAAAGCATAAAGAACTAAGATTCTTCTTATTGTCCCCAGATTCCCTTTTTCTTTCCATGGATGTCTGAGATGGGAGGGATAATCCGTTTCCAGATTTTCTCTTCTGAGACTGGACAGTCAGTAAATTATGGATCAACCTGATGATCCTTGGAACCTATCCCAGAAGCCACAAGATGGGAATGCAGAAGTCTTTATGATATTCCAGTCTTTCTAATGGTATCTATTACTCCAGTCTTATGGAATATTCCTGAAGAAGACCTCTTCCTTAAAGTGAAGGTCTGCCAAAGCAGAACTGATCTTCAAAAGATCAGTTCAGGATGCCTCTGGTTTTTATATGAAGCAGCTTCTTTCTCATAACTCTTAGCCCAGGATGAATATTGGTATTACATAAATAAATATCTGTGAGATCACCCAACTGATGGTGAATTCTCTTACTGCTGGCAAATGGTTTTTGCAGAGAAAGATGTTTTTAAAAGTTCTTATTACAATAGCAGCATCTCTTCCTATGCCACATTTTTGCCAATGTCTGATGACAGGATTATGGGGATTGAATAGAGTAGAGTAGAGTAGAGTAGAGTAGAGTAGAGTAGAGTAGAGTAGAGTAGAGTAGAATAGAATAGAATAACAGAGTTGGAAGGGACCTTGGAGGTCTTCTAGTCCAATCCCCTGCTCATGCAGGAAACCCTATACCATTTCAGACAAGTGGTTGTCCAATCTCTTCTTAAAAAGGTCCAGTGTTGGAGAATTCACAACTTCTGGAGGCAAGTTGTTCCACTGGTTAATTGTTCTAACTGTCGGGAAATTTCTTAGTTCTAAATTGCTTCTCTCCTTGATTATTTTCTACCCATTGCTTCTTGTTCTACCCTCAGGTGCTTTGGAGAATAGTTTGACCCCCTCTTCTTTGTGGCAGCCTCTGAGATATTGGAACACTGCTATCATATCTCTCCTACTCCTTCCTTTCATTAAACTTGACATACCCAATTCCAGCAACTGTTCTTTATATGTTTTAACCTCCAGTCCCCTGATCATCTTTGTTGCTCTTCTCTGCATTCTTTCTGTAAGAATAAGTTGCTATGTTTTGTAATATCATTACATGATTGGTGAATTAGCCCTGTGCTCTCTGGTTTTTTATATTTTTTTCATCCTTGTTCTTATGCATTCCCTAAGAGTCCTAAAAAGACCTGCAGTGTTTTATTTTTCTTCCTCCACCCTTCCCTTCTAATTACTGGATGAAATATCTTAACTAATCTTCACCTCTGCTTTCTAAGATGTTACTCTCACCATGAGTTTTCTTTCATGGGGAAAAAAAGACCACGTTGATATTCATTAACATCAAATTAATAAAAGTGTTTATGTTATCATATAACTTGGGTACAGGTTGTCTCTGCTGATAAATTCAATGTCTGTCAAGACAAGGGAGGGGTGGTTCCACTGGGACACAGCACCCATTTCCAAATAATTTCCTCCATAGATATAGCCTGGATTTTATTAACCGTATCACCCTTACAGAAGGCAATGAAAACAAGATGTCTACAGGTTGTGGAGGAGCTTAAGGGACTTGCTGTATGATAGCCATAATGCACTATGTATCAAAATGAGTTTGATAATAACTGAAAAGTAGGTAAACACCATGCCTTCTATTTTTTTTTCCAATTTTATTTCACCTAGAGTCCCCAGAAACATAACAGCATCATACTTCTTCATGATCTTATGAGCCGGACAGGCTACCACCTTGGATTAATTCTTATGTCATTAATATTTTTAGTCATATTGTTTTGTTTTAATAGCATTAAGGAGAATTTCTTAAGGCCAAGCTTGGTTTTGATTGGAGAAATAACAACTAGAACCAAACTGGAAATCGAAGTACACTGGGAACAGTATAGTAATTGTAGTAAATTATGCCTCATCTAAAACTTGCTATCATTTAGAGTCGGCAACCTTTCCAGGCTGGAGATGGTATCCTGGGATTTTTCAGTGTAATCCAGGGATCCTTCCCAGCAAATAATCAAAATCTCATCAGATGTCCAATATACAATGTGGATGAGCTCTAAGGTTAACCTCACAAAATCCTTCAAATGTCACAGAGGGGATGCAAGACCTTGTAAAGTGTTCTTATTCAAAGGCAGCCAAAATCCTTTGAATACTCACATTGAAATTTTGATGAGATTTTGGTATTTAAAAAGTCTCCAAAATCCCGAATTAGAGGCATCCACTGGGGAGGGGTTGAAGATGTCATATTACTAGTCCTTGTTGTAGTTTATTTGGCTGATGATGGTCTGATTTGTCTGTTCTCCAGGTTACGCATCGGTTTACAAACTCTATTCTTCCGCTTGGATGTAAAGGGAAGAACGGTATAAAACTCTCTCTTACATCTATGAATATCTCATAGGAAGAGCTCACAATGGACAACACATACCGGGGAGTGAATAATGTATCTCTATATGCTATTGTAGTGCTAGTCTAAGCGTCTGGGCCTGGAATAGGCCTAATGTATATTTTTCACTTCTTGACCTTTAAATCTAAGAATAGACAGAATTAATCATGGTGATGCCTGTGGCAGCTGAGACAAATGGTTCCCTGGAAATAAAATGACTTAGAGGATGTAAAGCTACAAACAATAAATATCAAACTAATAAAAAGCAGCTATAGTAAAACAAATACCTTGTCCAAAAACATTAAAACTGAGAAGCCATTGCATTCTATACCCAAAGAGAAAGTCGTAGAAAAGCCTCTTTAGGGCTTTTCTTATAGTCTACTACTAAACTTTGAAGGCATCTTATAACTGTCCTGTCAGATCTCAATAATAATGAGTAACAGATGTAAAGTAACTTGGCAACAATCGAAATTAGTTTTTTTTTTTTTAATGATCATATGAATGCTATAATTAAATTGGAAGGGGGCTATATTATGAACCAGAATGAAAAAGAAATGGATGACAAATTCAGAATATCAGAAATTTTAGATGAATGCATATCTACTTTGTTTTGAGACAAGCAGCGCTGGCAAAATTTTAAAAAATGTGAATTGGAAAGATAATTTTCAACTCAAAAATTATCACAGAGATGCCTTTAGGAGGCAAAGATCTTCATAAAATTTGTATATGATAGGAAAAAAAACCACAAAAGACTTTTTTCCCCCTGTGGAAACACTCCTTTTTTTATGTGTGTAAAAATGCAGTCATTTAGGAATGTATACATAAAGATGCACATGGGTAGCAAAAGGTTTTCTTGGACTTTGTGCAGCACTACCAGCAGAATAGATGAGAAATGTAGTGAAAATATAATGAAAAGAATAATTGTGTTTAGCAGTACATTGGCATGAATTGTGGCCCTCCCATGCAGACTAACCTTCATGAACTATGTTTGACACATGTTCATGCCTTAGGCCAGTGTTTCTCAACCTTGGAAGTTTGAACATGGGTGGACTTCAATTCTTCAAGCTACCAAGGTTGAGAAACACTGCCTTAGGCTGATCAACCCATCAGACTTTTCAAGTGAAATCTACTGCATTTCCTACAATTTCTAAGATCTAATATGTCTCAGTAATGAATCTTGTGACGGGATCCTGTCTTTATACGTTATGCGGGACTATTACAGGAATAATAAAGCAACCTAGAACTAAAGAGAAATTTCCTGACACTTAAAACAATTAATCAGTGGAACAATTTGCCTCCAGAAGTTGTGACTACTTCAACACTGGAAGTTTTTAAGAAGAGATTGGATAACAAGTTGTCTGAAATGATATAGAGTTTCCTGCCTAAGCGAGGGATTGGACTAGAAGAACTCCAAGGTCCCTTCCAACTGTTTATTCTATTCTATTCTATTCTATTCTATTCTATTCTATTCTATTCTATTCTATTCTATTCTATTCTATTCTATTCTATTCTATTCTATTCTATTCTACTCTACTCTACTCTACTCTACTCCACTCCACTCCACTCCACTCCACTCCACTCCACTCCACTCCACTCCACTCCACATCCTACCCTACCCTACCCTACCCTACCCTACCCTACCCTACCCTACCCTACCCTACCCTACCCTACCCTACCCTATCCTATCCTATCCTATCCTATTTGGTGAATTCCCATAGAACAATTTCCCCTCTTCCCCAATATTACTCACCCCATAGAATAAAACACTACCCATTATTCTTCTTCAGGTGAATTCAGGTGGCTTGTACAAATGCCTGAGCTGGCAGCTCTCAAGTGGTTCAGGTGAGAGATGACCATGCAGAGAAACTCTCTACAGCAACCTGTCAACTCTGGTTATTTTTGAACGAGGACCTACTGGTCTTTTATGCATCAGAGGAGAGATCAGGCATCAAAACTGGCTGATAACCTGCAATGTATTCATGTGGAAATGAACCTGCAATACATCATTTCTCCAATTTAAATTGACTAGCAGCTTCTTTTATTTTATATTCTTTAATGTTTATTTTTATTCTTTAATTTATTCTTTAAGTTTTAATTTATTCTTTCATTTTTAATCTTTCATTTTATTTTTTAATGATGTTTTGAAATGAGATATTTTAGCCAAAGGCCTAGTGTCTTCCAAAAGATCCATCCATCAGTGCATAAGATAAGCTTGCATAATACCCAATGGCACAAGGCAGGCATTATGCAATCAGATACTTCTGGAGAAAACCACATATCCAGCCTTTCCTGCAGGCCAATCAAAACTGGTCATGGAGGAAAACCTTTACCTGGAAGGGAAAGGCCATTCCAAAACTTTAATTTCAGTCTTAAATGAGACTCCCTTCACTTGGCTGCCACCATTGCCACCATTCAAAGTGTATTTTGTGCTCTCCCAAAATATCTTAACCCTGTACAAAGGATTGGTTGGCAAAGCTTCTGAACTAAATAGTCACTGGATTAGAACTGAACTGACAGTTCCTAAGATAAAATTATGCTAACTAAACAAGAATCACATTAAGCACACTGAAACAAAGCCAGATGCTCTGTTTTATTTGTTATTTAGCATATTGTGGGACTTTTGTTCCAGAATGGCAAAAGTGTTCTGCTATAGGATAGCCTTTGTAGCAAACTGCCACCTCTAGTCCTATGAGTTTAGCCTGCTCGCAATAGAACACTTCTTTTATTCTTTCATGTTAAGACAATCAAATGGTGGCACTTCTGAAAAGTCTATTATGTGGTACAGACTTGTGAGTTGATACTTAACATGAAGAGTCACTTTTCTCTCTGCTGATAAACCATAATGTATGATTTCCTCCAGGGGTGGGATTCACTTACCTTTCCTACCGGTTCACAAAAGTGAGCACAAGTATTACATCTCACGCATTACATCCGGGCAGGTGGGCGGAGCCTCCCGCAGTCGCCACTACCGGTTCGCTTGAACCGGACAGAACGGGCTGAATCCCACCTTTGGTTTCCTCCCAAAATGAACTCTACCAATTGTTTCATCCTTTAAAACAGCTTAGTTGCTCCTTTTTAGAAATGTACAGATCTTGCCAACATGAAAGAATTGAAATGCTCTTATTTACAAATCGTTCCTATCATCTACAGTCAGTACCACTGCGATTGTTGCCAAGAAGGCACCACTAAAAAACAAGAGGGGGATATCGGCACCTACAACAAACCCAAAGGTTTGTTTTAAAGAAGTTGAAAACATGAATTTAAGAAACAGTGGCTGCTGAATATATTCCAGTAGGTACAATATACAATGTACCATTTGGAAAAGTAGAATGGGATGTAGGCTGGAAGGATGGTTGGCTGGAATTGTAAAGGAGACTGCTTTTAGGAATACAAATTTCCTGTAGGACCCACAACTACAGTCCATGTTCTTTAGAATGGCTCACATTTAGTGCAACCCAACATATTCTTGCCTGTATCTCACCAACCAGAAGGTAGCCTAACTTCTAAAGATACCAAAGATAGGTTAGCGTAATCCCTTTTTATAGGAAGTTTTAAAAAATCCTCATCCTATAAGTTTTCAATTATTTTCAATTGAAGTCCCAATGCCATTTCTTCTGCTTATAATTGATGTGATTTTTTTTTTTAAAAAAAATGTGTAAAATGACCCAGAAGGCATTCTTGATTGCCTCAAGAAGGCTTCCCATTCACAACTATAGCCATTGTAGCAGAATAAAGTTGTCTTTATGTCAATTTTGAAATGCGTCTGTTTAACATTTTGTTGAGTTAATATTTAGTGTGTGTGCTCCACACTATTTAGCCAATGTGAGATACATTTTTTGTGTGAAGATATTAGAGAGAAAGATGAATGATAGAAATTGTGTTTCTACTTAAGGCCTTTATAAATCAAATATGATAATATAGTGGTTCAATTCAACATACGTTTTTTCTTTAAAAAAAAAAAGAAAAGTGCAAGTGGTTTCAATGTTTGGTTTCCTGATAATCTTTAAACAAAGGAGTGTCACCCTCAACGTACCAAAGAACTGCATTTCCCTTGAAGAAATGCACTACAAGTATAGACATACTATTGACATAATAATGAAGCTACGCCCGAAGAAGTATGACATGAGCACATGTGAGGAAAACAAAAGAAAAGCTAATGGAGAAATATGCATACAGTTCTGTTTAATCAAGTGGCAAGCAACAGTGAATGAAAGGAAGATTACTACCTGTAAAGTTAATATTCTCTGTTAGTACCATAGAATAGAGAAAAGAGAGAGGTTACGGATTTGGAATAGGGAAGCAGAGTTGCATAATTGACAGTTGGATATTAAAGGAGATTGCTTTTATTTCTCTTAAAAGTCATTCTGTTTGATTGAAAGCTTTGATTAGTTCAGTTTGCATGTTATGGAAGCCTTTCTCTTCCACCAACACAACCACGATGACTGAACTGCTTTAGTGATGTCGGAGTACAGGTAGTCCTCGACTTACGACCACAACGGAGTTCAGAATTTCTGTTGTTAAAGGAGACATTTGTTAAGTGAGTTTTGCCCCATTTTATGACCTTTTTGGCCACTGTTGTTAAGTGAATCACTGCATTTGTTAAGCTAATAACACGGTTGTTAAGTGAATCTGGCTTCCCTGTTGAGTTTGCTTGTGAGAAGGTTACAAAAGGGTATCACATGACCATGGAACCACTGCAACCATCATAAATGTGAGTCAGTTGCCAAGCATCCGAACTCCAGGAGTGGTATTCAGTCGGTTTTATCTGGTTCGGGCAAACCGGTAGCGGCGGCTGCGGGAAGCTCTGCCCACCCGCCTGGATGTCATCACATCCCATTTTTGATGTTCTGCGTATGCACAGAGGTGGAGCGTGCTCTCACATTTGCGAACCGGTAGCGAAGGTAAGTGAGTACCACCCCTGGTTAGATCCCACGATCATGAGAGTGCTGCAAAGGTCATAACTGAAAAATTGTCATAAGTCACTTTTTTTCAGTGCTGATGTAGCTATTTCCCTTTCTGCTTCCAACCCAGAGCCCTCGTCCAAACTTTCCCCAGCCCCCAAGGACTGGTCCTTGTTCCTCCCCAACCTCCTCATTAACTGACTCTGTTGCCAGCTCTGCTGGCCACCCGCGGGCCACAACAGGACCAGAGGTTTAGTCTTTGAGCTTTTGGACTCGTGCTGGAGCCCATCCTCAGGGAATCTCTCCCAGGATGGGCTGAAGATGGGCTCCAGCACGAGTCCAAATGCTTGGAAGACTAAAACTCTGGTCCTGGTGACCGACCAAGATTGGATCTTGCAACATTAGTTTAGTTTAGTTTAGTTTATTTGATTTGTATACCGCCCTACTCCCGAAGGACTCAGGGCGGTGAACAGCCAAACAATAAAATACATAGATACAAAAAATTTAAAAACCAGATAAAATCAAATTAAATCATTTTGGCCCAGACAGATTAAAACACCCCAATAATTTAAAAACAGATTAAAATTTACATATTTAAAAAAGGGAAGAGATTAGGCCAAGCCCGCCTGATGGAATAAAAAGGTCTTCACAGCGCGGTGGAAGGTGCGCAGATCCGGGATCCTCCGTATCTCTGGGGGGCTCATTCCAGACGGTAGATGCCCCCACAGAGAGGCATGTCAACATTATCCTGACATGTATATTTGGCTTCATTAATATAAATCCTCCTTACCAACCACTTGTCTTCAAACTTATGATGGCACTGAAAAAGGAGACTTAAAACCAGTTGTCAAGGTTGTGGCTGTTACAGCATCCCCGCAGTAGCATGGCTGTGATTCGGGTGCTTGGCACTTGGCATGCCTTTATAATGGTCTCAGCATCCCAGGGTTACATGATTACTATTTGCGACCTTCACAGATGGCTTCCGACTAGCAAAGTCAATGGGGAAGCCAGCAGGAAGTTGCAAGTTGTGACACTGTGGTTAATGACCTGTGGTTTTGCTGAACATCCGCAGCTGGAACCACTGTCATAAATCAGCGTGGTCACATGGTGTTTCATTTTACAACTGTGTGGCTTAGCGACGGAGTTGCCAGTTCTAAATGCAGTCGGTCAGTGAGGACTACTTGTAGGTAAAGGATTGGGATGATTTCTAAAGAACTTGCTTTATGAAGTTTCAGGCTCTAACACTGGAGTTTGGAGAACGCTTTGGCTCCTGTACCAGCAGCTCTTGCTTTGCAGAAGTCTGAGCAGTGGTGTTGCTGATCCTTTACAAGCCTTTGTGTACTGAGGCAGAATTAGCAGAGCTGCAATTCTGCTGGGATGATTCACAGAAAGGCCCACGGGTATGTTCTTCTCTTTGATTTTGCTCGAGCATTTGAAAATACATGAAGAGTATCATATCTGAGCTTCCTGCAATTTTTTTCAGGTGCAAATAAAATTAGCTGTTTCTTTATAAACACAGATTCTATCATATCAATGCAGTTTAGCTTGACCAGCAAACAGAACTCAAGAGTGATTCATTTTGGAACATTTGGTATCTTCTATGCCGTGTCAAACAAAATTGTTCCCTTCACACGCTTCTTGCTTATGACAGTGGCTGACATTTTCCTAATATTTCAATAATTAACCCAGTAGAGTTGCTTCTTCAATGCCTGTTTATTTTGTCTTAAATCTAAAGACACTTGCTTTTAATTTACTTCACGATGATACATGGACTTGCAAAAATGCAATGGCGGGCACTTGAAATCCCTCTTATCAATCTTAACCGCTCACTCTCAAATTAATGCCTTCCCAAACTGCAACAAAAAGCCACTTATTTGTAATAGTTACATGACAGAATAAGTATATTGTCTACTATTGCTCTACCCCAGTTCCCTGAGGCATTCACAACATCTCAGTCAAAGTCAAAATGGTAAATTCAAGGGATTAAAAAGGAGGTTTTCTCTGTATTGTTTTTCGAGCGCCGAGCACACAAAGAAACCCAGCAATCTATTCAATGCACCAGGCAGAGATCTCAAATGTAGCCTCTCTGTAGCCACACGAAGACGTTAAGTATGTAAACCCATCTTTCCTTAGCTTCTTTTTTTTTTCATCATTTGATGATGACAAAAGCTATTTTTAAGCTTTTATAAGAAAAAGAAGTTGAAAAGACAGAGAGGAAGAAAAGAGTGCCAATTAGCAAGTACATCTACATCCAACTGTAATAAATACACACCAGTCTCTGTTCATATTAGAAGTAGTTAGCAGGTGTTCCATTGAGATTATTCACTTATAATTTAACTAATGGAGGAGAAGAAAGGGATTGTAAAAGGCATGTTAATCAACCGGCATTTAATTTCATCTTGATTACTTTTACCTGGCTGAGGGCACCTGCTTGGGAGACTATGGAACTGTATTTATATTTAAGGCTGTCATCTAGATAACTGGATTTAAGTTGCAAGAAGGAGTTCATTTTATGCCCACTTTTAATATTCATTTTGTGTCCAATTTCTATTCCCATTGCTGTAAGTTGCAGTATATGTACTGCCAAATCTTATGCATGCTTTCCATGTTAGTAACTACCTATATCAAAGTGGATGCTGCAAATTTAGGTTTCGCATTTGATACAAAAATGTGTTGCTGTTTTAAAAAGCTGCATTTCACACACACCTCAGCAACTCTTGGAATTTTAACTTTACTGGGGAAATTAGGAGAAACAATTCCAGGAAGGGGGTTCATTGTCCATTGACTCTTCAAACTTACAATGGTGCTGAAAAAGGAGATTTACAACCGATTGTAAAAATTGTGGCCGTTACAGCATCC
Organism: Pantherophis guttatus; assembly: GCF_059756535.1. NCBI lineage: Eukaryota > Metazoa > Chordata > Lepidosauria > Squamata > Colubridae > Pantherophis > Pantherophis guttatus. The sequence continues at coordinate 214,397,790 of NC_142063.1, forward strand.
CCTTAGTAACATGGTTGTGATTCGGGTGCTTGGCCCTTGGCATGCCTTTATAATGGTCTCAGCATCCTGGGGTTACATCATTCAGCAAATATGAATTTGGGCCTAAATCTCCTGACGATTAAGCCCGCTGGCTGAAGGGACAAATTAAAAGTCCAATGAAACACTTGAAAAAGGAGCATTATCAAAAAAAAAAAGAGGGCAGAGGAATCAACCTAGTGAATAGTTTTTAAAACTGTTGGTTTGTAGTTGATAGCTCACCCAGGTTTTTTTCAGCCTTTAGAGGCCATCTAATGTGGTTGTAATAGAGGCAGACAGTTGCAGCACTTCCCGATAGAGACAGGAGGAACCAGGAGTGAGTTACAGAGATTACATTTCCTTATTCTTATCAGTGGTGGGTTGCCCCCAGTTTGGACCGGTTTGCAAGAATTGGTAGTAAAACCAGCGGGAGGCCCCGCCCACTGCTCCGGATGTCATCATCAGCGATCTGCGCATGCACAGAAGCTTATGCGCAGAAGCAAGGCGCGTGCGTGAGTGAAGCGAGCGCACACATGAGATCCCATTGCAAACCGGTGGTAGTAGTAAGTAGAACCCACTCCTGTTCTGTATGCCTTCTCCCCAACCACCCTGTGACTGGAGCAAAATACAAATTGCTTGATTCTGTAATGATCTTGTTTGGAGTCTTGAGGAATCTAAGAGGCTTAGTTTGGCTGCCCTGATTTAATATGATAAGTTGTGGACAGGAACACAAATCTCAGGTGATCGGCCTTTCCTTCTCATGTCTGCTGTGGTTTCGTTATTGTCTGCTAAAAACAGTGGTCTTTGCTTTCCATTAGCGGCATTCAGCAGGAACCTGCCTTCCCCTCCCCTCCCGTCTTTACCTCAAAGTACTACAATCCCAGTGTTTAACGCAGACTCTTTTGATCCTTTTTGAAGCCCTCCGATTCAGTACACTTAAAGCGACTAATTTAGTTCAATCGCCTCCAGTTTGTCTTGGATCCCTTTCAACCGAACATGGCAAAGGAGAGCGGTGGAATGCGTGTGTGACCTATTTAAATAATTGCCCCCCTAACTTCTTTCAGATGATGCAGAGTATTTTTCTAAGCAGGCAATGGTGCCCAGTATTCATTTTCTCTCTCCCGTTCCTGTCCATTCCCCCTCATTTCTGTAACAGAGACCACTGTCATCTGGTAGAAATATTTACCACTTGGATTGCAATTGGCCTGGTAACAGTGAGAACACATCTGGAGTCTAGACTCAGCGGCTCTATGGGCAAGGTCATATCTCTGAGCACCATCAGGCCCGGCCTGCCTTTTTGTTTACATAGGTGGTGTGCTGCATCATCTGTTTCAGCTGTCAGGCCATTGGGATCCTCCTGATCCCTCCGTTCTGGAGACCTGACAACAGGGAAGCTGCCCTTCCCCCTCCCGTTTCAGGCTGCTTTTCTCTTTTATCAGCTGGAGACGGGGAGCAAGGAACCCCTGGCATCCACAAGCAAAATGCAAAACATCCTTTCTTGCCTTCTTCCTCGCCTCTCCTAACAACAACATAAACATTTCATCTTCTGATGCCCTCTCTTTACCGTTTATGGATCCTGGATTAGATCTGAAGGATGAGTCCCAGTTTTGGTTAAGCGGAATTTTTTTAATGAAAAGTAAGCTGAAAGCCATGCCAAACACCACTTTCTATATTCTTCTAAGAATTAAAGCCTGCTATTTTTCAGAAATGACCTCTCCAGCCCTCATCCTGCAAAGGCGAAACACATGGGCTTCTTTGTTTTGCAAGAAAGCACTTCAGTTATTGCTTTAAACCCATTCATTTAAGCATGCTCCCATGCCTTGAAGCATTTTGCCAAATAAATGTTTTATGTCCTATAGAGAAGCTGCAGTAAATGAGTGCAGATCTCAAAAACGGTGATGCCACAATTAACAATATTATTGTGAAGACGTGGGTCTTAGTGTGGAGGGAGCTTTTTCATTTCATTTCATTTATACCAAGGCACTTGAATGTTTGAACAAGGAAACTGAATGCTGACTTTTTTGTCATGAGTAACGTTGAGATAGAAAAGAAAGATGAGATAGATGGCTGAAAGTTCCTGAAATTTATATAGTTATGACTCCTTGTTCAGGAGGACTTTCCTTCCTCATATTTCAACCTGATTGGTATCTGATGTCAAAAAAATAAAATAAAATTCCATCACACAGGTCAGTCTGGAAGTCTTTTGCCTTTCCCTACAAAACATGATTTGGCTTGCTTGTATTCTACAATAACTTTTATTTACAGTATCTTTTCTTTTATGTACATTGAGAGCGTATGCACCAAGACAAATTCCTTGTGTGTCCAATCACACTTGGCCAATAAAGAATTCTATTCTATTCTATTCTATTCTATTCTATTCTATTCTATTCTATTCTATTCTATTCTATTCTATTCTATTCTATTACCTCAGTTGGGCTTCTTTCCTTCCCCCATGCTCATTTCTCTTTGAGGCCCACTGCCTTATGATGATGCCAAGGAGTCATCACTAGGAACATTATATGAACCTTCTGGAATTTGCTAGATCATATATCAAGAGGGTTAGTTATCACATATGTTGTTGGATACGGCTCAACCTTTTTGATGAAGGTCCAATCCATTCTAAAAAGCATTATTACAATTATTAGAAAATAATGACTATGGTATGGGTAGGCTTTAGTTAATGGTGTAATTATTTATTTTATATATAGAAATTCATTAGTATTTTGCTATTTAGTAGTATTGTTCAAATTTTTATGTCCTTAGGTCTAAGCAGAATACAAGATGTATTTTCCCTTTCCAGCAAGAATCCTGTGAATATGGGGTGGGGTGGGGTGTGGGGTGGAGTGGTATTTCATCCTAAACGGGGGTGGCAGGGGGTGAGAGTAAATTGATTGACCTATAGTGAGCTTGTGTGTCTGAAGAAGAAATGGGACCTGGATCTGCACCAATGAGCCATGATGGCGCAGTGTTTAGAATACAGTATTGCAGGCTAACTCTGCCGACTGCCAGCAGTTCGATTGTCACCGATTCAAAGTTAACTCAGTCTTCCATCCTTCTGAAGTTCATAAAATGAGGACCCAGATCATTATGGGGGGCAATATGCTGGCTCTGTAAACTGCTTAGAGAGGGCTTCAAAGTACTGTGAAGTGGTATATAAGTCTAAGCGCTATTGCTATCTTCCTGGCCCTATTCCAGTACCTTCACTATTACACTTCTCTGTGAGGCTCTCTGAGCTTGGTTGTTTTCTTGCAGAAGTTTCATTACCCAAACTAGAGAATATCAGTGCTGATGTTACCTACTTTGGGTAATGAAACGTCAGCAGGAAAACAACTAAACTCAGCGAGCACCAAGATCCCTTCATTTCAACCCTGAGCTACAAATATTCTCCTTTATTGAGACTTCTCTATTTCTCTCTACCATTTCTTGCTCTAATTGAGTAATTAGGGCGGATGTCTCATTCGGAGACTCCCTTTTCAAAAACAATGTTTTTGTTCATATTCCAAAATTTTTAATGTGAAAAAAAAATATTCTGCATATATGTGGCCTAGAACTTTAAAAAAATCCATCATAAACATGTTGTTTCCATGATAATAACTTCATTTATATTTAGCATGCAATACCACAATTGCTTTCAAGGTATTTTTCCTTCATAAAAATATGGTGCTGTTATTCCTATTGTAAGAGGAGAAAATCATTTTTTTTAAAAAAAATAAAGAAGCAGTTCATATCCAGAAAAAACACTGAAATATTTTGATCACACAGAATTCTGTAATTGCTCTGCTCCTTTCCCCATAAATATCCATCATGGTTTCCTGAAAAATGTAAGAACACACACAAGTGGAAATGTTCAGTGACCACATTGCACTTGGATATCTCAAGCTAGGAGAAGCCAGGGGTCTCTTTTTCCTAACAATCACATGATACACCAGACACCAGAAAAAAATATCATTTTCATTTCCTAGACAGAACTTGCTTTCATTTATTTCTACTGCATAAATAGAGGCACCCCATTCCCTCCTTTCCCAAAGTTAAACCATGATTTTTATTGATTATATAAGGAAGAGCAATTTAACGTTTTTTAAAATCTACCCTGTTTCTCCCAAAATAAGACATCCCCTGATAATAAGCCCAATCGGGCTTTTGAGGGCCTGGCAATAAGGCCAAGTGCTTATTTCAGGGTTCTATATATAAGGAGACTCCTGTCATTCAAACATCATATTTCTAGATGTGTTGGTATTAGGCATAAATGTATAAAAATAACAACCTGCAAATAAAAAATGAAGACAAAACCAGTGCACTGTAAAGGTCATAGCGCACTTCATTATATGCAAGTTAGATTTTGATATATCGAGAGAAATACAAAGGAAAACCAGAGGGAATGGGGTATAAAGATTGCCTTTTGTGTTATTACTGTGTCATTGTTCTTTATTCTTTTGGGTTATTTATTTATTTATTTATTTATCCTATGTTCGCTGCCTAGAGTCACAATTAAGTAATAAACACACACACACACACATCAATATATATTGATTAAAAAATTTAAAAAAGGGTAGTAAGCAAGAGGAGATAGAGTGAAAAATGAATGGGAGCCAAATTAATGTGGATTGAATAATAAAGTGATTATGAAAGACATATAAGAAATATCTTGGTCATATTTGAATTTCAAAACTAATATATGGAGGAAGAGTGAATAGGTCAAGTGGGAGAGAAGACTGGAGTTGATGAGCCCTCCTGGGTTCACATTATTTTTCCTACCTCAAGGCTGGAAGGGGAGGAGGAAAACCACAACCTGCCTTTTGTGTTGGCTTTTGAATTTTTGGCTCTTCCTAATACTGGGCGGCACAGTGGTTGAGTAGTTAAGGTGCTGGGCTTGTCAGCTGATAAACTGGCAGCCCAGGTTCAATACCCGAGCTCCAAGTCACTGGGTGAGTTCCCATCCTTGCCTCAGCTCCTGCTAATTTAGCAGTTTGAAAGCATATAAATACAAGTAGAAAAATAGGTACCACTTTTGTGGGAAGGTAACACCGCTCTGTGATGTCATGCTGGCCACATGACTAATGTGCTGGCTCAGTGGCCTTGAAATTGAGATGAGCATCGCCTCCTATAGTTGGCAACGACTAGTGGAGTAAAACCCAGAGGGATTCCTGATCCTAGATCCTAGATCCTGATACTGGAAGCTTCAACATTGGGGAGGGCAAAGAATGGACAGGTTGAAAGTTAGGTTGAGGTGGTCCTCTATTAAACATTTCACCAGGCCTTTAGTGAGAGAGAATTTTTAAGAGCTAGTGGGCTGATTTAAAAAATATTGGATCCTATTGTTTGCAGTAGATTTTTCTTTGTATCTACAGACAGAATAAGAAAACCAGAGAATTTCTCCTTTCTGCTACCTTTCTGACCAATAACTAGAAAGTCCTTGGATTCGTGGATCTATATGTTCTAAATCAATTGATCCTAAAGAGCAGTGGTGAAATTCAATTTTTTTTACTACCGGTTCTGTGGGCGTGGCTTAGTGGGTGTGGTGTGCCTTGGTGGGCATGGCTTGGTGGGCGTGGCAGGGGAAGGATACTGCAAAATCTCCATTCCCTCCCCACTCCTGGGGGGAAGGATATTGCAAAATCTCCATTCCTACTCCACTCTGGGGCCAGCCAGAGGTGGTATATGCTGGTTCTCCAAACTACTCAAAATTTCCACTACCGGTTCTCCAAACTGCTCAAAATTTCCTCTACCGGTTCTCCAGAACCTGTCAGAACCTGCTGGATTTCACCCCTGCTAAAGAGCCTGTGTCTTGCTAGGCTCAAGTGCACATTCCTATCGAAATGTAAATCTATGTCGCCGTTTTGTTTAAAAGTAAAATGCAGATTAATGTAAGAGTGGATTAGTGTAAAAACAGATAGATTTATGGAGTCTTTATGCAAAAATGTCACAGGCCAGAACCAGAGTGATTTGCTCATCCCTATTTCTATAGCAGCTTTATTTGCACACAGCTTCCCAACACAGTGTCAGTGCAAGAATTAGCTTTTTCCATGTTAGCTGGTCTGTTATTAAAGGTAGTAGAACAGACTCAGCTTTTTTAAAAAAAGACATCCATTTAAAAATACATCTGTCTAATTCATAGATAAATGATTCATTTTCTCCCACATTTGACTGTTATTGTTATTTTAAATCTCATTTTCTCCCATATTGCTTTTGAAGAAACCTGGATTTATTTATTTTTTACAAAAAAATCTTATTAATAATGCACTTCTGTTGATGCAGCTAAATACCTAAAGCCATTTCTGGCATGGAGAGGACCAGGTACCTTCTGGCAATCTGGTTGAATATAAAGGAATTGAAATGTAGATTTTGATGATTCATGCACTCAAAGTTGTAATGAATTCTGCAGTTTTGCTTCCCTCTCATTTCTTTTTTCTTTTTAAAACTCATTTCCCCTACTCTGCCTACGAAAGAATTTAGAATTTTAAGAAATTTTATTTGAAAATAATCCCAAACAGAATGAGAATTCCCATGCCTTTTCTTATGGTACTTGATCACTGTTTTCATCTTTTATATTTCTGTTCTGTATATGTTTTCATGTTGTATGGGTTTTTGTTGTTGCTGCTTGCTGTTGTAGAGTCACATTGAGTTGTTTGATTTGGGCAACTTTATAAATCTAGTAAAGAAAAAAAAAAATCTTAGTTCAGCCCTGGTCTTTGGCTATACAGCCTTTATTATTGTTTCTTCAGTCCGTGATTGTAACACATTAACAGATGGGCACTTATCTAAAATCTACATAGTTCAGCCATAAATCCTAAGAAGTGTTTAGAAGAAAACGATTTGAGAAGTGATGCAGATAGACAGGATCAAGAAATCTGGTTACAATTATTTAGTTCAGCTTGCTTTTTCTGGCAACTGAATACAAAAGATCCCTATTTTATGTAATTCTTTTACTCAGAGAAATTGTTACCATTTAAAAAAATTAAAATAAATCCCTGATCCCTACAGTGGACCCAAACCACATTGGGGTAATGTAGGACACATGTAGACCAGGGTTGACTTTCGAACTTAAGAGGAATTTTCTCCTGAAATTTCCATCAGTTATTAACCCTCTAAAGGAGTGGTGAAATCCAAATTTTTTTACTACCGGTTCTGTGGGCGTGGCTTGGTGAGCGTGCTGTGGTGTGGTGTGGCTTGGTGGCATGGCAGGGGAAGGATACTGCAAAATCTCCATTCCTGCCCCACTCCTGGGGGAAGGATATTGCAAAATCTCCATTCCCACCCCACTCTGGGGCCAGCCAGAGGTGGCATTTTCCAGTTCTCTGAACTACTCAAAATTTCCGCTGCCGGTTCTCCAGAACCTGTCAGAACCTGCTGGATTTCACCCCTGCTCTAAAGAGACTGCCTTTATTTATTTAAGCTCTGCCTAATGAATTGGGTGCATGCTGCTGAAATTCAGAGCAATAAGGTTATTTGAAATTGGGTGGCAGAGCTGGTCCTTTTACTAAGTAGGGCACCATGATAATATCATCTCATAGGGAACAAGGGGAAAAAAAATTAAAGGAATTGGTCTAGAGAAAATTTTATATTGTTGCTGTGTTGAAACAAGAGTCAAAATAGAGCTGGAAGGGACCTTGGAGGTCTTCTAGTCCAGCCCCTGCTCAAGCAAGAGACCCTATACCATTTAGGTCCAATCAGCCTTGACCCACACCAAGTTTCAAAATTAATGTGAAGTCAATTCCGCCGACTAGTGTAATTTGATGTAGGCTGTTGAATCAATTTGGGAAAGTGGTTGGGTCCAGTCTTTTGAACCGATTCTGAAATAGTGGCATTTGACACGAGAATAAGATTGTTCAACTTTCCGAATTGCTTTGGAGTTCTTTTATAAGATACTTCCAACCACTTTGACAATTTCATTCAGAAATCTCAGTTCAGAAAGCCCCACGTCAAATAGTCACACAGTGAGCAGGGCAGCAGCATTTTGAAATCTGCTTCAGACAGCATCTTGATTTAGGCACAATAGGAAGAAATTACCCAGTGGCACATTCAGCACTGGACCCTGGGACAGCAGACAAGTCCTTGTCTTGAGTGGAGGGACCTTCAAAGACAGCAAGACTGGTTGTAAGTGAAGGCATAAAAGTTATCTTCCAGAGTCTCTCCCTGCATTTTCTCCCATGCAATTACTGTTTACAAGCATATAGTACAATTCAGTGCTATGTATATTTAAAATTTGGAAACCCAGCAAGAGAAAAATCCTGTGCCGGTCAGGCAGCAATTTCATGGGGATCTGTTATCAAAGGAGAGTTCCTGTTGTATATTCTCTTTTTCTTTTTAGGGTTGTGTGAGGAAGAAGATTTCTACTCTGTCTCTGTCTCTGCTTCTGCCTCTGTTTCTCTTTGTTGCTGCCTGTCGGTCTCTCTCTCTCTCTCTCTCTCTCTCTCTCTCTCTCTCTCTCTCTCTCTCCCCCTCCGTTTGTGTCTAAGATTTTTCTTTCCCTTTAAAGACTCCTGAGGGACTGTAGCAAAGGTGGAATGATCTACTTCTCCTCTTAAAATTCTAAATAATTAATCTGGCTACAATGCTGATGTTGGAAACCAGAGGTGGGTTTCAGCCAGGGGTGGGTTCTAAATTTTTTACTACCTGTTCTGTGGGTGTGGCTTATTTTGTGGGTGTGGCTTGGAGGTCATGTGACTAGGTGGGCGTGGCTAGCTGGTCAGAGTCATTTCTGGAAGGTCCTCGCACTTACGACCAGTCCTCGCACTTACGACACAACTCATTTGTTTGCTTTTAACACTGATCAGCTGTAGGATGGCCCTTTGAAGCCCCAGGCAAGAATTTAAACAGTCTTTTTCCCTCTAGTCATCAGCTGAGACTCAGGAGGCAGCAATAGATTGGGGGTGGGACCAAATAAAAGGTAAGAATAACGTGGGTGGGGGGTGGGAGGGCGGGGGGGGGGAGAACCGGTTCAGTGATGTCATATTGTCACCGCTACCAGCTCGGCCGAACCGGGAGGAACCCACCACTGGTTTCAGCAGGTTCTGACCAGTTCTGGAGAACCGGTAGTGGAAATTTGGGGCCCGTCCCCATTTATTCTCTGTCTCCCAAGTCCCAGCTGATTGGGAGGAAATGGGGATTTGGCAGTAACCTGCCCCTGGATTGGTGAGGGAATGGAGATTTTACAGTATCCTTCCCCTGCCACGTCCACCAAGCCACACCCACCAAACCATGTCCCGCCCACCAAACCATGCCCACAGAACCGGTAGTAAGAAAATTTGAAACCCACCACTGTTGGAAACGTCCAGCGAGGTAGGTGGAAGGCCTCAATCAATATCTGAGCCTTGAGTCCTTGTGCAGTCGCAAGAGGTCCAGAACTGAGACCCTTCAAGCACCATAGAATCATATCTGTCTGTTCCCAGGCCAAGGCTGGCAGTCTAGGCCCTAGACTCTAGGGAGATTCCTGTATAATAGCCAGAATATAATAACAGTTGTGAGCTTGAACTTTACATGTGTAGGTCTGGTTACCTGTGCCTGACAGCTAGGCGGCATATAATGGACCTGTTTGAGAAGGGCTGCTGGATATCTGTTGCCCAGTTCTTATGCCAATAGCAAATCAGTTTGGATTAAAAACTAGAGTTTATACTGTAGGTGCTTTCTACAAATTGTTCTTTCCACATGGAATGTGCTTATCTTTGGCGTGGCAGTTTTTTTTAAATGTGCAAGATGATGCTGATATACTGTAATGTTATTTTGGAAGAAAGCTAAAATACAGGGAACAAAGAAAATGCATGATGATAGAAGAAAAACATTACTGATTTTGATGATACTGCTTAGCATAATAACCTGTTGGAATAACCGACGTTGTTATTCTGAAATATTTTTATGAAAAAGGGAGCAAACTAAATTCAAATCCATCTGCACTGATCATATTTCAAAGGGGATTAACATGTTGCATCTGACTACCAAATAACTGATAAAACTGAGCCTATCACAAAAAGGAGCCAAAACCCTAACTGAGACATGGAAATATTGTTGGCTGAACAAAGATTAAACCTCAGACTTCTTAATAGCTAGCTAAGGATGTAGCAGCAACCTTCCATAGCCTTTTGTGATTCACAAAAGCTAGTCTTTCCCTTCAGTTTAATTTCTGCCATCTCCTTCATTTTGGCCTCTCATTCTGTTCCATTCTGGCACTCTTCTGCTCTCTTTTCCCCACCTATACCCACACTCAGACTTGCTACCATGTGTTTACCCAGGCTTTTTCTCAAAAGCTACATATGTTGAGGAATAAAAACGGATGCTGGTTTTTTTAAACAGATCTTTAAAAGATCTGTAAAAAAGATGGATGTAATATTTGCATTCGTACCGGGCTGTGCTCAGACTTTACTAGAGGCCAGGCAAAGATTTCACAGCCAAAAGAATGAACTTCAAAAGGGGAAGATATGCTATCAATTGATATTTCCCTCCACCCCTTTCCATTCAATCATGCCAGATTCTTGGATACTGCCCAGGGATGGGTTCTAAATTTTTTTACTACTGGTTCTGTGGGCGTGGCTTATTTTGTGGATGTGGTTTGATGGTCATGTGACAATTCTTTAGGATTTAGCAGAGATACTGGTCTACCAGGCTTTTAACTGCTTGCAGAGCTGTACCGGTCTACTCATTTGTTTTTGGAGGCACTGGTCTACCCATTTATTTTTGCAGGCACCAGTCTACTCATTTGTTTTTGGAGGCACTGGTCTACCATCACACTGCCTTTTAACACTGATCAGCTGTAGGGCGGCCCTTTGAAGCCCCGCGGCAAGAGTTAAAACAGTTTTTTTCCCTCTAGCCATCAGCTGGGACTCAGGAGGCAGCAATAGATTGGGGGTGGGGCCAAATAAAAGGTAAGAATAACGCGGGATCAGAACCGGTTCGGTGACATCATATTGTCACCACTACTGGCTCGGCAGAACTGGGCGAAACCGGGAGGAACCCACCACTGATACTGCCTGGACAAGACCTTGCGGTTTTGTTGGGAAGTGGTTTGTCATTGCTTGCTTCCTAGGGCTGAGAAAGAGGGACTGGCCTAAGACTGAGCCTAGTGGCTCAGCAGACTAAAAGCATTGTGATTAACACCAGCTGTCTGCAATTACTGCAAGTTTGAATCTCACCAGGCTCAAGATTGACTCAGCCTTCCATCCTTTCTAAGGTAGGTAAAATGAGGACCCAGTTTGTGGGGGCAATAAGCTGACTTTGTATAAATATACAAAAGTATGAAGGCTATTGCTTAATGCATTGTAAGCTGCCCTGAGTCCTGAGTTCAGGAGAAGGGCAGCATATAAATCAATTTTTTTTTTTAAAAAAAGATCACTTAACTGTGCCTAAGGCAGGGACTAGAACTCCCAGTATCCCAGTTTCTAGCCTAACCACTACATCAAACTGGGACTCAATCTATACTAATGCTAATAATACTATCAATCTATACTAGTACTAATAATATTACCTTCTAAACAAAAAGAATAGATTCTTATTATGAAGTCAGTAGAGATGACTTCATAATATGACTTCAGTAAATGCAGAAATGAAGAAAACTGTGTTGTCTCTGTTTGCCTTAGAATAGCGTTTTCTCAGTTCTCAAAAAGTCTAATAAACTTATGTCCAATAAATAAATATGTTAAGTTACTTTGATGCCGGGGGTTGGTTTGTTTCTCTACTACAAGGACCCTCCTAACATATACATGACACCCCATTTACAGGCAACTAAAATATATTGTGCATTATATTGCTTAACAAATGGCTGAGTCTCCATGTTGCCCAAAATGGGGGAAAAAAAAATAAAGGGATGTTGGACCGAGAATTGTCATTCTGGAAACAGTTCTTGGCAAATTGAATGTTAATCAGTAATATCTGTTTTACTTCTTTCCTGTATATGTAATTAACAAATCTGACAACAAGAAACTGGATTAGTATTCAATTGTAGAGTATTTTCTTTTCCTTTTGCAAACATTTGTATTATATTTTTTCACAAAGAAATGCATACAATCCCATGTGCCTCTAATTACTGGATCAAATATATTTTAATAAGCTTGGCTGGGATATGCCATCAGAGAGGTATTCCAGCATTTGCTTCCTGATGACTAATGACTAGTTAATGTAAAATTCTTGGGAGTCACATTAAACCCATATCAAGCCTCTTGGTCTGCATAACTGTAATGTGGCAAATGGCCTCTGAACATCTACTGTATTACAGAATGAGGGGGTCCCCATTGCTGGATTACAAGTTCTGACAAAATAACCAAGTCAGAGAACAAAGCCTAAAGCATGAAACCATGAATTGCTTAATCATTGTTTCTTGGAAAAAAATCATAATGATATGGGCAGTGGTGGGATTCAGCCAGTTCGCACCACTTCGGGAGAACCAGTTGTTAACTTTCTGAGCAGTTTGGCAAACTGGTTGTTGGAAGAAATCATTAAGGCAGAGAACCGGTTGTTAAATTACTTGAATCCCACCACTGGATATGGGGTTATAAAACACATCAAATCATAGACCATGATTTATCAACAAATGATCAAGTTTTAGTCTCAGATTTGGTCAAAAGCCAATGAACCCTACATGGCTTAATGCATTACATGAACCTAGTCAGAGACCTAAAAATAAGAAGTCGGGTAAAATGAGAAATAGACAGATGACTTTTTCTGCTTCTTTTTGAAGAGGCTCTTAAGAAGTCGGCATCCAAGAAATAAGGAAAACATTCATTAATACAATTAGAAATCTTAGACTTTTGGATTCCTACACTTCCTCAGTGTAGGAATCCAAATTAAGGCATTCCAGATTGCTCTGTAGCTTTGACCTGCCTCAAGTGAAGGGACATCTACTATATCTCTGGAAAAGATTCTATTGCTGAATTCCCCTTATGCCTAGAAAACGTTTTTTTCCCCCCTCCCTAACACTCGATGAAAATTCAAGAACTTAAATCCATTAATAAGTGTTCTACATTCTGTAGTGATGGAAAATAAATCTTCAGATACTTGAAAATATGTCTTCTCTCAATCTTCTCTTTGCATCATGAAACCTTCTTCAATCTCTAGTCATAGAATTTTCTAACATATGAGATCCATAACTCCATGCAATATTTGAAATGTGGTCTGGCCAATGCAGACCAATGGTGAAACTATTATTTTCCCTTCTGTTGAAAACTACATTTCTGTTGATGCCGCGTCAAATCACATTTGCCTATTTTGCAGCCACATAATATCTGAGTCACCCTATAGGACAGGGGTGTCAAACTTGCAGCTCGTGGGCCGGATGCGTCACATGCTGGCCACCCCCACCCCCATTTTAATGAAGGGGGAAAAAGTCGTGATATATCATGTGATGACAATGTGTCATCGCGACTTTGACGTCCCTGCTACAGGACATGGGCAGCAAAAATATTAATAAGTAAAATGAAAAATAAATGTCTAACTCATCTTCAGTTTGCAATATGATGGTTCAAGGTCATCCAGTTGGTGACCTCTGCCTAAGGTGGGACCGGAACTCACTGACTGATGAATGCCAGGGCCTCTAAGTGCAATAGCTTTGGGTTCATCCTTTAGATAAATGGAGAGGGTAGGAATTATAAACACACACTTATTAATAGTTTCTCACTTTTCCTCCCTGTTTAATCTTCTCTGCTTCAGGACAGGGGCAGGTTTCAAAACCTGTCACTACCAGTTTGCTCGTGGGTGTGTGCATGCTTGCACATGTGCATGACGCTTTTGCGCATGTGCAGAAGCATCCCAGCGGGTGGGTGGAGCTTTCCACCACTGCTGCTACCGGTTCACCCGATCCAGGATGAACCGGTAGCAACCTACCACTGCTTCAGGAGCACAGTACAGTCTTGGCAAAACACATAAAATAATCAAACCTTCACAAGGTCACAAGGCATATGAAATGAAATCTGGCAATAGTTGAACTACACTGACTCTTATTTTATATAGAGTACACTCTTCCTCCAATGGAATCAATATTGCATTCTCTCTTGGCCATATCAGTCTATATTCTGTCTGGTTCAGGTTATCTCTGAAGTAGGTTTACCCACTCTAGAAAGCTTTTCCCACTTGAATAATTCATAAAGTCCAGGTTGCTTGCAAATATTTTTATCCATCTTTGTCTCACCTTTGAGTCAGTGTTGATTCTTGGCAACTATATGGTAACACTTTGGGAACTGGCTTGCCACTGAGTTCATCCTATGCTCAGAAAGTGGCTCTGCCTCAAGCCATGACTAGAACTCTGTCTTCTAGTGCTTTTATTTTAATTTTTAAAGTTATTGAACACCCATCTTACCCCAAGGTAAGTAGCTTTTATCCACTACACTGAACTAGCTACCCACACATGTCTAGGACAGTGGAATACTCTTCTCTTACTCTACTGAGACATGATTCTGGAGTGGGACAGAAACTTCTGAAAGTCCCAGAATAAAAGCTTTCCATCTCATGCAACCAAAATCTATTAACCTTGCAGAAGCAGAATTTGTATGGGCCTTTAAAAGCTCATAACACGGTTTGTGGTCAAATAAATTGAAATGGTTTTGTAATTCTCAAAGTCTAATAAGCCCATTTGACTGTAGCTTGAAGCACAAAAGATGGCATATCTCTTTTGTATCTCAGCATCCACGGTCATCATGCCTGCTGCCATTACCCCCATGTTTTTCCTGCTAATGATGCCGTCAACTCATTGAGAGTTTAAAAAACCATCTCTAAAAGTTGCTTCGAGAAAATTCTATAATGAGCTGTGGTGGCGCAGTGGTTAGAATACAGCATTGCAAGTTAGCTCGGACCACAGCCGGGAGTTTGATCCTGACGGGACTCAAGGTTGACTCAGCCTTCCATCCTTCCGAGGCTGGTAAAATGAGGACCCAGATTGTTGGAGGGCAATATGCTGACTCTGTAAACCGCTTAGAGAGGCCTGTAAAGCACTGTGAAGCAGTATGTAAATCTAAGTGCTATTGCTATGACTGATCATAGGACTCTGAAAAAGCAGTAGTTAAAACTGATGCCTTAGTCTTGCAAGATTTAGCATCTGTTCTGTGACTGAGCATCAAGTCTTTTGAAAACAGTACTGCCCACTTTGCACTGTAAGAGTGCTCTATGGTGGATCATGGTGGATCATAGAGTTCTTTCAAATTGCTGCCAGAACAACCACTAACATTCTTAGGAACTGAAATGTCCTACTGTATTAGCAGATGGACTCGAACTTTCTTTGGGAAGAGGTGAGGGAAGGGAGGGGGGGATGAGACTATTTCTCAATTGCTATTAGGAACAGAGAACATTCATCTTTTTTCCCTCTCCCCAGCGATTTGAAAATTACTGTGCTGATCATTTTATTTCAGTACATATCCAGGCTTTAAACCATGGATTTTGCAAGAGATAACCCAGAATTAACAATCCAACCCATTTTAGTCCTAAAAGAATAAGAAACATGTTTCAAATTAATTATGGCATAAATTATTTCGGTTTGTTATTTTAATTTTTTTGTCCTTCCATGTGCTTTCAAACTGTCATCTGGTAAGGCAATTGCTAACTTAAGAATTCAAACCTCAGAGTCTACAAACCGCCGCAGCAATTGCAGTGAGCAAATGAATGGGATTGTTGAATGCTGTGTGTCAATGTGGTCTCGTATGCAGCCTCCCACACAGCAGCTGATATTGCATACAGTTTTGGGCCAAAAGTCTTTCCATCAGTGGGGAATAAACAAGAATGCTAACAGTGCTACCAACAATGACCGTCTTATTATCTTCACTTTTCTGAAAAAAGACCTACCGCTTGGTCACTATTTTTATAGCCCCTTTCTTTAATTTGCCATGCAACTAAATGAACTGCTGTTTGATGAAATCTATAGAACATTAAGTTGGCAGTCCCACTGGAATCTCTTAATCTAGTCAAAATAGGCCAGAAAAGATTTTCATGGCTTGAGGCACTACAGTGTAGAGATGTGGTGCTGAGGGAAGATGTGGCAACTCAGTTTTATTATATAGGATTTTCTGGGAATAATTGAGAAAAAAAAAGAAAGGAAGGAAGGAAGGAAGAGGGGGAAGGAAGGAAGGAAGGAAGGAAGGAAGGAAGGAAGGAAGGAAGGAAGACATGTCAAATACCCCATTCTCTTTCCCAAAAATTAAAAATGAACAGGTTCAATGAAAAAGAAAAAGAATTATATCATGAGAAAGAGGATACCACTACCAATTAATTGCACATTTCATGTGTATTTATGTGTAAAAACATTTGTTTGTTTTTTTAAAAAAGAAGGAGGAGGTGGCAGCGATTTTACCAAATATGAATTTGCCAAACTTGCTTGGCTTTTTTCTCTTTTTGCCTTTGCCAATTTTTGGTCACCATCAGAATAATTCAGAGACTGTGTCTAGAATATTTAAGGACATCAAGCTCCGAATCAGAAAGTTCTGATTAGCAAATAGAACAGATTATTCTGATGCCTTTTCTACTTGAATCTTTCAGTCTTAATTTACAGAGAGAAGGACGAATAGCCTTTTGTGTGGCATCTTAAATACAATGCTATGATATGATTTGCTAGTTGGTAATATAAACCCAGAGTTATTCAAGTAAACATGGTTAAACTCATTGTGTTTAATAACCTTTTCCCCTCCAAACTTTAAAAGAAGTATTTCAGCTTCTGTGGTGAGATCTCCCGAGGAGGCAAAGCTGACATTTGATCATTTGAAAGGGTTAAGATATATTTTGCCCCTATTCCCTTTCTCACGATGTGACAAATGGTGCTGCTGGGCGCCTGTGATTCGCCACCAAATTTCTGTGCAGGGGTGGGACTCTCCGGGTGAAGTGCTCTCCGAGTGACAGAGTGCTGAGACTGACAGGAGGAGGAAGGGAAAAATCTTGTTTACAAATGTCAGCCAGCAATTAGCATCGTTTAAAGAACCAGGACCGCAACTGCTGCTTTTAGTTAGCGTTGGAAACCCCGTTCCTTTCTTGTGGTCACATTTGAAGAGGCAAAGTAGACAGCGAGACTCTGAAACCAGTTCATAAATAGTTGATTTCATTTTTTAAAATCTTGCCCAAACTGTCACCAGCGTCCCTCCTCCCTTCCCATGTGGATCACAGATGGCAAAGAGCTAATTTGTTACTGTTTGATAACTGCTTTTATGTATCAAAGCTCTTATTTACTACTCTGTGGGGAAAATGACAGACTAAAAGCTATTATGTGTTTTCTCTCATTCTCTTACCCCTTGTCCCCCCTCCCCATGTACGAATAATCACTATCCTTCTTGTTTTTTTTCTCACATCCTCCACCCCACTGTATTCTTCTTTAAAAAAGAAAAGAAAAGAAATATACTATTTCTTTTGGCCCTTTTACATGTACAATGAATACCATTTTTTTTTTTCCTTTTTGGGTTTTCCAGAATGCATCTGGTAGAGTATTTCTTCTGAAATCTGTCAGGGCCATTTATCATGGCCCTGTGATAAGGAATAACATTCTGAGGTGTTTCTTTATAACAATAGATTGCATTCCATTTGGAGGAGATGTGAATTGTGGGTTTGTTTTCAAGCAGTACGTTAGCTAAATATTTTCAGAGCAAATAAATAATCTCCAGCACAGAGACGGTTCGGTGTCAAATAGGGATTGCTGGGTAGCCCAGTTCAGATTTATTTAAACACATTCAGGATTCAGGGCCATTCATGGTTACTGCTCTCTAAATTTGCAAAACTGATATCGCCAACATGTTCTTTAACCTGACAAGATGGGAACAGACTATATTTATAGCAATTCACAGCAATATTAAATATCTTGTTCTACAGTGCTGGGACTAGTAAGAAAGCATGGTGAAGTAAAAATCTGCTGCCCATATTTTTGACCTCTATTTGGTGTATGCCACAAAGCAAAACAGGGCTTCTGTCTGCCTGAAAATAGGGGCAAAGGAGTATGGGATTGGGAATGGATGATTTGGTGCCAGTTATTGTCAGCAGAAGACTCTGGAAGGGGAGAGAAGGGGTGGCATTTCTCTGATCCCACAGAGAGAAATTTCATCTCTCTTGTAAGATTTATTTCACAGCAATGTGGGGAAGGTTCTAACTTTTTTTTATTATTATTATTAAACATTTTAGAGAAAGGATATAAGCAAAGGGAGATAAAAATACATGCAAAAATATAAAAGATTAAACTACAAATAGGTAAACAAGGGATCTAGAATGTCCTGGGGGATTCAAAGTTTCCAAAAAAAAAATCATTAAGTACTTATGAATTATAAAATATGTTATACCCTTTTATAAAAACAAGGATCACTATTCAGCTTTAAGCTGTGAATACGTATTAAGAACCAGGTTCAATTCTGTAGAAATCACTGGCTGGAATTACAAGCTACAATAAATGGGACCAATATTGAGAATCTTCCCAAACTGGGATATCCCATGAAGTTAAAATATAGATTATATCCTTGGAAAACCCAAATTTTGGATGAGGCACAAATCCATGTATTCAGTTACAATATAGTCCAAAAATGGTTTCCAGTGAGAACTGAATTCTACATCAGATTTACTTATAAGGTACAAAATTACTCTGTACATTAAAACAAACTTCTTTGAGGGAAATTGGAATGTCCTGTATATATCACTGAATGTATTCTTCAGAAGAATCAGTACAGCAAGATAGACAGTGAGAAAATGCAAAGGCAACAGTAGCGCACTTCCAGACCTATTTTCCTGGATTATAGTTCATCTCCTAGTCATCCATTTATGTTTGAAAACCTGTTTCTTCATTGGTATTCTGAACCCTTGTTTCCATCCAAATTATATATCAGGTAGGTGTTATACAATGACAACTAGTTTATTCATTGGATTTTATGGTGGTTCCAAATGCCATTCAATTCCATTGCTGTACACCTCAGTCTTTTCCCGTTTTTGTCATTTTTTTTCCTGGGAAAACTGATCAAAGATGGAAAAATATCATAACTACACAGTATATGCGGGGTCTTTGGTCCTCTCTGAGCTTGGTGGTTTTCTTGAAGATTTTTCATTACTAATATACTGTAGGTAACATCATCAGTGCTAGAATGGACTGTTTTGTGAAGACATTATAATTTACTCAAAATCTTGAGTTGGACCATTGCAAGACTTGACTGACAATTCCTCTGCCTCTTGTCTTTCCTGTCCATCCAGGGAAAGGAAGCCTTCCTTTCTGGATCCTGGGTAGGTCAATCTACCAGCAGTTGCCTTTCCTTTGGGAATTATTTCTTCTCACTAGACCAGTGATGGAGAATTTTGTGAGCTCACTGTGTCAAAAATTCAGAAAATGCAGGATTATTTTAGAACATGTAGCAGCCTGGCAGCCGAGGATGAAATGTCTACTAGAAGGAAAGCAGCATTCAATGTGAGTGCAAATAAGGGGGAAAAAAGGACAAAAATGGGAAAAGACTGATGTGTTACAACAAAGGGGGTGAATAGCCTCTATTTGGACCCTACATAAAATTCTATAACTGAAGTAGTGTCATTCCATAATAAGAGCTACCAGATATATTATTTGGATTGGAATAAGGGGTCCAAAATACCAGAGAAAGCATTTTATTACTTCCTTATGTAAAAAAAAAGAAAACCTCCCAGAATATAGAAAGCTAGCATTGCACATAGAAAAGCTAAAACTGTTATTACTTTTTATGCTCATTTTCATTTTTCAGGGGAGGGGGGGTAGCATAGAGAAGGGAAAACCATGAAGAAATATAACACACTCAATACAGTGCTTTCTAATGTGAATGAATCAGGCTATGCACTTAGAAAATGTGATAATCCCCTGCTTTAGGAAGGTATAAGCAGCTTTCTCTAACCAGAGAATTAGAATAGAATGGAATGGAACTATATACACTAACTATAACAGAAAGAAAACTTATTCACACAAAATGCAATATAAGGCTGGACAAACTCTAACTTTAACTATCTCCTATCAGGAAGAATTTATGAGCACATGATTTACAGAAACATATATCAGCTTGGTCATCACCTGGGTTAAAAGGACCATGCTAGGCATTGGAGTTCCTGGACATTTGGTGAAAAATGGGCTATAGGAGTCAGGACCAGGAGCTGCAGAACTCCTGCAAGAAAAGGTGTTTACTTGTTTATGCTGAAACTTTGCAGGAGGCATAGTAAGTAACTGCCTTATTTTTAAAAACATGGAACTAAAGGCCACCTTTTGGGTGGCTTTTTTTATTGTACAGCGTTTGTGTATGTGTTTTAAATAGATTGTATGTTTATGATGCTATTTGAAAGTCATATGGCCTCTTTTATTCTGCAAACCATTTGATTGCTTCTAATTGTGCGCTCTTGATACTTTAGAAAAATATCTGTTACCCACTCTTTGTGGAATTTGGGCAGGAGACAATCAAATAAATAATGAACTGGAAAACATTCATTTTGGCAAATTGAAACCTGGATATTGTGTATATTTTGAACAACCGTGCAGCTGAAAAAGAAGGCATAGTCAGAATTCTTTTAAAAACGTTTCCTCCAATTCTATAAATTTTGAGGCAGAATGAGGATCTGCTTCTATTGGAAAGATTGTTGAGAAGGATGGGCAACATTTTTCAAATCTGAACTATTTTGAGCTCAAAAAGGATCCTTCCAGTCTTACTGGAAGTGTTTTAAATACTATTTTAACTATTTTGGAAGTGCTTCAAATTCAAAAGAACAGTGTTTTGGATTTTTAAAAAAGCATTTCAACCTTGAAATATTTCTGGACTGGATCTTTTCCAGACTGGTTGGAATTAGAAGCATTGCAATACTACTGATTTGGTCTGAGTAGCTGTTCCAAACTAAGGACTCTCTTATACAACTGTACACTAGGACAAAAAAGGAATTATTAACCATTTCTCAAAGACAGAAATGCTTAATATCTTATACTGGCCTCAGCTTGCTGGAATGGCATTTTACATTGGTCTTTGTCAGTTGTAAATCAACATTAGTATTTTCTGACTTGTTTCCTCAGCAGCAGTGCTTTCTGGTCTGTTTTCTGAACTTTATTTCATTATAGGCAAATGTGTCCATTCCAGTTGGTTTGCAACACCTTCCCCTCTCGTTATTAGTTCCTGCCCTACACGACTATTTCTGTCTTGGATTGTTGGGCTATCTGCCCCTTCTGGAGGACCTCCCAAAGTGAGACATGGAGGGTTTTTTTAATCAGATGAAATTGGCAAGACTTCTGTGTGGTTCTTTTTTATAGCAAAAATGTCAAGAAAAATGGTCAAATGCTGGAGGTTTTTTTTTTCCTTTGTTTTACTTCTACTGGCCTGTTGCTGGATATACCAAATAGGAAGGTATCAACTATGAAGAGGCATCAACTTGCTGGGACTCACATCAAAGCCCAAAATGGGTATCGCATAATTTCAAACACTTCCCCGTGGAAAGTAATGCATTTTGTACCTCCTCTGGTATCCAGATAGAACACTTAAGACATCGTCTTGGCCAGAGTAGCAATAACAATAGCACTTAGACTTATATACTGTTTCATAGTGCTTCACGGCCCTCTCAGCTTCCAAATCTTCACCTGAGCTTTCAGTTTGGAAGGAAATTTAATAAATTAATATATTTAATTTGTTAATAAATTAAACTTTATTTTTGGTCAAATTCAACATCAGTCAAATAATAAAAAGAAACCAAACAATAAAATCCACAACACTGTAACAAATCCACTGTTTTATAAGAACATTCTGAGGAGCTCATTGTTATATCCACCCCAAGTCTTATATGCTACTGCACAGAATATGGGTAGATTGCTGTGCCAACTGCCTAATTGATAGTAAGAAGGGGAACTAGTAATCATCTGAGTGGCATGGGAGATTAGATAAGGATGAAAACAGCTTCCATTTCCTTGTAATACCCACAGAAAATTAAGACATGGGTGGCTGTTTCAACTGCACCTGGCTGCTTGGACATACTAGTTCCTCGCAGGGAATCTTACTAAAGCTCTCTTCCAGCAAGGCATATTAAAGCAAGCCTAAAAGAAAACCTCACCAATGTCTAAAATGTTGGGCTCCACACCAATGTGAATTTGGTATTTTGTCTGAAAACCGCATCCTCTGTAGCAAACTATCTGACACAAGCAGGGGGTTAAGCTTGCCTTGTGAGAAACAAACCAAACAATCAATTGAAATAACAGTGAAACAAACCAGTCAGCTATTAAAAAGTGCAAGTTAGCTTACTAAAAATGTCAAGACAGATGACCTACAATAGCCAGCAGGGATAAGCCAGAAGCATCAACCAATCAAAGGAACCATCAGTCATGGGATACCGTATATGTGAAGAATGTGTTGGAGGTTTAAGCATATGATATGAGTATTCCTGAGAGTGGGAATTTGACCTGAGGAAGGAATTGTGAAATAGGTTTTATAACTATAACAGAAAGGAGACTTATTTACACAAAATGCACTAAAGGATGGACCAACTCTACCATCTATTTAACTATCTCTTACCGGGAAGAGTCCAAGAACACATGGTCCATGCATGTGTACCTGAGACCGAATGGAAAAGGAAACAACCTGAGGTTAGAAATCTCTTAGACAAAAAACAGGCAGAATGGTAGACCAAGATCAAAGAGAACAAATCCTTAACTGGCAGTTCAAATCTCACTGGTTCAAAGTTGACTCAGCCTTCGATCCTTCCAAGGTGGGTAAAATGAGGACCCAGATTGTTGGGGGCAATATGCTGACTGTAAAACCACTTAGAGAGGGCTGTAAAGCACTATAAAGCAGTATATAAGTCTAAGTGCTATTGCTATCACATGACCTTGGGACACAGCAACGGTCATAAGTATGAACCAGTTACCAAGCATCTGAATTTTGGTCATGTCACCTTAGGGATGCTGCAATGGTTGTAAGCATGAAAAATGGTCATAAGTCACTTTTTTCAGTGCTGTTGTAATTTTGAATGGTCACTAAATGAACAGTTGTAAGTTGAGGACTACCTGTACAGCCAGTGTCACTTCCTTTACAATCCATCCCAAAATTTCCTCTTCAATATGGCACCAGGGAAAGAATTTTGATTATTTGGGGGGCATTATTATGAACTATTTGGGGATCAAAATAATTTTAGTTTTGGGGAGTAATAATGGGAATGATCAGAGACTAAAGAGGCTGATTACTTCTCAGACTTTTTTGTGGGGGAAAAATCAACTGTAGCAGAGAATGAATCTTTCCACCATTTTTAAAATTTCTCTTTTTAAAGATACTATTAGTGGCATTTATCTTTTTCAGAAGAAGAAATTATCCATTTTTTAAACTCATGAAATTTTCTCACAGTCCATTACTCAAGGTGTCTGAGCACGGTTACTCACAATGTGAATAAGGTAAGTGTAGGCTTTGACAGGACAATTTACCTTGCGTTATCAGGACCATGGAGAGCTCAGTGCAGGAAATGACAAAACAAGAATTCTTGCTCCAGCTCAAATGAAGGGCGACTTTAAGAATGCTGAAGAGTATATGGATGATTCCTCAGCTCTGCCTTTGTTCATTTAAGATGCCTTGATCCTCATTGAATCTCACACTCGTAAGTGACCGAGAACCTACAACACTAGTAGAAGATCTACCAGATGATGCAAAGACTAGAAATGATTCTTGGATTCATCATATTCAGCCCTCATGAGCTTCTGACTCAAGGGACATTTTACACAAGGAAATAACTCAGCCTCCCTCCAATTACTACAATTTGCTTTTAAAACCAAGAAATCTTAAGAGAAGATATACGGTACTTTCTTTTTCTCCAATTCATGCAAACCATGTTTTGAAAGGTATTAGTTGTTATCAGTATCCTTATTATTAAAACCTAGCTTATTCTAATATATAGACACATAAAACAATGGTTAGGGCGAAGAACAGCAAATGAATATTGCGATCTATTAACATTTTGTGGTATATCTCCACTAAATTTTAAGAGCATTTAAGAAGACTGGCCTACTCATCTGGTAACACTTCAGGCTGTGAGCCATTTATTTTAATTTATTTTAATTTTAATTTGATTTATATGCCACCCCTCTCCGGAGACTCAGGGCGGCTTACAATGTGCTCAGCAATAGCCTTCATCCTTTTGTATATTTATACAAAGTCAGCTTATTGCCCCCACAAACTGGGTCCTCAATTTACCTACCTTAGAAAGGATGGAAGGCTGAGTCAACCTTGAGCCTGGCGAGATTCGAACCTGCAGTAATTGCAGGCAGCTGGTCTTAATAACCAGCTTAATAACAGGGTGCCTTAGACCACTGTACTACCAAGGCTCTTGGTAATTTGTAGCTTCATCTGAGTTTGGAAACTCACTCCTTATTGAAAGAAGACAAGGATCTGTGTTAGCATTTAATAAGTTCATAATAATGCATTTTTAGTGGCCAGGTGTTTAACCAATGTTTTATTTGTTTTTAATCTTTTCTAGCATTTTCTAAGCTAAAGCTGATTTTTGTTTTATTTGTTATAATTGGAAAAAAAATAAATTCTGGCCTGTTCTATTATGAGAAGCATTATTCCACAGGAATCTCAATTCAGGTATTAAAAGAAAACTTTATTGTCTTTATGGAAATGAATTTTTTGATAAAAGGAATAAAAACGACTTGTGGCAAACGAGGCTGACAATGTCCTCTTAAATATGAAGTCTTCATGAATTTTCTTACAGCAGATATAACAGCAGTCATATTCACTTTTCTGTTTAATGGTAGAAGCCCTCAGTGTGATCCATAAATTGTTACCATATGGTCTGAGATAAATCTCTCTCTGCCTTATTCTTCACAGCTAGTTTCTCTCAAGTGAGGCAGTCTGTTAGGTGAGCACTTTGTCACTGTGTGTTGGTTGTGCATGGAAAGCACAAGCAGAACCTTTCATCCTCAATTTAATGTTCTGATTTCTAAACAGTATAAGGGTTATTTATTAATATGTACCTTTTAAGAAAAAACATCTGGATTCTTAAACACTCTAAATTTTAAATACATTTTAATGGAACTTCATAGTATAATTCTCAACTTATTAGACAGTTAAGCATTGAGGATGTTGAGAACAAAAACCTCAGCAATATATTTTCAGTAGTGATATTTATAATTTTAATAAAGGATATTACTGCCAGTGCTTCATGATCTTTCTGCAATTATAAGTGATGATGAACATAATTCCTCCGCAACTAATCTCATTTCAATGGAATATTCCTCAGATAGGCAGGGAAGGGAGCAGGACTAGAAGATTGCATGTTATTGCTTGCTCTCAAATCCAATTTTTAGTAGCACATATTAATACAGGAATGGGAAATTTTAACCTGTCTTAATTTTTACATTAATGTTGATGAAACATTCCTCTTTGAGAGGAATGCTTTATAGGTAGAGTGACAGGCGATATCATAGAAATGATCATTTAAAGAGCTCCCAGGAAATCTAGAGTTCAAAATTACTATTGTTGGTACTCTCTAGAAATTCTTTAGAGGATCTTCAGGAATTTCAGGATGCTGTAGATCAACCCATCTCTGGGAAAAGCTTGCAAGGAGAGAGGACACCTGGCTCCGACGTCTCTTCAGTATCCCAGTACAAGTTTCTATCATCACTGAACCTCTACCTTCAGTGCTTTATTGGTAGAGGAAATCCTGTTGGGTTGGGCCAAAACAGGCTTTAGGCCCACCCAATCAATTATTTTCCTATTCCTCTCGCATACACAGCAAATGAATTAAAAGCAGTACAGGTGGTCCTCGACTTACGACCAACAACTCATAATTTATGCTGCTAAATGACATAATAGTTAAGTGAAGTGAATTTTGCCCCATTTTACAACCTTTCTTGCCACAAGTGTTAAGTGAATTGCCGTAGTTGTTAAGTTGGTAACACGGTGGTTAAGTGACCCTGGCTTCCCTATTGACTTTGCTTGTCTGAAGGTCGCAAAAGATGGTCACATGACCCCAGGACACTGCAATCATCATAAATATGAGTCGGTTGCCAAGCATCTGAATTTTGATCATGTGACCATGGGGACGACGCCACAATGGGTGTAAAATGGTCATAAGTCACTTTTTTCAGTGCCGTTGTAACTTTGAGCGGTCACTAAATTAACTGTTGTAAGTCGAGGACTACCTGTACCTGTTCAGGTTTTCTTCCTTCTGCCTACTAATGGGTTGGTGTGTAAATAATGATTTACTGCAGAGTTTTAAAATATAACCTATTTTTACATTAACCTCTCTAAAAAAGAACTCAGAGGTGATCCAATTAGTAGAAACAGTCACTAGGAGGGATTGTTGGTACATGTACATCAGGGGTGGGTTCTACTTACCTTTACTACCGGTTCACAACTTGGCTGCACGCATGTGTGTGCTTGCACAGAAGCTTCCTGATGACGTTGGAGTCGGTGGGGGAGCCTCCCGCTGGTTTTACTACCGGTTCTATAGAACTGGTCTGAACCAGGGGCAACCCCACCACTGATGTACATATGCAATTTTGAAATACAGGTAGTCCTTGACTTACAACTATTTGTTTAGGGGCCATTCAAAGTTACAATGGCACTGAAAAAAATGACTTAGAACCAGTCCTTGCACTTATGTCTGTCGTAGCCGTATGAACCAAATTCAGGCACTGGGCAACCGGCACTTATTTATGATGGTTGCAACATGCTGGGGTCATCTGGTCACCATTCCTAACCTTCCCAGTCAGCTTTCGACAAGCAAAATCAATGTGGGAAGCCGGATTCACTTAATGACCATGTGATTGCAATGATTTGCTTAACAACAGGGTCAACAATGGTCATAAAATCATAGTCACACAACCACCACCTTGTTTAACAACAGAAATTTTGGACCTTGGTTATACAAGAAGGACAACCTGTACTTGATTCTTATCCTGCTTTTAGTTGCCAATTTAAGAGTGATTCCTTTGGATATTCGATTGTTTGCTATTTCGGTTCTGCCATATGTTACAGGTCAGCTTGGGAGGGGGTGGTGGAGAGCACAGTGCTCAGTTGCCACCTATCGTACAAGTGTCACCTTCTCCCACCAGAATGTCAAGAAGCTCTTTTGTCCTTTCCTTGGCTTTCTGATTGTTTGGAGGCTCAGCAGAAACTCTCCCATTCTCTTTTCCTTTGGAAGGCTCACTTGCTTGTTTACGAAAGCTATGGAAGAGAGGCAGCTTTCCTTTCCTGTTAGGTAGAATAAGGCAGATGTGAGCTACTGTATGTTCCCTTAATAGCCCATCGTTAATTTTCCTTGCATGTAGCGTTTTTTTTCCCCGAGCTTTATATATTGCTGGCGGTTGGGATGATATGTAAAGCATCAGCTGCTGGTTCACAGCTTGGATTTTAAAGAGTCCAGAAGGAGAGATCAAAAGCTGAATTTCTAATATTGTCTCTAATGGAGGAGTTATTACCCAAACAAGCAGGATGTTGAACTGCTTCCCTACCATAAGGCTTCCAACGCTCTGCACTTGTAGCAAATGAGATCTCCAAATAAGAAGCCTGAAGTGAAGGTCCAGCTATTCATGTAAGATTCTTACCAGATCTTATACACCTTTTCCCTCTGAGGCATTTTAAAAAAAAAGTTCATCACTGAACTCTGTAAGACTTGAAGAACCGTTGACTACTAGTTACACTGGCAATAGAAGTTAAATATTAATGTAGCATACTGTGAATTTACACACCAGTGGTAAAATGTAGTTGCTGGAACCAAAGTGAAGGCTGAAGAATTACTGAGAGCACCTTCACGCTTGGAATAAACTTTGCGATTTCTTCAATCACCAAAGTGCTTTCATAAAAAATACATGACTATCTTTTTAGAATATAAACTATTGACTGCTCCACAGGATACTGTATGTACTAAGCTTTGGTTATCATCTCTTTGCTCTTCAGATGAATATTCATGAATTAGAATATTAACTTCTATGGTTTGGCCTTGTCTATTATGGCCCCATTCTGGGCTGACACCAACAGGAATGTTAATATAGAGCAATCATTGTTGTGCATAAAGATGCATACATTCTTCTTGTTTATTGGAACAACTTACATCCTACAATGATACCTTTAGCATCATCAAACAACATCATCAAACAACACATGGTGGATTGTACAATCAGCCAGATTGTATAATCAGCCAGATATGTGGACTGTGCTTGCCATTGAATCTTCCCCAATGATTTGGGATAGTCAGATGTTGTTTGATGTGTTAAAGATAATGTTGCAGGATGTCAGCCAGGTTTGTCAAACTCTCATCGTCATGTTGTCATCACATAACGTTTTCCCCCTTCGCTAAACCGGAGGTGGGCGTGGCCAGCGCGTGACGCATCTGGCCTGCAGGCTACGAGTTTGACACCCCTGATGTAAGCTGTTCAAAGTAAAACTGCCTTTGCAATTGACAGGTCTAACTTTGTCAGTGCCGATTGCATTCAAGTGGTACTCCAGATGTTGTGGGATTGCAGCGAAGGCGCCTCTTACTATTAGTACTATCTTTGCTTTATTTTGCCATCATCTTCCTACTTTTATTTGCAGGTCTTTGTATTTTGTAATTTTCTCCACTTCTTTCCCTTCTCTTCTGTTGTCTCCAGGTACTGCAATGCCACATCCAGACTTTTTTTTTTGTCTTTCTTGACAATTGTTAAATCTGCAGTGTTATGTGGCAGGTGCTTCTCTGTTTGAAGTCTAATGTCCAAGAGCATTTTAGCTTCTTCATTTTCTACTACTATGTCTATTTTGTTTTGTCTATTATTACTTTGTCTATTTGCATGCAGGCAAATAGTATTTCTTGCAAATATCCCAATGCACTATTGTTGCTACTTTGTCATGCTGTTGTTTGTAAACAGCCTGTGTGATCCATGTTGCAACAGGTAATCAGGTGATCCACTGTTTCTTCAGCTTCTTTGCAGAGATACTATTTATTGTCTGTTGCTCTCTTATCAATGCTGGACTTGTATGCATTTGTTCTTAAGGCTTGGCCTTGTGCAGTCAGAATTAGCCCCTCTGTCTCTTCCTCAACTTTCCTGCTCTTAGCTATTGCCAGGTCTTGTTATTTTCTGCTTTGCCTGCTATTTGGTTTTTAACATACTGACCATGTAATATTTTACCTTGGCATATCTGTTTCTATTCATTTGGATTTTCTTATATAGACCAGCTTAGTCTCTCAAGTATTCAGTAAGCCTTTATGATATACTAGCTTCAGATAATTCTTCAGATATTCTTCCAATGACCCCTTTTCTTCTTCAACTGTCTGGTGTTCTTGCAACATTCCACCCCCACCAATTTTCCTTGGTAAGTAGGGTCTGTCAACATTGCTACATGAATTAAGGGCATGAGTAATCATCATTGCTTTTTCTGCTCTTCCTATCTGGAGTGTTTAATTCTGCTTAAGTCTGGTCTATGATTCCAGCTGTGTCTAATGATTGGAATTGTCCAGGTGTTAATTGTGTTGGTGGAATTTCCTCCACAGAGTTAGGGCTTTAATATTTTTTCTACTGTCATGATGTACTTACTTCTAAATAATTATCATAGATATCAACAATAATTTATTATAACCAATAATTTTATTTCTTTAGTAGTGATATATGTATTCATACTTTTTTGTTAATTAATATAGACTAAAATTATTTTAAAAAACTTATCCAGAATGTAAACTTGATTTAGATGAAATATAAGTTTAGGGCAGTATTTTCCCAATTGACCGTTTCTGAAGGAAACTTGAAATTATAGTTTTATCATATAAGAAAAGGAATGACTAAGAAAGGCATCTCATGAGAATTTTTATAGAAATATATAGTGTTTATGGCACAAGTAGAGCCAATGTGCACTTTAAGCTCCATCTTTTCTTTCATTGCTTGTTTTAATTAAAAATAGTCGTATATATGTTTTGCACACAAAACATGTTTCATATAAGGGAACATGCTTGAGAAAGTAGATGTTAGGAAAAATGCTCACAAAGATTGCACATTGTAAGAAACAGGAGCACATTCTTTGGTGTGGCTTTGAATGGATTCTTTTTAAATTCAAAAAGGTAAATACTGAAGTTAAATCATGCTTTACCGATAGCATAACCATCAGCAGCTCCAGCTCATTGCAGGGCAGAGTTTTTAAAGAGTAAAACAAAACTCAACAACACTTATTTTTTATTATTGTTATTATTATTATTTACTATTATTAGCATATGGCATTGTTATATTAGCCAGGAGATTAAAATGCTATTGCAGAGTAATAGTTTGGCTGCCAGTTTACCAGCTCTGTCAGGTACACACTGACACAGATGAGTGGCTCTTCCAATAGCATACTAGATGCCCTCCCTTCCCTGGAGCTGCCTTGTAAATAGTGCTGCAACCAGGAAGGTTCAGAGCCTGCTGAAATTTGACTGCCTGCACAGAGCACCAACTCATCTCCCTACACAATTGGTACCTATTTATCTACTCACACAGAACATGCTTTTGAACTGTAAGGTGGACAGAAGCTGAGGCAAGTAATGGGATCTCACCCTTCCACACGGTGCTAGGACTCGAACTGCTGAAGCAGAGACCATTTCCAGAGTCATTAAGCCACCCAGTACCATGCTTCTTTCGACAATAGTTAAGGAGATCAAATAGTCTTTATTTGATCTCCTGAACTTAGTATATATATTTAAGGGTACATAAAATATAAATTCATTGTCATCAAGAAAAACTAATTTTGGGGTCTTACTTTACAAAAGATTGAACTCAATGTATGGACAATAGTAAAAGAGATAGGAGGCAGGAAACCTGATCACTGATGTTTGGAGAGGAGCTGCAGACTAGCAAGGCAATATATTTCCATTGTTTCAACTGGGTTTGATACAGTGGTGAAATCCTCCATGGATTGCCATTGGTTTACTGCCCGCACATTTTTTTATTTTATTTTATTTTATTTTATTTTTATACCTCCCTTCTCCAACAGGACTCAGGGCGGTGAACAGCCAAGATAAAACATAACATATAAAATTTAAAAAACAGTTTAAAAGACATTAAATAATTTCGGCCCTCAATTTAAAACAACCCAGTTAAAACCAATTTCAAATTAAAACCAAAAGAATGGGATCAAGCCAGCCTGGCTAGATGAAATAGATGTGTTTTCAGGGCCCAACGAAAAGTCCGGAGGTCTGGTATCATGCGTATCTCTGGGGGTAGGTCATTCCAGAGGGCAGGTGCTGCCACAGAGAAGGCTCTCCCCCTGGGGGGTCATCAGCCGACATTGTCTGGCTGACGGCACCCTGAGGAGGCCCTCTCTGTGCGAGCGAACTGGCCGGTGGGAGGCAATTGGCGGCAGAAGGCGGTCTCGTACATACCCCGGCCCTAAGCCATGGAGAACTTTAAAGGTGGTCACCAACACCTTGAAGTGCACCTGGAAGACCACTGGAAGCCAGTGCGGCTCGCGCAGGAGAGGTGTCACATGGGAGCGCCCCGTTGCTCCCATAATCCCCCGCGCGGCCACATTCTGGACCAACTGGAGCCTCCAGGTGCATCCCAAGGGGACCCCCATGTAGAGAGCATTGCAGTAGTCCAGGCAGGAAGTGACGAGTGCCTGAGTGACCGTGCGTAGGGAGTCCCGATCCAGAAAGGGACGCAACTGGCATATCAGGTGGACCTGATAAAAAGCCCCCCTGACCACGGCTGTCATATGCTCTTCTAAAGACAGCCATGCATCCAGGAGGATGCCCAAGTTGCGAGCCCTCTCCGTGGGGGCCAGTGATTCACCCCCAATAACCAGTGATGGCACTAGCTGGCTATACCAGGACGCCGGAAGCCACAGGTCTTGGAAGGGTTGAGTCGGAGCCTGTTTCTCCCCATCCAGGCCTGCACGGTCTCCAGGCACCGGGACATCACTTCAAGGGCATCATTGGGGTGGCCTGGGGTGGAGATGTACAGCTGAATGTCATCAGCATACTGATGGAACTCCACCCCAAAGCCACGGATGATCTCACCCAGCGGCTTTACATAAATGTTGAACAGAAGGGGCACCCCACAAACAAGGCGCCTCGGGGTCAACCGCTGCTCCCCTGCCAACACAGATTGTGACCAGTCAGAGAGGTAGGAGGAGAACCACCGCAAAACAGTGCCCCTCACCCACAACCCCTCCAACCAGTGCAACATGATACCATAGTTGATGGTATCAAAAGCTGCTGAGAGATCTAACAGGACCAGGATAGAGGAACAACCCCTATCCCGAGCCCTCCAGAGATCATCCACCAATGCAACCAATGCCGTTTCTGTGCTGTGCCCAGGCCTGAAGCTGGACTGAAGCGGATCTAGATAAACAGCTTTATCCAGGTACTGTGGAAGCTGCCGCGCCACCACACTCTCAACAACCTTTGCAATAAAACGAAGGTTGGAGACTGGATGATAGTTAGCCAAAACAGCTGGATCCAGAGAGGGCTTCTTGAGGAGGGGCCTCACCACCGCTTCTTTCAAGGCGGCTGGTAGGACACCCTTGCTCAAAGAAGCGTTAATAATCCTCTGGAGCCAGCCTCGTGTAACCTACCGGGAAGCCAGCACCAACCAGGAGGGACACGGGTCCAATAAACATGTGGTCGCGTTCAGCCATCCCAGAATCCTGTCCACTGTCCTGTCCCCATGCATGCTGTGCATACACATGCCCAGTGTGTGCTAAAAGCATGTTACACATGCATGCATGCACAGTACACACCAAAAGCACACTGTGCGCACATGCACACTGCGCACCAAACGCACACTGCGCATGTGTGCATACACTGTGACCGCTAATGTGCGATTCGTGTGGAAAAAGAAGACTTAACAAGGTAAGTAGAACAGCGGGGGGAGACAGCTGTGCCGCGTGATTTAGATTCGCTAGAAAGCAGGATTTCCTACTTTCTAGTGAATATAAATCACGCAGCACAGCTGATTGTAGGAAATACAGGTTCAGACGAACCGGTAGCTTTTTTTTACTACCGGTTCGCCCGAATCGGTGCGAACTGGTAGTATTTCACCTCTGGCCTGATGAATATACTGAAAAGTTAGCTTGGAAGGAAATATTTATCAAGAGCTGGTGTACTTCTACTGGCTTGAGTTCATTTTAGACTGTGATACCATCCCAAGGCCAGGTTTGGCATGTTGATTGAGAAACCCCAAAATTAATGTAGGAAATGCTTGGCCGATAGAAGACTTTATTCTGGAGACTCTCCCCATTCCTACTTTTTGAGAAGATCTTCTCCTCTTTGTGTCTGAATGTTTCTAATTAGGAAGTGTCATCCCACAAATTCAGGTAGACCCCTTTTATGAGAGGGAATAATTTTATACTGCCTTTGCACTGCGAGCAAGTGATGCAATATATTATTGTTATCGATGCTGCCATATGTGCAGTTATATTTATATAGCAGATGTTGTAAAGTTACAAATGTCACGAAGAAAGACAGTGCCTCTTGCAGACAGAGAATGCTGACCCCGTTTTCCCCTGGGAGATACTTTGAAGCTCTTACAACCCACTGTGTAGCTAGTTGAGCAGCCAACTGCCTGGTTTTTAGCATTTATATACCACAGCAATTAAATCTGGAAGGACTGAATGAAGCTCCTTGGAGGAGAAGCAAAACATTTTAAAAGAAAACACCAAGAAAGTCCAGTTGCCTTTTGGAGAAAGCACTTTTGGGACAATCATAACCTGGATGATTGAAAATCTTCATAGACATAGGAATGAAAGTACCATTAGAAAGTGTGAGCTTTTTCTTCTACTACAATGACCTCCATTTACACCAAAACCTTAAAAAAGGATTGGGAAGGAAAGCAGATTACATCAGAGAGAAGTCAAAGGTTTTCTTAATTGCATTTATATATTCTGTACACTATTTATATGTCATGATGCTGATACAGTACTAGACATTCATATTTTATTAAAAAAAGGTGTATAAATGCAAAGGATGCAGGAAAAGGGGCAGGAAGAAAAAAGGGTTATTATTCAGATACCAGCAATTCCATACTTGATCAATTATCAATTGAGGGCTCGCAACTTGGGCATCCTCCTGGACTCACGGCTGTCTTTGGATGATCATATGATGGCCGTGGCCAGGGGGGCCTTTTATCAGGTTCGCCTGATTTCCCAGTTGCGCCCCTTTCTGGATCAGGACGCCTTGCTCACAGTCACTCACGCCCTCGTCACTTCCTGTTTGGACTATTGTAACACTCTCTACATGGGGCTCCCCTTGAGGAGCACCCGGAGGCTCCAACTGGTCCAGAATGCGGCTGCGCGAGTAATAATGGGGGCGACCCGTCGCTCCCATGTAACACCCCTCTTGCGCGAGCTGCACTGGCTCCCGGTGGTCTTCCGGGTGCGCTTCAAGGTGTTGGTTACCATCTTTAAAGCGCTCCATGGCTTAGGACCTGGCTATCTATAAGATCGCATTCTGCCACCGATTACCTCCCACCGACCGGTATGCTCACACAGAGAGGGCCTCCTCAGGGTGTTGCCAGCCAAACAATGTAGACTGGTGACCCCCAGGGGGAGAGCCTTCTCTGTGGGGGCCCCTGCCCTCTGGAATGAATTACCCCCAGACGTACGAAGGATCCCCAACTGCGCCTTCCGTCGTGCAGTGAAGAGCCTGTTATTCCAGCAAGCCGTTCTGATGGGATAAATGCTTTTAATTTGGTTTTAATGGGGTTTTAAAATTGGTTTTAAAATGAGAGTTTTAAATTCGGCCTATGATTTAATTATTTTAATCTGCTTTTAAATTCTATTTTTGTACATTGTTTTTATTATGGCTGTTCACCGCCCTGAGTCCTTCGGGAGAAGGGTGGTATATAAATAAAATAAATAAATAAATAAATAAAATAAATGGAGAAGTGAGGGGACTAATCAGATGGGGCTCATCCCAGCAGAGCCAATAGAGTAGGTATCATGCCTACCCTCTCTTTCAGATAGGTGTTGGCAATAGAAAGTCCACAATAGAAAGCGTCTTCACTCAGTGCATTACAGTGTGGTATGCTGGCTTGACAGCTGCAGATAGAAAAACATTACAGAGGGTGGTGAGCGCAGCACAAAATATCGTGGTCTGTCCCCTGATACCACTAGATGACATTGATAGGGCTCGCTGCCTTAGAAGAGTGAGGAAAATCCTCGGGGATGACTCTCATCCTGGTCATCACTTCTTTATTCTCCTTCCATTGGGAAGGAGAAGCATAGGCAGCTGCAAAAATGGGCTGAAGAACAGTTTTTATCCATGGGCTGTCAGGCTCTTGAATGAAAGCTAACTACAACAACATGGAACGATTGACTTGAGGGGCCAGTGCAATGTGCAATAAGTTCACATGGAGCAGGGGGCTGGACTAGAAGACCTCCAAGTTCCCTTTCAGCTCTATTCTATTCTTGTAGGAGAAGGGACGGTGGCACCTGGGGCAGGGCGGACTGAAAAGGGGAATCAGCCTAGAATCCCTATGTAGCCACAAGAGAACTAAATCCAATCTCACTTGAGTGGCATTGACCCTTATCTAATACTAAACAGGTGCCAACCATTAGCTGAGAAGATTCCTGTGCATAGTCATTTAGCAATAAATCAATTTAATTGAATCTTCATGTGTGGAGCTGATCTTTCATGCCTGACAGATCTCTGGTCATAGCTTCAACAGTTGACATTTGCTCTCCCATACCAATTTCCCTAGAGTAGGATCATTCCTCTCTGATTTCCAAGGATCTGAAGGTTAGCCTTCGGCCCATCTCTTGAATTTTAACAGAGACTTCTCTATTTTATAATGCCTGTAATCCACATTAATATTTCACCATAATGATGTCTTGGAAGCTCATTTTTAACCTCTCATTATATTAATATAGTAC
Organism: Pantherophis guttatus; assembly: GCF_059756535.1. Lineage (NCBI taxonomy): Eukaryota > Metazoa > Chordata > Lepidosauria > Squamata > Colubridae > Pantherophis > Pantherophis guttatus. Next base: position 214,433,507 of record NC_142063.1, read on the forward strand.
CTTAGTATTTTTGTTTTTTGTTTGTTTCTATGTATGTATGTATGTATGTATGTATGTATGTATGTATGTATGTGGAAGTTACCTTAGATGCTGCCTTCTAAAAAGCCAAATGGAACATTTCTAAGTAAATATTTTTTCAGAAATAAGATGGGTGATTATCTCTGGTATTTTACACTGAAGATGGCTTTGCTTGGAATGAATTTCTGTGCACCATGTCCATTTCATATTAGACCTGGAAATAGCAACAAAAGAAGTCCAAGTCACTTACGTTTTCCTTTCAATTTCCTTTAAAGGAAATGTTTGAAGACCCTTTTTGAATGGAGAATTCCTTTTTTATATTACCCGCTCCATTCTTTTTTTATTTAACTTAGCAAACTGAAATAAGTCTATTTGTTAAAGCGCCTTGTCTAAATTGGATTCTAAGAAGCTGGAGAGCAGCCCAGCATTTCTGGGTTCTCAACAGCAACTTCTGAAAAGATTGAAATGCCTACCTAGGGTTTGCTTTTCTTTTCAGCCCAAGAATGCTGCTCTGTGTAAAATGACAAATTCCAGATATAGTTTAGGAACAGCGGGATTCCAGATTTGAACATCTGGGGGAGTATCTAAATGCTTCCAGTAGCCATTTTAGCCACAGATGGAATCATTTGACCATTCGACTCACCACAGTTTTCATGTTGGAGGCTTCTGAACATCTTTCTGGCCCATTAAGTTCATAACAGCTTCCATCAAACGGCTCCCAAGCAGAGTTGCTGTTCTTTTTCTAGAGCACTGCCTTATAACAAGGCCAAATGCTGGAAAAAAAAAAAATCCACTTCTTGATATTTGTTTTCCTGTCAGGGATTAGGAATTGGATAGAAAAATGTCATCATTTCCATAAATATTTGCATTCAAATGAGTTTCAACACAGGGCAGGTTTCTCTTTTCTTTTCCAGTGCTTTCTTTCAGACAAATTAATGGAGAGGCAACAAAGCTTTGTTCTTAGTTGTACATAACTCTAATTGTCCTGCTGTCTCCCCCACCCTTTACTAATAAGCACATTTTAATATCCTGGGTACCTGATAATTTTGTTTCATGTTTCTCTCTCCCCCCCCCCCCATCTTTCTTGGCTCTTTAATTTTTCAAGTGCTCTATTCATATTCTGGACTTTATGTTCAAAAAATAATTAAACACCTGGCACAACAGAACTAAATCTACAAAGACATATGAGTATTTTTGATTGGAAGTGTCACTGTGGCTTTCTAAAAACTTCCCGGTTTCAGAGTTTTTTTTTCTTTAAATATAGAGAGCTGTTATTAAATCGATAAGATCGATTTAATTTGTTTTATTCCCATTTCTTTTCACTAAGATCCACCAAGGAAACACAGATGGATGAGATTCCCTTCCTGCTTAAAATTATCCCCCACATGAAACCCAGGACTAAGCATTTGTTTTATTCCAAGATGAATCAAGTCTTCAACAACAATGGATTCTTGACATAGTTCTGGTATCATTGGAAAGGGGAAATGTTGGGGACTTTACACTTCCCCCACCCACCAAACTAGTGTAATTCTCTCTTGTACCCCATGGATCACACTATTCTGGCAAATTAATCTATTTCCAAGCAATGGCAGCAGAAATATTTCATCCAGGACACTTCCCCCCCCCCAAATTGCATTTTTATTGCTGCTGCTGGACGTTATATTTGAGGAGGGGGCTTGCAAAATGTTTGCTTGCTTTCCATTATGTCAACTGGATTTATGGGTGTAACAAAGCCTCTGCTCAATATCACTGAGATCAATGATTTAATTGAAATAATCAAAGTTCCACAGTTTACTCTTGACTCTATAATCCTCTCCTTCAATCACTTTGGAATTACGTGACCTGTAAGACATGAGGAGGGCTGCCAAGAAAAAAACATGGTAATTTTGGCCATCCTTCTGCAGAATTTGGAGTATTTGTTTATCTTTGGACAATTTGTTTGTGTGTGTGTGTGTGTCTGTGATATTCAACATAATTTCTTGTTTGTATGTAGGAGTAACTTGTTGTGTTTTTCCCTTTCTAGACTGATGTCTTTTCAGGTAGAGCTCTATGATCTCCTTCTCTGTAAAGCTTATATGCTTATAAATCATTGTCATCATCAACTTCTAGCTATTTACATACCGGTAAATTATATAATAATAACTGTATTATTGTAGAATGTAGAATATATGTAGAATGGTCAAAAGAAAGGTTTAAGGGGAGCCCTTGATTTATAACAATTCGTTTAGTGACTGTCCAAAGTTACAAAGGCACTGAAAAAAGTGACTTATGATCATTGTTCACACTTATGACCATCGTAGCATCCCCATGGTAATGTGACTTACATTTGGATGCTTGACAACTGGTTCATATTTATGATGGTTGCAGTGTCCCGAGGTCATGTGATCATCTTTTGTGACCTCCTGACAAGCAAAGTCAATAGGGAAGCCAGATTCGCTTAACAACTATGTTACTAATGTAACAACTGCAGTGATTCACTTAACAAATGTGGCAAGAAAAATCATAAAATGGGACAAAGCTCACTTTACAAATGTCTCACTTAGCGACATAATCTCTGGGCTCAATTGTGGTGTGTGTGTGTGTATGAATATGTACATGTGTATATATACAGTATATATATATATACAGTATATATGTTTTCTCAGGTTTTCGCGGGTGTTTGTATGTAGGTCTTTGGTTATTCGGGTCTTCTCCCACGTAAAATTGGAAGTGTCTTGGCGACGTTTCGATGAAGTCTCATTCGTCATCTTCAGGCTGGTGTTCTCGGCTTCGTGCTGCTTGCTCCTGGAAGCACGAAGCCGAGAACACCAGCCTGAAGATGACGAATGAGACTTCATCGAAACGTCGCCAAGACACTTCCAATTTTACGTGGGAGAAGACCCGAATAACCAAAGACCTACATACAGTGTGTGTGTATATATATATATATATATATATATATATATATATATATATATATATATATATATATATATATATATATATATATATATATATAAAGAGACATATATATATGTCTCTTTAGCCAGGTTCTACCTACGTAAACCAAGATATTATGCAGCCCTAGTTCAGTGAAATCACAATTCACTAGTTTCTGGGCTTTTTTTTTTTTTTTCTTTTTCTGGCAGCCAGCAGACCCTTTGCTGCCCATTGGGAGACTAAGATAGATCTATTTCGGCCTTATAAAGCCTCATCAGTTAGCCAGAACTGCTAGCTGCTAGCTGCTGGCTGCCAGAAAAAGAAAAAAAAAAAAGCCCAGAAACTAGTGAATTGTGATTTCACTGAACTAGGGCTGCATAATATCTTGGTTTACATAGGTAGAACCTGGCTAAAGAGACATACACATAAAACCTATGAAAAAGAAAGAAAAACAAATATTGTACCTTTACTGGGAGGATACATGAGATAAGGGTGTGGCTAACTGATGAGGCCTTATAAGGCCGAAATAGATCTATCTTAGTCTCCCAATGGGCAGCAAAGGGTCTGCTGGCTGCCAGAAAAAAAAAAAAAAAAAAAAAAAAAGCCCAGAAACTAGTGAATTTTGATTTCACTGAATTAGGGCTGCATAATATCTTGGTTTACATAGGTAGAAACTGGCTAAAGAGACATTCACATAAAACCTATGAAAAAGAAAGAAAAACAAATGTATGTATGTATGTATGAATCAGTAGTGGGTTTCAATTTAGTTTGCTACTGGTTCGCTCGTGCGCACGCACTTGCACACGCACATGACACTTCTGTGCATGCGCAGAAGTGTCCAGGCAGGTGGGTGAGCCTCCCACCGCCGCCGCTACTGGTTTGCCTGATCCGGGGTGAACTGGTAGCAATCCACCACTGATATGTATATGTGTATGTGTATCTGTGTGTATATCAGGGGTGAAATGCTCCCGGTTCGGACTGGATCGCCCGATCCAGTAGCAATGGAGGCAGGTGATTTGGAGAACCGGTAGCAAAAATCCCTGCCCCCCCCATGCCCAGCTGAGCTGCACAATCATCAGAGGCTTTTTTTTAACTTTTAAAAGCATTTTTTCTACAACCTCTTCGGCCGAAAAAATGCTTTTAAAAGTAAAAAAAAAAAAAAGTCTCTGCCGATCAGGCAACTCAGCTTGGATTGTCAGAGGCATTTAAAAGAAAAAAAACCCTTTTTTTCTTTTAAATGCCTGTGACGATCCAAGCTGAGTTGCCTGATCGTCAGGCATTTAAAAGAAAAAGAAAAAACCCTTTTTTTCTTTTAAATGTTTCTGATGATTCAAGCTGAGTTGCCTGATCGTCAGAGGCAGTTAAAAGAAAAAAAGTCTCTGCCGATCAGGCAACTCAGCTGGGATCATCAGAGCCTTTTGAAAACATTTTTTTACAACCTCTTCGCCAAAGAGGTTGTAGAAAAAATGGTTTTAAAAGTTAAAAAAAAATTGGCCACACCCAGCCAGTCACATTACCCCCCCCACCCCCCACCAAGCCATGCCCACAGAACCGGTAGTAACAAATTTTAGATTTCACCACTGGTGTATATATACCCTGTTTCCCCTAAAATAAGACATCCCCTGATAATAAGCCCAATCAGGCTTTTGAGCCCATACACTAAAATACCCCCTCTGAAAAAAAGCCCTCCCCAAAAATATTTAAACGCATGCGCAGCTGGTCCCCGCCATTTCCTCTGGTTTCCTCCACATGCCCCAAAATAATAAGACCTCCCAGAAAATAAGTGCTTATTTCGGGGTTCAAAAAAAATATAAGACAGGGTCTTATTTTCGGGGAAACATTGTATATATATGTGTGTGTGTATATATATATGTGTGTGTGTGTGTGTGTATAAATTTGTAACATACATATATATGGTGATCTATATATCTATGTATATATCTTAATTTTTACTTATTCCTAAGAAAAGGGGCCAAGGGCTACAGCATCCACCCTAGGAACAAACTGTTGATTGTATGCCTTGCTGCTTAGGCAGTTGAAATTGGGCTTGGACTGTTAGCAACCCATGAAGAGAGAGAAGTGGACAAAAGAGGCTCTGAGAGGAGAAGTCGACACAAACTACGTTAATTCCAGGACCTTCCGGCACTGCAGAGGGAAGTCCAGCTGGGAGGATGAGACTGGATGCATTCAGTGAGCCTCTCTGGGTGCCTTGCCCCATGCAGGTATTTAGCCACTGGGAGGCGGGAAGATGAAAAGCATAGCCCAGATGTCACCTATGGATGCTTCAGCAGCCTGTCCAGAAATGACATGTTTGGCAGCTGATGCTGAATCCCCCCCACCAGTTTTGGCACACAATTTCTCACAGTAGTCTGGGAAAGTTGCTTACACTCAGGCTTCCTAATGAGACTAGTTGAAAAGAGTTTTCTTCGGCATTTCTATGAAAATAGCTCATTTGACATTCACCTAACAGCCTGCTTATTAGGCTGTTCCACTGGAGATCAGTCACAATAACAAAAATTATTTAAGATGCACACATTAAGTCGGATAACCGTGCTCTAGATACCAAAGGCAGGGGAATCCTCTGGCATTGGTCCTTCTTAGAGCAGAGGAGTTGTTTTCACATGACAATAATCAGGATAAAAGTTAACAACAACAACAATAGCTAAGCAAGCCGAAGCAACTTCAAGTATACAGTAGGTGAGATTCTTCCACGTTTTCTGGTGCCAAGCATTGTTACATACAACTCTTTCTAGCTTGTGTGTGGAGCCATCCTAGGTATTCTTCTTAGAAGTGCGCTGCACTGTGTTGAGTGGAGCTAACTTTTAATAAGATGGCACTGGATTAAAATGTAGATCTGAAATCCAATGCCTAGCACAATGGAATACTTCTGGCAGAAGTTAGTGGAAATTATTTCTGAATAAACATGCTTCAAATCAGCTACAAGACATATAGGTTGCGTATCTAAAGAGTGAAAAGGAAATTGTGTGTGGTTTTGTGTGTATGTGTATTGGGGAGACAGAAAGAAGGGGGAGAGGGCGGGGAGAGAGGTATTTTTTTCATTCATGAAGCATATTCCTTGTATACTTGTGTGTGGGAGAGATGGATGAAATAACCCTGTTTGCTGCTGTTGTTTACAGGATGTGTGAATTGAGTTTGCATGCTCCATGTCTAACTTCTGACAATAATGTTTCATTTTCTTTAATTACTCAGCTCTTCCCTTAGCACTGAATTATATTATTTCCTGGGGAGAGAGTGGATGGATTGTGTTTCTGGTTTCTAATTCTCTTTAGTCATCAAAATGCTTTATCACAGGTCAACCCAGACTAAGTAGGAGTTAGTAAGAAAAAAAAAAAACCTAAAAATGCCACCCACAAAAGAGAAGGTATAAAATCAAATAAGGCACATCAGAGAAGAAATGTACCATGATGCTTGCGCTATTATTTTTTTTTAACTCACATCTTCAATGAGAGGACAAGTTGCTTTCAAGTAAAATCAGAATATTTGCATATTTATTATTTATATCATGTATGGTATATCCTACCCACTATGACAGAGCCTAGGTCAGTGGCCCATAACCTTTAAGGCATTAGAGACCCTGAGGGGGCATAGTTTCATGTACTGTCTGTATCCCACGGATGGGACTTGTTTGCGTGGCCCACTTTCTGGCATGCTGCGAACCGGTGCTGGTCCATGGACCAGGGATTGAGGATCCCTGGCCTAGATGACTTAGTATAAATGTTTTAAAATACATAAAATCCCATAATAACATGTTTAAAGAAGCATGATTAAAATATTTAAAAAATGACTCCACATTGCCTGCAGCTTAAACTCTAAACACTCACTGGAATGAGGCTCTGAAGCTCTTAAAAAAGAAAGGTGCATAAACATATATTTGTTTATTTTAACTGGCCCAGTCTTTACCAACTACGAAGGGATGCAGCAAATAAGAATTTGGGGTATTGACTCTCTTTTCACTTGACAGATGTGTTGTTGTGGGGAAAATAGGAGGCAGGAGCATTAAGCATGTAAATTGCCTTGAGTTGACCAAATATAAATGTGGGAGAAAAAGCAATAAATAACTAAATAATAAATAAATAAAATGTCCCATAAAGTTGAAAATGGCATTTTAAACTGTTAATTGCTCTGTACAGCACAGATAATCTGTCAAAGAAAGGGCTCTGTCCATTGTGATAGATTCAATTTAAACACTGTTCAAGTGTAATAAAAACATTGACTGTATTGGCTTAACCTATTTTAACTGTGTTTTTGGCTCCATGACGGATCATTTGTTTTGGAAGCCAGGAACCCTGGTCTTGATCCCAGTGTTAATGAATTGAATGCTGTGTGTTCTCTGGGCATTTCACAGAGGAAGGTGAAAAACAGGGCCTGGATAGGAATTCAACTGTTCTTCCAAATGAGCTCATTGGCCAAATAATCTGTCATTGGAAATGCAAAATATTCAAATATTCAAAGAAGGAGGAACCAAAAGTGGAATATTCTTGAATATCATTAAATGATTTTGCAATATACAAATCACTTCTATTCTATTCTATTCTATTCTATTCTATTCTATTCTATTCTATTCTATTCTATTCTATTCTATTCTATTCTATTCTATTCTATCCAATTCCAATTCCAATTCCAATTCCAATTCTAATTCTAATTCTAATTCTAATTCTATTAAATTCATATCGCCGCCCAACTCACTCTCAGTGATTTTGTGGGCAGTTTATAAAGATAATTTATAGCTGAATCTGGTCAATTTCATTTAATGAGAAATAATTTGGGGTCAAAATGACAGTACAATATAAGAATCTAGGGTATAAACTTTCCAAGAAAAATCTAATTTGATTCTACTGCATGATCCTCTGATTCATAAAGAGACTTGTATTTAAATAATTGGCTGAGAATTTGGACATCTATTCATGATTTTAAAGGTTGGACATGATAGGCAATATTTTAATAGTTCCCTTAAAATTCCTGAGTATAACCTGAAAAATCATCTGAAAACACCTTATGCTTCTCTTGCAATTTCTTATTGGGCTTGCATCATCCTCACCATCATCATTGTTATCATTATACAAATGCAATACAGGTACTGCTTTGTGTAAATTTGGTGACAGGTGTAACATAGGCAAGTTATGGGATTGCTCATGGAAGTGCATGAACTTTCTGTCAAGTGGTGTTCCTTGTTGAGGGAAGCATCAGGATGTCTTTTGGCAGCAACTCAGGTTTGACTTTCAGCACTAAAGCAGCACCTGGACTTCCTTACTCGTCATTCTACTTCAAGGTAGGTATGCTTTTTCTTCCACCTCAACCCCCTTTCCTCTGAATTCCTTGGGAGCACTCAATTATGGGAATGTGTTTCCAAGCTCTATCATTTTGTGGTATTTTTGTCTAGCTTTTCTCCACCTGCATCAAGAAGTTTCTTTTTTGGTGAAAATAGACAAAACATCTAGATATCCAGAAGAATGAAGAATAAATACAGTTGGCCCTTTCCAACTCTGTAATCAAAAGTTTCCATCTAGTTATTATGTCTGCAATTTTATGATTATATCTGAGCAAAAGCAATTATCGCCATAGACAATATACTTTGGTTCCTTGATAAAAATAGAATCATTTGGGTGCTTTCTGCAACACAAGGTCCAATTTCATGTCATGCATATGATTCTTTTTCACACATTTAGGGAAGCTCAAAGCTTTGATTTAAATATATCAAGTTTAAAATGTGATAATGGTGTGTGTATGTATGTGCATGCATGTGTATGTATGTACACACACACACATAAAATCTCCAACAGAGTCCTTATTAATTAAGCAGGAAATGCACACTGTGAAGACTGCATTTGTCTCCTCTTCAGTGGAGAGTTAGATTCATATTTGGTTTTGAGTGGCATGTCAAAAATGTAGGTACTGGTAGGTCAGGAGAAATAAGATGATGGGACAAGATGAAACAAGTATAGTAACTTCCAAAGAACATATTAAATGATTCAGGGGTGGCTTAGGTCATGGTGAAAACTAGTGTGATGTCCTCTGCATAGTGCTGAACTACAGCTTACACTGTCCTCACAATTGGCCATATTGGTTTGGACTGCTGAGATTCGTATTCTAACCGCATTGGAAAGACCAAGCATTTTCATTACTGGATTGGACCGTGGGATGTTTCTAGACTTTAGAGAGTTAATCTGAAAGTAAAGAAATAAAAATATATTCTTGATCACTTTCTTCAGAAGTTCTGATCACAAAAGAGCAATGAACCAGAAATATATTTTCCACCTTCAGATTCTTCTGTACCTATCATTATCTTACCATGAATGTTTTGGTGAAGGAAGATAGACCAGTTTTTGTATCCTGGTACTTCCTGCCACAAGAATGCATTCCCATATGTGATTCGACTCCTTTTGATTTGATAGGTTTTATAAAGATATTTTGCTATCAATACTGTTCACAATTTAATTACAATAATTAGCATAGTTTTCCAATATTTTTTCTGCATTTGATTATATGCCTAAAAATGTTGCAGCTGTGTTTACCTATATGCCTTTTGTCTTGGGCTTCATCTGAAATGAGAAGTAAATATCATTTTATATATAGTTTCCACTTGCTTTGTGAACTGTTTTTCATAATCTCCCATTCAATGCTTCCTTCACATTTATACAGATGTGCTCAGATTTCTCAAATTAGGGCCCTTCTGGGACAAGAATCATGATAAGCCAATGTGCCTTCAGGGACTGAATAATTCCCTCCTCCGTCTTTTATATAAATAATTTTTATGGTGTTCAGCTTCTTCGCCCAGGAAATACACGAAAACCTTCCACATTCATAATTATTTATGGGACAACCTTACATATAGCTTAAACCACAGACACCATCTGAGGTTCTTTTAGACATGCCTAAGACCCAAGTGCCTTGTTGTTAGGACCCGCAGATCTAAGTCATGGCTACCCATGCATGAAACAAGCTTCTATGTCCATATTGCTAGATTAAAAGGGAACCTTATGTACCAATATTGAATACTGAAGATTGAATACTGAGGATGCCTGCCGATGTTCTAATTTTAAAAAGCTGAAACCCAGCCAGTTGGTTGTTGGAAAGGGGGTGCAAGGGCTTTAATCTGATCGCTCTGAGTAACACCTTGCTGAATTTGTCATGGCAGAATTATGGCAGAATTATTCAGAGCTATATTATCAATTCAAATTCAATCCAAACCTTTATTGTCAGAGTACAACATGTGTACTATGAGATTGGCTGAGCCTCATTTCGTGCAAACCCCCCCCCAGAACTATACGACTCACAGTGAAAGATAAAAGAAAAAAAAATCCCTAGCCCAGTGAATCCTGCTAACAAACACCCAATCCTATTGCACCATGTGAACTTATTGCACGTTGCACCGGCCCCGCAAGTCAATCGTACTATGTTGTTGTGGTTATTTTTCATTCAAGAGTCTGACAGCCCACAGGTAAAAACTGTTCTTCAGCCTGTTTGTGCGGCTGCCTATTGCTTCTATAGCTCCTTCCCGATGGTACGAGAGTAAAGAAGTGCTGACCAGGGTGTGAGTCATCCCTGAGGAGTTTCCTCGGTCTTCTAAGGCAGCGAGCCCTAGCGATGTCGTCTAGTGGTATCAGATCCAAGTCTCGATCCGACATCAGATATTGTCTAGTGGTATCAGATCCAAGTCATGGCTACCCATGCATGAAAAAAGCTTCTATGTCCATATTGCTAGATGTTTTGTGCTCTGCTCACAACTCTCTGTAATGTCTTTCTATCCACGGCTGCCAAGCCAGCATACCACACCCTAATACACTGAGTGAGGACGCTTTCTATTGTGGACCGGTAAAAGGAGGTCATCAATTGTTGTCCCACTTTGTTTTTTCCCAAGACTCTAAGAAAGTGGAATCTCTGTTGGGCCTTTCTGGCCACCTGGGTCGTGTTGATTTCCAGGTGAGATCTTCACTGAGGTAAACTCCCAGGAATTTAAAGGAGGAAACTCTCTCCACACAGCCCCCCTCGATGTAAAATGTAGTATAGTGGGCAGCCAGTTGCTAATAGCACTAGGCATTTGAACTTGAATGGGTTTGCCCATAGTAAGAGCAAGCTGGATTAGTCAAGACATTGCCTGCTATACTGTCCTTATTGGTGTCTTGCTCCTAAGGCAATCTTTGATTGGTTCAGTTCACTTTAGAAGTAGTTCAAAATAGCAGGTTCTATCTGGAGGTAGGTTGTCTAGGGACACTCATTTGGAGTATTGATTTGATTTGAGGCAGACTTTGCTACAGGAGTTAGAGAAATGGCATAAAAACCCGATGTTGAATTAATTAAGCATTGCCATTCCAGGATCTACAACAGCCATGTGCAGTAAAACAGATTAACTGGGTATTGGACAAGTTTGAGTGTTTTTTTAATTTTTATTGAAAAGATCTTTCAGATATGCGTGCAGTTGCAAGAGTACAATGAATAAGATTAACTACTCCTCTGGATGCTAGCCATGGTGCTTTGTCCTGGCTTCTTCCTGTTCCTTTGCAAAACTTTCTGAAAATTGGGGAGCTCCTTTTTCAGATGGTGAATACTGAAGGAGATGATTTTGGCAGTCATTGGGAGGGAATCCTGAGTCAACTCTCAGCTCCAAAGGCCTGGTGAAAGGAGATACAATAGAAAAGGTAGGTTGCTTGGTAACTTGCTGTTTTGACAAGCACAACATGGGTGTGTGGGATGGGGGAGGGGCAGGTAGAGGAAAGGAGGAAAAGAAGGAAGGGAGGGAGGGAGGGAGGAAGGGAGGGAAGAAGGGAAGGAGGAAGGAAAACATTTTACCTCACAAAATTTAGCTTGCCGTTCATTTTCCTAATTTTACAGTATTGCATTTCTCTTGTAACAATGCAAGTAAAGGAAACATTATTCTGTGTGTGTGTGTGTTTGCAAACAGCAAAGAATGAAAACTCTGTGTCTCTGTAGATTTTGATTACTGCATGTATCAATAGATCAGTTTAAAATGAACAGTTAAAAATGAACAGCTGTAAGTCAAGGATGACCTGTATCTTCCTCCATGATACACATTTCTAGGTTAGAGAGAAATGGGCAGCAAGTGAATTCTCCCGCAACATTTTTCATTTGGATATTGGTATCCGAGTACAAAATGCACAGAGACCCAGCCACTCCTCAGCTGTAAAAAAATAATAATAAACATAGCTAATTTATTAATATAAATTAATGTTTTTCTCAAATGGCGACGGTAGAAGACCAAGCCCCCACTCTGTACCTTTTTTAGAAGGAGTAGTGGGAAACAATAAAGATGTGTGTACCACGCATCTCAGATGCCAGCTATATACGTTACAAATTGGAGGAATAACAGAATAACAGAGTTGAAGGGACCTTAGAGATCTTCTAGTCCAACCCCTGCTCAAGCAGGAAACCCTGTAACCATTTCAGACAAATGGTTGTCCAGTCTCTTCTTAGAAATACCCAATGTTGGAGCATTGACAACTTTTGGAGGCAAGTTGTTCCACTGATTAATTGTTCTAACTGTCAGGAAATATCAGGAAGTGCTGTAGAAGCTGCCTTCATCACATCCTCCCCTTTCAGCCACCTCTTTTGTATGATAATGGCTTTGTGGTGTCAGGAGAGAAAACCAACAGATCCCAGTGGCAAAAATGGGTTATTAGACAGAGAAATCTTGCAGAGGGAGGAGAAGAGAGGGAAGGAAATGAGGCTGAAGAAGAGGACGTTTCTGAATAAAATAAAGCCAGTCGGAAATGAAACGGAAGCTTTTGTCATGATCAGGGAAATAAAATGAAAGGCTTTGCTGTCAGCAGGGCAAAACGCTGTGGCTTGCTTTGAGAACCAGAAGCTGGGCAAAGGAGAAGAGCAAGTGAGATTTTAAAGGGAAAGAGAGAGAAAGACTCAAGGAAAAAACATGGTGGTGGGTGGGTGAGGGCTTGGGGAGGGATGGATAGGACCTTAGCAGAAGCGAAGAAGTCTGAGAGAGAGTAACTAGAAGCCTCGTCAGCCAGCCTTGGCATGTGCGGTTTCTTCTGGCCAGCTGGTGTGGAGTGTGCTTGGGTAATGTGCCTCCCCTGCCAGCTGGCTGAAGCTCAGTGCCAGCCTGCAGGGAGCACAGTCGTGTGGGTGGGAGGCATAGCTTCCCAGATGGTTTTGCAATATCGATGTGATTGCAGTTCTCCAGGAAGGCTAAAAACTTCTCTGATCAGTTGGGTGTGTGGGGGGAGGAGAGCTACGTAGCTTTGCAAACAGCAGCAGAATACTTTCATCATTGGAGTAAGGAGGAGAGTGATTGAGAGCAGGAACCTCTTCCTCCGAGTCCTTTTCTTGGCCCTCCAGCAACTTACTCCAGCCTTCCCCTGTGACTCATTACTGGACAAGGACAGCATGGTTTTGGAGTCCATCTGGCTCTCGCTCTAGGGTCTTACCATTTATAATTATTCCCCTTTCCCGATTTAGGGCTACTGATATGCTTCCATGCTGTTGGTCTAATGTTCCCGGAAGATAACTTCTTAACACATGGTCTCTCTCTTGGGAAGATTCATACTGGAGACCAATGTCGTCATTGGCTAACACAGAATTCTCCATTCATCATTGAAATGCTTCTCACTTGTTGCCTGCAATCAAGTAAAATGTTGAGAGGAGAAGAAAGTAAAGGCAAAGAAATCCTTTCACCCAGACTGTGGTGTCCAGGGGTATCTAACCTTAGCGATTTTAAGACTTGTGGACTTCAACTCCCATGGATGGCTGGGAAACTCTGGGTCCCCTGGGTCTGAAGTCTACAAGTCTTAAAGTTGCCATAGTTGGACTGCCCTGGACACCGCAGGACTCATTATGGTTGGGCTCATTATGAGTTGATGCCATAATGAGTTGGACTCATTGTGAGTTGATGCCATAATGAGTTGGACTCATTATGGCATCAAGGTATCACTGTTAATTTTGGGCAGCTAGCTACCATGCCCTGAACCCTTCCTGGTAGGGAGGAATTTAGAGTCCAAAAATAATGCCATTTTGTACTATAGGTACTATAAATGTATAAGAATAATTATGCACAAAAGCACATTGTTAATTGTTACATGTTAATCTTGATTCGGTCACCGATCTGCACATTCACAATCGGGGCCCTTCCAAATGCTGAACAGAAAAGTCCTAATTTAAAGTTGTTAAGTTTGAAAAAACCCTGAACTAAGCAAATGCCGTGTGAAAAGCTGCAGAACCGCATCACCTTTCTAAAACCTGTTATTTCTTCATTACTCACAGTGTCATGCATTGATGAATGCCTGATAGTCACCTTTTACAGACAATAGATACTGTGCTGCATTTATTGCCCATAGCTGTGGAGCAACAATTGCATTTTGAAGATAGTATGCCACTCGGGTATCTCTCTAGCCATGAGGGGAAAATTGTGATACAATAGAAATTTCCATGAAAGAAAAAGTTGATTTTCCATGCAACCCATTATACTGAACAAGTCAGAAATATGTTTTATTGGGCCAATGGGAACTTTCCTCCAGGCAAATATATACTTACATTTCATAGATATCAGGCAAACATCAAGCCATTTTCCAGCAGAGAATAAGCTCTGCTCAGAAACCTAAATTTCTTTGATTCTTGCCTTTATCCTCAGCCAAACTTAAGGAGTTACAACTACCCTTCCATCTCTCAATCTACATTTAAGTGTGACACTAACCTGTCTTTCATAGTTTGACTGGCAAAGTCACTTTCTGTATTTTCTGAATATTCTGTTTGGAACCAGAATGCAGTTTTTCCATCTTGCATTGCATTCAGATAGTCCTTGTTTAGCGACCACAATTGGAACTAGCAAATAGGTTGCTAGGTGAATCTGTGACTGTGCTTTTGCTTACTTTAGCTTTCCTTTGCTTTACAGATCTGTGAAGACTGTAAATGCAACGACTGATAAGCAAAGATACTTTTTTTTTATTGAAAAGTTTTACAAGAAAAATCCCCCCCAATACCCCCCTTCCCATCCCACCCTCCCGCAGCAAAGATATTTTTTTCATCACTGTTGTAACTGCGAGACATTGCTAACAAGGCAGTTGCATGCATGTAGTCTTATTTGTCATTCCAGATGAGAGATTTATTCTTTAGAGACAGAAAGGAATCATGCCACATTGTTTGGATATGTCTATGGAGATTGTCAATCATCCAGGTTAGGGGTCCCCAACCTCCGGTCCATGGACCAGCACAGGTCTGTGGCAAGGGTCGGTTCTATTTACCTTTACTATCAGTTTGCAGTTTGCATGTGCGCAGCCGCTTCGTTTGTTCATGCACACTCTTCTGCGCATACACAGAAGCTTCCAGATGACGTCCGGGTCAGTGGGTGGAGCCTCCTGCCGGTTTTATAGAACCGGTCGGAACTGGGGGCAACCCACCATTGGTTTGTGGCATGCCAGAAACCGGGCTGCACAAGTAAGCAAAGCCCCATCTGTGGGATGCAGGCAGAATGCAAACCCACGCCATTTTCTGTCCATGGAAAACCCTTTCTCCAGAGAACCGGTCCCTGGTGGCCAAAAGATTAGGGTCTGTTGATATCCAAGTCAAGGGTTCTGCCAAAGGTGCTTTTTTCAAAAGGAAACTGGACTTTGTTTTACCTTGAAGACATTTAGCTTCTCATGCTAGAAGCTTCTTCAGTTCTCTGAAGAAGTTGAAACTGAAGAAGCTTCTTGGATGAAAAGCGAAACGTCTTCAAGGAAAAACAAAGCCCAGTTGCCTTTTGAAAAAAGCACCTTTGGGGTTGTTTGGACATGAGACACTTGTGATTGGGACTATCTACAGCCAGGGCTGGCGTGAGAGGCAGTGCACTCTACTTTGCAAAAGGAGAAATAAAAACAGGTTGCTGTTTACCATGGCTACCTTAAAAGAATTGCAAAGGTGGCAGAGGTTCCAACTTCTGAAATCTAACATTGGCCCTTCAGACCTGCCTCTTCCAAGAGATTTCTATTTTTCTCTTCATTTTGTAGGAAGAAATATCCTTCTGGGTTCAGCTCCAAGTGGGGAAAAAGATACTGGAAACATGGAGACTGCTTGGAAAGATGGTTTAATGGTGGACAGGATCACATGGCTTGAGTTCCTGAACAGAAAAGGGACAGATACAGCAAGTCTCCAGGTTTTATGTTTTCTCTGGCTTTGAACTTCCTGGGGCCCAGAAAGAGTATCCTGATTGGTTGTCAGACTCCCAGGGGGTGGGGGTCTTAGCTAGCCTTGCTGGCTGATGTAATCTTCCCAGGTGCCTGTGGTGAGTTTCTGTGTTAGATGGGTCCCATTGTCTTGCAGATGAGGTCCATTGACAAAGACTGAGTTTCTGCCTCTGGCCCATTAACAAAAGGGTGGGGGCAGGAAGGTGGGAGCTGCTTTGTCTTTAAAACATGCTTCTCCATTTCTCATCCAGGGAAACATAATATTCTGCCTTTTTAATATTTCCCAAAATATTTCATTCTTCTAAGAAAGGGGTGGGTGCTAACTTCCTACAATTTCCTGGATACTTAAGCAGATCTTTAGGAGAGCTGTTGTTCCACTTCCTGCCACCTTTCCATATCTTTGTAACCTCTGTGACTGAACACATTTCCTGATTAAAAAAAAAAAAAAGAGAGTTCCAAGAAGGAGTTCTCTTGGATTTAAACTGAAATGTGGGGCACTACAAAACTGCTGTGGAATGAAAAATCGGGATGCTCACATGCTCGCAATCCCTCAACTATCTTCTTCCCTTCTGAACAGTTTTGAAGAAGAGAGTTTGATCATTCCCCCCCCCCCACTTTAAACTTGGGAGTGAAAAAGTTTTAAGGAATCTCATTTCCATCAAAAAGATTTTTTTTTTGAGAAAAAAAATCAAAGCGTTATAACTATAATTACCTTAAAGAAATCCAGCTGCCGAATTCACTTCTGTTTGAGGCTGACTTTCACCACAATGATTGGGTGACATCAAAACTAAACTACTCTATGGATATATGTAATTACATTCTCTGTAAGCTACTACTAAAGTAATTATCAATAGCTTAAGAGGAGACTACTCTAGCAGCCAATCTGGAGGAGGGGACATGGTGAGGGGAGGACTTCTCCTTTTATTTAAAAATATGCAGGTTTTTTTAATATATGCTGTCATTTTTAAATTCTTGTTATGCCTGGGAACCTCAGTCTCTAAGAGGATCTAGTTGACATGATATTCTTGACTTGCTTAACAAATATTTGAGTTTAGAAACCCCGTTCGGTTATAGAATTTTGCAAAGAGTCAAAAGCTTCTTCATCCAAACCTTTTATTTTTCTCTCTCCACATATCTGAGTTTAGCTATCCGGAGCCTTTTCAAAAGAGCAATCAACAATTTTTTTAAAAAAAATAAAGATCTGTGATGGCTCTTAATGGCCAAATATGTTTTCTTAATAGCTCTGAATGTTTTCTTGATAGCTTTCAATGTTTTCCCCCTAACATCTGGAATGTAATGCTCATCAGACCCCTGGGAGCTCAGTTTGTAGTTGATGGTGAATCAATTTGGGGTAAAGGGATTCGGGATTAATGGATTTATTATCTTCTGCAAGTGTGAAGATTTGACTCCATTAGGTTCTGTTTGTATTGTGGTAAATATAATTCAGATTAGAAAGAACTAAGGAGAAATTTCCTGATAGAACAATTAATTAGTGGAATGGCTTGCCTCCATTGTGGTGGGTACTCCAACACTGGAGGTTTGTAAGAAGAAAGTGGACAACCATTTGTCTGAAATGGTATAGGGTTTCCTGCTTGAGCAGGAGGTTGGATTAGAAGACCTCTGGGGTTTCTTTCAACTCTGTTGTTCTCCAGATGCGTGGACTTCCCAGAATTCTCAGCATTTTCCATGCTGATTGCAGCTAACCTTTATTCATTTATATCAGTATTTCTCAACCATGGCAGCTGTAAGATGTGAGAACTCCAACTCCCAGAATTCCCAAAAGCTTGCTGGGGAATTCTGGGAGTTGAAGTCCACACATCTTAAAGTTGTCATGGTTGAAAAATGCTGATGTAGAATAGTGTCAAGTTAGGAAAACATAATATAGACACTATGCCCAATTCTAGATCCCAGGGCCATAAAAAGCTTTGATGTGGCTCCAACTTCTGTATATATTTCTACCAATGTGTAATTTTTAAATACAGAGGAAGAAGCATAATTACATATGTGGAAAGGAATAAATGTTTTTGTATTTAATGTTAAGAATCTGGAAATGAAATCAAATGTAATTTTGTCCCATCTCCATGTATTCTTTGTCCTGCCCCTGATTATTTTTTTAGGGACAGTTTATATACTAAGGCCAAGTGTACTCCATTGCCCCCAAACAGTTGCCATAGCGCCTAACCACAATCTGCCATTTTTGTCAATGGAAACATTGTTCTAATTGTGACCAATTCAACCTTCCTTGTAGATGTTTAAATAAACAAACCAGAATCATCACTGCTTTTAGATCAATGAACTACGGGGCTATTTCGGGGCCAGGGCATAGAATAGAGGAAGCCCCAACCTCATTGCAAAAGGAATTTGCGGATGTGGCTACTGCTGAAGTGACTGAAACATTCTAATTTTGACTTTCTACTTCTGAAATAAAGGAAGATGCGGAATGAAAAGGGTCTCAAGAGGCCTTGCCTACTGCTGTGCATAGAGAAAGTCAGGTCTTGCTGGACACTGATGGCAAACCTATGACACAGATGTCAATGGTGACACATTACTATATTTTGTGTGACACACCAGCGTTCACCAACATCCATTCTTGAAAGCATGTCCATTTTCACACAATTTTCAGAGGCTGTTGAAACCGCACAAGAATGGGAGTGTGCTCTTGAGCAGCCTCCTGATGTCGCACAACAGGGTTTGCACTCTTTTGCAGCCTCCGGAATTTCTGAAAATCGCATGAGAATGGGGTGTGCTTTTGCATGGTTCTTGGAGACTATGGAAGAGCTTTTTCCAAGGCCACTTCAAGAAAGAAGATCCTGTCCTTATAATATTTAAATTTATCCAAAAAAGATTCAAAGACAAAATACCAATATATATATATATTTAAATATCCCACAACAAACAGGACATTAAAAAGAAAAAGTGTCTTAGGAAAAAAAAGACTAAAAAAATATTTTTCTTCAGATAAAATTAAATAGTATACGGATAAAAGAAAGAAGATCTTGCGAGTCCCAGAGGTGCCTCCAATAAGCCACAGGGGCCTGTCAATAAAAAGAGACCACCGCCTGAAGGTAGGTGGTGTGCAGCAGGTCCCAAGGATCACAGACATGATTGGTCTGTATTTTTTATAAATAAATGAACATGTAAATAATTTGTTTGGGTGTGTGTGCATGACAGACATGTCAACAGAATCCAGTTAGGCATTTTCCGAATTTTTGACAGGCCGAGCCCAAAGGGTTCACACTCACAGTGCAAGACTATGGGTTGCATTTGCATAGGAGTGTTTATGTATTTAAGCTCAAAGTTTCTGAAAAGAAAGTGGTTCTCTCTACAACTTGTTGCTTCTGTGAAGAGCAGGACAAGTTTCTTAATTGGGTGTATCTGATACCTTTCAGTTGGGATATCAAAAATTTTGGGGTGGGCTTCAAAATTTTTAGCAAGGGGTTCTCTGCCCAGTTGCTGGGTGGGCGTGGGGATGATGGGCATGGCCTAGTCAGCCTCTTGCACCATGATGGGAGGGCTTTTTTGCCCTCCCCAGGCTCCAGAGGCTTTCCTCAAGCCTCCGGAAGGGCGAAAATGGCCTCCCCAGGCTCCGAAGGCCCTCTGGAAACTGGAAACTGGCCTGTTTCCAGCCTTCCTGATCTTCTGGTAGACTCATTTTTTGCCCTCCCTGAGCCTCCGCGCGCGCCCTGCATCCAAAACGGGCTGCGTGAAGACTCCTGGGAGGGGAGGGGTGGGGTGGCCAGGGTCAGCCAGGATAAATATGTTAATTGCTGACACGCCTTATCAGTTTTGACTGAGTGTGCTTTTAAATGGATTGATTGACCAATGAAGACTGCTTCCAAATTCATCAATTTTCAGGAAGACCAGTCCACCCCTCTCTGACGACCTGCTATATCTGAAAAAGCTCAATATGGAGCAGTTTGTTTTCTGAAGTCACACTGTCAAGTGAGTTGTGGATATTTTCCAAAACCATTGCCTTATTCTTTCATTCTGGCTGCTTCACTGAAGGAGGAGACAAGGAATTTCAATATTCTTTGTAACACTGCTGAAGTATGTTTTGTGCTCTGCGTTTTGTTGTTTTGACAAGCGGTTGGAGGCGATAGGCTCTGCTTGTTGGCTCTCCATGGCCTCCACATTCTGTAGTTCCAAGCACATATCAAGGCACAGCAAGAGAGAGAGAGAGAGAGAGAGCTGATGGTAACTACAGATATCCTCTTTTTTTATTTCATACACTTGGTGCAGTGTTGATTTTGATGGTTAACAGCTGCTCTCACCAATGTTCCTGACCTAAACAAGGAGAGATAAGAAGTTGCTTGCCTTGAGGTTGACCTGGAGAAGGAAGAGTCAGGTCATTAAGGGTCATTGTCTCTCAAAAACAACTTTAGAACTACAAAGAGATGACCTGGACACGGAAGAACTGACTGCTCCAATCAGTGGTCTCCACGGAAGGTCAAGGGGAGTGGACTAACAAAAGCATCTTAGTGCCAATTTACAGGAAGCCCCTATCAATCATAGGGCAAGTCCTGGACCTTTCATCTGTGCCACATGTCATTCCAAAGGGGCACATAAAGCCAAGACTTACCTTAAATATTTAGTTTAGATAAAATTAATTGACAATTCTGCTTGAAATATAGGTGTGCTGAATTCTTTCTTGACCTTTTGTGCAGAGGAATGAATTAAAAATATTTTGGAACTGCAACACTTAAGTTCATACACAGAGGAGTTTGGGAGAAAATCTAATTTTAATCTGCTTTAATTTAGTAAATAAAAAAGTATTACCCTTTTTATTCAACATCAAGTAATATCTATTATTTTCCTTGTGGGTTGCTCATCTACCAGTTATATGGAGTCATTTTAAAGGATGTCTTCAAAGTAAAAAATGCTAAAATTACCTATGCTAGTTCCAGGAGCACCACTGCATTGAAACAGTTTGGAAGAGTACAAAAATCAGAAAGATATTTTTTGAAACAGAAGAGTATATGGAATGGTCATTTCTTTTCATTGCCCTGGCAAATTTGTCAGATAGGATTGGATTTGGTAGAGATGAACAAATTGGATTTGGTAGAGATGAACAAGTAAATGAAATATAACCAGGGGTGGGCTTCAAAAATTTTAGCAAGGGGTTCTCTGCCCGGTTGCTGGGTGGGCGTGGTCATGTTGGGCATGGTCTAGTTGGCCTCCTCCACCACAGCAGGTGGGGGGGGGACGTTTTTGCCCTTCCTGGGCTCCGAAGGCTCTTTTCGAGCCTCCGGGAGGGCGAAAACGGCCTCCCCAAACTCCGGAGGCCCTCTGGAGTCCGGAAACAGCCTTCCCAAACTTCTTGTAGGCCCGTTTTTTGCTCTCCCCAAGCCTCTGCATGCGCCCTGCACTTACTTGCATCCAAAACGGGGTGCGGGGGGACTCCTGGGAGCGGAGAAGAGGGGTGGGATGGGTGGGCCAGCCAGGAGTGGGATATGGGGATTCTCTGAACTGCACAGAATCTTAGCTAGAGGTTCTTCCGAACCCCTGCAAATCCCCAGCAGCCCACCCCTGAATATAACGTATTCAGTGCCTTACATAGCTTTTCAGTAATATAGTTGGTGTGAAAATGGTAGTAGTAGATTTTGACTTGGACTTAGACTTAGAATAACTTTATTGTCACTTTGAATGTACAGTAATCAGCATACATTAAAATGAAATTTTGTTGCATATAGCTCTCAAATGGTCTCCACCTCTAATAAACACTGCATGAACATGACAAAATAAATAAATACAAAATTATGCATATACCTATTATATGACACGGTGAAACAACACAGTTTAGTTTGGATTTAGTTTTGACAACTTCAGAAGGGAGATAACAAGCTTAGACTGACTATATTCCATAAAATGCTTGGCAAACTGTATACAGGTAGTATTGGACATATTTTATTTTATTTTATTTTATTTTTATTTATTGCGATTTATATGCCGCCTTTCTCCCTAGGGACTCAAGGCGGCTTACAAAATGACAACTTCAATACAAATCACAATACAATACCAAATTAAAATCAGTAACCCAATTAAAAAACGATTTAAAATTATACCAGTGTACCCCCAAACGGATCAGTTTAATTGGCGGAAGAGCCACGTCTTCAGCTCGCGACGGAAGGAAAGAAGGTCGGGGGCTGTCCTGAGCTCAGTGGGCAATCCATTCCAGAGGGTCAGGGCTCCCACAGAGAATGCCCTCCCCCTGGGGGTCGTCAGCCGACATTGTTTGGCCGACGGCACCCTGAGGAGGCCGACTCTGTGAGAGCGCACAGGACGATGGGAGAACGGCTGGAGATGGTCCTGCAAGTACCCTGGGCCTAAGCCATGAAGGGCTTTATAGGTGAGCACCAGCACCTTGAAACGTATCCGGAGTGCCACCGGTAGCCAGTGCAGCTCACGCAGGAGAGGTGTTACACAGGAGTATCTAGACGCCCCCGTAACTACCCGCGCGGCTGCATTTTGGACTAGCTGAAGCCTCCGGACACATCCCAAGGGCAGCCCCATGTGAGCATAATTAACCTAGAATTTTAATCATAGGTCATTGTGGTCGTAAGTTGAGTAACCATGCGACTGGACTCGATTTTATTTTTACAGGGTTCATTGTAACTGGTCATAAATGACAAAAAAAGTCCACTGTCCGTTTTATTGTTTACAGTCCTTCTGGGCACTGTAAGCCAGCTTGAGTGCCAGAAGGAAATCAGGATAAGCACTTCTGACAGAATAATGCATTAAAAAGTTTTGTGTACCATCAAAATCTCAAATTCAAGCTTTGCCTCCAAATATAGAGGCAGAAAGTAGCCAAAAAAATTTGTTTCTCCTATTAAAGAACACTATTTCTTCATCTTTAGAAGCACATACTTTTTTCCCTATTAATGTCCAGAACGCTGGTTTGCCCAAATGGACCCTATTGGGTTCCTTCACAAAAACACTGATCTTACTTTTTATTTCCTGTATTTGCATCTTACTATTTGAGTAAGCATCTAGCACTGGTTAATTAATGCTGCCAATACTCTGCTCCACTAAATGATTGTTTAGCCTAGAGTGGAATAAAGTACTATAATGACTAATATGGTATCATTATGTAACAGAAAATTAAAAATCTGATAATTTGATTGGAAGTCTCAGGTGAGTTTTCTGTATGAAATGTTAACCCCAAGTAGCTATAAACAGGTAAATGTTTTATTCATCCAACAGATAAAGAATAAATGCATATGATATAAATTACGTATAATTAATACTCTTGGGGCAAAAAAACCTCCTTATGCTAATAGGTTGGTGGTTAATTAAGAAATGGAATATGAGGCAAACAAAGGTGATTAGAACATACTGTGGGACCATAAACAGACATTATGCTTTAAATAATCTCTCTATAAAAACACATTTTACGGCAAACAAGTTTGCTTTGATCCAGTGCAAAAAAGCTTAATGCTTTATGGAGAAAGGAAGAGAGAAAACAGTGAGGAAAACTGCTTCTATACTGTTCATAGACTACATAAGCGCTTCATGTTGTAACTAGCTTTTTTAAAAAAATATTGCCCTAAGGAATGGGAGCTAAAGGTAAGTGGAATGAAAAAAACCCTCTACAGGTAGTCCTCAATTTATGACCATTTAGAATAGAATAGAATAACAGAGTTGGAAGGGACCTTGGAGGTCTTCTAGTCCAACCCCCTGCTTAGCTAGGAAACCTTAAATCAAGTGGTTATCTAATCTCTTCTTTAAAACTTCGAGTGTTGGAGCATTTACAATTTATGGAGGCAAGTTGTCCCACTGATTAATTGTTCTAACTGTCAGGAAATTTCTCCTTAGTTCTAAATTGCTTCTCTCCTTGATTAGTTTCCACCCATTGCTTCTTGTTCTGCCCTCAGGAGCTATGGAGAATAGCTTGACTCCCCCTTCTTTGTGGCAACACCTGAGATATCGGAACACTGCTATCATGTCACCCCTAGTCCTTCTTTTCATAAGACTAGACATATCCAGTTCTAGCAACCGCTCTTTATATGTTTTATTCTCAAGTCCTCTAATCATCTTTGTTGTTCTTCTCTGCACTCTTTCTAGAGTCTCAACATCTTTTTTACATCGTGGTGACCAAAATTGGATGCAGTATTCCAAGTATGGCCTTACCAAGGCATTATAAAGTGGTATTAACACTTCACGTGATCTTGATTCTATCCCTCTGTTTATGCAGCCTAGAACTGTGTTGGCTTTTTTGACAGCTGCAGCACACGGCTACCTCATATTTAAGTGATTGTCCACTAGGACTCCAAGATCCCTCTCATAGTCACCACTGTTGAGCAAGGTACCACATCAGTGGTGGGATTCAAATTGTTTTATTACCGGTTCTGTGGGCGTGGCTTGGTGGGTGTGGCTTGGTGGGCATGGCAGGGGAAGGATACTGTAAAACCTCCATTCCCACTCCACTCCAGGGAAAGGTTACTGCAAAATCTCCATTTCCTCCTGATCCCTATTAATTTTAGATTGCTGGGGACAGAAATATTCTGAATTAATTAATTCTCTGTCCCGCTGTTCAGTTTAAATTTCAACTTCCCAGAAGCTGGTGGGAGGAGCTGTTCAGGAACTGTTTAAGTAACAATGGCTTTGAAAGACTGGTGGTTCTGATTGCTCCTCAGAGTTCCAGCTGTCCCAACACTCCTGACATGATAGGTAGTCCTCTACTTATGACCACAGCTGAGCCCAAAATTATGTTGCTAAGTGAAACATTTGATAAGAGAGTTTTCTCCCATTTTATGACCTTTCTTGCCACAATTGTTAAGTGAATCACTGCAGGTGTTAAATTACTAACATAGTTGTGAACTGAATCTTTGCTCATCAGAAGTTTACAAAAGATGATCACATGACCCTGGGACACTGCAACTGTCAGAAATATGAGTCAGCTGCC
Organism: Pantherophis guttatus; assembly: GCF_059756535.1. NCBI lineage: Eukaryota > Metazoa > Chordata > Lepidosauria > Squamata > Colubridae > Pantherophis > Pantherophis guttatus. The sequence goes on from NC_142063.1 coordinate 214,458,497, forward strand.
AGGCCTCTGAATTTGGATCATGTGACCATGGCAATGCTACTATGCTTGTAAGTGTGACAAACGATCGTAAAGTGACTTTTTTCAGTGCCGTTGTAACTTTGAATGGTCACTAAATGAACTGTTGTAAGTCGAGGAGTGCCTGTATATGTACATGATCTGAGTGCTTGGCAACTGGTTTGCAGTTAACAAGCAGTTGCGGAATCCTGCAATTTTGTGATCGCCATTTGCAACATTCCCCAGAAAGTCAATGCGGAAGCCCGCAGGGAAGGTCACAAATCACTGGGCAGGCAAGTCTCTCTCATTTGTGCACCCTTCCCATCCTCTCTGAAATTGGGCTGTACAAACCACTCCCACACTCCCGCGACCCTTCTGCACACCTTCCAGACTTGTGCCAAGGCCCTTGCACTACCCTGACCAATGCCACTCAACACCCTCCCCAATCTACACTGTATTCTGGTGCACCCTCCCTGACCTACAACACAACTCTTGTGCAAACCACTTGTATTCTCCAGCACCCTCTGTGACCTACAGTGCACCCTAGGCACCTTTGTGAAGTCTTGCTGTGCCTCCTTTGAACCCCCATGCACTCCTCCACTCCCTCTTTCACCCGGCAATAGCATCTTGCCTACCTGATGCCCTGGGATTGCAACTTCCTGCCGGCTTTCTCACTGACTTTGGTTTTAGGAAGCCGGCAGGAAGTAGTCTTGCCTAAAGGTATTCAGTTAATTTTGGCATAGATTGCCATTGCTAAACAATGAGGTCATGTTTTATGATCACATTGCTTAGTGATAGAAATTCCAGGCCCAATTGCCATCGTAAGTCAAGGACTACAAGAACTTTCTACTTAATGACCCACAATTCAACCCTGAATTTTGGTCATGTCATTATAGTTATTATATGGGTCATCACTTGACTCAATTTTACAGTGACTAAAGCAAGTCAACACAGGTACTAAGTGAAACATATGGTCATTAAGCAAATCCATTCTCTGAAGGGAAAAATTGTAAATTGTAATCATGTGACTGTGGGATGCTGCAACTAGTCATACATGTGATCTGATTGTCAAGTGCCCAAAATGCAATCCCAGAGGAGGGAAGTGCAGCAGTTGTAGCTTGAAGGATAGGTCATTAGAACTTTTGGTGGGGGATACGTTATAATTTTAAATGGTTGTTAAGTGAGGACTACTTGTACCTGTATGTAATAGTCATGATGATAAAATGCTATTCTCGTTGGAATGTAATTACCTGGACTACATTTGTTTGTTGTCTACTTGGAACAATACACAGCAGTGTTCCTCAACCTTGGTAATCTTAAGATGTGTGGACTTCAATTCCCAGAATTCTCTAGCCAGCCATGGGAATTCTGGGATTTGACGTCCATACATTTTAGCATTGCTAAATTTAAGAAACACGGACATAGAGATATTTTCTGAAAGGGAAAGCCCAGGGATGGGCTTCAGATCCTTTAGCAACAGGTTCATTGTCCGGTTGCTGGGTGGGTGTGGCCATGGTGGGCAGCCACCTGCACCATGGTGGGGGGGGCGTTTTTCACCCTCCCCGGGCTCTGGGGGCTTTTCTTGAGAAAACCCTCTCGGGAGGGTGAAAACTGCTTCCCCTGGGGTCTGGAAACATCCCCCTCTTGAGGCCGGAAACAGGCCCATTTCCAGACTTCCAGAACCTCCAGTAGGCCTGTTTTTTGCCCTCCCAGACCCTCCGTGCGGCCCCTGTACTTACCTGGAATGATGAACGGGCCGCATGGAGACTCCTGGGAGGGGAGGGGTGGGCATGGCCATCCAGGGGGTTTGCTGAACCCCGGCAATCCTTGGCTAGAGGATCGCCCGAACCCTGTCAAAGCCCTAGGAGCCCACCCCTGGGAAAGCTTGTCTATGGAGATTCTCAATCATCCAGGTCATGGTTGTCCCAAAGGTGCCTTTTGAAAAAACACCTTTGGGACAAGGGGAAGCCTGGATAATACTTATCCACAATCTTTCCATTCTTTCGCTGGCTAGATCTGCTTTGACTAATGATTTGCTTACCACAAAATACTAAAAAAAAAAAAAAAAATTCCTGGAGAACAAGGCAAGCACCTATATGGTTAAATAAACTAAGATTTCAGAGTTGAGGGGGGAATTTTATCATCAAATACAGCATTAATTTAAAAGTGTTTTATTTCCAGGGGTGTGTATTAGTTCTCTGAGGAGAAAATGAAGGCAGTTTGGCAGACTATTTTCATTTGTTTTGGCTTCGCTATTGTGCGTGATGGTAGTGGTGAATAATTTAAGATTCGGGTTTCATTGCAGTTAAGAATAATGTTGTAAAGGGACTCTCTTTTGCCTGACATTTTGGTGACCTTTATGTTGGCCTCTTACGGCACAGTCCTAATGCTCTACCTAACTGTGAGGGAGGCCTGAAGTTCTGTAAAGAAACGTGCTAATTTTATCAGTTTTTTTGCCTATCTAAATTAAATGTTAATTGGGAAGAAGGTTTTGATTAGTACTTGTCATGAATTTAACCTCTGATTAGTGGTGCTGGAGCTCTCAGTATGAGAGTCCCATAGGACTAGAGGAGGAATTGAGTAGGCAACAGGCAAGCTGATGTCTTCCACATGTTTTGGACTACAGCTCTCCTTAAACCTGCCAATGTAACCAATGGATGGGGACAGTAGGATGTGCAGACCAAAACAGCCGGAGGCCCCATCCACAGTTCTTGCAACATTTGAATGGATCTGTACATTCAGAGAAATAATATTATTATTGATAAGCATTTGTCTTTGTAGAACGCTCCTATTTTACGTATTTCAGAATACAACTGATGCATCTGTATAGCACTTAGTAATAGCACTTAGACTTATATACCGCTTCACAATGATTTACAGCCCTCTCTAAGTGGTTTACAGAGTCAGCATATTGCCCCCACAGAGAGGGCCTCCTCAGGGTGCCGTCAGCCAGACAATGTTGGCTGGCGACCCCCAGGGGGAGAGTCTTCTCTGTGGGGGGCCCTGCCCTCTGGAACGATCTACCCCCAGAGATACGAGTGATCCCAGACCTCCGGACTTTTCGTCAGGCCCTAAAAACTTACTTTTTTCAGTTAGCCGGGCTGGCCTGATTCCATGTTGGTTTTAACGTTTGATACTGATTTTTAATTGAAATGTTTTAAATTATGGGCCAAATTTCATTTAATTATTTTTAAAAATTATTTTAACTTTTGTGTACAAATGTTTTTATTTTGGCTGTTCACTGCCCTGAGTCCGAAAGGAGAAGGGCGGTATACAAATCTAATAAAAGATAAAGATAAAGAACAATCTGGGTCCTCATTTTACCAACCTCAGAAGGACGAAAGGCTGAGTCAACCTTGAACCTGGTGAGATTCAAACTGCCAAATTGCAGGCAGCCGGCAGTCAGCAGAAGTAGCTTGCAGTACTGCATTCTAACCACTGTGCCACCATGGTAATGTCCTTATCTTCAGTGGGGAAGAACTAGGGAGCAATGACTCCGTTAGCATATCCTGCAGTAAGAAGGTTCACATGACCATTTTTCTGTGAAATAAAATCTTAAAATCCAAAGGACAGATTTTTGCTTAGCTCCATGAGCTCAATACAGGACAATGAAAGATCAGAATTATAAGTACAATGTAAAAAAGAAGAGCAAGGCACTTCCTGGAGAACTTTTAGTGTAGTGGTTAAAGCATCAAGCTAGAAATAGGAGACTGTGAGTTCTAGTCCTGCTTTAGCCATGAAAGCCAGCTGGGTGAATTTGGACTCTCTCTCAGCCCAGCCCACCTCACAGGGTTGTTGTGGGAGAAATAGGAGGTGGAAGGAAGATTAGGTATGTTGCCACCTTGAATTATTTATAAAAATAATAAAATTGGGATTAAAAAAATCTAAAATAAAATAAAATTTAAAAAATGACTGGTTTCCACAGATTTCTCTATATGAACTGCTCAAGGGATGGGGGAAAGAATTCTGAATTCTGCCCAGAGTTCATGCTCAAAACTTTGGCTCATGAACTCTTCTCCATCAGGATGCTTCCTTTGTCTCTGCCTGCATTGAGGGAAGGATGCTTTGTCCCTGGGAGGAAGAGGCTGAAAGTCAGTTTCATCTTGGCTAGGTTTCTCCACCTTTCTTAACTCAACTCTTAACTTGCTCCTTTCTGGTTTGAACCATCTAAATCAGGAGTGCTCAACCTTAGCAACTTTAAGACGTGTGGACTTAAGCTCCCAGAATTCTCAGCCAGCATGGCTAGGGAATTCTTTAAATTAAAGTCACATGAAGTGTTCATACCACTTTATGATGCCTTGTTAAGACCACACTTGGAATACTGCATCCAGCCTTGATTGCCACAATGTAAAAAAGATGTTGAGACTCTAGAAAGAATGCAGAGAAGAGCAACAAAGATGATTAGGGGCAGGGGTGAGTTCTAATTTTTTTTACTACCGGTTCTGTGGGTGTGGCTTATTTTGTGGGCGTGGCTTGATGGTCATGTGACAATTCTTTAGGATTTAGCAGAGGTACTGGTCTATCAGGCTTTTAACTGCTTGCAGAGCTGTACCGGTCTACTCATTTGTTTTTTGAAGGCACTGGTTTACCCATTTATTTTTGCAGGCCCCCGTCTACTCATTTGTTTCTGGAGGCACCAGTCTACCACCAAACTGCCTTTTAAAACTGATCAGCTGTAGGGCGGCCCGTTGAAGCCCTGCGGCAAGAGTTTAAACAGTTTTTTTCCTTCTAGCTGATTAGCTGGGACTCAGGAGGCAGCAATAGATTGGAGGTGGGGCCAAATAAAAGGTAAGAATAACGCGGGAGGGGCGGGGGGGCAGAACCGGTTCGGTGACATCATATTGTCACCGCTACCGGCTCGGTGGAACCGGGCCGAACCGGGAGGAACCCACCACTGATTAGGGGACTGGAGGCTAAAACATATGAAGAACGGTTGCTGGTATTGGTTATGTCTAGTTTAATGAAAAGAGGGACTAGGGGTGACATGATAGCAGTGTTCCAATATCTCAGGGGCTGCCACAAAGAAGAGGGAGTCAAGCTACTCTCCAAAGCATCTGAAGGCAAGGCAAGAAGCAATGGGTGGAAACTAATCAAGGAGAGAAGCAATTTAGAACTAAGGAGAAATTTCCTGAAGGTCAGAAAAATTAATCAGTGGAACAACTTGCCTCAAGAAGTTGTGAATGCTCTGACACTGGAAGTATTTAAGAAGAGATTGCATAATCATTTGTCTGAAATGGTATAGGGTTTCCTGCCTGATCGGGGGTTTGGACTAGAATAATGGCCCCCAACCTTTTGGGCACCAGGGACCGGTTCTGTGGAGAGAGTTTTTTTTCCGTTGACCAGAGGGGGCGTGGTTTTGCATGCTGCCTGCATACTGCGGATAGGGCTTCGCTTGTTTTTACGGCCGGTTTCTGACATGCTGAGGGATTGGTCCCTTCTAACTGTGGGGGTTGGTCCCTCTGGGGGTTGGTCCCTCCCTGAAGTAGGTCCCTTCCAACTCTCTTATTTTGTTATTATTATTTTTTTTAAATTTGATTTATATGCCGCCCTTCTCCGAAGACTCAGGGCGGCTTACAATGTGCTCAGCAATAGCCTTCATCCTTTTGTATATTTATACAAAGTCAGCTTATTGCCCCCACAAACTGGGTCCTCATTTCACCTACCTTAGAAAGGATGGAAGGCTAAGTCAACCTTGAGCCTTGGCGAGATTCGAACCCTGCAGTAATTGCAGACAGCTGGTCTTAATAAGCTTAATAACAGGGTGCCTTAAACCCCTGTACTACCAAGGCTCTTGGTTATTTAATTAAGTCCACAAGTCTTAAAGTTGCTAAGATTGGACAACCCTGATCTAAATGAAACTATGGCCCTTGTTCATTTGGTTCCTTTACCCTGCCTCTTTCTTTTGATAAAAAGAGGAGTGAAAAAAGGCCTAAAGAGAGATAAAGACTTTCATTGTGATCTACCAGGTAGCTTTCTAGCAGGGGTGAAATCCAGCTGGTTCTGACAGGTTCTGGAGAACCGGCAGCAGAAATTTTGAACAGTTCAGAGAACCGGCAAATGCCACCTCAGGCTGGCCCCAAAGTGGGGAGGGAATGGGGATTTTGCAGTATCCTTCCCCCAGGAGTGGGGAGGGAATGGGGATTTTGCAGTATCCTTCCCCCAGGAGTGGGGTGGGAATGAAGATTTTGCAATATCCTTCCCCAAGGAGTGGGGAGGGAATGGGGATTTTGCAGTATCCTTCCCCCAAGAGTGGGGAAGGAATGGGGATTTTGCAGTATCCTTCACCTGCCACGCCCACCAAGCCACGCCCACCAAGCCACGCCCACGGAACCAGTACTAAAAGAATTTGGATTTCACCACTGCTTTCTAGGTATGATAGAGAGTTGCTACTCTAGTTTGCTTACCATTGACTTGGCCTACTGCACAGGGATGACTGGGGGGGTGGGGGGGAAGGGAACCCAGACACCAGAGACCCCATCAGCAATGAACTAAAAGGATCTTTAAATGATTTCAAATGGATGGCAAAGGGTTGAATCATAAAAGGTTGGCAAAAAAAGATCCTCTCTCCTCATGAGGTCTGGCTAATATCAGGAATTACAGCCTCAAAAGCTGCAGGTGTGGATCCATTTCTTTCAGTGTGAGCAAATAGGGTTGCAACTGCTTTTGACAATCTAAAAGCTGCACAATTCCCGTGGCCTGGGGCAGACAATGATGTTGGGGAGATGCTGATTTTAGGACAGAAAATTACAATGGTTATGCAGTAAACAGCACCTGGAAGTTTACTAATGATTTTTACAATTAACAGCAGTACTGTGGTCTTGATTATTCAGGCATGCTTTCTATGAAAGAAAAGAAGCAGATGTTGATGAGAGTCATGTGATCTCAGCTTTTTGTTGTTGGATCTTTTTTTTTTTTAAATAATGTTTTTATAACAGGAGGTAGAACTTCCTTCCTGTTATCTGTTTAGTCAAGTCATAATGTGTCACAAACAGAGAATGGCTGGTTTGGCTTGTAATTATTTCATGCTGACCTCATCAAGATCATACATTTTTCTCAGATATTTGGGTGCGATTAGGCTTAGAGGAAACAGCCAGGGTTTTCTTTTCCCCCTCACTGCAAAGGTAGTCTGAAATTACATGCATACATATATCCTGATTATGCAAAACTCATGATCAAATGACATAGCCTAAGATACTTCTGACTTCAGATATTGCTAGGATAAAACTTCCAGTCAGGAACCACTTACTGAAAAGTTCACCAGGTGTTCCTCTGCTATTTTGGGTCATTGTCCCAGTCAGAAATTCAAAGTTCTGTGTCTTGTAGAACAGAAGATTTTCATTTCATTTTATTAGATTTCTATACCGCCCTACTCCCGAAGGACTCAGGGCGGTGCACAGCCAAACAATAAAAACACATACAATACAAAATTTAAAAAATAGAATAAAATCAAATTAAATAATTTTGGCCCCGACAAATTTAAAACCCCAAACTTTTAAAACCAATTTAAAATTGAATATATAAAATACTAAAAGATATTTAAAATTTTAAAAATCTTTTATAAAAGAGGGGGGAAATTAGGCCATTCTTTATCTTTATCAAGATTTATATATATATATTTGCTAGTTTCCTGCAGCGAAGTGATTGATGGCATTTATACCGCTTTGCGATTTGCAGCAAATCATTCAGCAATTTAGAATGGAGTAGCATACAAATTTGTGTAATAAATAATAAATAAACAAACTGAAATCCAAACCTGTGTTAACAAAGCAGAATTCCTTTATTCACAGACTATGCTATCCTCCAGCAAATCAAACATACTCTAATGTAATATATAACCTGGTTCACTCAACATGCTAAGGCTTTCCTCATGGGGTTTCCTGAACTGCATTAAATACCCAATCTCATTTTAGTCTTGGATTCAGTGAGTTTAGTGTATTTGATAAAAACAATCATTTATCTGCCATTTTTCTTAGTTTTATCAAGAATACATTTTATACTTAGTTTCACTAAGAACACAATCATTTTTTCTAGGTTGGTGGAGTTGAGTTGAGTCCAGCTGGGACCAGAAAAGTCATTTCAATGAGTCTGTTGATTTGATGAATGTTTTAGGGACCACAGGAGGCCACTGTGGCTGGCATAGGTCAGTAAAAGTGCTGTTGCACAGCTAGAATAACTTCTTTGGATCCAATGATATAAATACAACTAATGAAAATATTGACTTGTCTGAAATTGTCAATCTCTTGATTCATTTACTTTCACATTAAATGGTTCCAAAGGGAGAACCGTTTTAGAATATCTGTGAGTTTAATTGTTCTATTTCCCAGATAAAGAATGCATCCACATAAAGAAACCTGAGATAAATTGGTGAGGCCCTTCAATGATTTCAGTGGTCCTCCAATAATTTATAGCAACAAAGAAAACTCTTTGTTTTTGCATAGTTTCACATCTAATTTGCAGTTAAATACAGCTAAATCTGCAGTGTTATCTTAAACCAGAACTATGAAATATCTGAGATTAATTCACCCATAATATTAACAGCAAAGGCACTGAAATATTATACATAGAAGAACTAAAAAAATTCTTATCTTAAGTCTCCACTCACCTACCTAACTAAAAATAGATTGCAAGGTACGCCAGATTGTTCCAACATTCCTGCCCAACACAGTGATTTCTTTTTCTACTAATACATTAATTGTCTTATTTATTTATTTATTGGTTCGATTTATATGCCGCCCTTCTCCAGAGACTCAGGGTGGCTTACAATGCATTAAGCAATAGCCTTCATACTTTTGTATATACCTGCTTAGTAGGGCTTTCGCCCCCCCCCCCAAGCGGTGTTCTTTTTTATACAAAGTCAGCTTATTGCCCCCACAATCTGGGTCCTCATTTTACCTAGCTCGGAAGGATGGAAGGCTGAGTCAACCTTGAGCCTGATGAGATTTGAACTCTCAGTAATTGCAGGCAGGTGGCAGCTAAGTGCTAATTAACAGCACTTTAGTCCGCTGCGCCACCAAGGCTCTTAATTTAACAGTTAACAGGAGTCCAAACAGCAGAGGTTTATCTCATCTATTAGGTTTAATTTCTTCTTAAAGACTTACAGCAGCTAAGGAGTTACTAAAAGAAGGTATATAAAAAGTTCATTGAGTCCCATTGTCAACAATGACAGGATAACTACTTAGACCAGGCTATCCAAACTGATGTCTCTGAGATCTGCTGGATGACAAATCCATAATTCCTATATTTTATTTTATTTTTTTTATTTATTTCTATCCTACTTTATTATTTTTACAAATAACTCAAGGCAGCAAGCATATCCAACACACCTTCCTTCTCCTATTTTCCCCAACAACAATCCTGTGAGGTGAGTTGGGCTGAGAGAGAGCTTTCATGGCTAAGGCAGGACTAGAACTCACTGTCTCCTGGTTTCTAGCCTGGTGTCTTAGCCACTAGATCAAATATATATATAGCACAGATTTTAAAACAGAGTTGGATGATACCATGAAGGTTACTAAATTTATATTATCAGTGAAGGAAAGGACATCTCTTCATGCATATTAATGCATATTGTCTTCAGGCCAAATGTCAAAAGAAGATGCCGTGTTGCTATATCGTTTTTCATTACTGAGATGTACCCGACTGTTTTGGAAAGTTGAAATCGTTAGCTTCATCTTGCTGAATTCATCTGATGTTATCCATTTTATCATACAAAACAGATCAGAGAATAGCACATGTTCCACATATAACATTTACTTACCATCTGCCTAGCAAATCATGTGCGCACAAATAATAATGCATCTATATGGATGTTAATGGATGTTAAGATAGATCCTGTTTTGTGAGAGATATTGATCAGACAAAATAGTTACTACTGGATCCACAGAGCATAAGAAATATTACCACAATGAGGATAAAACAGTAGAACCCTAGGAGCATATTTTCATCATATGACTTATTCAGGGTAATTGTAAAATATGAACCTGGTCTTGAATACACAGGAATAGAAGATGATTTGGGAGTTTGCATGCAACATCTAATGGGTGAGGATACACCAGTTAACATTCCAAATTCCAAACTGATAAATGTAGCATAAGGGTGCATTTTAATCCAAGCATTTTTCCAAGTTTTAAATTCTTATTTTGAACTTTATAGTATCTATCTATTAAAAGTAAAGGTTTCCCTGTCCAGTTGTGTCTGACTCAAGGTTGTGGTGCTCATCTTTGTTTCTTGGCCAAGGGAGCCAGTGTTGCCATTTGGCCAACACGACTATACGCCAAAGTTGCATGAAATGCTGTTACCTTCCCACCGAAGTGGTACCTATTAATCTATTCACAGTTGCATGCTTTCAAATATTATGTGAGAATAAATTAAATTTGCATGAATGAATAGAACAATACACTGCAAACCAGGAATAAATCAACATTTTACAACTCCTCAAAAGATTATTCTCCTATAGAGAATAATCATTATAATACTTAGTATACTTGAATCATTTCATGTTTCACCCTTTTGTAATGGAAAAAAAAAATAGAACGTGTATATGTGACTCTCTCTGTGTCTGTTTGTTTATTTCATTCTAATAATATGCTTGGAGTGCACAAAAGTATAGATGTAGCAGCTGCCTACAACTCTTTATAGCAGCCGAGTCCTTTGCTGGAGTCAAAGTGTATTCTGAAGCACTTTTTAAAAATAAAACCCAAAGTGTTGCGCGGTCATAATATATGTTCTACTTTGTGATGTTTGTCTTCATTTGGGAAAGAGAAGATAACCGAATTAGGGAAGTTCTGCATCATTTTAAAGAAATAATAAATATGACTGCAAAACAGACCCCCATGTTTGTACTTGGGTTTAAAAAGGAGGGTCCTCTGTTTTCATTCAATTCAATTCAGTCCCGGTGTGTTTCCAATCTGTCATTCAGAGTTTTATAAATGCATCTTTATTCACCCATGCGGCCTTACTCCTTTGAGCTGGCATGTATAAGATTGCAAGGAAAGTCAGGAGTCACTCAATTATCCAATAATGGTTATAAATCTGAAATATTCCTCTCTATATATATGTCCTTTGGGAGGAGATTCTTTGAACCTGCCCTTTCCTCCGCCAGTTAATAAAAGGTGTTTCTTTGTTTTCCATTTACTTGCTAATGCGAATTAGGACAAAATTGCCCCAAAGTCGAGCTGCAGGACTAATTGCAGATTTCTAAAATGAGTCCACCGAGACAACTGCCTTTCCTGTCTGTAAGGCTCCCTGTCAAATCAGGAGCTTAACTACATTACAGAGTGGAGCACACGGAATATTTTCAAGGATGAAGACTGTCACGCTAGGTTTCAAGCTCTTTCGGCAGAAGAAATGCAGGGGGATGACAGGTCCTGACACTTGACTCCCACTCTCCTATTATGCGGGGGCCTCCTCCTAGTGCAGAAGATTAAACCTGTTCTGCTAATCTGCATAATCAGCTGTCATATTATTGTCACAAGCAGTGAGGGAAATGGGTGCCATTTCCTTGGAGGATCGCAAATCTAGGCCAAGCAGAAGAGCCTTTCCCAGTCTCTTGGGGAGATTTATTTCATTCAAAAAGAGTATCTGGCCCAGCAGTATTCAAAAGCCAAAAGGAAGTTAAATTCAGCTATGAAGTTGTAGTCACTTCAACTGAAATTGGAAAACAGAGACAGTTATAGTTGTGTCAATACACTCTCCTCGGTTTTTCCAGTTTGCTAGAAAAAGTGATCTGAAAAAGTTACCTTTAACAGAAAGCAAAATTGGGATGGAATTCTGATAGGCTGGATTCAGAATGAAAAAGGGTTCAGGATTCGACCTATTTTTCACTAAGATAATTGTCTTGTATGGCATGGGAGGAGAGAGTCACCAAAAATAAGATTGACTTCAAAAATTGGCCAGTTCTGCCTAGGGCCTGTGGGGAAAGAACAGAAATATTATCCCATGGCATTCCTCTGGAGGAAGCAGATGGCCGGAGACTCATAATGTTATCAACTTCTCCATGCTAAATTTTGCCCCCTCCTTTCTTAACTTACCTTAGATACTAGCTAGCTGAGTTCTAATAAAGGAGAATATTTGCCAGCACTGATGATGTTACCTAGTTTGGGTAATGAAACGCCTGAAAACAACCAAGCTCAGACAGCTGAGTTCTGTGTGTGAACGTCTTCTTTGCATTATACAGTATAATCATTTTCTCCAAGAATATATAGTCTTTCTCTGACTTTCTATATGTCAATTAAAGCTAATTCCTGTCCTGGGACTTTGCAGATTAGGGAGCATCAGAGCTGTTGGTGTAGCTATAAGTGAGTAACGGTGACAGAATACAAAATTCCTTTGCAGCACCACCTGCCAGCCACAAAAGTGTGTACCACCCAAGGAAAGCCTAAAGCTCTTTGAGAATAAGGGGAAAACAGCCGCTCCCTTCATAGGCAAAAACATTTCTACGAAATTGGTGGACAGATGTCCGCACAGCAATACCTGTCAGCTGTTCAATAGATTCCTATATTTATTTTCTGAGACTCAGTAAAAAGTGCAATGAAGCAAAAGAATCTTTCCTTCTTGTGGTGTCTTTTCTGTAGCTGACAACTGAGTGGGATGAGCCCGTCTTCCTTTATAAGTCACATTTGCAAACAGCTGACCCAAAGCTCATCTTTGCTGTTCCCAAGCTGATTCTCTCCTGGTGATGACCTTGTCCTGCCATCTTGGTTTCTGGTGGCCTTTGGAGGCATTGCGCCGTAGATAACTGAATGTGAGACCTTGTTGAGGAAATTGGTCTCTAGGGATCAGCTGGGATTGCTGCTATTGTGCCAGCCTCCCTGCTTCATAGTGGTTTCCGGGGGGTTAGGAGCCATAGTGGCTTCCAGGTAGCTACGCTTTGTGGCCAGATTGCTACTGGAGTTCCCAGACTTATGGTCCTAGCTTGTATTCCCAAAAGTGGCGCAGTTGTTCATGGCCCCCATGGTAATCATGGGTCTACCCAGTGTGACTGAAACCGTGGGAAAGAATAGAATAACAGAGTTGGAAGGGACCTTGGAGGTCTTCTAGTCCAACCCCCTGCTTAGGCAGGAAACTCTACACCACTTCAGACAAATGGTTATCTAATCTCTTCTTAAAAACTTCTAGTGTTTCTAATCTCTTCTTAAAAACTTCTAGCATTTACAACTTCTGGAGGCAAATTGTCCCACTGATTAATTGTTCTATCAGGAAAATTCTCCTTAGTTCTAAGTTGCTTCTCTCCTTGATTAGTTTCCACCCATTGCTTCTTGTCCTACCTTCAGGTGCTTTAGAGAATAGCTTGACTCCCTCTTTTTTGTGGCAGCCCCTGAGATATTGGAACAATGCTATCATGTCTCCTCTACTCCTTCTTTTAATTAAACTAGACATACCCAGTTTCTGCAACCGTTCTTCATATGTTTTAGCCTCCAGTCCCCTTATCCTCTTTATTGCTCTTCTCTGCACTCTTTCTAGAGTCTCAACATCTTTTTTACATCATGGCGACCAAAACTGGATGCAATATTCCAAGTGTGGCCTTACCAAGACATTATAAAGTGGCATTAACTCTTCATGTGATCTTGATTCTATCCCTCTATTTATGCAGCCTAGAACTGTGTTGGCTTTTTTGGCAGCTGCAGCACATGGTTGGCTCATATTTAAGTGATTAAGGTTTAGAATTGTTTTAATGTCAAGGCTCCGACTAATGAACCCATATATCAGAACTCTGAGACTGGGCTCCTTCTCAAAGGTCTTCTTTATTGAGTACATCATGTCGGCATAGCTTCAAAGGAAAACCAATTCTAAATTTTTCCCATGGTTTCAGTATAATTAAACTAGGAAATAACTCCATCCCCAAGTGTCACAGATCATGTTGACCAATTGGGTTAATTGGCAGGTTCTTCCAGGCACTCCTTCCCCAACCTTATCCATTGCCAGTAGAGATGACCTTGGTTCCCATGAGAAAGCTCTCTGTTGTGTCTAGTAAGGCATTCCAACCTCCTTCCCCCTCTATGTGGCAACTGAGGAACAGAGAGATGGCTGCTGCCAGATTCGGTCTGAAGTTGACACCCAGATCATCAAGCATTGGACAAACGATAGAGGCCATTTGCTGTATCATTGAACCCAATAATATAGTGCTACACACACCAAGTCTATAGCCAAAAGACTGGGAAGAAAATGCCTGCTTGGTACTTGAATGGGAGACCATTTGCGAATAGCAGAGCTGTAAGCAAATCTGAGAAGTCAAAAACCATTCTGAAAAAGGCAGGGGGGGGGGGGAACAAGCCACTTCCATTAATTCTATCAATGAAAGTGAGGATCAGTTTAGGAGTGCATTTACTTTATTGGTTTGGCTGTGATCCTTTTCATTTATTAAAAGTGCAATATAAATAAAATTAAATACTTGAGATAGTCTGTGTGGGTGTGGGTGTCACTATTGTCATGCAGGATCCTAGTCTTTTCCCAAACGTTCCAGATTTTGATGTTGATTGATAGTGAAAAAGGCATTTCAGGTAGTTCCTCCCTCCCAAGCAAGAATTTAAGAGGTAAAACTAATCAAATCTTTACCTGCATTTTGCTGGGAAAGATCTTTTTCCTTATCATATCCAGGTCTGTCCTGAAATAGGGTGGGCTATTAAAATCCCCAAAGCATGCTGGGACCAAAATGTCACGCTAGAATTTTGAAAATATAAACCTTTAATTAAGCATTTCTGTCTCCAGCACAGAGATAATTCCTTGCAAAGCAGCAAACTGAAGCTTTCATTTCTGAAAAATGAACAAAGTCTTTTCAACAAAAACCAACGTGAATCCTTTCCCAAACATTTTGTTGTTCCCTGCAGTTTTGGAGATGCTGTCCAATGTTTGTATTTACTTATCAATGTGCCATTCACTCACTATTCATTTCACTGATCTTTTCATTTGCATAGTTCCACAGCATATTATTTCTATTGTGCTTTTTTTTTCCTAAAAAAAAAAAGAAAAAAGTACTCAAGCTGTTGCTATACAGAAAAATAATAAAATTACCCAGAAGTCTATGATTACAACATTAGCCAGCAATAATTGCAAACAAAATACAGTGTTATACCGAGCAACCAAATTGCAACAGGATTATGATCTAAACATATACAGGAATTTAAGGACAAAGGGAAAAAAAAAGAAAAATGAAAGCGAGAGAATCAGAGCCAAGTCTATTTGCATCTCTGGTTTGAAAAATAATGAATAAAGATCATGCACTTTTATCATGGACCTTTGTTTCTCAAACGAAGTCCAGTTATAATTGTGGGTACAGTATTGGGTGTTTTTATTGTCATTTTGCTCTTCAGACTTGGAGAAAGAAAAAATGACTGAGAAAGGATTCTATAAACTGCTACTCTATTAATTTGTAACTCTGAGTTTAAACTCAGCAGGTTAAAACTTTTTTAATACCCAGCCAAACAATAGTCTTATGGCACTATATAGATGATCAGAATTGAGAAATTGATAAAGATAATCAAATTCCAGATATTTGAGACTGAGAAAGAGTTCTGTAAATTGTTAATCTCTGTAACTTTATGAGTTTAGACACAGCAGATTAACACTACAGTAAGACTGGGAAGTTGTTTAATACCTTACAGACGATCAAATTTATCATAGCATGTAAAGATCCATGCATAAACACAAGACAGCAGGCATAGATGGTTTTGGAATTCTAAACAGAGATGATAAAGAGAAATGAAATGTAGACTAGGGAAACCTTTGAAAACTGCAAACTAGTTAATACATAGGTGGTTTTATTTTATTTTATTTATCTATTAATTTATTTAGTTTGTCAAACATGTACAAGATAACAGGAATAAGGATAAACATGGATATTAATACAGGAAATGGGGATGAATAAATGGGGACAGTAGGACAGGGACGGAAGGCATGCTGGTGCACTTATGCATGCCCCTTACAGACCTCTTAGGAATGGGGTGAGGTCAACAGTACACAGCCTAAGTGTTATGTCCGTATATGGGCATCCCCGCCGGATTGGCTAGTCCACTGGCGGGAGATTTAAAGATCTGTCATTGGCCGGCTTGCCTGCCAACTCCCTTTATAAGGGGACCCCGGCAGCACAGTCGGCCGTTCTAATCCTACTAAATAAAGTGCTGAACGGACCTCTTGCTGCTCGCGTATTCTTTCCCCTGCGCCAATCTAACACTAAGGTTAAATTTGTGGGAGTTTGGGGAAGAAACCACAGAGTCAGGTAGTGCATTCCAGGCGTTGACCACTCTATTGCTGAAGTCGTATTTTCTGCAATCAAGTTTGGACCAGTTTACCTTGAGTTTGTATCTATTGTGTGCTCGGATAATGCTAGAACAGAATAACATGTGAATGTGAGTTTGGATTTACCGAGATCCATATACTACAATTTGAATGGAACCTAGGCTTTCTTCCTACTTAACATCTTAACCACAGCACTAACATACTATGGCAACATTTTTTTTTTTCTGTTATGTATCCCTTCCTTTCATCCCCAGGACAGATTTAAATCAAAACAAAGCAAGAGGAAGAGGCCTAAACAGGACAGCATCATTCAGGAGTAAACAAAATAGCTGTAACCAGTGATGAAATCCAATTTTTTTTACTATCGGTTCTGTGGGTGTGGCTTGATGGGTGTGGCTTGGTGGGCATGGCAGGAGAAGGATACTGCAAAATCTCCATTCCCACCCCACTCCAGGGGAAGGATATTGCAAAATCTTCATTCCCACCTCACTCTGGGGCCAGCCAGAAGTGGTATTTGCCAGTTCTCCTAACTACTCAAAATTTCTCCTACCGGTTCTCCAGAACCTGTCAGAACCTGCTAGATTTCATCCCTGGCTGTAACCAAGGGAAATTAGAGATTTTTTTAAAAAAGAAGGGCAGCAAATTTTATACAGCATTGGGACCGCTCTTGCTGTGGAAATGTGATTTGGGGGATGTGTTTTCTGAGAGAAAACACATACTTGCTTTACAGAGTATCATTACCTTTTATGCAAGAGATTGTGTAAAAGAATTTCTTTACAATTGGTTGGTGTACCAACAAGATACTACCGGTATAACAACACACACACACACACACACACACACACACACACACACGTATTAATTGGGTTTGGTATGTTGTCACAGATGTGATGTTTATATGGCATCCCTTCTATTCTAAACAAAAAACAATTAGAAGGGTCGGACTGATAGAACAAACAGAGATGGACAATCAGAGGCTCCCTCACTTCATGTACCATTAAATGTTCTCGTTTTTCTCCACTTCTGGAAGCCCCCTTTCTGAAATCTGGCAGGCTCCCACTCGCTGTGTCTTCTGAAAAGCCTTGAAGATCTGGCTTTCCTCACAAGCATTGGGGAAGGCTCAAGCCCAGCAAAGTTATTTCTGGATGAGTGGAGATGTGTTGTGTTTGAGGGCGACAAGAGTTTCTGTTAATTTATGTTCTCATTGCTTTTAATTTTCATTTGTGAACTGCCTAGGCTTAAATTACTAAGACCGGTGATTATATAAATCTAATAAATAAATATCGGATTTGGGCTACAGACATTTATTTATATTCTGCCTTTATTATATTTATAAATAACTCATGGCGATGGACATACTTAATACCCCTTCTCTTTCCCATTTTCCTCACAGCAACAACCCTGCTGGCCCAAAGTCACCCAGTCAGCTTTCATGCCTAAGGCAAGACTAGAATTCACAGTCTCCTAGCTTGTAGCCTTGGTGCCCTAACCACTAAATCGGCTCTCCTCATTTGGGGTAGTCTGGAAGGATATATTTATGTGGACCATCACCAGACAGACCAGATCATCATCATATTGCATATGAAAATAAGCAAATACTTTTCCAGGTTCGTCTGTAAATATTCTGTTCTGAACAGTAATATAGGGAAATTCAAGAAGTTACTGCTAAAGGTAGCCTTGTTCTGGATCTGAAACAAGTCTATGTAATTGATACCAGTTAATGTACTTACTGCACAAGGGATAAGCAATCACTGACAGCCAATGTAATACCAGTCACACTGTCAAGTTATTAATTCATTCACAGTGTGCAATTCTAGAAACAATAGCACATGCTTTGGGGAAAGAATGAAGCTCTTGGAGAATATCCTTGAAGCATTTGCCAAAATCAGTGGAAATGCTCTTTAATTTTTCAAGGGAAGAACTTTACAATTGAAGCTGAAATAATTTAAACTACCACTCTGAACAAATCTCCATGAAATAGGTGTACAGCAAAACTCTACTCTCCTATCCTCCTGAGGTTTTTTTTTTTTTTTTTTTTTAAAAACAGCTATTAAATCTGGCTTTTCTGATGTGACTTTGGGAGAACATTGAAATGAGTGTTAGCAGTGTCTGGGATGGATGGGTGGATGGGTGGGTGGGTTGGTGGATGAATGGATGGATACTCAATGTATACTGTTTTTAATATGGTAACTGTATTGGGTATGTATAATGCTCACAGTTAGGGTATGTTTGGAATGGCATAGAAGCCAAATCAATCAACCAATCATCAATCAATTTTCTTTCTTTAATTGCAGTGTATCATTAATATTACATTTTGTGTGTTCAGGCAGAAATTTAGCATATAGACTCAAAAGGAAAAGAATTCTTTCTTTTTGACCTTGTCTTCAAACCTTCCCAGTTTGAAAGAGTGACATTGTAGCTCCTGGTCAGTGAATATTTCTCAGTAAATATTCAAATATTTATTTGAGAATATACAGTATGCATTTAGCAGGGATGCCTAACAGAGCAAGAATGAATGAAAATGAATATATGAGTAACCAATCAGGCATAACCAATCAACCTGCTTCCTAAAAACAGTGAGCTTCTATCAATCTATGTGGTAGAAGAAAATGACATCACATCCACTAACCCAAGTTTTTACTCCCTAAAGAATCTAGGCGCGTAAAATGTCTTGTTATGAAATCTGAGACATTTACATACTGTCATTCTATTAGTATAATGTCATTTATGAAACCCTAGTGTAATATTTCTTAAAATTAAATGTTTGGGACATCTGGATGGCAGATAGATTGCATTGTTTGGTGTCATGGGATTAAGCCTAACTAAATTTTAAAAGAAACTAAATCTCAAGAAAATAAGACCTACTATAGGGAATGCCGGGATTATCGTCAATTTTAAATGTTAAATTCCTTATTAACTTGAAAAGCATTTAGATTAGATTAGGCGAAATGCTTCCTCTTTCATAATGTAGTTTCTTCTCCTTCTCCTTCTCCTTCTCCTTCTCCTTCTCCTTCTCCTTCTCCTTCTCCTTCTCCTTCTCCTTCTCCTTCTCCTTCTCCTTCTCCTCCTCTTCCTCCTCTTCCTGTAAATGTGACTAACATTTTTGGAGAGATTTTGAAATTTTGAAATTATTTTACAATTATTTCACAAGTTATTGATTTTTTTTTTAAAAAAATCATTACATCAAAGCACCGTTTGATGTTTCTAAAATTAAAAATGTCAGAAAAATAAAGTGTAATACATAATAAAGTGTACACAATAAAAATGTAAAAAAGCCTTTTGGTATTCTCTACTATATAATCTTCCAATTGACATAATACTATATCAACACATATAGAGAGAGAATGCACAAAACTGCATAGCTTATTTCATTTTTTGAGGAGGGGAGAGAAGAATCAATATATTTGTTTTGGGAAGGGTATATATGGGGCTATATTATCCATGTAGGTGGCAGCACCTGGCAAAACTTGCCTGAATTCAAAGCTAAGCAGGGGAAGGCCTGGTTAGTACCTGGATAGAATTCCAGGGCTGGTGGCTAGCTGGGAAACCAGAGATGTCCTGAAAGATGGAAGTGTAAAGCCATTGCATCTGGTTACTAGGAAATCTACTTGGAAGTTTCCATAAAGCCACCCTTTGTCAAGCTTGCACTGAAGGAATTTGACCTTATTCTACTTTTATATATTGCAACGTATCATTATCTTTAATGAAGCGTGCAAACCAGCATTTGCATTTCCTGCGTGGGATGAGGAGAGCACATCTTTCTCCTTCTGTCCTGGCCACTTTTTACAGAGGCACGATTGAGAGCGTTTTAACAAACTGCATCACTGTTTGGTTTGGTGGTAGCAGTGCCTCAGATAGAAGGTCCATACAGAGAGTGGTAAGGACAGCTGAGAAGATTATAGGAAGCTTGCTTCCCGTTATTCCAGATACTGCTTATAATGTGCTTAGAGCTTGAAGCATTGTTAGAGACCCTGCACACCCACTTCTCGGTCTGTTTCTGTTGCTCCCCTCTGGGAGGAAGTTTCGAAGTATCTATGACAAGACTACTAGATTCCATAAAAGCTTTGTTCCCTATGCCATCCTTCTGGTAAACTTGCAGGATTCTTCTTCTTCTTCTTCTTTTTTTTGCCATGCATATGTATACATTTGAACTAGACTGTGATGTTTCTCTGTGTCATATATGTGTGGGTATGTGGATATATACACAATGGGTATCTTTTGAGAGCTGAATGCAATGAAAGTTCATTTTAATGCATACTGATTAGTGTACATTTAAAGTGACAATAAAGAATTCTATCCTATGGTGTGGTGTGGTGTGCTGTCCTATCCTATCCTATCCTATCCTATCCTATCCTATCCTATCCTAACCTAACCTAACCTAACCTAACCTAACCTAACCTAACCTAACCTAACCTAACCTAACCTAAACATGATTGTTGGTATGTGTCCAAACCAGTGGTGGGTTGCCCCTGGTTCGGACCGGTTCACAAGAACCGGTAGTAAAACCGGTGGGAGGCTCCGCCCACTGACCCGATGTCATCAGCATGCTTTTGCACATGCGCAGAAGCACACGTGGCCCTGTTGCGAACCAGTAGTAAAGGTAAGTAGAATCCACCCCTGGTCCAAACAACATGTACTTGGGTTTCTTAAATATGTGAAAGTGTGCCCTCACTACAGTGGTGGGATTCAAAAGATTTTACTACCGGTTCTGTGGGCGTGGCTTGGTGGGCATGGCATGACTTGGTGGGCGTGGCAGGGGAAAGATACTATAAAATCTCCATTCCCACCCCACTCCAGGGGAAGGATACTGCAAAATCCTCATTCCCTCCCAGCTGGGACTTGGGAGGCAGAGAATAGATGGGGGTGGGACCAGTCAGAGGTGGTATTTACGGTTCTCCAAACTACTCAAAATTTCCACTACCAGTTCTCCAGAACTGGTCAGAACCTGCTGAATATCACCTCTGCCTCACTAGTACCAAGAGAAGTGTTCATTTGGCTCTTTACTTATTGTATCTCGAAATAATAAGGCTACATTTTGAGCATCTTTAAGGTGTACTTCAGTTGTTCTTTAGTAAACTCACTTAAATTGATTTCCCAAAAACTGCATCTGAAGGAAGAAAATCTAAGAAAACCACTATCTAGCATACTAATACAGTGCTGACAATTATTTGAAAGAAAATCCCATAGCTTTTTTGTGGAAATATGTACCCCCAGCTAAAAACTGTTAGAAATGCAAATTTAGAAGATGCATTTTGAAGATAGTTCTTGGGAGAATATTCTTGATCTCAGCTGATCAGATATTAATATATGACAATACTTCTACACTATTATTCCTTTGGTTCTACTTGCCATTTAGAGAGAGAGAGAGAGAGAGAGAGAGAGAGAGAGAGAGAGAGAGAGAGAGAGAGAGAGAAATGCAGATAGCAACTGTTATCAGACCACTGGAAAATAATTGAAATGGCACATTTTAAGATACACCACTGAAACCAAATTGGCATTATTAATTAAGTGCATGGGAATACATTTGAATATATTACTTTTTTGAGTCTTTTCTGCTTTACAGCTCAACATTTATCTTTCAGGGAATTTCATGCCTCTGCAACAATCTAATTTGGTGTGTTCTTTTGTTCGAAAGGGAGGCTGTGCAAGAGTTAAAGAGGAAAAGGCCCACTTAATTAAAAGTATCTTAGATTCTGCTCATAAATATAATCAAATTACCACAAGAATTTGACAGGTGTTTGGCTAGCAAGGAAATACTAAATAAATGGGAGGAGGGGAAAGTATTGAATATATTCTGACGGCATTTATTAATGTCTTTTTCCTATGCTCATTGAATTTGGTTCAATAATATTTTCAGGTAGAATTTTTCTTCCTTCCACAATTTCAGGGTTACTGCGGTTTTTCTTAAGGTTTAAATGACTTTTCATTCTGTCAATTTCCAGTATCTTTCTGTTACTTTAAAAGTGAAGTTTTATGTCTAAAGAATCCAGCAGATAAACTTCTAATGCAGATAACTGCTATTTTTAATGTTCTTGTTGGGTTGCTGTGATTTACTTTCCACTTCTCACGATCGCCTACTTTCTTAAAAAATATGCTCTAGTTGCCCCAAATTATTGGGAGAGTTTCTATTCGTCTGAATTTTTTTTCTTTGAACAGAACATTGTCTTTTCTGTTTTGAAAAGATGTTGCCTTTAGGAAGATGTGATTTTGTCTGCATACCATATAGCTGGACTACAGTTATGTTATTTCTACTATAGCCCCTGCTCCATGCCCATGGATTATAGTGAGTTCATAATGACACAATAGTTTCACCTGCTGCTTCCCTACCATCTTCTCAAATCATTTATCAGAAAATAAATAATAAATCAGTAGCCAGTAATCTATGGGCTGGATGCATATTTTTGGTTGAAGTCCATATAGAAGTCTAAATAAATAAGCAAACAAATAGTTGTCTCAAATGGTATCTTTCTGCCATTCAAAATCAAGAAAATGGCTAGATCTAGTTTAATGAAAAGAAGGCCTAAGGATGACATGATAGTGTTACAGTATCTCAGGGGTTGCCACAAAGAAGAGGGAGTCAAGCTATTCTCCAAAGCACCTGAAGGCAGGACAAGAAGCAATGGGTGGAAACTAATCAAGGAGAGAAGCAGCCTAGAACTAAGAAGACATTTCCTGAAAGTGAGAACAATTAACAGTGCAACGATTTGTCTCCAGAAGTTTTGGGGCTCCAACTCTGCACAATCTCGCCTACTTTGCCCTCCGTGCTATAGGGAGAAGTAGCGGAATGCTGTACGACCAGAATTAAATGCTGTCACTTCAGTTAAAAGTGAATATTCCAGAGAGTGAAGCTGTAAACAGCTTTGTGGACCCAGATCTAACTGGGAGACTGATTAAATAGCAACACATATTTTCCTCTTTTGCTTGCTCTTTCACACACACACATGGACACACTCACATACACACCCACCCACAGACACGCTTGAATGCTACAAAAAGATAGCATTGGGTATCGCAGTGGCAAACTTTTTTCTTCTTCTTTAGCTAAAAGCAAGAATGTTCAATAATGCTCAATACCCGTGAATAGCTGGGCTGAAACACACAGTGCCATTCATAATAAGTACTTAAGCTGCCGAATACCAGTGGCTGAGATCTTAGCCACACATTTCAGATGCCTGTGGACTCTTTTATAGGTTTCCTTTCTAAATGTCAATGGAATAAATGCTCTGTATATCTCAGAGTGGTTTTACTGTGAGAACATATACTTAGGTTGGAAATGGTGTTGCTAATTCGAAGACCACTGCTGGTGCTATTATGTTCTCTGTCCAGGTCACCTTAGGAAAAGGAATGTTACTTAGGCGTGAAACAAAAGACTGTGATTTGGGGTGGAGCTTAGGGGAAAGTTGGCGGTTGCACGAGGAAAAAATAAATGATTACAAAGACTTCCTATTTATTATTTCTGAGAAAGCCGTAGAATAAAGCCACAGCTGGCGAGTACTTTTTTTCCCCCCCCTTTAGCATTTAATAATAGAATTAATTGGCAAGTGTAATGTTTGCAGGACATTTTTTCCGCTATACTTTGCCCTCTGCTATCTTCTGAAGAGATTGCTACAATCCAACACAAAAAACCATAATTGAATAATCAAAAAAAGGAGGGGGATTGAGCCCGAGAGCGAGAGAGCGAGAGCGAGAGAGTGTGCTTTTGTTTAGGCAATGGGAATTATTCAAAGTTAAAAGTTAATGAGCTATTGAAAAAAAGGCCATTTTAAAAAAAGAAAAAGAAAAAGAGGGGTTTAGTATAAGATATTTTTTTAGGAAGATAATAGGTGGCTTCAGCCTCCACTGTATCAGCCTTTTATCTTCCTGATCATATGAATTGACCAAAGAGAACCGCTATATAAGAAAATCAGACCCACCATTCCTCCCACAGCATCTATCTACCTATCTACCTATCTATCTATCTATCATCTATCTATCTATCTATCTATCTATCTATCTATCTATCTATCTATCTATCTATCTATCTATCTATCTATCATCTTTCTTTCTTTCTTTCTTTCTTTCTTTCTTTCTTTCTTTCTTTCTTTCTTTCTTCGTTCCTTCCTTCCTTCCTTCCTTCCTTTGCTTCTTTGTTCCTTCCTTCCTTCCTTCCTTCCTTCCTTCCTTCCTTCCTTCCTTCCTTCCTTCCTTCCTTCCTTCCTTCGATGCTGATGCTCTGTCCACATTTTCAATCCTTTTTTCTGATGATGATTTTTCTTGGTTGCCCCTCTAACATAAGCCCAGCAGGACTTCAAGATTTCTCTGAAACCATCAGGCAGGACTCTTTTTCAACAGGCTCTACAATTGCAATTAAAAATACCTTAACTAAGCTGCAACTCGTTCCCTAAGACATACATATTTCCTGCTTTTTTTTTTTAAATTGAAAAAGAACAGGCGTGCACAAAGGCAGATTAACCTAGTGATGTAGCTAATGCACTGTGGCATTAGATTTAAATCTGACAGTTCTTACCCTTTCTGTTCATTGGGGGCTCTTGTAATATGATTTCTTTGGTTAGAACACAACAGGGTTTAAAAGCCATTAATGTACTCTCCAGCAATATAATTACCGAGAACATGCTTCAGTTAAGAAAAAAATGGACAGAGAAAATGAAGTTTTGCTATAGTCTGTCCTTATTTCTGCTTATTTAGCATGAAAAAGGGCTACTTCCTATGCAAAAGACAACATGTCTCACTTAACTTTGTGTAAATGGAGGATTATTTCCCTTTGCAGTAAGAAAGATCCTTTTTTATTGCTTATTGAAAGATGCAGCCCATGACCATGAAATCTGTGAAGCCCATTTTAGTGTTGCTAGACATCTACAGTATCCAATTCATTTATTTTTATCCTGCCATTATTATTTTGATCAATAATTCAAGGTGGTGAACATGTCTAATACTCTTTCCTCCTCCCCCCCACCCCCCGCCGTTGTGGTCCGCCAGCAGCCTGCGGAGCTGGCAGCTGAGTCGGACAGTGAGGAGGCTGGGGAGGAACATGGGCCAGTCCTGGAGTCTGATGAGGGATCTGCATCAGAGGCAGAGATGGGGCCAGGGCCATCTGGGAGTTATGCATGGACTCCAGAGCCTCCAGAGTCAGACATCAGAGAGGCAGAGGAACAGAAGGAGCCTGTTCCTAGTGTGCGCATGTGCAGAGCTGCCAGAAGGCAAGAACAGTTAAAACAAAAGGGATGACTTGGGAGTAAGGCCTGGAGATGATTGGCCCCTCCCATAAGGCTTAAAAGATGAGCAAAAGCACGTGGGCCCTAACCCTTTGCAGGAAAGCAACATTGTTAATTCTGTTCCCAGTAGGCATCTCTGTTTGATTCTAGACTCTGTGTGGCTTTGCCAAGTAGGTCTTTGGCAGGGTGTCAAGGGAGATAAAGGTTGGTGATTATCCCGAAGGACTTCTCCCGAAGGAGTTTTTGCAACTAATTGGAACTCAGCTGTGAATGAACGTAATTCACAGCTGTTGCAATAAAAGAGGTTTTTGGGACAACTTGTGTGTTTTAATGACTCAGGAAGCCTAGATCACAATACCCACCCACCCACAACCAGCCTGTGAGGTTGGAGTGAGAGAGACAGTGACTGGCCCAAAGTCACCCAGCTGGCTTTCACTTTTAGAGAAATATTAAAATAATATCAAGATGTTTTTCCTTCAACATTGGAAGCATTACTGGTAAAACTGATGAATATTTGGCTATGCGGCCCAATACAGCTTTATAGCCGAATGGAGCAGCATACTTATAATTGGCTAAAGACCTCATGAGGATAGAAAGCCTTAAAGGAAAAGACTCACCCATGGCTCTTTAGACCGAGTTCTTTGCCATATGACAGAGTAGCAAAGTTTGCTAACACCTAGTTGAATCCAGTTGAGCCAATTCTCCGGTCCCTGATCCCTCAATTATCCTTCTTACTCTGCTTCATCTCACGAGGGCGAGGAAACTGTTCTTTCGGCAGTCAAACGGCTTAATTCCTAAATGAGGCTTTGCATAAACATACAATATTAGGCAGCACTGACAGATTTATCTGATGTAGCACAACACAGCTTTAAAAATGCAAAATGCCTGGAAACCTTTTTTCCAGGTTTAGCCAGCTATATATTAGATGGTTGAAATGATGCATAAAAATGCACTGCATCACTAGTAGCAACTTGACTGTCTCATTACACTTCGCTAGAAGGTGGGTGGATTCCCCCCACTCCCCGTCACATACCATTATTTATTAATCGCTGCTGTGTTCAGAAGAGTTGAAGGAGCGTGTAGCAATTTCTTCCCTTCCCCCATCTGTAAATGGAGTCAATGGGGAAGCATGGACGTAAATCTATGCTTACAGGGTGCTGTTGGATGATTAACTAAATCTCATTATCCAATTATATTTATTCTATTTCAAACTGCAGCTGATCACCTGAGGAAGTAGTTATGTATATTTACCACGTCCCCCCCTCCCCCAAAGAGATTGGAAAATTGGAAACTTCCAAAGGTATTGCCTATTAGTGCAGATTGTTTTTGTGATGTTCTGTGTGGACTTAGATGCACTATAGACACTATGTGAACAGGGAATTTTAATTCAACCTCAGTTTATCTTTTATCTATTTACCATTTATTTCCCAGCTTCTCAGCAAGGCTAAGTCAACAGTAAACTTAATTAAAATATCCACAAATCATAAAGAACCACTAAAAGCAGCAGACTAACAGAGATAGTCAATCCCAATTGAAAATAATGGTACACAAACAATAATAAAAGAAAACCCTCCTAAATTACTTAAAGGGAGTGAGACCCACTTATTTCCTTCCATCTAGTCTGCCACACTTGCCATCTCTTTTGGTACTCTATGGTTTTATTGTAATTTCTTTATTAGATTGTTGTTAGCCACCCAGAGTTATTGAAAGTTGGGTAGTGTACAAGTTATTGTTATGGTTGGTTGCACAGCCAAATAGATGTTTAAACTGAATTTGGCATTTACCATCCCAAGGACTTGTCAGGACTGAACAACCAGGCTTACATGTGGAGAGTTCAAACTGGCTACTTTATTGTTTTTTGCCTGTTATGCAGGAATCTCCCCAGCATGGCAGGTTCTGCCTGGAACTACCAAATAAGGTTCAAAGGCATTTGTGTGTGGGGTGAGGGGGGACTCAGACCTAGCCCTCTTGTGTTTACATAGTGAGTTTACATAGTGAGGCTGATTCCTCATTTGAGCCCTCCTCCTAACCAGGATGTTTGCACTTCAACATCCCTATGATAGGCAGATGTTATTTAATACCGTAATATCAAAGGTAAATTCCACAGGATACAAACTCTTCCAACTAAAGCTGTCTTTTGCAATTGACTGATGGTGATTTTGTCAATGTTGATGGTGTTCAAATGGTGCTCCACATTATTTTCGGATTGCACCCAAGGCACTTATTATGGCTGGTTGCACAATTAATCCGATGTTTAGACTGGATTTGACATTGTTATCTACCTATTGAGTTCCTAAGGACCTGGTATTATTATTACTATTATTATTATATAGTCAGCCTGTTGGCTCTCCATGTGTTCCATCAGAAGTAATACAGTGCAGAACAATAAACTCAATGTAAATCATTCTAAACTTGATTATAAAAAATATGATTTCTGTAATAGGGTTGTCAAAGTCTGGAATGCTCTAACTGATTCAGTTGTCTCAGCTACACATTTTCACAGTTTCGGTCACAAATTGACTTCCGTGGACCTTATTTCATACTTAAGTGGTCAGTAGAGGGGGTGTGCATAAGTGCACTAACGTGCCTATCATCCCTGACATTGTATTTTTATTCTCTTATTCTTGTTCTCATTTTTGTTTGAAAAATTCCAATCAATCAATCAATCAATCAATCAATCAATAAGCAGAGCTTCTGATTGGTTGAGAAAAATAGGGCTCATTGCTATCTGTCTGATATCCTCTCCCCACCCCTGTCACAAAACATTAATAGTTATAATGAGAGGATTGTAGCTATCAACACTTTGCCTGAATTGAGAGAAGTCCATGAATAATATTTTAAACCAGTCATTTTCCTAAAGAGAGAAATTATATTGACATCTGATTCAAACACACATATACACACACAAAAGTTTCCATTATTTTCATTAATTCTGGTTCTCTTTTTTTCTTTTCTCCTATGATTTGAAGCTGCTCCTCATAGCACCCTATTTCAGGGGTGTCAAACTCAAGGCCTGGGGGCCTGATTCAGCCCGCGGGGTGCTTAGATCTGGTCTGTAGAGCTGCCCTGGAAACAGCAAAGGTGCCTCTGCCAGCAAAAATGGAGCTCGGTAGGGCTGCCGACGGCCCTCACGAGCTCCGTTCATGCTGGCAGAAGGTGGCAGGAGGCTGTCTCAGCTGAAAACAGAGCTCGGGAGCCAGTTCTTGCTGGCAGAGTGCCACCACAGGTGCCCCCGACATGAGTGATGTTGATCTGGCTATGCCCAATGTGGCCACACTCACCCCGGCCCCCTGAGGTCAAACACAACCCTGATGCAGCCCTCAATGAAATTGAGTTTGATATCCCTGATCTATTTGTTTTTAAAGCTCAGCACATGCACAAAAGCTTTTTTCACCTATTCAAAAAGCCCAGGTGGTTTCAGAAGAAGGGACAAAGTGAAACAAAATGGCCGTTTCATTCTTCAAAACCAAGTCATATTACTTCACTGAAGAGCTTCAAAGGAGTTTGTTATGTGCAAAGTAAATTTACTTTGCAATTTTGCAGAAGCTTAATAAAGACTGACCACCAATGACCTGAAGAAGGAATCAATCACCTTGCTTAGAATGCTGCCTGTCTAGCATGCAACAATTATGTCACCAAATTAGATCTTGGAATAATTCATAGGGCTTGAAGGGACCTTGGAGGTCTTCTAATTCGGCCTTATACCCTCCTGGACAAATGGTTGTCCAATCTTTTCTTGAAAACCTCCAGTATTAGAGAACCCATAACTCCAGGAGGCAAACTGTTTCTCCTTATTTCCAGGTTGGATCTTCCTTTGAGAGTTTCTACCCATTGCTTCTTCTACCGGTTGCTTCTTCTACCGGTTGCTTCTACTCTTGGGTGCTATGGAGGAATTAATTAAAGAAGGGGATATTCGAAAATGCTTAGTTTAGGCTGCTTTCTTAAAGCAAAATTGGCTTTAAATTGTGCTTTATGGAACCTTTAGGACTGTCTCTTTTAGGTGATCAGTTTCTCGGTTTGATTTTTTTATACCACAATGGTGTATTATGAATAAATTTATATGCAGAAATGTTGCGTGCAAAAATAAGAGTTGATTCTCTTTCTATTTTTTTTAAACAAGATGCAGAAATCTAATGAAACAAATGGACGACTGAATGTATGAAAAAACTGAAATAGACTAGAGATATACTTTATTCCAAGAGGCCTGCTCTAGATTCATTTTACATTGGACTGAGTTTCAGACAATGTTCATTCCAATCTGACCCTAAGCCAAAACTTAGAAACAACTGATTTTTTAAAATTAGAAATATAACTTTTCCTCTACTGCAGAGTTTGCTACTCCCTTTGATTCAGACTTAGAAACTCTGAATAATTTATGTTGACATGCACCATTGGTTCTACTTGTAATTTTTTTTTCTTGTTTTTTTATTACAGAAACTGGAAGCTTCTCAGTTCTGCCTTGACCAAAGATGGATTACATGATTTTAAAATGACTGTTCAGACTTTTGAAACAATGCAGAGGTGGCTCCAGTGAATTCAGTGCAGGGTCTTCTAGCTGAGTCTGGAATAAATGGAACATGGAACCACAGAGGATTCTGTTAAGAAGATGCCAATTTTTTCTTTGTTGTGGAGAGAGAGAAGAATTATGAATTTCAAGCAGAAATGTCTGATATTTGGAGCCTTGGTAGTTCAGTAGTTTAAAGCACCCTGTTATTAAGACCAGCTGCCTGCAATTACTGCAGGTTCGAATCTCGCCAGGCTCAAGGTTGACTCAGCCTTCCATCCTTTCTAAGGTAGGTAAATTGAGGACCCAGCTGTGGGGGCAATAAGCTGACTTTGTATAAATATACAAAAAGGATGAAGGCTATTGCTTAGCACATTGTAAGCCGCCCTGAATCTCTGGAGAAGGGTGGCATATAAATCAAAAATAAAAAAAAATAATATTTGAATTATACAAAATCCCAGAAATATATATGTACATGCAATATGTGCATTTATAATTTCTCCATCCAGATTGACTAACCCATCCTCCTTCATATAGTCCCATTATTGCTAAAGTTAGAAGATTCAGTGTATTTGTTTAGGTGACTTAGTTTTCTAACAGTGCTTTATATCTAAAAATTATCAAATGGTTGCTCAGTGATAGCTGGTTGATCACTTTGTGTACATTAAGAAATCTGTCACCAAATGCAAAATTTGAAACAGTTCACATGAAATTTTTATAAGATCACTCCACACATTTATTTTAGTCTTATTCTCACATCAGTAAGATTTACCAACATTTTTTTTTTTAAAAAAAGCCATACTAGCCATGGCTATGTTTACAACTTCTGAGTGGCCTAACCTATCACAAATGTTTTTGTTATTTATAGTTGTAGATTATTTTGAGTTTGGGAGCTTCATTTTGCAAGAACTCCACTGGATACTTCCCAATTCCTATATACTTTTCCATGAAACAAATGTGGGGCCAAGTATAATCTCTCCCTGGATAAGCTTCCAGGAAACCAATTTTCAAACATTTCCAGGAAAATCCATAAAAATGATCTCTGGATTGTGAAGAGAAACAAATGTGCTAATCACGCAGCCTTGCACAAATAAAAAAAGGTTAAGAAAGAAAACAAACCTCTTCAAACACAAAATGAATAGGTAAAGCAGATAAAAACCTATTAGAGAGATACATATGTATTATGGGGCTTGGGATGTGGAAATTGGCAACCAACATCTTTCCTTGTGTACCCCTTTGCATGCACACATGCTCATCAGTCTCCTTTCCCAGACTTGTCTTTGGAGTCTCCATCCCTTATAAATTGACAATCTTAAAGGCAGAGTATCTAGTAAAAAAAATATACATTGCTAGCGACTTGGAGTCACTTTGAACCATGAGATTGGCAGCATATAAACCAGTGGTGAAATCCAAATTATTTTACTACTGGTTCTGTGGGCGTAGCTTGGTGGGCGTGGCAGGGGAAGGAAATTGCAAAATCTCCATTCCCACCCCATTCTGGGGCCAGCTAGAGGTGGTATTTGCCGGTTCTCCGAACTACTCATAATTTCCGCTACCGGTTCTCCAGAACCTGTCAGAACCTGCTGGATTTCACCCCTGATATAAACTTAATAAATAAATACAATATCTGATTTTCTCAGCCTTGCTTTCACCTTGACTCTCTTTGTTTTAGAGGACTAAGTGAGTGGGCAACATAGTATGGTTTGTTGGGTTCTGGTGTGCCCACAACATAAATCAGGGGCCTGCAAACTTGACAACAAGGCTCACTAAGGAATTCTGGAAGCTGAAGTCCAGAAGTCTTAAAGTTGCCAAGTTTGGAGACTCCTGACATAGCTGACTGGTGACCTTAGTTTAACCTATGCAAAGCTGGATTGGTTTTGGTGTTTCTACTGCTCACCAAACTTCTCCATCTGAGGTATCTGGGGATGGGTGGAGAAATGGCAAAATCAGTGTGGGGCCATTACACTAGAACACGAGTGTCAAACTCACTGCATCACATCGTCACATGACATTTCGCGACATTTTCCCTGTTCGCAGAACTGGGGTAGGCACAGTCTACGCATGATGCATTTGGCCCACAGGCTGCCAGTTTGACACCCCTGGACTAGAAGCCCCACGACTTTTGTATTGGCCTGGAGACAACACACACGTATACAAAAGGGATGGAGCTTGCATCATGCTATTGTGATCCTTGTTTCATCATTGTGATGACATGATCAGATTCTAAGATGTCTCAGTCTCCCCACAATGATCCAGTTATGGGCAATTCATTGATCTCAGTGAGTTCCAAAGAGAATTGAGCAATCTACAGCTGTTTGTTAGATAATTATCTACCGGCTTTCACACTTCCCAGTGTTGTGATACAGTCATATATTTGAAAAATGATATTTTGATTGAGGAAACACAATGTGTATTTTGAGAGGAAGCACAATATTAAATATTAAATATACAAATGTAAGTGTGAATTTTCATGCATTTTTTAAAAATGCAAATTATAAAGATATAAAAGAATTGTATGAACATATGAGCAAATGATAGTCTCAGAATGGATTGATTCATCCAATCCTGATTCTTCCTGGGGGGGGGATGTGTCTTGTGAGTGGACATAGTACCTGAAAAAAATATGCGATGTAATTCTTAAACTCCAAATTATCTTTTTTTATTTTAGTAATTTCTAAGGCTGTCCAACTGCATAACAACTTTGATACTTTTTCAACCAATTGGAATCTTAAATTTATTCTTCAAATGGATAATTTCTGTATTGAAAATATGGAGGCAACAACGGCTGTACCATTTTAAAAAGATGTTTTGTACTTTGTAATTTACTATTTTTCAGTTCAGGATAATTCCTTGATAGGAAGAATGATTCCTTCCACGAAGAAACTTCTTTTTTCCTTTCAGTTTAGAAGGAGATAGCTTGGTATATGGAGAGAAACACGCATTAGGACAGATTGATTTTTGTATGTTTGCTTCATGCTGCTTTATTTATTTCATAGTATTTACAACCTGCCTTAACCCCATAGAATTATGGGGTTAATAATCAACAATGAAGAACTAACTTCTAAAAAATAAAACAATATAAATCCTCCAATCAAAATAGCTTTACGTTTATGCTCACTTCTAGTCCATGCAATACTTTTGATGCAGTGAGTTTTCTTTTTCTTTTTTCTTTTTTGTCATTTCTCTTTTGGTAACTTAACTGCGGAGACTATCATGAGTTTAAGGACAGCCATCTTTTGGGAAGGCTGCACATCTTTGCCTTGAATAGCACTCCAAAATGCAGAAACCAAGCAAATATATATATATATTTCCCCAGGGTGCCAGAGAAGGCTTCATCTGCTTAAATCTATATATATGAGGTAGCTATTATTGATGTATCTAAGAAAATAATTAGCACCTGTAAATATTTTTTTAAAAAATAGTTGGAACCCCTCTAACTGTAGACATTGCACTTGTAAGTAGGAAAATAAGTCAATACTTATATATTATTGTAACTTTAGATCTCTTGATGCCTTGGATATCTTCTTTTGAAAGTAAAAAGCTGGGTGCAGTTCTTCTAAATGTGTACAGAATTCTAAGGCCAATTTGTAATAGGAAAACAGTAGGGTGGAAGGTCAATCCACCTTTCTCCTACATAACCATCTCAATTTCAATCAAGAGCTCCTGTGGCTAAAAAGGGCATAGAAAATGCTCCTCTCTCTCTCTCTCTCTCTCCCTTTCCTAAAAGCAATTAGCATAACATGCATTTTAACCCTGATTAGGCAGTTTTCTTTCCTTCAGCGTATGAGGCCAATTTCTCGGTATTTAGCAATGGTGCTGTTAGATTTATATTTGCAATTTTTGTCAACATTAGGGCTGTTAATACTTGTCTTTGACTCAAAAAAAAAAGTCAGGCATTAAAAAGGCTCCCCTTTGTTATGTGTGCACCATAGTTGGTTCCAATTAGAACATCAAATTACTTAAGAAAACAGGAGGAGTTTGGTTGTTCCAAGCTTCTAATTATCTACCCACTGCATGAGCTTCACAAGACCCCTACAGCTCAGTGATTTCTACTTCATCTTCCTGATGCACAATCTTGGAAAACACTTCCACATGTTACCGTTCAAAACCTTCACCTCTGCCGAACATGGATGCTTTAGGTATGCCAAAGATGGAAAGCCGGACAGCCAACATCCTCTTGATTTCAAGAGTGCTTAAATGAACAGGCGATCAGAGAGAAAGAGATTCTTTTACATTCTGAATTGATTTGACTGGTTTAGAATAGCGATAACAATAGCACATAGGCTTATATACGACTTCTTAGTGCTCTACAGCCTCTCCAAGCAGTTTACAGAGTCAGCATTTGCCCCCAACAATCTGGGTCCTCATTTCCCCCCCCCCCTCAGAAAGATGGAACCAACTGGCCAGTTGCTTTTGAAAAATGATCTACCCAAGAAGTTTTCAAAGATGATGTGATTTTTATTTTAAACACATTCCTTATTAGTTTTTTTAAAAATGTGGAGTGTGATTAGGTATTGCAAACATGCTTCATTCTGCAAAAAAAGAGGAAATTAAAAAAAAATGAAAGCATTGTTGATGTACATAACAACTAAAGATGCCTCAAATGCTACATCTCAACTAAACTGCCTTATACATATAACTCTTGAATGGTAACTGTTGCTTCTCAGATAAAAGACTTCTACAGTATACACCACTGGAGCAGGAATTTTTTATTAAAAGTCCCACCAATTATCAAAAAGTCATGGATAATGAGAGCAAGATGGTTAGACAATCATGAAATAAACCAAGTGTATTTAAATTAGGACTATCAATATAAATAAGGCAATTATTCTTCTAACAGGTTTAACCATCCCATAAGATTATGGCTATATAAGGGACAACTCTATAGTGCAAGTGGAATTAGTGCTACGGCTTTTAGCAGCCAGAGAACTAAGTTAATTTCTGCACTAATGGCTAACAACATCTTCTAGAATCATCCAGGCATCCCCAAAGCACTCAAGCAAAACAACCTTCTTCTTTTTTTTTTTTATCATTTCAGTAATAGGTAGGATGCCTTATGAAGTCATTATAAATAACCTGCAGTATATAAACATGCTAGAGACAAGTGCAGGAGTCATTTTCAAGCATTGGAATACACCTTGCTCTTCTTCAGAATAAGAAAATACCATGGAGGCCGAGAACAGCTTTGATGGCATATCACCGCCTGCCTTACACAGATCACAAGCCGTCTCTGCAGACCCATTTTTGAGTTGGTTAGAAGCATACCTTTGGTACATTTCCTCTTTATCTCTTTAGTTACATCAATGGAGAAGGCAGTTATTTATCATTTTTTTCCTCTGTCCTTGTTAATGAACGCAGAGTAAACTGACTAATTAAGTTAACAGGTGCCATTTAGTTAGACTGAAAGCTCTGCTAGATAGCTTAGAACTGTGAATTCTTTTCCAAAAGTATCTACACTTTTGAAGTGTAATGATACCCAAACAAGTGGTGGCATCTTCTCTTTAAGTATTTAATGCCCCTCTTATCAATACTTGAAGAATTCACCTATCTCTGTTAAGACTGCTGCCCAACATTTAAATAAGTTGGCAACTTTCCTGACAATCCTCCTGAAGACCTTCTGAGTGTTGACTTGAGAAACATAAGAGAGGATTACATAGAGAGGCAGACAATCCTTTCTTCAGTTAAAGAGAGGGAGGCCTTGAGGCTTTGTTCCGCTTAATTACTAATTGCATCTCTTTCTAAAACATTTGCTACCTTCAGTGGAGGGATCACAGATGCAAAAAGCAGGATTCCTGATTCTTCCTTTGGTAATAGTTGGTATGCAATAACAAAAGGTGCTCCTTTCATAGATTCTCATCTTGAAAGGATGTTGACTTTTACATGTCAGCCAAAGGGACCTTGAAGATTGCTCCTGATGTCTTTGGTAGATTGACAATTTGCCTGAACTAAATTAGAACTCAAACTTGATGCTTTAAAATAAGTGAGTCCTGATTCCTTTTCAAAGTGATTATTTTTTTGTTTCAAAGAAATTTCCACCCCTATCTTTGACAAGTAAACAGAGTGCATGCAGATGGGAATAAGATAAAGGTAGGAACACTTACAAAGGAAAAAATATAATGTCATTATTTTCACACTGAATCTACAGTAAGTTATTCTCCTAACCCATTTTATATACATTGCTCCCTAGACATTTTTGTATTAAAAATTTTATATGACTTGAATCAGTGGTTCTCAATGTTATGATTGAAATCTTAAGTCTTGGAGGTTTGTAGGCCATGGTTCATGACCACAAAAGGTGTTTAAAAGGAGTCCATGGTGAAGAAAACATTGAGAACCACTGACTTAAATCATATAGCCCTGGTGGTGCAGTGACTGGAATGCAGTATTGCAGGCTAACTCGGCCCACAGTCCGGAGTTCGATTATCACCAGCTCAAGGTTGACTCAGCCTTCCATCTTTCCAACATTAGTAAAATGAGAATCCAGATTGTTGGGGACAATATGCTGATATTGTAAATTGTTCAGAGAGTGCTATAAAGCACCATGGAGCTGTGTATAATTCCAAGTGCTATTACTGTATAGGTGGTTTGGCGTGATGGGAATACTTAAAAGTAAGTTGAATTTATGTTTATGCCAACCTATGTGCAAGCAAACCTTGGCCTATAGAGGTAGTCTTTGATTTACAATCACAATTAGGACTACAATTTCCTTGCATTTGTAAGTTGAGTCCAACCTGATTTTATGACCATTTTTACCACAGACATTAAGCAAATCACCGCAGTTGTAAGTGCAAGCCCATTCTTCCCAATGGTTTTATTTTGTTTTTTGTTTTGCTGGAAACTGTCAATCAGTTGTAAATGTGAGCTGGCTGCCAAACACCCAAACTGGAATCATGTGAAACATGGAGGTGGTGTGACGATCGTAAGTGTGAAGACCGGTCGTGTGAGAACAAGACATTTTCAGCAGTATCATAACTTCAAATAGTCACTAAATTAATGATCCTAAGTATAATAAGAACTATAAGAACAGCCAATGCATAAGAAAACTGATTATTCCTTCTGATCATCATGCTGGTGAGATTAAAAGGTAAAACATGCAGCTGGGAAGAATGAATCCTGTATGAATAAAAATAATGGAGGGGTATTTTTGTTTATTTCAGGAGCTTCCCAAAATTATTAAGAACTGAACTCTCATCCAGTAACACTGTCTTTTTTAAGACAGAAAATTACAGCTCCAGATTTTTGCAGACCAGATACGTTAGTCCTAATAAAATGGGTGGTTCAATTTATAGGCATGACAGATTTAATTATCTCATTGCATCCTTAAACATTTACTTGATTATCCATTGGAGACTAATTTTAATCAGTGAGACTGAGAGCATGCTTTTTTTTTAAAGGCTATTTTGGCACACACATTTCATCAATAGAATATGAGAAATAGATTTAATGCATTCGTGCATGTCGTGCTTTCTTTATAGAATTCTAGCTATACGACGCATCCCTCAATATCGAAAAATGGCAGCTGATTGCTGCTTTCGGAAACCAGCAAAGTGGTTGAAATTGATCAACTGTTATTTTGTTTAATTGCTTGATTAAAGAAAATAGGTTCTCATTTTTATGTATTCATTTGGAAATTTAAATATTACCCACTCCAGAATGATTCTGAGCATGTATATTTTAAAATTGGTTAGCATTAAATTTCTAAAGGGCCTGGTAAAGGAAAAAAAAAAAAGGCTTGAACTTCTGTGGCAATTGGTTCAACAATGAAGATGCTGGTGTTGAGAGAACAGAATTTATCCTTGATGTTAAACATAGTGATGTGTTAAACATAGCCACAGTGATGTCACCGAGTGCTCAAACTAGAACGTGTGAGCTGGAGCCCTGGAAGCTCGAAGACCATCTGGCTGCCGCAAATGCGCTGCCAGCCACCTGGTTTTTGGGTTTCCAGCTCACGCATGTGAGCCAGCCAGCTGGTCTTTGCCCATGCCAGAGCGCCGGAAACCCAAAGATGGAAACCAGAAGAGCAGCTAACGATGGCGCACGTGTCCACAGAGAGGGCTCTGATTGCCACCTCTGACATGCGTGCCAGTGGTGGGTTCCTCCCGGTTCGGTCCAGTTCGGCCGAGCCGGTAGTGGTGACGATATGACATCACCGAACCAGTTCTCCCCCCCGCCCTCCCACCCCCCCTCCCACCCACGTTATTCTTACCTTTTATTTGGTCCCTCCCCCAATCTATTGCTGCCTCCTGAGTCCCAGCTGATGACTAGAGGGAAAAAAAACTGTTTAAACTCTTGCCGCGGGGCTTCAAAGGGCCGTCCTACAGCTGATCAGTGTTAAAAGCAAACAAATGAGTCAGGTCGTAAGTGCGAGGACTGGTCATAAGTGCGAGGACCTTCCAGAAATGACTCTGACCAGCTAGCCACGCCCACCTAGTCACATGACCTCCAAGCCACACCCACAAAATAAGCCACGCCCACAGAACCGGTAGTAAAAAAATTTAGAACCCTGATGCGTGCCATAGGTTCGCCATCATGGCAATAGTAGATAGTCCTTGAGCAGCTGCTATGTAAGGCTTTGTTCAATAGGACTGCCACATCTTGTCTGCAAACATGCAAATCTCCAATAGATAGCAGCAGAGAGAGAGATATAAAGTCTAACTGCTGTAATCTACTGGGCATCTCCCAAAGGTGTTTTTTCAGGAGGCAACTGGACTGTCTTGTTTTTTCTTTGAGGACGTTTCGCTTCTCATCCATGAAAGCTTCTTCATCTCTGACAGGACAGTGAGGAATGGAAGGAAAAGCTTCCTGAAAAAAAGCACCTTTGGGACAACCATGACCTGGATGACTGAGAATCTCTACAGACCTAATGGGCAACTGGATTTCTGCAACCTCCATATGATATTCCACTTGTGCATTGTTTATACAGCTAGAGTTAGATTTGGAAGCAGCTGGTGACAAAAAAAAGAAAGGAAAAAAAAAAGAAAGAAAAGAATTCTTATACCTTGAGTTAGAGCAGAAAGCCAGGAGATAAGACAACTTTGTTGAGATGGAAAAGAATCACATCACCTCTATGGTACAAATCACTATGTTCAATGGGATCTAAATAACTTCGCACAGATCTGTGAAGCTAGTGACGGCTAGAGTAGCCCCTAAACTTATCTTGGGAAGATTTCAGAAGTACTTTGCCCTGGTCTTCTTCCTAGAGAATGAATGCCTTGCCTGCTTCTTTGAGAGAGGAACTGGCTCAACGTCACATAGCTGGCTTTGTGCCTACTAAGACAAGACTAGAACTCATAACCTCCTGTTTTCTAGCTCGATGCCTTAACCACTACACCAAGTTCTCTGCATTACTTTGGGCTCCTGTAAAAGGGAAATAATAAATTTAAGGTATTTCGCGTAAGTGCAAAATAACTGAATAAGAGGAGTTCTAAGCAAACTGTGTGTGGCTTGAG
Organism: Pantherophis guttatus; assembly: GCF_059756535.1. NCBI lineage: Eukaryota > Metazoa > Chordata > Lepidosauria > Squamata > Colubridae > Pantherophis > Pantherophis guttatus. The sequence continues at coordinate 214,497,886 of NC_142063.1, forward strand.
AAGGCTCAATAGTCTGTACTAATTGACCAAGTGGCAGAAAAGAAGTACCAGAAGAATAATTTGGGGTTCCAACTCGAGCTGGGGTTGTATAAGAGTAAATAAAAATGAGATCCAGATAGCTGTGAGGAAAGAAGAAACGTTTATTCCTAAAAGCAAACAAAACAGTTTGCTTTTAGGCACAGAGAAATGGGGTACAGTGGCAAGCTTTTATAGGGGGAGCTTATCCAGAGTGTGGAAGTGTCTATTCTCTCTCTCTCTCTCTCTCTCTCTCTCTCTCTCTCTCTCTCTCTCTCTCTCTCTCTCTCTCTCTCTCTCTCTGTATTCTTGTTAGCATATAGGTCTGCTGGGAGACTTCATTTAATTAACTCTATTTGTGTTTGCAGACCTTATCTTTTGATATGTGGATTAGGTCTGGGTAACTTATTTCGGGGTTTGAGGAAGTTTGCTAATTTGATTAACTTGGAGACACTTAGACCATTGTGGATTCTGTTAATAATTTAAGGGAAGATGGAAACAGTATAAAGAATAAAATATACTTGGATGTACAACTTCCCACAGCAGGAATGGATGGGTTGGGTTGAAATGGAGTGGAGTGGTTGGAAGATTTCTATTCAAGGAAAAGAACTCTGGGAAATGATCTCAGGAGTTCAGTTAGGAGTCTTATCAGGGAAAATATACCCTGTTAATAAATATGCACGCTGATTTGAACAGTATTAAAATGAGATATGGTAACTTTATAGAGACAGGGTGATCTTACACTTCCCTACAGGAGAACTGCATTAGGTAAAGTGGTAAATCAGCTCTGAAGCAGGACTTCAACTGAACTAAGATTGTGGCCTACTTTGCCCAACATGTTAAGGCACGTTACGTGAACAGAGAACATTGTGTTTGATTCAGTTTACTCAGTGAACCATTGTTAAACCTGTGTGAACTCAGCCAGCAGTTCAAATTAAAGTTGCCATTTGCAGAATTAAAATAGCTTTGCACTTCTGATATACAACCTCAGCTATTTTGAGATAGAAAACCAATACTTGTCCAAAACAGGGAGGGCAAAGTAAACTGATAGAAATTAAGCCACAACCTTTCTAATTTAGAATGCCAACTAGAATGGCATATTGGTAGAAAGGAAAAGGAAAAACAATGTGACTTAAAGAATAAAAATTGGGCTTGAGAGAAAATGAAGCCAAATGTTTTATAGGGAGCTCTTCATAAAATATTTGTCTCAGTAAATGATTTTGCAGTTTCACCTTTTAAGGAGTTCTGCTTTCAACCCTCAGAAAACATTACAGTTCCCGTATTTAGCTGGAGGAATTATATATAAAATTACTTTTATTTAGTTATCCTACTTATAAAAATCATATAATTGACATTCCCACAATATTAAATCAATAGTGATCAATTTTGCAGGGATAAAGAACAGTCAGCCTAATTTAACTATTTTAAGAACTGTCCATCTCAGTACTTACCAAGTTTTTATTTGCCACTCCTTACCCTCAGATGAATAACTACAGTTTTCGGATAAGGTTTATTTGAAGTGACACAGAAGATAGATTTGGTTACCTTCTGGAAAAATTAATTCAATTCTCCTTGAGGAAGAATCTGTAGGTTCGAAAAGTATTGAGGAAATATATCACACCCTTTCTGATAGCTACCAAAACTTTTAGTTTACAGCACTGAAGAAACATGTTAAAATTCTCTAGCTTTGCCATCCCTAATGTAACACCTGTAAATACCAATGTGACTTTCTTGGCCTTCACACTGTACTTTTTACCTTGTTAAAGATTATTGTGATTTTAAACCTGTTGTGGCAGCCATATTATGAACGGGCAAGACAATGCCTAGCAGTCATTTTTATAAAGCGTTCACAACATATTGTCAAAATGTAAAATATGCTAATTAGTGTCTTGTATTACTCAAGAATACAGAAGAACCTGTTAGATAATCCTGACAGTGATTTTATCAATTTACAGAAAATCTGTTACATTTTATTCCAGATTAGATTAATATCTAAAGCAAGTTCTAGAACCCTTACTTAAAAGTCACACGTCATTAGAATTATTTTTCAATGTGTTATAAGAGGGCTTTGAAGTTTTAATAGTTACAGTTCAACACATCCATAAGAACATTTGGTTACTTTCTATTCTTTGGCTCCAAAGTTATTAGCATGGAAATCATAAAGTGGAAAGATTTACACTGCACTCAAGTGATAATTTAAAAATCTTTTATCTTTTAATTAATCTCCCTTGTAATTAACTTTTTTGATAACATGAGGGATAATGAAAAGCAAGACAATGATAGCATAAACACTATAAATACCTTTGTATGTTTGCCTTGATATTTTTCTCTGAATGGATTAGCACAGCCACCACTGTTCTTAGAATACTGTTTATTTTCCTGTCTTTTCTGTAAAAAGAATGTAGGATAATTTTTTTCTAACAGATACACCGACTGAATCCTTTTGAATTATGAATCTGGACAAACATATGGTACTGAAGCTTTGTATGTCAGCAGAGCTTTTTGATAATACAGTACTTAGTGGAGAAATAAACTTGTCGGGAACAGAATATACAGCAGTTCCAACATAACCATGTAAGGCTACAGGACAGTGCTGTATATACTTGAATTTTGGAGCTTTCTCAGCTTTTTAAACTTAGGCTATAAATGGAGGCGACTCGCTTTGTGTATGTCATCTAGTTTTATATGGGGAGAAATTGTGGATGATAAATACTGTATGAAACTTCTAAACTGTGAAAGAATCCAAGACTATGTTTTCCAATTTTTAATTAAGTGATTGATTTACGACGTTCTTGGGCCACAAAAATCACATGTTTTTAAAGCAGAGAGGTCCATCATTTCATTGCAACTTTGTGCTAACATGTTGACTGAAACTAACCTAAGCATAGAACTCAGAACCTAAGCAACTGCATTTTAAATAGCTTAATTAAATGATATCTGTGCATGTTAATTATAATAATGAAATCTAAAATTATGTGATGTGCTAGAAGTGCATAAAATACAGGTTAGCAAAAGTACTGAAAACTAATTAGGATGCAGTGTAAATTCAAAAGTAGCTACATAGCTATTTGGGAGACTTACTTATTTTATGGTGCCAATTATTTATTGCACGAACTGTGAGCTTGGCTTTGCAGAGTGATCTAGCAAAAAGGAATCTCTGAAGAGGTAGCCTCAAAATTTAAGCCAATCTTGTGTCTCATGCAGCAGAGATAATGGGAGCTGTAATTCAGCATAATCTGGAAAACCAAGATAGACAATGCTGTAACAATATAAAACAGAACGCAACAGAGAAAAAGGTTCAAGGGAACAAAATAAATGTGTAGCCTTAGTATAAAGCCTTAGTAAGGCCACACTTGGAATACTACATCCAGTTTTGGTCACCACATTATAAAAAAAGATGTTGAAACTGTGGAAAGAGTGCAGAGAAGAGCAACAAAGATGATTAGGGGACTAGAGACTAAAACATATGAAGAATGTTTGCAGGAATTAAGTACTAGTCCAGTGAAAAGAAGGGCGAGGGGTGACATGATAGCAGTGCTACCTTATTTGAGGGGCTGGTACAAAGAAAAGGGGTTTCAACTTATTTTCCAAAGCACCAAAAGGCAAAACAAGAAACAACAGATGGAAACTAATCAAGGAGAGATGCAACCTAGAATTAAGGAGAAATTTCCTAACAGTGAGAACAATTAATGGAATGGCTTGCCTTCATGAGTTGAGGATACTCCATCACTAGAGGCTTTTAAGAAGAGACTGGACAGCCATTTGTCTGAATGATATTTGGAATGGAATGCTTGAGCAGGGGGTTTGACTAGATGACCTTCAAGGTACCTTCCAACTCTGTTATTCTGTTAATTCCAAATAGAAATGGTTAAAGCAAAAGTTAAGGGCATAAAGACAGCACTGTTGCTTGAATTATTGCTTTTTCACCAGCAATCTTTATGGCTGAGTTTTGAAAGGATTTTGTTATAGTTGTATACCTATGAGTTGTTATCTGCATGCAGGCCTCACAGTTGAATAATACCTATGCCTTTTGTTTGCAGGCAATGCTAGGATTATATTTGCAATCTGGGTGCCATTTTTCATCCTCCACATTGCTTTTAGTTTAAGGGTGGTTTGGAACATTGTAGCAAGAAAATGGGGTTCAGAAAACAGTTAGGAGGGAGTATCTAGATAGATTATGCCAGTGGTAGCAAACATTTGGGGCTTGGTATGTCAAAAATTCGGAAAATGCCAAACTTGACTCTGCTGGCATGTCTTACACACTCTGAATAAAAGAGAAGCAATTGCCCCGCCTCTCCAAATTTAGGCCACCCTAAACAGCAGCACTTGGGGGCAGTGCTGAGGCTGGAGGCTTGAAGGAGGCTGAGGCCTAGACTTGAGTTCTAGAGCTGCTGCTGGACTCAAAAAGGCTGTCAAATTATTTCCCGAGATGTGAAAGAGTCACTTTGTGATGGGTGGCATAAAAATTTAATAAATGAATCAAACAAAAATGAATAAATAAGCTGTGGGGAAAGGTGCAATTGTTCCTGTGGCCCAGGGCTCCCTACGACCTGCTGTGTGCCACTTATCTTTAGACATAGTCCCTTTCTGTTGAAAGGTCCCTGTGGCTGCTCTGGATCATACCAGGCTTTCATTCTTGAAGTGACTTTGGAGAATGTTCTTCCATAGCCTCTGCAGCCTCCAAAAATCACATAAAAGCACCAGTGGTGGGTTTCAATTATTTTTACTACCGGTTCTGTGGGTGTGGCATGGTTTGGTGGGTGTGGCTTGGTGGGCATGGCAGGGGAAGGTTACGGCAAAATCCCCATTTCCTCCGGATCAGGTGGGACTTGGGAGGCAGAGAATAGATGGGGGTGGGGCCAGTCAGAGGTGGTATTTACCGGTTCTCCTAACTACTCAAAATGTCCGCTACCGGTTCTCCAGAACTGGTCAGAACCTGCTGAAACCCACCTCTGAAAAGCACCCCCACCCCCATTTTCACACAATTTTCAAAGAGTCTGGAGGCTGTATGACTTCTGGAGGGTCTGAAGACCGTATGAGAGCACTCCCCATTCCTGTCCAGTCTCCGCAGCCTCCAAAATTTGCACTACAATGGGGCATATTTTGGAGAAGGGTTGTCAGGTGTCAGTGAATGCTGGCCTAAACGCTAACATGTCACCCAAAACATTGTTGCGTGTCAGCTTGGACATGCGTGCCACTGGATTATGTAAAGTGTTTTTTATTTTTCTTGGATGGAAAAGAAGGAAAATCATATAAATGTTACCAAGAAAAATGTTTTCTGAAAATCGAGGGGTCAGCTCTGATTTGCAGAATTTGAGTTCTACTCTAGATCATTTCCTGATCTTGCTCTCTTTTAATATGCAGGGTGCATAATGTGAATTGGTGCATTAAGGATGTGGAGATCAAGTCTATCCATCCTCTTTTCAAGTACAATACTGAAAGGCAGATATCTTTTCCACCGATCGGTTGCATAGATTAAACCTTTCAATGGAAAAGCTCTGTGCTAAACTTGGTTGTTTTTTTTTAATTTATTAAGATTATACATATTATTTTCCATGTGGAGTGGCCTTCTTCTGAAAGGTTTAAAGTTATGAAGTAGTAAATTTACATGATCAGAAGTGGAATAAATGGCATCTTACCTATTTTAATCATTTTATTTCTGTATTCGTTTCAAACAATGTAAACGTGTAGTCCTTCGGGATAGGAGGATCTTAATTTCCTCCTTAGCTGGTAAACAGAAACACATTCGCATTCATATAGACACATATATCCACTCAATGGACATCTTTGATGGTGGCATTTGATTATCTTTTTAATGGTTTCCTGCTATTTTTATGTACAGTAGTTACTTTTCCAGATTGATGAGGAACGGTCTCATTTGTGCAGATGGGAAATGCTTATTATGCTAATAGCATTCTGCATTGTTAGCAAGGATTATTAGACTAGTTGTTAGAATTGCCTCTAGTGGAATTAAGTAGGTGACAAGGTAAAAGGAAGAGATAAATGACAGTGACCAGAAAAGGAATGTGCTAAAGAAAAAAAAATTAGAATAAAGAAGTCACTGTGAGACTTCTTGTTGAATGAATGGACCGATAATCCCCATTTTCAAGATGGAGAATAGTTTCAAAGATAATCAACTTTGCTAATTAATGGGTTGTAATGAATATGCAAGTATGGCCTATGTACTCTGAAGATGTTTCATAGCTGAAACAGATTGCAGTCAGTCACTAATCTCAGCAGACAATTCATGAGGAATTCTTTGCCTTAAAATGTGTCGAATTTTCCGGAAAAATGTTTATTTCCCAGAAAATTTCCCAGAAAAGTATTATGAAAGGACCTAAGAAGAAGGACAGATGGTATCTTGGGCTATTTGTCAGGGGACAGCCAAGATGTCTTGATATAAGGCAAAGGCTCAAGAAATTAGGCCAGCCAAATAATATTTCTAATATTTGAAAAGGAATAAATAAATTACAGTAGAATGTCCAGCAAGAAAGAAAACCAGGAAGAAGGAGAAAAGGGAGGCCGGATTTTCTAAATAACATATTCTTTTTTTCAGATGTTTATATGTGCTATGAAATAAGGGATTTTTCAAATTCATTTCTTAACCCAAAGACATACATAATGTACAATCAATCTCTTCTGGATTCATAATAAATCAGGAGCAATCCAAACATCAGAACAGGTGTGCTAACTCACCAAGTCTGGCTTGCATTAAAGCTTTCAAGAGGTGCACGTGGGCTGCCTCCGTGCCCAACAAGAAGCTCGTTTTTGCAACTATTAGGAGCTTCTAATGTTTGGTGAAGCCCAAAGGTAATGCCCCCCTAAACCAGAAAACCCCTAAACCAGAAAGCGCATATTTATGTGTGTGGGCGGTGGGCATCTAGTTTTCCATTTCTGCTGTATGTGCATGCCTGTATATGTATTTCTTTCTGTAGTTATTAACAGCCATTCCTACAGAACTGTGGGTGTCCCATTACCTCAGCCAATCCCACCTAGTCAGGCAGGAGAAGGTATGTTGCAGACCCCATTAGTCAAAGAATTCTGACTGGTGGGGTCCAGGAAGCCTTCTCTGGTTCTGCAACCCAATAAGACAGACACAGATTTCAGAGGATCTAATTATCCTCTGCGGAAAAAGCAATTACTACCAACCTGCCTTCCATTGAGGACCTATACACTGCATGAGTCAAAAAGAGGGCTGTGAAAATATTTACAGACCCCTCGCATCCTTGACATAAACTGTTTCAACTCCTACCCTCAAAACGACGCTATAGAGCACTGCACCCCAGAACAACTAGACACGAGAACAGTTTTTCCCCCCGAACGCCATCACTCTGCTAAACAAATAATTCTATTCTATTCTATTCTATTCTATTCTATTCTATTCTCTCCAGTTGTACCTGCCCTACCGAAAATTTCTTCCATGGAGTTGAGGAGGACCTCTACTCTCCTGGACTTCCAGAAAGGCATAAAACATGATTCTGCAGCCTTGCTTGGGACACACAGAGGAGCGTTCAGCAGTAGGGTTAGTTAGCATCCTAAAATTCCTCTTCCCACCATTTAATTTTAAACATCTCTTGCCTCCTTTAAAATTTATATACTATTTTTATGCTTTTAATATTTTATTTGTACACCGCCTGGGTTCCCTCTGCGAGGGATATAGGCAGTTTTCAAAATTTGACAAACAAACAAACAAATAAATTTCCCCTTCATATATGAACAATATTTTGAGTTCATCTTTAACAGTCTTCCTCTAGCTAGTGGAAGATAATTAAAAATGGGTTTTTTTCCATAAAAAAAAGGAGAGCAAAACTTTATCCTGCCTATTGTACCATTTGTTCCATATTACATAGTATTCTGTATCTTCCTTTTCTTTAAGTTCTTTTGTTAATTTGTCCAACTGGCTGGAGATTAGAAATAGTGAACAATAATGAAAGGGGAGAAACCTTAAATGTCAAAGGTGTATAGGACAATGTATAAAATTTATAAAATTTATATCATGATTGTTAGGAATTATAGTGTAAATAAAAGAAAATGGGACAAGAAGGAAATGAATAGTATAAGGGGAAATAGGGAAAAATGTAAATATTAGATTACTGCTACGAAACAGTTGTAAAAGGTCATCTAATAAAAAAAATGACTGGCAAGTACATATTGATACATTCCAAATTTCCAATGAGATTTGGAATTTATCAATATGTATTTGCCAGTTGAAGACTGATGGGCTACCCCAGGACAAAGGGCAGATCAATCACCCTATTATCTCTCCCCCCTGACTGAGACCTCCACGGTTTGCTGTAAACTATCTGGCCACAAATTCAGCTGCAAGCTGCATCTTTCCTTTTCTCTCAGGAAGTGGACAATTGAATGGAAAGGTGAAAGAGAGGCCATTTCTGTTTCTCTCTCTCTCTTCCATTTTCTCAGACGCACAAAGGTCAGGGACTGACTTCATCTGTCAAACTTAATCAGCTGATGAAAAGTCTACAGATGCCCACAGTTCTGGCTCCTCTATTTCAGGCATAAATCTTAATGGGCAAATCACTTGGTAATGTGTTACTTCCTGAAATGTGGAGCTGTTCTTTTCAGGAGTGTGCTAGAGGCTTCTGGTAGCGTGGGGAGTCTCCCTGGGTGCCGCACTTTGGACGGGTGATAGATGTGACAGTTTCCTGAATGCTGATTTGCTTATGATAAGGCTTGGTTATTCAGCCTTTGGGTGAGGGATTTCAGCATAGTGAATAGCTGTCTGTGCTTTGGCTGGAATGGGAGGCAAATAGTTTTCAGCATTGTTAATGAACAGGCTGCAGCTTCACAAAAGAGAAAAAAAGAAAGGGGGCCTGATGATGGAAATCATATGTGGGGATCCCCATCTTCAACCCAAATTGTGGAAGGGTAGCGAGACTGTTGGATCAGGCGCAGGAAAAGAAGACTGGACCAGCTCGATACATTAATAACTTTATTAGGTACAAAGTAACGAGTCAAGACTGCTGGCGCGCTGCCGGAGCTCTCCTTATATTCGCTCCCGGCAGACGCACCGCCCCTTGACAGGGATTCAAACTTCCCGCCCGATGGCTGGCAGCCAATCAGGGCGGATGTCCTTATAAGGACATAACACTCCTCCCCCCTTAGTCCGAACTGTCAATCTCGTCCACAAAAGTCACGTAATCGCGCAGGTACGTAGGATGCCTCGGCACCCTAGCTGACCTGCGCAGTCTCACTTCTCCTCCGTCTTCGACCTGGAAGGACAGGGCTCTTTCGTCTCCTGGTTCCCTCTCCGGAACCGGGCTCGGTTCGGCTGTCGAGTGAGCGGGGCCACCCCCAGTGCCTCCGGCCGGACCGCAGACCTTGGATGGCTGGTCTTGGTGGTCTTCCTCCTGGCCTGTGGATCTCTCGCCTCGTCTCGGTTGCTCGGTTCCGACCCGGGAAGAGCGTCTGAGTCTCGGTAAGTTCATTTCTCACTCCTCCCTGGTCTCCCGGGCGCTGTGGTTCGGTCTCGGTCCGGCTTGCTGCCGCTCGGTTGGTGGTTCCGCTCGGTTCGGGTGGTGTTGGCTTGCGTTGTTGTCGTTGTGCCGTCCAACCTCGCAGGGGTGGTGTTGGTCCCCTCGGTTGGGTTGGTGTTGGTCTACCTCGTCTGGTCGGCGGTGGTCGACCTGGTCGGGGTGTTGTTGCGGCACTACCTCTGCGGGGTGGCAGAGGTCTCCCCTGCCGGGTTGGTGCAGGTCTCCCTGGCCGGGTTGTTGTCGGCTTCCCCTTCCCCCTAGTCCCTGGTCTACCGTTGGTTGGTGCCTGGGGCCATCCGGGTCGGGGTGTCGTTTCTTGGCTGTCTTCTGTGATGGGCGGGGGTCCCCCACGTCGGTGAGTCGTGTGCCACCCTCGCCCGTGGGTCGTGGGGTGCCCGTCTTGGCTGGGTCCCAGTCTACTCGCCTGGAGCTGCAGTCTTCCTGGCTGGGCTGGCATAGGCTGCTGTAACTGGTGGGGTGCGCTGCTCCTCCTCTGGGCAGGTCCTGGTCTACCTGCAGGCTGGGTTGGTGGTCCCTGGCCTTGCCGTGCCCGGTGCCCACCTGGCTGGGTTGGTGTTGCCATCCCCCGTGCGGTTGGCCCTGGTCTACCTCGCTGGGCTGCCGACGTGACAGCATCTGGTAGTGGGCTGGGCCGACCTTGTCGGGGTGGTGCTGCTCTGCCTCGCAGGGGTGTGGTAGGCCTACCTCGTCGGGGTGTCGCAGGCCTACCTCGCCGGGGTGTTGTAGGCCAACCTGGTCCGGGTGTGGTAGGTCTACCTCGCCGGGGTGTTGGAGGCCTACCTCGTCGGGGTGTTGTAGGCCTCCCTCGTCAGGCTGGTTTTCCTGTGCTCCCCCCCACCTTTTTCGGAGTTGGTCGATGTGGCGTCTCGTGAACTGTCCATCTTCCAACTCGACGATATAGGATTTGGGGCCGGTTGTGCTGGCAATTTTCCCCTTCAGCCATTTAGGAGAGCCGCTGAAATTCAGCGCGAAAATTGAATCTCCGTTGCTGAAGGCGCGAAGCGGGCGGCTGGCGGTTGCGGTCACTTCCGGGCTGTATTGGGGGTGCAGCCGGTCCAATGGTGACCTCAACCTTCTGCCCATCAACAGTTCGGCCGGGCTCTTGTGGGTGGTGGCGTGTGGCGTGATGTGCTGGGTGAGGAGGAAATTGTCTATGCGCTCTTGCCAGTCCCCCGGGCCCATCTTGGTGAGGGCGTCTTTGGTCAGTCGGACCATGCGTTCAGCTTGTCCGTTTCCGGCCGGCCTGTAAGGGGCAGACAGGGCGTGGCGGATGCCCAGTCCTGCCAGGAAGGACTCCATTGCCAGGGATGTGAGCTGGGGGCCGTTGTCTGAGACCAGCACATCCGGTAGACCATGTGTGGCAAAGAGGCGGCGCAGGGCTCGGATCGTTGCGTCTGTTGTGGTAGATGCCATGGGCACCACCTTGAGCCATTTGGAGAAGGCATCTACCACAATGAGGAGGTGTCGCCCTTGCATCGGACCCGCGAAGTCAATGTGGATCCTCGACCAGGGGTTGCTGGGGGTCTCCCACTTCGCGACTTCGGATTGTGGCGGTGCTGGGCGAACTTCTTGGCACGGGTCACATCTGGAGACCCACTGTTCAATGTCTCTGTCCATGGAGGGCCACCAGACATAACTCCGTGCCAGGGCCTTCATGCGGACGATGCCCGGATGCCCCTTGTGCAGGGTCTCCAACGTCCGCCGTTGCAGAGTGCTTGGGATCAGCACCCTGTCTCCCCATAGCAGACAGCCTTTTATGGTGGACAGCTCCTCCTGTTTCCTGGTGAACGGGCTGAACCTTTCCTCTGGCTTTTCTTCTGGCCACCCTCTGAGGATCCAGGACTTCACTTGGCGGAGTGTGGGGTCCTTTTGGGTGTGGACGGCCACATCTGCGGATGACACCGGGCAGCTGGCGTCGTCATCAATGTGAAGTAGGTGGAGCGTGGGGGCTGGGTCTTCGACCGGCTTCTTCGATGGGCATCTGCTGAGAGCGTCAGCGTTTCCTATGGTTGTGCCTGGCTGGTGCACGAGCCTATAGGAGTAGCCAGCTAGGAAGATGGCCCATCTCGTCATTCTTGGGGACATGAAGGTCGGGGTTGGTTGGTCGCCTGCGAGGAGTCCCAGGAGAGGCTTGTGGTCTGTGACTATGGTGAAGCGTCTTCCGTAGAGGTATTCGTGGAAGCGCTTCACTCCAGCCACGATGGCCAGGGCTTCTTTGTCCAGCTGGCTATAGTTCCGTTCTGCGCCGGACATAGTCTTTGAGAAGTACGCGATTGGGGCTTCCGAGCCATTGGGCAGTTCGTGGCTGAGAACTGCCCCCACCCCGTAAGGCGACGCGTCGCAGGTCAGTCTGATGGGGAGCGTCTCGCTATATTGGATGAGGACGCTTTTGGACGTCAATAGTCCTTTGATGGCCCGGAATGCCGCTTCCTCTTCCTGGCCCCACTTCCAGGAAGCCGATTTCCCCAGCAGGCGATAGAGTGGCTCAGCAACTGTGGCTTTCTGTTTTAAGAAAATGGCGTAGAAGTTGAGCAACCCAAGGAAAGCCTGAAGCTCCGTTTTGTTTTTTGGGCTTGGAGCTTCATGGATTGCTTCCACTTTTGATTTGGTGGGGTGTATGCCTGTGCTATCAATGAGGAAGCCCAGGAACTCGACTTCCTGTACTCCTATGATGCACTTGTCCCGCCTGACCCTCAAACCCTTGGCCTTGAACCGCTGCAGGACAAGCCTGAGCCTTTCAAGGAGTTGGGCTCTTGAGTCACCGGAGATGAGCACATCATCGAAGTAAGGCACCACCCCTGGAACGCCTTGGAGAAGGCGTTCCATCATGGATTGGAAGATACCAGGGGCAGCGCTGACTCCAAATTGGAGGCGGTTACATTTAAATGCCCCTCTGTGCGTGACAATTGTTTGAGCCTCCGCCGTTTTGTCATCCACTGGCAGTTGCTGGTAAGCCTGGGCCAGGTCCAGTTTCGCGAAAATTGATCCAGATCCCAGGGAATGCAGCAGATGTTGCACCACTGGGACTGGGTATGCGCTCTGTGCCAACGCCTTGTTGATGGTACAACGGTAGTCAGCACAGATGCGCACAGACCCATCATGCTTCAGTGGGGTCACAATGGGGGTCTCCCATGAGGCATGATCGATCGGTTCCAGGACGCCCTGGGCGATCAGCTTATCCAGCTGTTCATCTACTTTAGGCCGCAGGGCAAATGGAACTCGGCGGGGCTTGAGCCTGATTGGGGTGATTCCCTTGTCCAGATTAAAGGAGATTGGCCTCCCCACAAATTTTTCCACCTTACCATCGAAGACTTCTTTGAACTCTTCGATGATGGAGTCGAGTTCGTCCCTGCGGATCTCGTGGATGCCCTGAAGTGAAAGTCCTAGCGGCTTGAACCACTCCACACCCAACAGGTTCGGTCGGCTGTGCTGCACGATGGTGATGGGTAGCTTTCTGTCGAAGTCGTTGTACTTCACGCGGATGGTGGTTCTGCCTAGGATTTCAATGGGGTTTCCGTTGAAATCCACAAGTCTCGCTTTCGGGGTTTTCAGCTGGGTCCTTTTGTATGCCGGTTTCAGCTGTTGTAGGTGCTGCCAGTCCATGATGGAGTAGGCGGATCCGGAGTCTACCTCCATCTTGCACGGAGACCCCTCTGCTAGCAGCGTCACGTGGAACTTGGTGATCCCCTCGTCGCTTGTGTGAGCAATGGTGGTGGTCTGGTGCACCGTTCTGTTTCGGGGATATTCCTCCTCCCCGCGCCGGGACTGGTTTGAGGACCGTTTGGATGTCCTCTGGTTATCTTTGTGATTTTCCCGGAATCGTGGTCTGGGCGGTTCCGGGACTGGATTTGTGGCTCTGCAGGCCTCGGCGATGTGCCCCCTCTTCAGGCATCGGCGGCAGGTCGCGTCCCTCCATCTGCAGTTTGCCCTGGGGTGGTCGCCTCTGCAACTGCCGCATCGTTCTCCCCGGTAGCCATGCTGTGGGTTTTCCCGCCTGGGGGGGTGGGAAACCTTGTGGACGGCCCTTTCCTCATCCGACTCGGATTGCGTGGTTGCCTCGTCCGATGAGGTCAGGCCCGACTTGTGGATCTTATGGATCCCTCTTGCTTTTACCATTGCGGCGGCTGCTTGCTCCGATGTTTCAGCCGCTGTTGCTTCGTCGAGGACGTCTTTGAGCGGGATCCTCTTCCGGCTGAGGAACTTTTTCTGCAGCCCCACATCTCTCATGCCAAAAACAACGCGGTCTCGGATGGCGTTGTCCACGTTATCGAACTCGCAGTTGGCAGCGAGTTGGCGAAGTGCTGCCACGAATTCCTTGACGGATTCACCTTCCCGCTGGTTTCTTTGCTGGAAGGTGAACCTGTTCGCGATGGGGGTGCCTGTAGGTGCGTAATGCTCCTGTAGGACTTCCTGCAGGTCGTTCCAGGACATCTCCTCAATGTCCCTGGGTGCCACGAGGTCAATCGCCATCTCTAGGACGTCCGATCCGCAATGAGCCAGGAAAAGGGCTCTTTTCCTCTCATCGTCGAGGTTCTGGTATCCATTGCCTCGCAGGAACTGCCGGAATCGGACCATGTATGACCTCCACTTCTCCCGGGCTGGGTTGAATGGGTTCAGCGCGGTCATCGGGGCTTGCGGGGTAGCCATTCTGGAAGTCGCTGTGGTGTAGTGACTTCAGCTAGGTGGGCGATCGTGCCAAGAGTCTTGTTCGGGTTCTTCTCTCAAGTCCTTCGTCACCAGTGTTGGATCAGGCGCAGGAAAAGAAGACTGGACCAGCTCGATACATTAATAACTTTATTAGGTACAAAGTAACGAGTCAAGACTGCTGGCGCGCTGCCGGAGCTCTCCTTATATTCGCTCCTGGCAGACGCACCGCCCCTTGACAGGGATTCAAACTTCCTGCCCGATGGCTGGCAGCCAATCAGGGTGGATGTCCTTATAAGGACATAACAGAGACCCTCTTGCAACAAGAATGAAGTGTTTGAACCTGTGTCACTGAGATTCTTCAGGCTTACAGATATCTGGATCATGCAAATTCAGATTTACTTAGTGCGGCCCTGAGGCCAGACACAAATAAGATACTGAATAAAAGGAGTAGCACATGGAAAATATTTGAAGGTCAGGTGGTAGATGTTGTTCTCTGGGCTTGCTGTTTAGCTTCTGAATGTTTTGTCACCAGGCTAGGTGAAATCCCATCCCAATTGAGTGACCAGCCAACAACAGCACTGACCACGTCTTCAATTGGTGACCTTTGTTGTGGTCCACCAGCAGCCTCCAGAGCTGGCAGCGGAGTCAGACAGGAGGAGGAGGTTGGGGAGGAACATGGGCCAGGCCTGGAATCTGGGGAAGGCCCGGACGAGGACTCTGCGTCAGAGACAGAGATGGGGCCAGGGCCATCTGGGAGTGATGTGCGGACTCCGGAACCTCCAAAGTCAGACAACAGAGAGGCAGAGGAACAGGAGGAGCCTATTCCTAGTGCACGCATGTGCAGAGCTGCCAGAAGGCACGAACAGTTAAAACAAAAGGGACAACTTGGGAGTAAGGCCTGGAGATGATTGGCCTGTCCCATAAGACTTAAAAGAAGAGCAAAGGCACATGGGCACTTTGCAGGAAAGCAACATTGTTCATTCTGTTCCCAGTCGGCATCTCTGTTTGATTCTGGAATCCATGTGGCTTTGCCAAGTAGGTCTTTGGCAGGATGTCAAGGGAGATAAAGGTTGATTATTATCTCGAAGGACTTCTCTCAAAGGACTTTTTGGAACTAATTGGGACTCAACTGTGAATAAACGTAGTTCACAACTGTTGCAATAAAAGAGGTTTTTGGGACTACTCATGTGTTTTAATGACGCAGGAAGCCTAGGCCACAACAACCCTCACCTAACATCACCAGCACCAGCCGATCACGTGACCTACCGACCACATGGTCACATGAGATCAATTAAAACAGAGAAGAACTGAAACAAGATGCTTCAACCGAAGTCCTGTTGAGGATATCACCTAGCCTGGTGACAAAACATTCAAAAGCTAAACAGCAAGGCTGGAGAACAAACCACCACCAACAGGATTCACATCCTAATCTATATATGTATATGCGTATATGAGAAAAACAATGAGTATAATGGAATCTACAAATAATTAAGAACATGATTTACCAAAATAAATCTAAATAAAATACTACTGTAAGAAGTTCCAATCATAGGTAATGGTATGGTTATGGCTGCTGAGAACATAGTATACTATCTGACTGAAATGAGGGCCTTATGAAATTTTAAAATTGGAATAGATGATAAATACATGGCTGGAAGGGATGTTTTGGGGAGCAAATGATAAATCATGGGGTGTGACATCCCTTACTTAGGCTTGTTTGAAAATCTATATCCCAGATTTGTTTTATCTAGGGCTCTTTTTTTTAAAGTCATGTTGATTTAAAGTGCCCTTTAAATATTAATGGGGTCAAACTTATAGTGAGTAGAATCTAGCCAGAAGGGAAGATACTCTGACAAACAGTCTGAAAGGATCATGCAGATGTCAGTAGAATGCAGTCCAAATACGTATAATCATAATTTGACTTGGGTTGTGATTTTGAGTATAACATAACTTCCAAAATCCAAAACCTGTGCTCTTCCCACTATTTATAACTTTGAATTAATTTATCTGACATCACTATTATCTATTTTGGTTTCAGACTTTCTTCTTATATGGATTTGGGCTATCCATTACTTTCAAAGAGAGATGCTGAATGTTTAAGAAAATTACCTTTCTCTGTTCTTAAATCACCTTGATTAGAGTTAGAGTGGCAAGACAGTGGTTTGATCCAACAGCAAGCATGATGGACTTACTTCCACATCCAAAGAACTCAAATTGGACTTGAACGTTTCTATTCATTGCTCTTCCTTCTCTGTAACTGGTGTTCATAATCACCTGGTCAGTGAAAACCATCTTATTTTCCAAGAAAGAAAATATTAAGATTAGGAATCCATATTGGTTTCAGCTAAGATATTAAGTCTCCTAAAAAGGTAAAGGTCTCCCCTGCCAGTTGTGTCTGACTCTAGTGGGCGGTGTTCATCTCCTTTAACTAGCTGAGGGAGCCAGGATTTTTCCGAAGATATTTCCGTGGTCATGTGGCCGGCATGACTATACACTAAGGCACATGGAATGCTGTTACCTTCCCACCGAAGTGGTACCTATTTATCTACTCGCATTATCTACTTGCATTTGCATGCTTTCAGACTGCTAGGTGGGCAGGAGCTAGGGCAAGAATGAGAGCTCACTCTGTCATGGAGTACTTAGGTCTTGAACTGCAAACCTTCCTGTCAACAAGACCAGCGTTTTAACCGCTCAGCCTCTGCTCCCCCTACAAAGTCTCCTAGGAGCCCTAAAAAGGATGGACTTGGAGGAAATTATGATGCTCAGTACAATTTGCAGTCTTTTAACTGGGGCATTTGTTAAAATTTAGATTGGATAATTAGTCCCAAAGGTGCTTTTTCAAGAGGCAACTGGACTTTCTGTTTTTTCTTTGAAGACGTTTCACTTCTTGGAGCTGAAGAAGCTTCTTGGATGAGAATCGAAACGTCTTCAAAGAAAAACCAGAAAGTCCAGTTGCCTCTTGAAAAAGCACCTTTGGGAAAACCATGACCTGGATGACTGAGACTCTCCATAGATATTGGTTATGTCAGATATAAATGCCTTATTCTCCAATGTGTAAATAGTGTACAGACAGGGTATCAGGGGTTAATTTATTCTTCACTTCTTGATGTATTCATAATTCACCACTCCCACATATAGCTCCACCCATTGTATATATAAGGAGCTACCTACACCATTTCCCCTGCTTCTATCTGTGAATATTCAGTGAATATAGAATGCCTAATGTAAATAAAAGAATATATAGTTAAATCTTTAACTCTTGTTGATCTTATTGAGTCTGATCCTGAAAATATTGCAACAAACTGGTAGCAGAGGATGGTTAATTGACTCAATAAAAAGCCTTAAAATGTCTAAGAAAGATAGGCCCAACACCAGGGCCTACAGCAAAGAAATGGAAACGGAACAAGAAATAATCAACGAATCCACGAATGCAATTTCGAGAGAATCCGAAGAATACACCACTGAAGACGAAGAAATAATTGATGACCAGGAGGAAATCGAAATAGAAAATAACGAACTCAGGTCAGAGATATTAAAACTATTAAAAAGCCAGAAGAATGATGAAAGCCTCATCGCGAACCTCCAAGATATGCTAAAGAACAGCGGAGCAGCGAGAGAGAAAAACATCACCAATGAAAAACCCAAAGAGCCAAAAATAGTGAGTAATATGACTGCGGAGAAAATCATTACAAAGAAGAAAAACGATGATCCCGCGCAAAAATTTGAATGGCAGCCATCTTGGTTTCAACCGGCCTCCAAGATGAACGAAGAAGAGCCAATCAGCAATCTCGATTCAAAATTTCTGGCGCGAAAAATATTACCGGACAACGAAAACGAAAAGGAAGATTCAAACACCTCAGAAGAATCAGAACCAGAAAGCGAGGAAGATCCAACAAAACACCAAATAAAATCAGCGATGAAAACGCTCTTTGCTGCATTTGGGCCAAAACTGAAAATTACTAAAAAGACACTAAAAAAGCGAACGAGCAAGCCAATGCCTCAAGACCTGCCCGCTCCCATCCTGACTACTAGAGCGCTGACGCCGGAACCCAGAGAGCCCTGCCGATACCGCCCTACGCCGCAGACCGAAGCAAGCACCAACGCTTTCAATAGAAGAAGAAGAACAGCCACCGTCGCCAGAACGCCCAAAGTCGAACCAGAGACCGACTCATCTGAAGAGGAGCAGAACGAGCGGGCCGCAATGAGGAGAACCTTCCACGACGACGCCGAAGAAGAAATGGACAACGCGCATGCGCGAAACTACACTGACGATCCGGGAAGACATGAACAGGAGAGAAGATCATGCAGACTCGTAGCGAGCATCCCCACGCCGTTTTGCAATTTTCTGCATTTACGAGACCACGGACTACCTCAGGTTGTAAGTAATGGACCCAATAATGTCGGAAATTTACCCAGTGACTTCCCAAAACTAAGGGTTGATGGCATTAATTTACAAGAATGGTATCAACAGCTCCAGGTTGTCTTTATGAAGGAAAACTTACTGTTTTTTATCACTAGTCCCCCAAAAAGACCTTGGACACTAAAAATAGATTGCTTACACCATAGAGCTTTTTTCTTAATAATATCTAGTGTGTCTCCTGCAATGTATCACAGCATTAAGCCAAATTTGACTGTTTCAGAAATTATTCAATGCATGTTTAATTTGTTTCACAGTGACAGTGTAGCCACCACCACAAGAATATCTAAAGACTTCTTTTCATCTAGGATAAAACCAGGGATTTCCATAAGTGAACATTTAATATCTTTGAACAAAATAAGAGCTGAACTGCATTTAAGGGGGGAAGTGATTTCAGACCAAACAATGAAAAGTGTCATTATCAACTCACTTGACCCATCATGGGACAATTTCATGTCACATTTAGACACAATCAATCTAGGGTATTTATCCATAGAAAGTCTATCTAACAAATTGATAACAGAAGATAATTCTAGAAGGAATCGTTCTAACAATCACACAGAACATAAACCATATAGGAAAGTAGCTTTTCAAGAAAAATATAGTGGAACATTTAAATGTCATAATTGTGGATCCAGGGAACACAATAGAAGAGATTGCCCAAAAGTCTTAAAAGAAAGGTATAGATCAGAATACAGAAACAAACACGATTATAGACAGCCTTCCATAGAAAGGCATAGATATAGGAGCCCACCAAATCACAGAGAGAATAGAGGGGGCAGAGACAATTCAAAGGATAGAAAGTCTGGTTCACTGAATGGATTAAATAAACAAGACAACACTAACACACAACAAAGTGAGAACAATAATTGGCTTATTGATTCTGGAGCAACTAATCACACCACTAATAACAAAAGTATATTGTCTTCATTTGCAGAAGATAAATTTGTAATTAAGGTTGCTAACCAAGAAAAGGTTCAAGTATTAGGTAGAGGAAATGTAACCTTGCCTGGTTTAGGAAAAATAGAGGGGGTATTACTAATACCTGAAATACCTCATAACATATTAAGTGCCATAAAACTAAGCAGAGATTCTGACATTAACATTGTTTTTTCAAAAGGAAAGGCAACTTTGGAAAAGAATAAAATAAATGTAGGCACTGTGGTGACTAAAGGAGGACTACCTTACCTAATAACAAAAGAAAAATGGTTACATAACATTGATTCAAATATGGAAGATTGTATTGAAATAGATGATGAGAATGTTAGCAACAGTGACAATGATGAATGTAAAATATCTCATGATCACACAGATGCACACAACGATAAGAAACCAAGGATAGGTAAACCAATTCATGATGAGTGTGCTCACATATTGCATAGGAAGTTAGGACATGCCAGTTTTCCTGTAGTGCAAAAAATGACTGAACACGCAGAAGGTGTTAAAATAAAGAATTGTGAAAATTATCTGGAATGCTCAGTATGTAAATCTACAAAACTAAAAACTAGTCCCAGGCCAAGAAAATCTACCAGATCAACTAACAAAATTTTTGATTTAGTACACATGGACTTAGTTGGTCCATTAACTCCATCAATCACTTATAGGAAACGTTACTTCCTGACAATAGTGGACGATTATAGCCGCTATGGATTTGTTTACACACTAAAACACAAAGATGAAACATTTCAAAAATTTAAAGAATTTTACAAACGCATAGAAACACAACACAACATCAAAATAAAACAAATTATGACAGACAGAGGATGCGAATTCATGTCTAAAGAATTCTCACAATGGTTAAAAGACAAAGGAATGTTACATTACACATCTAGTCCATTTTCTCCGTTCCAAAACGGGATTGCAGAGAGAAAAAATTCCACATTACAAACCATGATTAGATGCACATTGGAAGATGCTGGCTTAAGCAAACAGTTCTGGTCAGAAGCCTTACATTATTCAAATTACACACAAAATAGAACATGGTCCAGCATTATAAATAAGACACCATATGAAGTGATGTATAATAGAAAACCAAAATTAGCACACATGCATATATTTGGAGTCACAGCAGACGTACACATACCTAAGCAATTAAGAAGAAAGGGAGAAAATGTGTCCAGGAGACTCAGATTTATGGGATATGAGACTGGCACTAAAGGATACAGATTCATTGATAGTAACAACAAATTTATAGTCTCCAGAACAGCTGTGTTCCATGAACAAGCTAACTGGTCTAAATTACATCTTAATGAGATATTCCCAAATAAACATGAAGATACAAAATCTCATGAGAAAGGGACTATAGAAAAACAAAATACCAACAAATATAAAAACAAAACCAAAACTTGGACAAATAGCCAACTCAAAATAAAGACAGATACACTAACAAAAAAGGAAGCAAGATATTTGCATGATAACGATAGTAAACCAGAAAAAACCATTAGAAACACCAGAAATCAAATGCCAAATAAATACAAGGATTATGTAATGCACATGAATGGTGAACCAACAACACCCAATACATACGAGGAAGTGTTAAAACTTCCTCACGAAGAAAAAGAAAAATGGGAATTAGCTATGAAGAAAGAGATGGAAAGTTTACAAGGACTAAATGTATTTACACCTGCATCTGCACCTAAAGATAAGACAATTATTGGTACCAGATGGATATATAAAATTAAGAATTTAGAGGGAGGAAATACTCTATACAAAGCTAGATTGGTTGCACAGGGTTATGCACAGAAATATCCAGAGGACTATACTGACACGTATTCCCCCACTGTAAGAACAGAGAGTGTCAAAACAGCTCTAGTGGTAGCTTCAGCACTCAATCTAGATGTATTCCAATATGACATACAGACTGCGTACCTACACGCAAAATTAGATAAAGAAATATACGTGAGAGCACCTCATAGTCCATACACAAACAAAAATGAGACTTGGTTGTTAAACAAGAGTTTATACGGGCTAAAACAATCTGGTAAACGATGGTATGATTGTTTAGTAAAAGTACTTAAGACCATGGACTTCAACGCTACCACTGCTGATAATTGTTTCTTTGTCAAGAGGGGTGATGATTACGTTGAATTTGTATTGATTTATGTGGATGACATTTTATACATAGGAAAACATAAGGAAAGAAGAGAAACTTTTGTAACTAAACTAAATGAACATTTCTCATTGAAATCTTTAGGCAAGGTAAACAAATACCTTGGTGTCCAAATTAATAAGACAAAAGGGGGATTCAAACTTACCCAGAGAGATAAGATCATAGATCTTTTAAATAAATGCAACTTAAACAATGCCAAACCTTATGATACCCCTATGCAAACTGACTTTCTAAGGAATTCTGATGAATCTTCTCCCGAGTTCAAGGATAATACATTCTATAGATCAATCATAGGTTCACTCCTTTACATATCTAACTGGACTAGACCGGACATCACTTTACCACTCAATTTATTATCTAGGCATGTCAGCAAACCAACAATGTACCACTGGGAAGCTGTTAAAAGAATTTTAAGATATTTAAAAGGTACACTAGACTTTTGTTTAATGTTAGAACCTAATGATATTAAAGAACCAAAGCTTACGTGTTATGCAGATGCAGATTGGGCTGGAGACACCTCATGCAGAAAAAGCACATCTGGTTATGTATTTCTCTTAAATGACTGTCCAGTCTACTGGTACACTGGTAAACAAGAACTAGTGGCTACTTCAACAACAGAAGCGGAATATGTTTGTTTATCCAAGGCCGCAAATAATCTTGTATGGTTTAATGATTTAATTTCAGATGTTTGGAAAAAACCTGCTCTGCCTTTTGTTATGCATGAAGACAATAAAGCAGCCATTGAAATATCTAGATCTGATGCCATTGGACAAAGGTCCAGACATATAGATATAAAATTTAAACATGTGAGACAATTATCTCAGGATGGATTTATTAAAGCAGTGCATTGTGACACTTCAGAACAATTAGCTGATATATTAACGAAGCCTTTACCTTCTAAACAACATAGATACTTAACCTCTAAGTTGTATGTTTTGTATTGTCCTGAATCTGAATGTAACTGGTGTTGTATAACGAATCGGCATTTAGAGGGGGATTTGTCAGATATAAATGCCTTATTCTCCAATGTGTAAATAGTGTACAGACAGGGTATCAGGGGTTAATTTATTCTTCACTTCTTGATGTATTCATAATTCACCACTCCCACATATAGCTCCACCCATTGTATATATAAGGAGCTACCTACACCATTTCCCCTGCTTCTATCTGTGAATATTCAGTGAATATAGAATGCCTAATGTAAATAAAAGAATATATAGTTAAATCTTTAACTCTTGTTGATCTTATTGAGTCTGATCCTGAAAATATTGCAACAGGTTAATTACCTGTGTCTGTTTCAAGCATATATACAGCTTTAGAATATAGGCATAACTTAACTCTCTTTCAAGATCACCCCCAATGATTCGTGACTCAGTGCTGTCAATGGGTCTCTTAATATTGGCGTTACTGATGCTTCTAACTCCCCTTAGCATACAGTATGAGCAGTAACAGGCCTCCAATCCAAGAAAACTATGTAGTAATTAAGGTGTTAGACTAGGATCAGGGAGATCCTGATTTCTGCCTCCAAGCTGTGGGTGTCCAACACTGGGGGGTTTTAAGAAGAGATTGGACAGCCATTTGTCTGAAATGGTATAGGGTTTCCTGCCTGAGCAAGGGGTTGGACTAGAAGACCTCCAAGGTCCCTTCCAACTCTTTTATTCTGTTATTCAGATTCATGTCCATCCTCAGCCATGGAAACATAGTGCATGATTTTGGGCCTGTCACACTCCCTCACAGGATCCACATTACCTCAGAGGGTTATCATTGCAGGAAAAATGGAAGACAAAGTGTCATGTACTTATTGTGCCTCGTGCTCCTGGAGGAAAAAGCAGGATATAACTCTAACAAATAAATAAGAATAAAACCCCAAATGTTGGCAGCCAGTTTAACGCTAGCGAACATTTGCTGTACCACAACATTTGACTCCTGTGGGAGGTGTGCTGCAATTGCTAGGTATGATTGCATAGGAAGATGCTTGTGAGTGGGGCAACCACTGATAAGAGTATTAATGGAGGCTGATTGAAGGTGGACCTGGTATGAAGGTGGGATCAGCATGCTTGACAGTTCTAAGGTGAGTGGGCCCTGACATCTGCTAAATGATGATGGTGTATGTATTGGATCTGTTTTCTTTCCAGCTCTGCTTTTATCAAAGTAGCAAACATCAACTGATATTGTTAAAAAATTGGGGTAGAGGGAGGCCCTTTCAGCCAGCATGAAAATTATCTGTGCTATCTACTTAGCTCTTAGAAATTCACCCTCACTCCATGTTGGGAAAAGCCTCATTAAACTGCTCAGGAAGCATGTTGGCTCAGCAGAGGGACTATCTGGAGCAATGAGGTCCAAATTAGAGATGTTCAAAGCGTCTTGGGGTCTTTTCAGTGTTTTCTTTAGAAAGGAGCTCCACAATGTTTGGTGATATTAAGTCCCAGGAAGACTTGTTTATAAGTAGAGCATTCAAAAAGGCAATCTGGCACTTTCAAACTATAGAAACAGAATAGTCTCACTCTCTGCCATGTGGATTATACAGTAAAAAAGAGAGGGGAGATGGACAGTGAAACAGAGAACTTCCAGTCAAATGTGAAGAAGGCGAGTCACGTGATGAAACTATTAGTCTACTAATGTTGAAAGGAAAAAACATTGTAGAAGGAATACTGCCTAGTTATTTAATTTTGCTTTGTAATTTTCAATATGCTTCTTTCAAAATTGCCCTGCTGTGCTATTTGTTGATAGAAAAGGAGTGGGGGGTTACTATGGATGGATTAAATAAATAATAGCTGCTTCCCATTTATAGCAAAAGCAATAGCACTTAGACTAATATACTGCTTCATAGTGCATTTATTTATTAATTTGTTTGTTTGTTTGTTTGTCAACAAGTACAAGGAAACAAGTAACAGTATAGACATAGACATGGACACATGAAAAAAAAATGGCACAAATAAAAGGATATAAATAAGCAAAACATAGCCATAAACACACAAAATGAGTACATATAAATGGGAACAGTAGGACAGGGATGGTAAGCACGCTGGTGCGCTTATGCACGCCCCCTTAGGGACCTCTTAAGAAACGTGAAAGGTCCACGGTAGTCAGTTTACGGGGAAAGGTATGGGGGTTAGAGAGACTAACAACAGGATCAGGTAGAGTCTTCCAGACATTTACTACTCTATTGCAGAAGTCATATTTCCTACAATCAAGATTAGAGCGAATTACATTGAGTTTGAATCTATTGATAGCTCTTGTGTTATTACAGTTGAAGTTAAAGTACTTATTAACAGGTAGGACATTATGGTAAATAATCTTATGAACTAAGCATAGGTTGGAACGTAGACGGCGTAGTTCAAGGCTATCCAGGCCTAAAATTTCAAACCTGGTGGTATAGGGAATTTTATTTCGAGCAGAGGATTTGAGTACTCTTCTAGTAAAATATCTCTGGACCCTCTCTATTGTATTGATGTCTGAAATACAGTGAGGGTTCCAGGCAGGTGAGCAGTATTCAAGGATAGGTCTGGCAAAGGTTTTATATGCCTTAGTTCGAAGTATAGCGTTACTAGAGAGAAAACTTCATAAGATAAGGTTGACAACTCTTAATGCCTTTTTTGCAATGATGTTACAGTGAGCTCTTTTGAAATGAGTACTCCTAGTACTCCTATACTTTATACCGCTCTCTGAGCAGTTTACCGAATCAGCATATTGCCCTCAACAATCTGGGTCCTCATTTTAACCAACCTTGGAAGGATGGAAGGCTGAGTCAACTTTGAGCCAGTCAGAATCGAACTCCTGGCAGTGAGCAGTCAGTTAGCCTGCGGTACTGCATTCTAACCACTGCACCACTACGTCTTATAAAAATGTAATCCAAACTCAAGCCTGAATATTTGTGTGCTTGTTTATTAGACTTGTATGCTGCCCATCTCGCCTAGAAGCAACTCCGAGGGCTTTAAGGACTTATCCTAGGATTTAATGAGGGGGGTTATATGGGTGTTTCTTTATTGTGGATCATTCAGTGCTGAATTAACTGCTAGTTCTTAAGTATTGTTCCTAGCCCTGAGCCTTTAATTTAAATGAGGGTAATAACACAAATCATTCCTCCAATGCAGAAAACATTCTAAGTTGTCTCTAGAAAACAACAAGTGGCAAATGAAACAGAACTAGGGAAGGAGAAGAGCTACAAACAATAGGGGGTTGATTTTTTCAAAACAGAAAAAAATTGTTGGTCTCCTCTGGTCAACAGCTATCAGCATGCTAAATCACTTTATCTGCAATTGCACAGGGATGAGAATTCATATTAAATGAGGCCTTCTGATTAATCTCATCAACACTTCTGCCCTGCCTGTCTTTCCTATGAGAAAATTAAGCAAAGCAACACAAATTGCACACAACTAACCACGGTAGTCTCCAAACCAGCAACAAATGGAGAAGTGCTAAATTAGAATTTGAGGAGAGGATCAGAGTTCAGAGAACAGCCTGAGAAAAAATTTTCTCCATCCCTCTGCCCCAAAAATTTCACTTCAGCATTATTACTGCTTGGTTTAAAATTTTAAATAGTTCTATGAGAACATGCACAAAAGTAGACCTGGTGTTGCACTTCCTAAAAACCATGCTGTAAAGAGAGATAATACTTCTCTTTTGAGGTTGCCACATTATACAAGAGATACTTGAGAAGGAAATGATACTTCACAACTTAGAGGAAGTTGGTGAAATAGAACCTAACTCATGGGCAGGGTTCAGTATTACACTGGACAACAACAACAAAAAAAACATTGTTTCCTGGATCTTTTGGGGTATCTATTATAGATTTGTGGCTGCTAATCGTGAGACTAACCTGTAATTTAACCTATCACGTACTGTTTAATAGAAATGTTCTGTTTGTACACAATGGCGACATACACTCTTCAGTCTCTGTTGGCTATGCTGCAAACATAAAAGAAACATACGAAAAACATGAAACTGTTGTTGAAGCACATTTAGTACACCAAGTGAAACTGGGATATCTGTGGAGATCTAAAAGTAGTGGCTCTGCTGCTTGGAATGCAGCTCAGATATACCAAATACTGTTGTTACAAACGCAAATGGGGAAGCTGTGCAAGAGAGTCACAATTACATAGTAATTTAAAGATGAAATTAGATTAAAAAATTAAAAAAATGATTTAAAAAAATCTTAAAAAGCCCATTACACCTTCAGAAACATGTATACGTTGTAATGGTGGATTCCTTCCTTCCTTCCTTCCTTCCTTCCTTCCTTCCTTCCTTCCTTCCTTCCTTCCTTCCTTTCTTCCTTCTTTCCTTCCTTCTCCCTCCCTCCCTCCCTCCCTCCCCCCTCCCTCCCTCCCTCCCTCCCTCCCTCCCTCCTTCCTTCCTTCCTTCCTTCCTTCCTTCCTTCTCCACATATTGGTTGTCAATGTAGCAAAATCATGTAGGTAGTGACAGTTATAATGTCTATCTTTTCTTGCATAGTAAAAAGATGTTTTTTTTCCTCAAAGACCTTAGGAAGCTCAGAGTTGGCCCTGAATGATATTTTTTTTTATCCTGTCAACTGGATGAAGGACTAATTTGCTTATACTGATCTCAGCATATTCCCTACATTTTTAGGCTAGCAGCCATGAAGTCAGTTTCATGCTATGGAAGGACTGGAGAGTAAACATGTTACGATGTGAAAGAACTCTAGGAATTCACTATTGAAAAATGGTTGGTGAATCAAAAGGTAAAGAAAGGGGGAGGGTTGGAATGAGGGATGAAGTGAAAGTCAACGAGTTCCATTAAAAACATGAAGAAAATGCATGGGATGTTAGACAGTTGTCTGGGAAAATGTGCTTATGAATCTGCAAGCCGGGGGAAGCCTAAATGATATAGAAAGCTGAAGTATCACAAATTAATCCTATGTGAACTAGATATGCATATCAGGTAGCACAAACATCTGTACTGATGGCATGACATCTGGCTCACTTATATGGGATATGATAGATTTCCCAACTTGTTCTCCTGGCATTGTTTCTTTCCCCTGTGAGCCGTTAGTCTCGCCAGGATATTTGCACAATTTTTTTTTTAAAAAAATGGATGTAGTTTCCACAAGCTACCAAAAGGCATGTTACTATTAGATGATATTATAATACCACTTTTACAGTTTCCTCGAGGGACGGACCTCAAATGACCTTCGGTATATAGTTGTGCGGTGGTGGATCATCTCAGAGCTTTTAATTTGAAGCTGATATTTCTATACAAAATGTCCATATAGTCTTCTGGCACCACTACCCCACCCCCAGCAGTAACCTCGTATTTCTCTTAGGATGTACTCAGAATGAAATGGAAATGGTTAGACTAAATAAATGATAAAACATCTGTATACTGACTTGTCTTACAATTCCAAATATGTGTGGTGTGGTTGTTATTGGCCACTCAAACACATTATAAACTCACATTATAAACACACAGTGTTCTTTAACATATGCCTAATGAACAATGCAGCAGGGATATGCTCAATAAGCAGTAATGCAAGAAGATCCTAGGTGCCTTGCCTTGCCTTGCCTTGCCTTGCCTTGCCTTGCCTTGCCTTGCCTTGCCTTGCCTTGCCTTGCCTTGCCTTGCCTTGCCTTGCCTTGCCTTGCCTTGCCTTGCCTTGCCTGAATGAAGTCATCATCAGAAGTAGGTCAAGTCGTATTAGTGTGTTAATGACATTCAGCTATGTATTTTGACCTCTAGTTGAGGAAGGGATGCTGTCAAGGACTTGTCCCAAACTGTTGGGATCTAGATAGAGAGGAAGAAACTTCTCAATCTAAAAAGGCCAAGTGGGGTTGGTATGTGAGCTACCCAGATCTGGGGTTTCTCCATCCTTAGATCTAAATGGAGATGAATTTCCACAAAGAGAATTGGTATCAAAGGAGAGATGGCAACTGTGTCAAGGAAGATCTTTGCCCAGACTCATGACATGTGCCAGTTGTGTCCATTCCTGAGCTAGAAGGTTCTTCTCATATTCCCACATGCCTTATATGTGGAGTACTGCAGAGCACCTATGTGGGACTGCCATGAAGACCATTCAAAAAGTTCACCTGTCCCAGAATGCAGGGACATGAGCATTCCTGGGACTTCTGTTACATGAGCTATAGTGTCCAGTAGGTTTCTAGGTGCAGTTCAGGATGCTAGCTATTATCTACAAAACCTATATGGAATAGGGCATAATTATTTAAAAGACCAACTCTGTCCTGCTGTTTCACGTTGACGAAGTCAACATGCTCAGGATCCCATTCATTAAGCAAGGTCATTGATGGAATCTAGGAGATAAGCATTGTCTGTCATGGCATGTTTTCCATGGAATAGCATGTCCTCACCCCCATTTCCAGATATTTGAAAAGCACTGATCTTGCCATCCTTTAAGCATGCCTTGAAGACCTGGTTCTTTCCACAGGCTTTGAGATAAATTTAGAGGTTTTCAGTGGGTGTTTCTTCCTCCGGGGCGGCCATTTTCCCCTTCTGTTCTCTTTGATGTTTTGTATCTCTGGTTTTTAATTCTGTATATTGCCTGGAATAATTGAAGAGTTTGGAGGCCTTACTAATGTAAAAAAACACACACAAAAAAGAATTGATCAATCTACCTATCTATTGTCATTTTCACAACTGAAAAATTTTCCATCAGTTTCCCCATTTTATGAACACTTTGCCAAGGTACACAAATTCATCTAGTCATACATTTTGGCTTTTTTTTTTTTTTTGCCAGCAAATGTATGGTTGTTCACTTCATTTTCATGTCAAATATAGCTACTTTGATTTTCTGTACATTAATTTTCAGATTCATCCTTCTCTGCATAATACGATGTGTCTAACATTCACTGTAAATCATTAGCATTCCCAGCCAACAGCACAGCATGATCTGTCTTCATAGACATTTCTGACCCCCAACAATCATACATTTAACATCACCATAAGCATTTATTTATCCATAAATACAACAAACAACCAAGCATTCAGCAACCTCACAATCATGTAAAATGTTCCATAGTTGAAGTGTATCCATAATCTATCCAAGTCTATCCAATTATATTTGTTATATGATTTCTCTAAATAATATAAAATAAGCATAAAATAAGCTTTCCACCTCACATCCCTTCATTTCTGAACTTTTATTGTTTACGTGAAGAGCAAAAATCTGTTTTACACACCCCTCAGCTTGCATTAAACTACAGTGTACTTCCAGATTTTGCTTCATTGTCACTTTTCATAACGTCCCAATCAGAATTCTGTCAAAAAATCTTTCTAGATATACTTAGTGATTTCATTCTCCTATACTGTAAGAACATTAGATTTAAAGGACAAGTCAACATTAATTAAGTACCCCTCACAAGAACCAAAATAGACCTGGAGAACCTGGCATGAGGTAACAGATACTTCCCCAAAATGATCAGAGAAACAACAAAGATCAAAGGAATTGAAATAAGGAGAAAGCTAGGTTTTGCTTTAATGACCAAGCAAGACGCAATTATGATATTAGTCTCCACAATATGCCAGCATATTTGCTGGTTCCTTCGGTGGAGTTGCATAACTGTGCACTTCTAATGGGAAACCAACTACTGCTCAGCTTGCATTAATATGGGGTAGTTGCCATGTTAACCTCCCATAATTTAATAACCTGGGCATCTGAATTAGAAGAGATTATGGTAGTGGTTTTTCCAGTGCAAACATGTTCTTCAGGTGGGATGTTAGGTGTTGCTATCTAATGGTTTTTAATAAAATGGAAAGACTAGACCATGTTACCATCCTTAATTGTACCTAGCCCTAATGCAGCAAAACCTGGAACCAGTCAACCTTGGCACATTTGACCAGTACATCGCAGGTACAACCAGAGCTCAGTTTTACTCCAAGCATGCTCATACCGTGCTTCCCCGAAAATAAGACCATGTCTTATATTTTTTTTGGAACCCTGAAATAAGCGCTTGACCTTATTGCCATGAGCTCAAAAGCCCATTTGGGCTTATTATCAGGGGATGTCTTATTTTGGGGGAAACAGGGTATGGTTCAGGGCAAGCTGGAGAACTGTAACCTAGAGCTTACCTTACATACCCACATAGTATTTCCTGCATCCTATCAAGTAGAAAAATACATGCAGCATTTCATTGTGGAACCATTTGTGCCAAGGGTCTGCTGTTCAATGAATTTATGCTGCAAGCCCGTGTGTTACTTCTATCCCCTTGGTACTTGCGATGAGTGGCCAGATTGGGCAATCTTTCCCTTCTCCAGCCACTGCAGCAGAACGAGCTGGCTCCCTCCATTGGTGACGGCTGGCCAGTTTTGATGAGTGCCAGTTTGTCTGACGGCAGTAGGTCAGGAAGCCTTAGTTCCAGCTGCTTACCGAACCGTGATCTTTTCTCCCCTAATCACTACCTCAGCTACAAAATGAATGGGTGTGAGCCTTCACCATCATTAGGAAAAATGATGACAATTAAATGTAATTAATAAACACTCTCCCATGACAGGACATATGCACGCTGTGTGCCTTGACTGGACCAAACATGGAAACTGGTACACCTCATTACCCAAATGAATTGATATTGCACAGCCCAACTTCCACGATAAATAACATACTTGAGAGACATCTTCTGATTTCTCATGCATATATATATATTCCCAACAACACGAGCATCTTTCTAGTTAGGGGTTATGAGAAGGCACATGGTTAATCACATCAGTCCAGATGGTTGGCTCCCTTCTTGCCAAGGAATAGTACTGAGTACCATTTTAATGTTCATTTACATAAGCTGAATGTTAATAAAGACCCCTGAATGCCTAGACTTTTCTTTGCTCGCCTCAAATCAACCTTGGATACGTCCTGAAATTTACTGTGTACATCTTAAGAAACACGCATTACCATTAGCCACTCAGGGCACATAACACATTGAAGAATCTCCTTTTTGATGTTAAAAGCCTTGCTGCCTTCAGTTATGACAATCTTGGCAAGATTTTCTCTGTGCGGTTGGTTCCAACATTAAAGGCCATTAAAGGCAAATTGCTTTTTTTTTAAAAAAAAAATTCTTTCAACTTGAATTTATACTAGGCACATTTGTATTCACACCCACATTTCAGTGTAAACAGTGTTTCTAGAAGTGTGTTGTTATTTTGGAGGTCATCTAGTCCAACCTTTTGCTCAGGTCAAGGTATGCAATAAATAGGGTCTCTGCAGGTTTATCCCCTGGATAAATATCTCTAAATCTTTATCTCCCAAGGGAAATACCAAAAAGAGTTCATAAGGAGCCTTGGTGGCGCAGCAGACTAAAGTGCTGTTAAGTAGCACTTAGCTGCCAGCTGTCTGCAATTACTGTGAGTTCAAATCTCACCAGGCTCAAGGTTGACTCAGCCTTCCATCCTTCCGAGGTAGGTAAAATGAGGACCCAGATTTGGGGGCAATAAACTGACTTTGTATAAAAAAGAACACCGCTTAGGGCGGGCCGAAAGCCCTACTAAGCAGGTATATACAAAAGTATGAAGGCTATTGCTTAGCATTGTAAGCCACCCTGAGTCTCCGGAAAAGGGCGGCATATAAATCGAACCGATCAACAATAATAATAATAATATTTAACCTTTCCAAATCTCATCTTCATATCATTATCCTAGCATTTTTCTCACAGGAGTATGTTCCGCTTTTTCGATAGACAAATGCCATCTTGCACGACCAAATGCAACATCAGGTCATTTCTGCATTTTTATAGAGATGGCTGTAGATCTATAGATTGAAACAAAGAAAAAAACCTGACAGACCAGCTTGTTATCTGGGCCTGATGTTGGTTTGATCTGTGTTCAGCTCAGCATCTGGGGGGCGGGCAGTATCCAATGTTGTCATTAGGAGGAGCAGACCTCACCACCATTTAACCTTTCTAAATGTGTAACTGAAATTCAGTCCCCTACAAATGACATAGTTTGATTCCAAGCCTATCCTTTGATGCAACAAAGAACAAAGTCTCTGACTGACTGAGAAAACTCTTTACAATTGTGTGGTACACCCACCGCCTAAAAATAACATCCCTGGATTCATGTGTATTTGATAAATATTATCGTGTTGCCAGGCTCCCCTTTTGGGAGAAGGTTACTGAGAACATGGTTGGTGCAAAGCTACAGAACATTCTGGAAGAAACTGATTACCTGAGGATACAGCCTTTTTAGTTCTTTTGGATGTCTCATTGGCCTTCAGTACCACTGACAATGGTACTCTTCTGGACCATGTGAAAACAAATGGCACAGTCTTGAGGGTGAGTGAGCCTATGTAGGACTTAACAGGAAAGTGTATGATTGAGGGATACAAATTGTGTTTCTTCATTTTTTTTCGTTCAAGGGCCTGGCCCAGGAAGAGAGACAAGAATACTGGAATGAAGTACTGGCTACATAGGTACTCCTCACAAAAGATACGCTGCACTTCACAAGAATTGAAGGGGATTGGGAGAGGGAGTTGGAGGGATTTAAATTGGGATTTTTAATGTTATATATTGTCTGGAGTCACTGTGTATGAGTTGGGCAGCTATATAAAACTGTTTAATAAATAAATAAATTCTCCAAAGCACCAGAGGGCAGGATGAGGAGTAATGGTTGTAAGCTTGCTAAATAAAGACCCGACCTAGATGTAAGGAGAAATTTTCTGACAGTGAGAGCAATTAAACAACGGAATAGATTGCCTCAAGGTGTTGTGGATGCTCTATCACTGGGTGCTTTCAAACATAGCCTGGACAACTATTTGACCAAGATGGTATATAAGATATTTGTCTTGAGTAGGGTTGGACCAGAAGACGTCTGAGGTCCCGTCCAGCCCCATACTCCTATGTTTTAGTAAGGACTTACTGTTTCTTCATTGAGATTCTTCAATGTATTCAGTATTGTCTGATGGCTTGGCACTGCCTATGGAAGAAGACATCCATGATTTCATGGGTGGTTATTGTTGGATGGGTAGGTAGAGACAGTACATCTTTGCCTAACTCGATTGTGAAGCATAAAAACCTTACAACAGTAAATCATGTCCTCAACACTGTTGTATAGACTACTCCAATCATACAATTGGAGCTGCCTTTAAAGCCCATCAAGAAGCTCCAGCAAGTGCAGAATGCAATGGTCCAGCAGTTGGCAGGTGCCATGAGCATGTTATGCATTGGATGGTCTGACCCCCACACTGACTTCCGAGGGCAGTTCCAAATTAGCTTTCCATAAAGTATTAAAACTAAACTGTCTCGGGAAAAACTCTGAACTCCATTGATTATTAGTGGCCTTTTATTATGGATGAGTTGGTTAGACATTTTTAAAAAATATATATTTGTTTAATTTATACCATGGATTTTTTATGGTATTTTCTTGAATATTTTATAAACCTTGGGAATCTTTGTAAGAGGTAAAAATCCAATAAATAAATAAATGCAATTAATTCATTGACTTGAATTATGCCCCCTGCAATCAGCAGAGCTTTAGCAGTTTTACAAGTATGCATGGCAACAATTCAATAAAACACCCACAGTAAAGGAAAAAAATCAAAACAAAACCCTATAAATCATTCTGAAATTAAACAGAAAAAATAATCAATCTCTCCATAACAACATTTCAAGTGCCGTAAGACCTACAGAACACTTTGATCTTTTATTGCTTCTGGAAGTTCAGGTAAATGGAGTAAATCTTGGAGGCTGTTCCTCAGAGTAAACACATTCACTAAAACCGTCTGTGTAATAGACTATGAGAATGACCTTGGAAGACTGGCGAAAAAGCTGCGGCCTAAACAACCATCATGCAAAGCATCTCAATCCACTGAAGGAGAGAGGGTGTGGGAAGTCTTTCAGAAGTTTTCTGCAAAGTAAAAGTAAGGGAGGGAGGAGTGTTTTCAGTCTTGCAAGAGTCTTGTTACTGTAACCTTATTTAGCACACAGCTCTACACTAAATTTAGTGTATGGCCATATGCTAAATAAATAAATAAACTGTAACCTTACAAAAAAGGTAGTGTTAGCATTCATGTCTTGCACTTCTTATATGGACTACCTTAAAACTCCCTTTTACCACCCTGTAATCCCTTAATTACCTAGGACCGAACTCTCAAGCATCTTCACCACTAGGCCACCACATCACTCTTGTATGGACTACCTTGAAGGGCTGATATCACCTAAGAGCCTCAGGCCACCCTAATTTTGCATTAGAGAGGCATACCCTAAAAATTTCTCCTTGGATTCATGGATCAGGAAAACCTCCCCTGAGTCTGTCCCCTCTCCAAGCTAATTATATCCAGGTCTTTCAATGGCTTCTTATAAAAATTACTTTCTAACCTTCTTGCCACCCTAGGCAGTTATATCTGAATGAGCTTCCAGCTTCCATGCACCAAGACAAATTCCTTGTGTGTCCAATCACACTTGGTCAATAAAGAATTCTATTCTATTCTATTCTATTCTATTCTATTCTATTCTATTCTATTCTATTCTATTCTATTCTATTCTATTCTATTCTATTCTATTCTATTCTATTCTATTCTATTCTATTCTAGTCAATGTCCTTCTTAAAGATGCAGTACCCAGAATTGAGGCATGGTCATCTGGTGCAGTCTGACCAGTAAGAATAGAACTATTACTTCTCATAATTTGGAAGATGCATTTTTATGCATGACATGCATGACATTTTGCATATAATGTTCATTAAATGAGATCTCCCAAAGCCTTTAAGATAAGAGAGACCCAGATTCAAGCTCAAGCTTATCCGCTGCCATGGAAGTGAACTAGAATGTGATTGTGGGAATGCTCGCAACAACATTCAACTCATGGTAGTTGAATAAGAAAATCACTCCCATAATTTCTCACAGAGCAATCCTCAGGATGGCAAGATTATTAAATTCTGGGTGGCATGGTAATCATCCCATATAAATGAAAGTTGAACAATTGCTGGATTTTCATCAGTTAGGCAAGTCCACTTAATATATGCAGGCATTACTATTGACTAATGTCATAAGTACTTCCGGCTTGGTTTTTAAAGCAGGGATTAAGAATGTGTGGAGAAACTGTTTTGACTTAAAAATGTCAGAGTTGGACATCCGCAAACTAATTAGGTTGTAGAGAAACCTATTTGTGGGCAGCACATTCCTATTTGGTTCCTGAGATCTGGTAGGACGGACATTGTTTGGGTCCCATCTATGAAGCACTGCCACCAGGTGGGACCCAAGAGGTAAATCTTCTCTATGTCATACTTGCCTTGTAAAAAACATTTCTCCTGAAGTTCAGGCCCCAAACCTACTGGCCATCCAGTAGTTTCTGAGAACCTGATTCTTACACACATAGAGACATAAACAAACACATACACACACAAAGAGAGAGAGGGAGGGAGGGAGGGAGGGAGAGAGAGAGAGAGAGAGAATGTTCAGAATGAAAGGTTGTGAATAAACTATGTGTTGGCTGCCCTTGGTTATTCTATCATTCTGAATTTTATTTTTCTGTTTCCTGAACTTCATTGTGTTTTATTTTTAATTCTTTGTTTTCTCATGCCTCTACAGATCATAAATGGCCTAGCATTGCTTTGCAAATTGTATGGCCATATCAATCAATCAATCAATCAATCAATCAATCAATCAATCAATCAATCAAATAATCAATCCCACATAGTAATTCAACAAAAGAGCCTTGGTGGCGCAGCAGACTAAAGCACTGTTAAGTAACACCAGCTGCCTGCAATTATTGCAAGTTCAAATCTCACCAGGCTCAAGGTTGACTCAGCCTTCCATCCTTTTGAGGTAGGTAAAATGAGGACCCGGTTCGTGGGGGCAATAAGCTGACTTTGTATAAAAAAGAACACTGCTTAGGGAGGATCGAAAGCCCTACTAAGCAGGTATATACAAAAATTATGAAGGCTATTGCTTAATGCATTGTAAGCTGCCCTGAGTCTCTGGAAAAGGGTGGCATATAAATCAAACCAATAAATAAATAAATAAATAAAATTCAACAAAAATATTGGATGCTTATCCCAGACCAAGGCCCTTTGTGTGTGCGTTTGTATGCAAAGGTTCTCATATTTCAGTTCATTCCATTCTAGTTTTAAAAACTGACAGTGGGAATTTTCATCATGTTTCTGGCACTGAAAAAGAAAAATTCTTTTTAATTTGGTACAAATCATGGATGTGTTATTTCCCCACCATAACTTTTCTGGGAGTTTCTCTTAGTGTAAACTTTCATTTATACATATGTAGCATGAAGGGTCCAAAAGATAGATTGATTATAGTTACTCAAACGGTGTTTTTTTTTATACCCCTTGGCAGGATTTATATATTGCATATGGTAGCTGTCAATTGTAGTTAACCGTTCCTTCCAATATCACCATCGCTTTGTAAACTTTTTATTTAGTTCCCCAACCATCTCTTACTGCTGCTTGCTTTTCCTTTTTACAACTCTTCAAATTAGTACAGGCCTCCAAGAGATAAAGCCACTTCTCCATTTTTGCAGTCTTTAATCCTGTTTTTTATCGGGCCTCTCTAGTCAAGAAGAACTGGAAATACTCCACCTTGTTTCTCTATCTGTGACATTGCAAAATTCCAAGGCACCGGATGCATTGATTGCATGCCAATGGACTAGGGACTGAGAAAGCTCCAGTTGTTGTGGCTCATCAGCAGCCTGTGCAGATTGTAGCTGATTCCGACAACGAGGAGGCTGGTGTGGTGCTGCGCCAGCAGCCTGTGCAGCTGGCACTCGAGTCGGACAGTGAGGAGGCTGGAGAAGATGTGGTGCCAGAGGCAGGGATTCAGCCAGGGCCTTCATAACCTCCAGAAGCTACTTTAAGTGAGGAGGAGGAAGGAGGAGGAACCTCTTCTTGATGCATGGGTGTGCAGAGCTGCCAAAAGGCAGGAGTGGCTCCTTAGGAGGAGGTCTCGAGAGAAAGGCTTGGGGCTAATTGGCCACTCCCTTAGCCTATTTAAGGAGGAATGCCAACTGAAGCTATTTGCAGGGAATAACCGTTCACTCTCCTTCATACTTTGACCTTTGTTTGTTGCAAATTGCTTCTGGGCTTTTTGCCAACCCTAGTAAGACTGTGATTACCTTATCTTAGGATTCTTGTAGCCTGTTAAAAAAGTTTATTAACAGCCTTTATTTGAAAAAGACTGAGTTATTTGAGTAAAATAAGCTTTGTATAGACTTTGTGTGTGCTGCGTTCTTTGGGGTCCGTAGCTGGGGCAGAACACCAGTGTAAAATATTATTAGGAATCAAAACCTTTTTTTTCCCGGCGGGTAGGAAGGCGGAGATAATATATTTTGAAGAGCAACATCCTCATTTGATGTTTTTTCTTTCAAAATCTCACCTTTCTTTTTCTAGCTCTTAACATAGAGAAGGAGGAAGTTAGAATGCCATTTGCAAGTTGAGCATTCATGAAAACAAGATGTGCTAGAAGGTTTGAGGCTGAATGGCAGTAGAAGACTTAAAGAAAACAAATCTATATTTTTTTTTTGGTAGATTAAGTACCAAATACATAGTCCCTATATCAACCTTGCAACTTTAAGATGTGTGGACTTCAAATCCCAGAATATCTTGGCCAACTAACACCCAGAAAACTGTCCACCCTAGCTGGGAACTCTGGAAGTCCACACATTTTAAAGTTATCAAGGTTGAGAAACACAGCTCTAATATTGTAGAGCAGGGGTCCCAAATCCCTGGTCCGGGCCATGCAAACAAGCGAAGCACCATCTGCAGGATGTGGGCAGCATGTGAAACCATGTCCTCTCTGGACCACGGAAAAACCTCTCTCCACAGAATAGGTCCCTGGTGCCCAAAAGGTTGGCGATTGCTGTTGTAGAGGAAACTCCTGACTCTACCAGATCAATTAAGTCCAGTGCCACCTGGAGGCCAAACCATGCAAAGACACTATTTGTGCACAGAATGTTGGTACCCATCAGATTAAATGTTGCCCATGAACCAGAAGTGGCACCCTAATAAAACTTTAATAACTCTTTCTTGTTTTGATGTTTGTGTGTAGAATTGCACTAAAATAGAGGGCTGTGTTGAATCTGTGGATCTCAATTTGAGTAGGTCTGGTGAAAAAGTACATTAAATGCACTTTCATGAATTAGATTCTGTTACAGTATAGCCTTTATTGTCATTGTACATCATTGTACAACAAAATTGGTTTTAGCCTCACTGGTGCAATCCATGACAAAAAATACAAACAACATAAATAGTATAAAGAATAATCCCTCTGCAAGTAATTAGCGGGGAAAAAGAAACAGAAAGAAAAAGAAAAACTAGTCATACGTTTCCACGTGTGTGTGGAGTGATTGTGGTTGTGTTTAAGAGTCTGACAGCCCAAGAATAGAAAATATTTTTAAATCTATTTGTTCGGCTGGCTATCCTTCGATGTTTTCTGCCCAATGGTAGAAGTGCGAAGAGACACTGATTAGTGTTATGTTATGTTATGTTATGTTATGTTATGTTATGTTATGTTATGTTATGTTATGTTATGTTATGTTATGTTATGTTATGTTATGTTATGTTATGTAGCTATAATGAATACAAATCTCAGAAAACATTCTCACCTCCTCAGAAAGTTGAATAATTTCTAAATATTAGAAGTTAATTATTAGAATGTTAGGATAGAATAGAATGGAGCTGGAAGAGACCTTAGAGGCAGGCCTGAGGAGAGAGGGGGTTCAGCTGGTACATTGTTCCAGGGCCCATGGAGCTCAAAGGGGGCCCATGAAGGGGAATTAAAATTTTTTTTTTTACAAAACCAAATTTTTAAAAAGAAAAACAATATTGGATATATACTTCATACTCTATACTTTGTGTGTATAGCAAAACCGCCCTGCAGCCTTGTTTGACATAACCTCATTAATCTGAAACTCAGTGAACAGTTATTTATGTAATTTATTGAATTTGGCTGTCCATGTGGATGACACACACACAATTTGTGTGGAAATGGTCTTTGGGTCTCTGCTGCACATGCACGGGGGGTGGGGCGCATGCGGGGGCGGACCACACGTGCATGCACAGGGGGCGTCGGGGCCCCTGCACGCATGCACGGGGGGCTGGGGGGGGCATATTAGTCTTGTTCCAGCACTTAATAATCCTCTCAGCAGCCCTGCTCGGAGGTCCCCTAATGCAGCTCCCTGCTCAAGCAGGAGAACCTATACCATTTCAGATAAGTGACTGTCTGGTCTCTTCTTAAAAACCTCTAATGATGGACTGCCCACAAATTATTTCTTACATTCTTCTACTGTATTGTCCAGTTTCTGACGTTCTGCATTCTTACCTAACAGTTGTACTGCAGAATAGTGCTAAGATCACAGTTTGATTTTTAAAAACTTCAAGCATGCTACATTTTCATTGTAGAGAAACATGTCTAAGTGGATAGAATAGATAATGACTGCATATAATATTTGCTGGTGTTTTCTAAGAAGTAAAAGGATGGAGGAATGAAAAAAGTATTCTGACCTGCCAGATCCAACTCAAAACCTGGGCTTTGGCCAAATCTGACACACCCTTCTAGTCCTCAAGATAAAACTAAAAGCAGGCAGAATGTTAGACAGGCCTAACTAAAGTTGAGCACTGGCACAGAACAGGCTTCATTTGGTAAACAATAAGTACTAAAAAGTGGGGATGTCCAGCGTCACTCATTCAATTGTGGCAAGGAAACATTAAGATTTTGTATTCTTTCTTTTGTAGTAGGTGAGTTTCCCAATGGAATCTTTCAGAAGAGAGGCCTTATTTCCTTCCTACATTGAATGTAGTTAAAAAGTTAAATTTGTTATGACTTTTATATTCAGCTTAGTCTCCCTGACCTTATGGTTAAGGAACTTCTAGGTTGGTAAACCTGGAAATTCACACGATACCCATCTTCTGTCTCCCAAATTTCCACCTTGACTTTTCATCTTTATACAAAGTAAGAAAGATCTCAAATTCTCTCATTTTTTGTCTGAAGCCTGATCATGTTTTTGTCCTAGTATTATACCATTAATTTTAATTGCGGTGTCTTGTTGAGATCTTTACTATCCAAAGCTCATAATTAGGCAGAAAGTAACATTGCAATATTTAAACAAAATTTGGACATTCTAAATCAAACTAAATGAAACAACAACAACTAAAACCTTCACAAGAATAGTGGACCTCTTCACAACAAGGTTTTCCATAATGTTCTATTTTCAAGAAAGTAACCCAGCAGCTATATTTAAACAGTATATTTCATTCCAGCAGAAGCTCATTAAAGCCAAGCAGAATATTATTGTATGCAACATATCCTCTGTTATATTTACATATTTCCTGAACAGGATGTCATCAAGATGCTCATTATGATAACGCATGAAATGCTAAAACATAGCTGCAACTGAAAAATAAACCAAAATTATAAATGGTGCAGTTTATCTGCAGGGAATAAACCTGGATGCAAGGATTCCTTTCCCCAAAATTGGTTGTGGGGAGCATTAAAATATAGACAAGGCACCAGTGCAAAACATACCGATGTTCAGTCCAATAATTGTTCTAAAATGGTTGTATCTTTATGTATTATTTATTCCTGAACCAGATGATCTTTCATTCTAACCTTTCTGTTTCTAACCTTCCTCTCCCCTCTGCCAACAATCAAATCTGGATCTCAAACTGGAAGCTACAACAACATATGATATAATGCAATGGTTCCCAACCTCTGGTCCGTGGACCGCTGTGGGGGGATGGACACGATGTCATCACAGGCGGTCCACGAAGGCTTGAAGAAATGTTATGATTTAAATCTTGGGTTAAGTCTTGGTGGTCTACGGCCATGGTCCATGGCCACAAAAGGTATTTAAAGGGGGGGGGTCTGTGGCAGGGGTGGGTTCCACTTATCTTTGCTACCAGTTCACAATGGGAGCGTGCGCTTCACTCACGCATGGTGCTTCTGCAGATGCACAGATCGCCTGTGATGACATCCAGGCGGGTGGGTGGAGCCTCCCGCTGCCAATACTACAGGTTCACAAGAACCGGACCAAACCGGTAGCAACCCACCACTAGTCTGTGGTGAAGAAAATGTTGAGAACCACTGATATAATGCATTAATTACTCTTTCAAGTTCTGTTAAGGCCTTTATTTGTGTTGCAACAGACCAGCCCTTTGGATATCTTCACTTAAATGGCGACTGCACTGGCTTCCCTAACCTGTAGGGGGCCCTCCTTAACTGTGGTGCAGAATTGCTTGCACATTGATCTTCTATTTCCATCCAATTTATAAAAGAGTAAATGGGGAGGAAGAGAGCTTGTGTGACCCTGAGCTTTTTGAAAGAAAAGGGAAAAAATATACATGCAATTTTTAAAAAAAACCATATTCGTGTTACAAGGTTTTTCTTGGTCAGATTAGATGTATGTAAAAAAGCTGTGTTAAAATATTTTTGCTTGGCACCAGATCTTTCATTATGAATAGATCTATTTAGTTAGATATTCTGGATTGTTATTCTCTGTGTTGAAATATCGGTGTTGATATAGGGGATAAATACCACCAGTTTTCAGAATCTCTGGTCACTAAAACAATATACCTTTCTTTCCAAAGGCACAAGAACTGCCTGATTAAAATTACTTGAGACTATATTTTTCACATATCCTTTTATATCATCTGAGAAAATAGATGCATAATTCGTATTATTTCTGGATGAATAAGCAAAAACGTGGGTAAATGTTGAGTTATTCCTAGAAAAGGATTCTTGCAGGCAAATGTATGGTGTTGGTGGCAAAATTTTGTTAAGTCTTTCCTTTTACAATCCTCAGCAATAGATTTATTTATTCTTATTTTATTATTAAACATATATGCCAGCTAACTCCTAGTGATTCTTAGAACTTGTTAAGCCTTCAGTATCAGCTTTGGGCCATGGGAGATTTTCTGAATCCAAATGGATTTATTTAAGGGAGGACAAAGTATCAGATGTGATCAAGGAGCTTTCAGAAAGCTGATGAAAGGATCCTTCCATGCCAAGAATGCTGAATGTGGAGGTGTCTACAGAAAAAAAAATGGTGAGGGAGACATAAAGTCAGATAGAAAGCCTCTCTTCAGAGGAAAGAGAGAGAGGAATAGAAGAAAGGGAAAAAGAGAGGAAAAAAGGGAGGGGAAATAAGAGTAGGAGAGAAGGTTAGAAAGGGAGGAAGGAATGGAGGGGGGAAGGAAGGGGCAGTAGAGAAGGAGTAGGAGAGGAGGAAAGACGAAAGTAGAAAAGGATAGAAGAAGGAGGGAAGAGAAAGAGAGGAGAGGAGAAGAAGAATTGTTGTAAAACAAGGGAGATTAAATGGTAGAAAGGCAATCCCGAGAATGGTTAAATTTAATGGTTAAATGAATGAATTAATATGAATGTTAAAAGGGAATATATATATGATTAACAATGGATAAAATAAGATAACTAATTGAAATAATGTTAAGAAACTAGGATTTGAGGGCAGATGGTGATGCTGTTTATATAATAAGTATAGAAATATTAAGATAAGATAAAAAAAGTATGGAAAAAGAATATTTTGGCAAAAATGGTAACTATGTAAAATGAAATTGGATATGATAAGTTGTATAAGATATGATACGGTCAATACTCTGTTCATAAAATGTGTGTGTGTGTGTGTGAAAGAAAAAAAAATCAATAAAACTTGATTTAAAAAAAAACAAGAAAACCTCTCTTCAGCATACCTGTATGTCTCACTGCCCAGGGAGAAATTGGTATGTTTGGAAGTGGAGTCCTACAAAGCAGCAGATCTCTGGGGATCTTTGCACTAGGATGCAATGGATGGACAGTTATGGATAGATCATAGTCCCTTATGATAGATTAACTTGCTGTTTCTCAATCTCAGCGACTTCAAAATGTGTGAATTTCAACCCCCCAGAATTCCCCAGAATTCAGTGTGCTGAAGTCCACACATTTTAAAGTGGTTGAATTTTTAAGAAGACTGCTTTAGCACATTCAAGACAAAATCTAGCAGGTAGACA
Organism: Pantherophis guttatus; assembly: GCF_059756535.1. Taxonomy (NCBI): domain Eukaryota; kingdom Metazoa; phylum Chordata; class Lepidosauria; order Squamata; family Colubridae; genus Pantherophis; species Pantherophis guttatus. The sequence continues at coordinate 214,541,480 of NC_142063.1, forward strand.
GTGCTGAACTACCATACTTTCTTTCCCCATGTTCTTGAGGGGTTACTTCTTCATGTGAGGGGAAGATAAACTGAGCTGTGGAGATTTTGCTTTTGTTTTGGGATCAGTTCTGGGAAAATTTTAAGTGTGGCTGACATAAGATTCTGAGATGCAAAACCTCTTCTCCTTCACCTTTGATGTTGAATTCTGTTCCTAGGATTGCTAGTCAGAACTGGATTCTCAGTTCCTGATTTTACCATCATGTCCCTAAGTTAAATGCCTCAACTCCAGAGATATGTATTGTTATTTGAAGTATTGGTAACTTACCTTATTGTAAGCAGAGAATTGTAGGGATGTTTTAAAGAGTGCTAGACCCGAGACTGGAGCAGTCCCCATTTTTGAGTTCACATATTGTGAAAAGCCTTTATAAAGAATTCCAAAAGCAGTCTTGAAGACATCCAATCATTCTTGCTGAGGGACCAGCTACAAAACATGCAACATGAGAGACAAATAGAGGACAAATACATTCATTTTTCTTCTACTAAATAAAATATATTTCAAATTTCTATCTGTGAAGGCCGCAAAGTCAGATTTTTAAGTGTAATTGTCACAGTTGCACGCTATGCACTTTATCACAACAACGGGGAAAGAAAGGAGTATGTCACACCTTATGAGCTTCCGAATGAACCTGCTTGCACCAAGGTGTGAAAAATGTGTGAGAAACTGCAGAAATTTAGCTAAGGTAAATGAGAAGGGCGGTGGCACAGATGACAATGTGTCAGTGTTGTTGCATGTCACACAGATGTGTGGGTGGGAGCCAAAGTGCTGTATGTGTGGGTGGATTGAACCAGTTTGTAAAAGGATGTCAAAGCTCTTGCCTTGGACTGATTTTATAAGAAACAGAGAAACTGCTGCTTTCTAGCAAAATAGAAATCAGAGGGTGTCTGCAATTAATAAAAATGCATTGTATACATTTTTAATATATAAAACATTATGAATGCACACCCCTTGTCTTAAGTTATCTCTGTGCTAAACAAACAAACAAATAAACACTATAAACATGCTTGAGGGAAAACTCGCTTTGGTTGTGTTTGAGGCATTCTGGATGGGTGGCATAGAAGTGCAATAAACAAACAAACAAACAAATGAATAATATAAACATGCTTGAGGGAATTTTGGCCAACATGTGACAAGACCAGTTGGGACTGTCCTCATCATTACCAAGGAGTGTTGCCTACAACAAAAGCAAAACTAATACTGGTGATGTGATCTATTCTTCCTTTTTTTTTTTTTGAAATTTATTAAAAGTATGATGTTAAAATTTCAGCTGAACCAAGCCACTGTACGCGATACTGAGCTACGATATATATATTGGCCTAACTGCTTATGATAGCAATTTATGGAATGTAAGAGGAATAAATGGTAAGGAACCTGAATGAATGAAAGAAAGAAAAATAGATATGTGGTCTGACTGTGAAACCAAGAGAAAGGAGATCTTAATGAAGGTGGTTTGTGCTATAGAATTGGTGTCTACTTGCAGGGAAGTGAAACTATAGATTTATGCACTATTTAACAAAACTTTGAACCCACTATGCTGCTAATAGATTGTGGGTGGTAAACAGCATCAGAAATAAAAATCACATAATACTAATAAGCTAGTAAAGCTAATTAGGAGTGAAAGAGCTCCAATGTTGTTCAGAAACTATGAATTGATGTCATCTGGGCCATTGGTGTGTGAAATTAGTAATCTCTTGGTTGGTGACAGTAGGCTGTTAAGAATGATGGTGGAAAAAGATAGGACTGGGGGAGGGTGGAACTGTGTAATATTTGAATAAATGCTATAGTATGAATGGTTGTAGTATCAAAATTCCTTGTCTAGAAACCTCTCCCGCAGATCCACACAATGCCTCTTGACTCATTGTGTAATGCTTGGTAGTTCTTGCTGTCACCAATTATCTTCTTAAGCTTTGCTGACTGGGGAATTCTGGGAGCTGAAATCCAGACATCTTAAAAATTGCTAAGGTTGAGAAACACACTTCGAATTGGCCTTTTTAGTCACACCAGATGCTGTTTTAGGACCTCTTTCCAGAGCACGATACCATAGTCTTTTGAGACTGAAGGTTGCCAATGGATGAGAAACACAGTTTTAGATGGATGCCTGTAACTGGTGTCTTTCCACTAAATTTGGTGGGGGAGAGAGATAGGGATCTCAGAAGCTGCGAACTTCATTAGTAACTAAAAGGGGAAAAAAGGATTAAAGGTGAATATATCCTATAATCACATCCAGGGGTGGTATTGACTTTCCTTTGCTACCGGTTCGCAAATGTGAGCATGTGCGCTCGCTTTGCTTGTGCGTGACATCTCTGAGCATGCGCATCAAAAACAGGACGTGATGATGTCCGGGCAGGTGGGCAGAGACTCCCGCAGCTGTCGCTACCAATTCGCCCAAACCGGATAGAACTGGCTGAATACCATCATTGGTGACATCTCATGATCCTGTAATGTTGGGCAGGGCCAGTAAAATCACCCTCATCCTGTCCACAAAAAAGTACCGGTAAATAGAAAGAAGTAAAGAATTCTTTAAAAGAAAAGAAAAAGCATAAAAAGTCCTTTAAATAGTTTATAGCAGTGGTGAAATCCAAATTTCTTTACTACCGGTTCTGTGGGTGTGGCTTGGTAGGCGTAGCAGAAGAAAGATACTGCAAAATCTCCATTCCCACTCCACTTCAGGGGAAGAATATTGCAAAATCCCCATTCCCTCCCCACTCCTGGGGCCGGCCAGAGGTGGTATTTGCTGGTTCTCCGAACTGCTTAAAATTTCCGCTACTGGTTCTCCCGAACCTGTCAGAACCTGCTGGATTTCACCCCTGGTTTACAGGCAAAACAATCAGTTGTGGAAGATATGAAATATAGAGCTGCTCAAATTACAGAATTCTTCAGAGAAGAGCCTCCAATAGAATATATATATATATATGAAAATATAAGCTTCTAAGCAGAACCTCATTTTGCTGATTGACTCTTATTTAAAAAGCCACTCCAATGCAAAAAGTTGTCAGTTTGCAGAGAATACACCAGTGATGATTCTGGATCACCACTGTCCAGAAACTGATCTTGGACAGTGTAGAAAACTAAGGAAGATGTTCTTGATGGAAATATGCAAAAAATCATTAACTTAGCTAACGGGCTGAACACTTTAAGTCCTGAGAAATGATATAATATTCGGAAGCAGCTCAGGCAGCCACCAACCTGATTCACTGGAGAATAAAAGGTAGGGGGTAGGCGTAACACAACCAGGTTTGCTAGGTTCTGGTATTATAGCTCATATTAATGAAGGTAGTTTTAGTCTCTCTGTGAAGTTGATTTCCTGGCCTGTCTTATCTAGTAGAAATGCCGGATAGAAACAGCCATCACTTAGAGAAAAAAGATTAGACTTAAAAACATGCATAGAAAAAGAAATTAAACATAAGACCATTGTTAGCTAACTTTTTCTTGCTCGTCTAAAGGATAGATATCCCTTGGAACAGATGTTCCTGTTACTTATTTTCGAGGATCTGGCCCAATAACTCCAGCACACAAAACAGATGTTGGATCAGTAAGTATTTATTTACAACATGTCTATCTATTACAGGTGATCAGCTGGAACTGAACTCCAGACCGCATGGATAGAGCTTATATACCTTGGAGGCGGAGTTAAGGTGAGGAGGGGTCAAGAGGTGAAGGGACCTGTGGGAGTTAACCCTCGTGGTGGGTTTTTGCCTCGTGGTGTGGGCATATGGGTTAGGCATTTATATTTGACAGTTCCTCCTATGTCTTTGTTATCTGGAACATCCTTCTTCCTGTAAATTGCAACTTTAATCAAAGATTGGAGGAAAATCTTAGCTCACTCTTTCTGCCTTGCCCTCATTCCCTTTCAGCATCTTGTCGATCTCCTTCCAGCTGGGGAGGTGAACTGCCTACAGTTTCAAAACAAAAAGGAGCCTTGGTAGTACAGTGGTTTAAAGCACCCTGTTATTAACACAGCTGCCTGCAATTACAGCAGGTTCGAATCTTACCAGGCTCAAGGTTGACTCAGCCTTCCATCCTTTCTAAGGTGGGTAAATTGAGGACCCAGTTTCTGGGGGCAATAAGCTGACTTTGTATAAATATACAAAAAGTATGAAGGCTATTGCTTAGCACATTGTAAGCCGCCCTGAGTCTCCGGAGAAGGGCGGCATATAAATCAAATTTAAAAAAAAAAAAAAAAAAAAAAAAGCTTTTCCACTGAAAAAGAAAGTGTTTGGGGCAGGGGTGAGTTCTACTTACCTTTACTACTGGTTTGAAATGGGGCCTCACGCAGAAGCTTCCTGATGATGTTGGGGTTGGTGGGCAGAGCCTCCTGCCGGTTTTACTACCGGTTCTTACAAACCAGTCTGAACCAGGGGCAACCCACCACTGGTTTGGGGGAATATCACCTTTTGCTTATATGCTAAAATAAGCATTTCTGCTTAGGAAGATCCTGTTTGAAGCAGAGCGATGTATAGTCCACCTCTGAGAAGCAGATGCCAATGTTATGGATGCCACATGGCATCACAATAAATGCAGTCTGGGTGGGAAATTGTTCAGGTAACTGACAAGAAAAGGATAAACCGAAACAAGGAGGAAAAAAGTGGTTGGGCCACTTCAAGTCCAGGAATGAATGAGAATGGTAGCTTACAGGTGAGCATCTATTTAGAAAAAGGCCAGTTTGATTCAAATAATATACATGAATACATGGAGTGGATACGAAATGTAAAGCATGATCTGATTTTTTGTGATGGAAGACTGAAACAATAAGTGCAGGATATAGCAGAATAACAGCATTGGAAGGGACTTTGGAGGTCTTCTAGTCCAACTCTTACTCAAGCAAGAGACCCTATACCTGTGATGGTGAATCTTTTTGGCACCGAGTGCACAAACTAGAACGTACACGTGCCGGAGCGCCAGAAAGCCGAAGACTAGTTGGCCGGTGCACATGCATGCACCAGCCAGCTGATCTTCAGGTTTCGGGTGCTCCAGCGTGCACAAAGACCAACTGGTGATGCTACGCGTGGTCACAGAGAGGGCTCTGTGTGCCACCTCTGGCACATGTGCCGTAAGTTCACCACCATGGCCCTATACCATTCCAGACAAGTGGCTGTCCACTCTCTTCTAAAAAGCATTCAGTGATGGAGCACCCAAAACGTCTAAAGGCAAGCCGTTCCACTGGTTAATTGTCTTCACTGTTAGGAAATTTCTCCTTAATTCTAGGTTGCTTCTCTCCTTTCTTCTTTTGCCTTCTGATAAGGCAGGGAGATTCTGAATGTGGGCATATCACTTTTGGGTAGAGTCAGAAGTAGGTTTTGGGGGAAATGAATGTGGGATAAAAAAGAGAACGAAAGTAGAAACATTACAGGAAGGGAATATTGGAGGCCCATGTGAAAAGCTGTTCGAAGCTAGAATTGTCTCCTTCCAAAAATAGGATATGGAAGTTGCTTAGAACAGAACAAGAAAAGAAAATGTGTCACAAATTATGACAAAAATGTGGAGAGTTACACTTAGCAGGAAATATGGTTGGAGGAATTGTGGATGTGAGAAAAAAAAGTATGGACTAATGCGAACAAAGAGAAAGTTACAGTATGAGATAAATAGAGATGAAAGAAAATTACCAAATGGATGTTAGAAGGAACAAGGAATGGTTAACATTAAAAAAAAAAAACAAATAGAAAAAAGGGATATTTTTTAATGAAAATAAAAAGTGTTTTGAATGTGGGTGAAGAGGATGAAACAAGGAATGTCCAGTAGAATAATGATGATGGCATGATTAGAATAATTCAGGCAACGGTATTCCCCCTGAAATTATAGAAGTGAAAATTGGTGTTTGGGGAAGCAAGATAGAAAAAGTATTGATGCTTATGAAATTTGGCATTAGGGGAAAACTCCTGAGAATACCTCAGACAGCCGAGAAAGGCAACAAACGGATCCTTAAAAAAGATAAGCCCAGAGTTGTAACTCAACGAATAAATTATTGTACTTTAGACACATTAAATAAAGGCCTAGCTCTCTTGAAAAGTCTGTAATGCTGGGCCAGATGGAAGAAAAGAGAATAAGGGGAGGACCAGCCAGGTAAGTGAACTGAGTTATAGTGACAATGGATACACCATTGGGAAACTTGAAAGACCAGGTTAGAAACAAATCATCATCGAGAAAATCTGTGTGGTTAACGTTACTTGATGCACACAATCAATCAAAATCAATCAATATACCGAGGGCTGTAGGAAATTAAAATTATCCTTATCCAGATGGTATAGATCACGACCCTAACAAACTTTAAGGGGCAAAGATTGGCTTTATGAAGCAGAAACAGAGAACTTAGGGGTTTCAGGAACTGCAGAAATTCTAACTTTTTGGACCAATGCTCTATAATAGCCAATGCTTGAAGCTCTCTAAAAAAGTTCCATACACTTAAGGATCAAAATTCCAATTTGGAATTTTAGAATGATTGTTCCTTAACTTTAATTCCACCCCCCTCCTACTTCTCTTTCCCACAGGTCTGTTTTTTTTTTTTTTAAGACAAAATGATAAAGTAGAACATATGTTTGTTTTTGAAAGGAAATCTCAAGAAAATAAAACCAGTCTTCTGAGTCATTTTTATACATTTCTTCATATGTTTTAAAAAGTTTCTAAAGGGAAGATTTTTCCAGAATGTTATTAGCATAAACCCCTGGTAGAGAGAAATCTCCCAGTAAAAGTCAGTTTTGGGTTACAACAAAATTGTTTCCAGCTCACCCTTTGCATGATTTTTGCATGCTTCTCCTAGCCTATTTGTTACTTCTCATTTACAACACTGCATTTCCAAAGTTTGCTTCTTTGTCCTAAATTGGGTACAGAGAGATGTGTCACCAGCTGAGGACAGCAAGAAGTGACATGGACTGTATATCAAACAGGGACAATTTCATTCTGAAATCCACTTTTTTTTCCAATTTTGTGTCCTCCAGAGGTGTTGAATGATAGGTTGTTGAAAAAGATAGTTGCAGTCTTATTGAAATATGGAGGGAGAAATCAGGCGATGTTCATCTTAGATCTTTTCCATTTTAAGCCTATCCATCCTAATGCATGTAGATATAGTAGTTTTTTTTAAGGGGACGCAGTGGCTCAGTGGCTAAGATGCTGAGCTTGTCGATCAGAAAGGTCGGCAGTTCGGCAGTTCGAATCCCTAGCGCTGCGTAATGGAGTGAGCTCCCGTTACTTGTTCCAGCTTCTGCCAACCTAGCAGTTTGAAAGCATGTAAAAATGCAAGTAGAAAAAATGCAAGTAGAAAAATCTTGGTGGGAAGGTAACAGCGTTCTGTGCGCCTTTGGTGTTTAGTCATGCAGGCCACATGACCACAGAATTGTCATCAGACAGTGCTGGCTCTTCAGCTTAGAAATGGAGACAAGCACCGCCCCCTAGAGTCAGGAACGACTAGCATGTATGTGCGAGGGGAACCGTTACCTTTACTTATAGTAGTTTTCCTTCATTCACACATTTACACCATCTCCTCTTAAAAAAAGACTCTTATAATAAGACATTTGCGTGCCTCTCTCTGTAACTGTAGATGCGCTTGTGCACCTATGGAAAAAAAAGGAAAAGGGATGCAGTAATTCATAGAGATAGAGACAGAACTTTCTTGCAATGATGAAGTAATGGGGGGGGCAGATTTTCAGTTTTTCCTTCTTTTCCCCATCTCCCTCTTCCTGCACTTATGGAGAGCCTTGGGTGAGTTGCATGGGGACCTTTGGCGGGGAAGGGAGAAATAACCAGTTATTGCCTTCATTCATTGGAAGATATAAGACTCTAGAACAGTGGTTCTCAACCTGTGGTCCACAGACCGCTGGAGGGCAGTGATGTCATCACAAGGGGTCCATGAAGGCTTGAAGAAATGTTATGATTTAAATCTTGAGTTAAGTTTTGGTGGTCCGTGGCCATGGTCCAAGGCCACAAAAGGTGTTTAAAGAGGGTTCGTGGTGAAGAAAAGGTTGAGAACCACTGCTCTAGAACATATCGCTCTACTAACAGTAGGCTATGAGCTTTGGTGGCCCAGTAGTTAGAATACAGTATTGCAGGACTAATTCTGCCAATTGCCAACAGTTCGATTCTCACTGGCTCAAGGTTGACTCAGCCTTCCATCTTTCCGAGGTTGATAAAATGAGAATCCAGATTGTTGGGGGCAATATGCTGACTCTGTAAACTGCTTAGAAATAACTGTAAAGCACTGTGAAGCGGTATATAAGTCTAAATGCTATTGCTATTATGTTAGTTTGTCCTTGATCATTTCATTCATCAGACCCATCACTGCTGCCCTGAAATCAGGCTGGTAACAACTGCGTGTGAGCCTGCAAATAATGTTCCAGAATATTCCACACAGAACAGAAAAACAGCCATTTCCTGACTTCACCAGAAAAGTTAAAATCAGAAATGTGAATTGCCAAGCCAATTAATATCTGAAGCCTTCAAATATTGCTCATTGTTCCATTCCGATCAATGTTCCCTACAAGTGTTCCTTAATAGAATCCCCCTCTTGAGGAAGTGATAGAAAAAGCTATCAAGAAGCTTTCTCTCAACAATCTTTTTTTCTCCTCTCTGTTTTCTGCTGCATAAATCATGGTTTGGAAATCAGACAAGGTCAGTGTCATGGGAACAGGACAAATTAGGTTGCCAGGCAGTTCTGGTGATGCTCTCAAGAAGTGTTGAAGGGCTCTTAGGCTCATTCCCTCCCTGCCTGCTTTCTGGTGTTGATGGGGTGTTCTAGTTATTTAATTACAGCATTCATTAGCCATTTTTCATCATTAAAAATGATCCCAAAGTAAAAGATGCAAAATGGGGGAGAAAAAAAAACACACCCTCCAATGAAATAGCATGCAGCATCTTTCCTGGTGCTTCAGCGTACCTCCTTCAGTTTGACCTTCTCATCATGCCTGTGGTGGTTTCCAAACAGATGCATTGAAAATAAAAAGGTAACACTCTTTCTTCTGCAGAACAGCATATATTTATGTACTTAGAAGTTATATAAATTCAACTATTTTTGGATACTGGGAATGTTCTCAGTTGGACACTGTCACTGTCACTAATCCTGTTTTGGATGTTGGACTTCCTTATAATGTTTCCCTAGATTAATTACTTCTCAGGGCTCAGTTCCCTGCACCACATAAATAAAGATTAAATATATGAGCTGTTTTTAGGGGGCGGGGGACTCATCTTGTTCAAATATATTTTAATGTATGTTCAGAGAAGTAAATAATAATAATAAAGTGCAATACAATAGAGAGTACGCAATGATGAGACTCACTTTGAACCAGTGTTGGGTTGCCCCCGGTTCGGACCGGTTCGGAAGAACCAGTAGTAAAACCAGTGGGTGGCCCCGTCCATAGCCCCGGATGTCATCATTGGTGATCTGCACATGTGCAGAAGCGCGATCCTGTTGCGAACTGGTAGTAAAGGTAAGTAGAACCCATCCCTGCTTTGAACCATTAATAATGATGGCTTCTCTAACCTCCCTTTAACCACATGTTTCATTGGGTTTTAAAACAGGCAAGATTATGCTATTGTGCCACAGTAAATGAAGACAGAAAATGGAAATAAGCTATCAGATTTGTCTAATGCTTTGGGTAGAGCACTTTGATATGATAATAAGAGAGTTACAAATGTATCCCTCACTATTTTTAGCTGGTAGTGTATCTGTTTAGAAGACAAAGATAGGTTTAATAGAAAAGCATATTATGGCTGTGGTGCTGGCTGAAAGAATAGGACCCTTGGATGTCAAGTCAAAGCCCAGAGATGCCACAGTGAAATCCAACCGAGTCCAATCCAGTGATGGGTTGCTCCTGGTTCAGTCCAGTTCTTGTGAACTGGTAGTAACGGCGGCAGGAGGCTCCGCCCACCCGCCCTGACGTCATCATGAACGATCTGTGCATGCGCAGAAGCTTTGATCTGTGCATGCTCCCATTGCGAACTGATAGAACCCACCCCTGGTCCAATCCCTTATTTACTTACACCTAAATATATGGTGGAATCTCCAGCTAGAGTACTTCAACTTTTACTGTCAGAAGGGGATTGAGATTAGTGTCCTTGTACAGCAGGAAGTGATGCAGACCTGACTTCCTCCAGAATTCCGGAAGCCCTTATCTGGCTAAATGTCTGTGAAGAATCTTGGTCATCTGGGTCATAGTGGTCTCAAAGGTGCTTTTTCAAAAGACAAGTGGACTGGTTTTTGTTTTTTTTTAATTTCCAATTTATATACCGCCCTTCTCCCTGAGGACTCAGGGCGGTGTACAGCCAGAATTAAGAACACGAAATACAAATATTAAAAAACAATTAATATATATATATATAAATTTGGCCCAAAAATTAAAAATCACAAACCAATTTAAAACTTTTAAAAATTTCTTCTTAAGCCAGCCCAGCTTGCTGGAAAAAGTGGGTTTTAAGGACACTGCGGAAGGCACTGAGGTCTTGGATTCTCCTTATCTCTGGGGGTAACTGATTCCAGAGGGTAGGTGCCCCCACAGAGAAGGCTCTCCCCCTGGGGGTCACCAGCCTACATTGTTTGGCTGATGGCACCCTGTTTTGTCGAAGAAGAAGAAGAAGAAGAAGAAGGAGAAGGAGAAGGAGAAGGAGAAGGAGGAGAAGAAGAAGAAGAAGAAGAAGAAGAAGAAGAAGAAGAAGAAGAAGAAGAAGAAGAAGAAGAAGAAGAAGAAGAAGAAGAAGAAGAAGAAGAAGAAGAAGAAGAAGAAGAAGAAGAAAACTTCATCACAATTGAAGAAGCTACTTGGATGAGAAGTGAAAAGTCTTCTTCTTCTTCTTCTTCCTCAAGAAAAAAACCCCTAGTCCAGTTTACCTTTTGAAAAAGCACATTTGAGACCTTTATCTGATTGTTTCCAAGAGAGTGCAGTCAGTCAAGTAAGATTCTTGTAAATAGGTAAGCAACAATAAAAAAGTAACTCTGATCAGCACACAATATCTCTCTAGTTCCTTCTGCCTGACAAGTAGACAGAATCTTGCCAAATTAAAGCTGTAACCTTCTACCTTATTAGATACATCCTGAAAGATTCCAGCTTGTGGCTACTATGAATCTCTTCTTCCCTCTCCCATCCAGCTCTGGACTGCACAATTTCTTAATCCAGGCTTCTGTCTGGGAAAACTCTGTATTATCCTTCCTTCCTTCCTTCTCCTACAGGTACACATTCCAAAACATTGGATCACTCTTCGCTTGTCATCTTTAAAAGCCCCACTTTTTTGCTAAGCAAGGTAATAAGCAGCTCAAAACTATAGGACTTTACTTCTGCAAAAACATAAACACAGGTAGAATGTAGAACTGTGCATAAAATGGAATACCAAAAAAATGGAATTCAGAAACAGGATAGTTATGTAAGCATCTAAGGCAGGGGTGAAATCCAGCAGGTTCTGACCAGTTCTGGAGAACCGGTAGCGGAAATTTTGAGTAGTTCAGAGAACTGGCAAATGCCACCTCTGGCTGGCCCCAGGAGTGGGGAGGGAATGGGGATTTTGTAGTATCCTTCCCCTGGAGTGGAGTGGAGATTTTGCAGTATCCTTCCTCTGCCACGCCCACCAAGCCACACCCAGCAAGCCACGCCACGCCCAGCAAGCCACGCCCACAGAACCGGTAGTAAAAAAAATTGGATTTCACCACTGATCTAAGGCAAGGTGGGGAAAACAATGGAAATTTTTTCAGAAAGGAAATGTTATTTAGTAAGTTCTCCTGCATAAGAGCATTGCATGTCTATGGAGAACTGAAGAAGCTTCTTGGATGAGAAGAGAAAAGTTTTCAAGGAAAACACCAAGAAAGTCCAGTTGCCTTTAGGAAAAGCACCTTCGGGATAAGAGCATTGTATATCTAAGTCAAATCTACAACGTGGATTGAAGACAGAAAGAATATTTTAGTTCTCGGTTTGTTCTGCCTTCTCAACTTGCTTCTGATCTCATCCAGCCATGGCTTTCAGACCACATTGTTTTCATCCAAACATACTGGAGTGAATTATAAATGAGATGCATTTTAAGGATTTCCATGCACAGTAGGCTACAGGCAATTCTGTTGTTTATCGTTACACTTTTTCTGTGTATTTTTTTGAGTTGTAAACGAGATCACCACATTCTGGAAAGTATACATTTATGTCTGCACAGACATTTGTATTCGTTTACATTTTCTGGAAATCTGAGGTCATTACATTCATGAGAAATTTCCCCTCTTAGGAACTGCTTCTTCAATCTCTGACCTACAGGTACAGATCTGGGGATCCTGCTTTGTGCAATAATCTGAGGAATAACTGAGCAAAACACAGGTAGTTCTCGACTTACAAGAGTTCGTTCAGTGACCATTCAAAGTTACAACGGCACTGGGAAAAAAAGTGACTTATGACCGTTTTTCACAGTAATGAATTTTGCAGCATCCCCGTGAACATGGGATCAAAATTGAGACGCTTGGCAACTGACTCATACTTATGACTGTTGCAGTGTCCCAAGGTCACATGATCACCTTTTGCAACCTTCTGACAAGTAAAGTCAGTGGGGAAGCCAGATTCACTTAACAACCCTGTTACTAACTTAACAACTGCAGTGATTCCCAGTTAACAACTGAGGCAAGAAAGGTGGTAAAATGGCACAAAACTCACTTCACAAATGTCTCACTTAGCAACAGAAATTTTGGGCTCAACTGTGGTCGTAAGTCGAGGACTTACCTATATACAGCCTGCATCTACAATGTACATTCCCTGACTGGGCAGCAAACTGAATAGTACTAATCTTTGTCATTTGCCAAATGAGAAGTGATTCTTTAAATACAAAGTAAAGGTTACAATGTCCATAATATCATGCAGAAGTGATCCAGCCTCTTTCCCCTTTTTCTTTTTCCCTGGAGTAAGAAGATATTCTAAATTAAGCACAGAAAGCCACTTCCTAGTGGGCCTATGACTCAGATTTCTTACAGCAATATTTAGAAAATTCACATTCTACTCTGATTTATACTACATACATTGTCAGGATAAAAAAAAAATATACAACGTGCAAGTAAAAACAACCCTTGTCATTGTGAAATATATACCTGTTTCACTGTATTTGTAAACTGCTTGTCAAAGCAGTTCACGATAATTAAATACACACTTTAAGACATAAGTCAGAAAAATATACAAAAGTTTTTACAAATGTTGTTAAATTTACGGTACATGAATAATTAGTGATAACTTAAAACATGCCAATATGGGCTAACATAAAAATAAATACCAATATCCTTGATAAATATATGTAGATAAATATAAAATTTGGAATAATCTTGATGAAAACATATTTAGCATTTTGTCATATGGCAACGAATGATATACGAAGTATGTACTTTCTGTCTATTGGTATGCTGCCCAGAATCACACATAGTTTATGTTGGGCAGCCATTCACCTGAATAAATAAAATAAGTAAATATGTATAATGAAGTAGATCCTCGCATGGACATATTAGCAGGTGAATTTGGAAACCAAATACTAAGGAGAATGTAGCCCTTTAAAATGAAAGATGCTCCACTGTAAATTAATGGCTAATTAATCAAAAGGAAAAGTAGAACTAAGGAGATTTTCTCAACAAAGGAGGATACAACTCTGAAAGATGGATTCAAAAGAAGCAAATTAACCACCAAGCATTCCTCAAAAGATATGCCCTCTGTTGTTAAGCCAATCAGCGTAGAATCACACGGTGAGTTTTTGCTCAGTTTTCACTGAAAAACATTCTGAGCATCCAGAACATCTATTGGCTATTGATACCATTGACTCTAGCAGGGGTGTCAAACTCAAGGCCCATGGCTGGATCCGGCCTGTGGGGTGCTTAGATCTGGGCCATAGGGCTGCCCTGGGAATAGCGAAGGACCGACCCGCGGTGCCTCTGCCAGCAAAAACAGAGCTCGGGAGGGCTGCGCGCGACTCTCAGGCCACTATAGGTGCCCCCAACACGAGTGATGTCGAGCTGGCCATGCCCCCTCCCCCCCCAAGGTCAAACATAACCCCGATGCAGCCCTCAATGAAATCGAGTTTGACACCCTTGGACTATAGTGTTCTGTATTATTACAATGAGATGGGAATTGTGTGCTACTCCTGTTTTTAGGAATACTCTCCAAGAGCATGTATGACTGTGATGCAACGCTATGCCATATAAACGCCATAAAACACTGTTATATCCCCAGTTGGTATTTCCATCTTGGAATGTTCAAACATCTGTTTGAAACCTGTAGATTGGAGGCTACAAATCACCAATATACACTTGACATTCGTTCTACTTCCCTATAACATTGGAATCCATAGAGGCTGAGCATATCTTGTATCAGTGTCTGGCTGCAACGATAAGCTGATTAAGGGCCAATAAACTGAGCTGAATCCTGACAAGACAAATTCCTCCAGGTGTAGGTTTTGACAGCAGAGAAATTTACATGTTCTAAATGGGGTTGCACTCTCTCAGAAGAAGTACAGCATTGGAGAATGATACTAGAACCCTTTTTTTGGTCAGTGAAACCCAAGTATATTAACTGTGTCTTTAATCTTCCAACTGCAGTCATCAATCAGAATAGCAATAGCATTTAGACTTATATACCACTTCACAGTGCTTTACAGCACTCTCTAAGTGGTTTTACAGAGTCAGCCTATTGCCCCCAACAACCTGGGTCCTTATTTTACCGACCTCGGAAGGATGGAAGGCTGAGCCAACCTTGAGCCTGGTAAGATTTGAACTGTCAAATTGCAGGCAGCCGGCAGTCAGCAGAAGTAGCCTGTAGTACTCTAACCACTGCGCCACCACAGCTATCTACTCTGAGAAAACTCGTCATAAAAAAAAAAAATCCAGGCAAAATGTAATAGTTTAAAGCCTTACGATTAAAAGAAACCAAGACTTTGAGTATGGTATACTGTAACTCTATGGGCAGAATTATAGTCTATACACAGGTTCCAGCCTAAATTAAACACTACAACAGACTGATACAAGCTAAAATTTCTGATGATGGCTTAGGAAATAGCTGGAGGACACAGAGGAGACTTGTAGCGCTGAATTGCTTTAACACAGTGATGGCTAACCCTTTTCTTGTCGTGTGCCGAAAGCGTGTGTGCACCACACATGATATTGTGTGTGCATGCCGGCACCCATAATGCAATGCGCCCCACCTGCACATGCGCGCACAACCCCCCCTGCCCCCCGTTTTGAGCCTAGTAGGCCTCCCTGCAGCCTCCTGGCCCAAAAATGGGCCAGGGGGAGGTGGGGGGGACACTGCACCCTCCTATGCCCCGTTTTGGGCCTAGTAGGCCTCCCTGCAGCCTCCTGGACCCAAAAAACGGGCCGCAGGAGGACCGCACCGCACCCCCCCTGCTCCCCCTGCGCATGCATGCACGACCCCCCGTGCATGCACGTGTGTCTCTCACATGCCCCCCCCCGCATCCTGAAAATCAGCTGGCCAGTGGGAGGTGCGCATGCATGCCCACCTGAGCTGGGTGACAGCTCACATGCCCGCAGAAAGGGCTCTGAGTGCCAGCTGTGGCACGCGTGCCATAGGTTCGCCATCATGGCTTTAACATATTTAAGTGTCCTGACTTTAGCCATGTTTTCATGTTTAAAGCATTACTATGGATCCTTTCTGAAATGCTTAATTATTTCATTGCTAATTGGCTAGTTGAATACACTTGTTTTTCTTCCTGCCACTTCATGCAATCCCTGAACACAGTGCAAATGGGACTTTAAAGTATTATTTTAGGCCCATTTGTTTTTATTTTCCATCTCCAATTCCATCTCCATCTCTCTGTCTCTGTCTGTCTCTATCTCTGTCTCTGTCTGTCTCTCTCTGTCTCTCTCCCTCCCCCCCTCTCTCTGTCTCTCTCTCTCCCCTTGCATTGATACATCCTCAGTCTATGTCACAGGATCTCTTAAGGTTATTTTCCCATATATGGTAACAAAGTGATGGAGAATTTGTGGGCAGGATTTGTGTTCTAGATAGCATGTATTTGTATCTTGCAGGAAAGGAAAAAGAAGAATCAGGAAAAGAAGGCATGATTTGAGGTGCCTATGTTTCTGCTCCTCAACAAAAACTGAACATGACTGTACTTAAACATATGCCGCGCCAAAGCCATGTATTCAAAACTGCTAGGTACATTTAGGCAAAGCATAATTGTAGCAAAAGTAGCCCATTGAATTTCTTTTGTTCTTGTTGTGGTGGTGGTGGTGGTTTACTATCTGCTGGCAAATCCAATAACTTTGGATGCTCAGTGGGAATGTTGAATGTTTTGTGGAACTGTTTTGCTAATCTGGCTGCTGCAAGTTTTGAAACACTGAGGTTGTTAGAACTGTGATGTTAGAATGGCTGAAATTGATTTTTTCATCTTACCTTCTCTGAAGAAAGGTGGACCGGTACTTTTGAAGCTTTGAAAAAAAACACCACACCATTGAGTGGACTTATGCTAAAAATGTAACATGGAGTAGTGTGGGATTCAAACATTTTTACTACCAGTTTTGTGGGTGTGGGTTGGTGGGTGTGGCATGGGAAGGTTACTGAAAAATCCCCATTTCCTCCAGATCAGCTGGGACTCAGGAGGCAGAGAATAGATGGGGGTGGGGCCAGTCAGAGGTGGTATTTACCGGTTCTCTGAACTACTCAAAATTTCCGCTACCGGTTCTGCAGAACTGGTCAGAACCTGCTGAAACCCACCTCTGACATGGAGCCTTCCTTCTCCACTAACTGTTCTGTCATCCATTTTAAACACAATGGACAGCATTGAAAAGCTATTCTGAGGTTCAGATCGGAAATAATTAGTGGGATTAAACTGGACAAGAAGTATAACCTATAAAGTAAATGTTATAATCTAAGTTATTTAAACTAAGCTACATTTTTGATTAGTCACTTCTATCCTCCTTGCCATTTTTTCCCCCTAGTCCACCATTCTAGGGAATATATTTGGGTCCCCTATACTATAATTCTCTTCTTTTGTTAGTTGATAGAAGGAAGAAAAATGGGCTGGACTATTTTTGAGATTTAGAGCAGTCTTAAACTCAGAGCTTGGCCATTTTGCTAGAGGATGCAGCAGCTCCAGTTTAAGAATTTACTATGAGGAAAGGATGGGAAAAAAGATGAGAGCCAGTCTGGTCTAGCAGTTACAGGACCAGGTGAGAAAGCAGGAGGCTGTGAGTTCAAGTCCCTCTTTAACCATGAAAACCAGCTAGGTGATCATGAGCCAGTCATTCTCTCAATCCAACCCACTTCACAGGATTGTTGTTGTGGGGAAACTAAGAGGAGGAAGGTGCATTGAATATGTTCACAATCTTGAGTTATTTATAAAAAAATAATAAAGACAACATCCAAATCAATCAATCAATCTCCTGGATTGCTAGGTCTATGTGCATTTCTGAAATTTGAGTAGGAGTAGTCGAGCTGTCCAAAAGTACAAACTTAACATTTCTTTGTAGTTTTGCAACCCAGGTGGAAATGCCCCATTTTATGACCTTGCCTGCATGAGCAGGGGGTTGGACTAAATGACCTCCAAGGTCCCTTCCAACTCTGTTACTGTTACAAGTGTACACTTTTACAGCTGGAGCGAAAGTATCTAGAACTGTGAAGTCCTTTTGGTTCAAAAGAAAGCAAGGAAGAAAAAAAAAGAAATGAGGCATTAAGTTTTAAGGCCCATTGAGGAATAGCCAAGTGTGTCTTTTTAGAAGTGTGTTTTTGTATGGGTGTGTGTGTGTGTTGGAGAGTGAGCCCAAGAGGTAAAGCACAATCTGAATAGCTTTTTTCAGTTGAAGAAACAGGGAACTTTTGACTACAAATGAGTCCTTTTTCTCCTAAATAAAGAATGCTAATGGGGATATGTAATCAGTTTTGACACCTTTCTCTTTTGTTAAGGGAATTTAGTCCTAGTAAAGCTACTTCCCACTGAGATACTTCTTTGTGTATCTAGCTGAGTGTATTAATTTGTGGTGCAGACAAGAGCAAAATGTCAGCTGTAAGCCAGTAGCCACCCTGCTGAAACAGGACAATGTGCCACAAACATGGAGAGCTAGAGTTTATAGAGCTGGGCTGCCAAAAATCCTGACAACTAGAAGATGGCAGTGAATAGAAAAGTCTAAGTTTGCTGCCCTCTGGTGGTCATCTGGTTGTCTGCTCCCAGCCGATATGGGCAGGGGTGGACATGCATGATATTGATAGTCCTGTTGGGTTGGCTCTACATCAAAAGCAAGAGCAGAAGAAGCTTCTTGGATGAGAAGCAAAACGTTTTCAAAAAAAAAAAAAAAAAAAACCCAGAAAGTCCAGTTGCCTCTTGAAAAAGCACCTTTGGGATAACCATGACCTGGATGATGGAGAATCTCCATAGACAGCAGTAGAAAAAGGTTTCAGGAATCTCCCTACAACTGTCCCTGGGCTGGCTCACCAACTACCCACACTAACTGGGGGTGGGGAGTGGGAGGGGCAGAAGGACATTAAAGCATGTATCTCAAAAAACCAATTTAATGATTAGAAAGGGTAGATTATGGAAAGGAAGGATAATAACCTGAGAGAGAGAGAGAGAGAGAGAGAGACAGAGAGAGAGAGAGAGAGAGAGTCAGAGAGAGAGAGAGAGAGAGAGAGAGAGACAGAGGGACAGAGACAGACAGAAAGAGAGAGACAGAGACAGAGACAGAGAGACAGAGAGAGAGGGGGGGAGGGAGAGAGAGACAGAGACAGAGACAGAGACAGAGAGAGGGAGGGAGAGAGATAAATGCATGTATCTGTGTTGTTAAGATCAGAAACTACCCTTTTCTTTGTTTTTCTTTGCCATTCTTTCTTCTTCTCTCTTTTTATTTCTTTTCCACATATTTTCCACTTTTCCTTATTCTTACTGTTTTCCACTTAATTTGCACTACTTCTATTGAAAACCTCTTGGTATAGAAGAATTTAAAGAACTTGCTACTCAGAAAGTGAGTTAAAATAATGGGAAAATATAAGTCTTTGATTCAAATTATTTATTAAAAAAAAAAATAACCAACCCCAACCAATAGCATTTAGTACACTTGGGTACAATTGTCTCAAAGACAAGGAAGTAATTCTAATCCCCATAATGCTTTTATTCTATAGCCGTGATGGTGAACCTATGGCACGCGTGCCTCAGGTGGTACACAGCGCCCTCTCTGTGGGCATGCCAGCGTTGCCCCAGCCCAGCTCTACCATGCATGCGCATGCGCTTCCCACCGGCCAGCTAGTCTTCGGGTCTCTGCCACGCATGCGTGGGGGGGGGCTTCCCTGCTATCCGCAGGTTCCCTCCAGCACGCCCTACCTTTCTACTCCATTTCTGCTGCCTGCATCAACCTAGAAGTCAAAACAGGGTGCAGGGGGGGCGGGGTGCATGTGAAGGGGGTTGGGGCACATACATGGGGGATGCGTACACATGCCTGGGGGCCGCTCGCATTGCATTTTGGGGTTTTGGGTACATGCACGTGCATTTGCACGCATGCGTGCATGCTTTGGACCATCACTGTTCTATAGTGTGCTTAAGGCTGTGGCTTTTCATTACATTTCACATGTAATAATCTGCCATCTAGTGGCCATCCCGAATTTTGTAGCCAGATACTGTAGTCCCAAGGAGAGCTGGCTTGCTCAGAAAGGAGGCAGGATGGGGAAGAATCTTGAAACACAACAGGTTTTAAAGAAGATCCTTCAAAACAGCATGTGAATTGTTTGTGAATCATGTGAAGGACTTTAAATCCAAGGGGGTGGGGGAAGAGATTGTGGTGGCAGGCTGGCTACTCTAGTACATATAGCTTGTGATTTGACACAGTTATTAATAGAAAGAAGAAAAGAAGATGTAGGTTTCGAGCAGGAAGTCAAAGGGGAAAAAAAAGAGGAATTAAAAGGAATTGCTATTCAGTTTCATAGCAGGACAATAGAAAAGGAGTACCTTATCGAAGAAGGGAGGCCTGAGAAGCAAAAGAAATAGCTCAGGATGTCCTTGAAGAACTTAGAACCGAAAGCAATTTCCTTTCAGAGTAATTTCAGAAAACCATTATGTCTGTGTGGAGTTTGCTAGAATAAAATGATTCCAGCAAAATGACAATCAGCCATGATAAATGTGAGGGACAAGGAAAAGCAATTGGAGACAAGCGGCTCTTGTTACGATCCGAGTTGGAGAAAGATGAGCTAAGCTTTTGGTAGGGAGGGACTTCACCTCCCTTTTACTACAATAACTCCAGGTTGTATAATACTCAGGTATAGCCTTCTCCCATAGCAGAAGACATACTTCCCAAAGCCCCTTTTAAGCCAAAGTAGCCAAAACAACCACTGGCCCTGTAACTGCCAAGGTTAAAGAACATGGGGAATGCAGGGAAGCATTCACACAAGGAGAAAACCAAGATCATCAGGTGGACTTTCCCACAGGCCTAAGCAAAGGTTGCTCAGCTAGGTCCTCTTAATAGGGATACAGGCATTAATTGGAAAAAGTCCATGGTCAACCCAATATAATCGACTGAAATTACAGACTTTAGTAAACTCAGTCCTTATTAGTAAAATGCCTTCTTTTTTCTCAAATTTAGCATTAGGAGAGGAAGTTCCCAATTCAGTGTTCTGAATAGGAAAAAGCTCCAGAAATTTAAAGCAAGCTGGCAAGGCCATCACAGATGGCATTCCATACCCAGGAAGGGACAAAAGACAGCAGTTCTTTTAGTTTTTGTCAGCAGGTAAGTCTACTGTTAAAACCAAGGAACAAAAGAGAAGCTCCCAGATTATTGAACCATGAAGAAGATTTGCTGCTTCACAGTTTGTTGAAAATCCCAGGCTTCAATGGTCTTTCATGCAATTGTTCCAGAAAGTTCATCTTTCAATTTGGAGGGTTTTTCATGGACAACAGCAAGCCTTGAGATAAAACTATGCATCTTTTATAGTCAGAAGAATGGAAGACACGTCTTCCAGAACCTTTACACTGCTGCTTTCCTATAAGGAAAGAAGCTCAGCCCTTTCAATTTTAGGGAATTGCAAAAGTCTCTTGTAGAGTCTCAAATGGCCGATGGGCTGCCCGGTTTTAAAAGTTTTAAAGAAGAATATGACTGCCCCTATTTGTATCTCCAGATGTTAATGTTAAAAGCGTTGGTGTATATTCAGGTAATTCATAAATCTTTCAGTTTTATGAATATTTTGCATATTTCCTTTTGGGGGCAGGAGAAACGCATCTAGTTCCCTTGTTTTTTTTGTTTTTTTTTTGTTGTTGTTAAATATGGATGCTGATACTTTGTTTAGGCCAAATGTAAATGTTTTGACTTTTTGTCCTGATTCGTAACCCTGTGGCTCTATGGAAAGCTATCCAAGCAGTTAACCATTCAACAAAGGAGACAGGAGTAGTCCACCATCTAATCATTATTAAATGCTGTAAACTCAGGTGAAAGTGTAAAAAAAAGAAGAAGCAATAATATATGATTACAACATGAATAACAACTAGCAGCCATGTTCCATAAAAGAGACCATGTGCTCCTAGCTATAACATTGCCTACTTACTGTCTAGGCAGAGGTGTCAAACTCGCGTCATGTTTTCTTCTTCTTTTTTTTTTTAAAAAAAATTATAAACTTTATTAAAACAGATATAAACACATAAAACACATATGACAAAAACATAAAAATACATTATACAATAAACAATTATAAGTAATCAATCATTTGAAGCGTTTGTTTCGTAATGGTCTTTCAAGTAATACAGTTATACTTATTCCCTTAAATCTTAACTTAATAGTTTCTTATTGCCTTTTTTCCCTCTCCTCTCTTCTGCTCTCTAAGACTTCTGCTTTAATAATCTGTATATTATATGTTTAGATTATACCTTTGCTTTCTAAGTTTCTCTCTGTAGGTTTATTCGCCTATAAGGAAGTATTTATATGCACACTTGTACTTCTATTCTATCTGACTTCTAGTTATATTTCTTCCATAGTAGCCATATGCCATTGATACCTTTTATTCCAGACTTTATAAAATTCAGTGTCTTCTTTTTCCTTTAGCTCTTTTGTCAGCCTGTTCATTTCAGCACATATTATTTCTTCTTCCGTTGGGGTTTTTTCCAGTTTCCAATTTTTGGCATATATTATCCTTGCTGCCGTTTAAATATGTATTAATGTATTTTATTTCTTTGGGGTAGGTTTTTGTGAAAATTCCTAACAGAAAGGTTTCGGGTTTCTTATCTATTTGTAGTTTGGTGATTTGTTCTAGCCATTTCTTAATATTGGACCAAAATTTCTTTGCCGCCGGGCATGTCCACCATAGGTGGTAAAAGGTGCCTTGTGGATTCTTGCATTTCCAACACACCAAACTGTTTTTCAGGTTTATTTTGGCCAATCTTGTAGGTGACATATGCCACCTGTAAAACATCTTTAGCTGATTCTCCTTGTATGCCACTGCCAATGTTGTTTTTGTGTTCATTTGCCAGAATTTTTCCCATCTCTCCAATTCTATTGAGTATTTAAAGTTTTGCATCCATTTAATCATCGTATTTTTAACTATTTCCTCCTCCATCTTATATCTCAACAGAAATTTGTAAATTTTACTAATTAATTTCTCTCCAGAATCTAATATAATTTTATCTAGTTCCTGTTTTTCTTTACATATTTCATACGTTTTTATGTATTCCTTATGTTTTGATTGTATCTGTGAGAAGGTCCACCAATCGATTTCTCTATTTAACTCTGTTTCCAATTGTTGTTTGGATTTCAGTTTTCCTTGATGATCAATTAGGTCTTTATATCTAATTATATTTTTCGGTTCTGTAAGGTTTGGGTGTTTTAGGGCTTCTGAAGGTGAAAACCAAATCGGAATTTTTGTATATTGTTGTTTTTTAATTTTTAACCAAGTTAGTAATAAAGCATTTCTAAGTGTATGTCTTTTAAAATAGGTATGTGACTTGTACTTTTCATCCCATAAAAAGGAATTCCAGCCCGTTTGTAAGTCATGGCCTTCAATAGATAATATTCTGCTGTTATTCAACTCCATCCAATCTTGAACCCATACTAGTCCTGCCGCTTGACAATAAAGTTCCCAATCTGGGAGTGCTGTTCCTCCTCTTTCCTTGGAGTCCTGGAATAATTTTAATTTTATTTGTGGACGTTTCCCCTGCCATATAAATTTAGAAATGATCTTGTTTAAGCTCACAAAAAAGTTTTTTTCTAATTTAATTGGTGCAACCTGGAACAGGTACAACAGTTTTGGTAGTGTATTCATTTTGATAGTGGAGATTCTTCCCATAAATGAGATTTGTATGTTTTTCCAATTGTCCAGCTCTTTTTTTATCTGTGTTATTAGTTTGTCTTATGAAGACAAACTGTTATTTATTTTCTTTTATAGAGGAGGTTCTTGGTGACAGCCAAATACCTAAATATTTAATTTTATTAGTCACTTGAATTTGTATACTATTCTCCAATTCTATCAGATTTTCATCAGATTTTTAACTAGTAATTTTGATTTATTTCTATTTATCTTTAAACCAGCCACCTCTCCATAATCTTCTATTTTCTTAAGGAGTTTTGGTACTACTTCTAGCGGTTCTTCTGCTATAAGTACAAGATCATCGGCAAAGGCCTAGGTCTTGTATTCTTCTTGTCTCACTTTTAGTCCTTTAATTTCTTGGTCCTCCCAAATTTTTTTTAACAAGATCTCCAAAGATAGGATATACAGTAATGGGGAAAGTGAACAGCCTTGTCTGACCCCTTTTGTTATGTCAAATTGGTCTGTCATATCATCATTCAAAATTACCTTTGCATCATCATGTTTTCATGTGACATATCCAGAGGTGAGTTTTAGCAGGTTCTGACCAGTTCTGGAGAACCGGTAGTGGAAATTTTGAGTAGTTTGGAGAACTGGTAGTAAAAGTTCTGACAGGCCCCAGCCCCCATCTATTCTCTGCCTCCCAAGTCCCAGCTGATTGGGAGGAAATGGGAATCTTGCAGTATCTTTCCCCTGTAGTGGGGTGGAAACGGAGATTTTACAGTATCCTTCCCCTGCCACGCCCACCAAGCCAAGCCACGCCCACCAAGCCAAGCCACGCCCACCAAGCCACACCCACAGAACCAGTCGTAAAATTTTTTGAAACCCATCACTGGACGTATTGCGACTTTTCCCCCCCTTCGCTAAACCAGAGGTGGGCGTGGCCAACGCGTGACCAATCTGGCCCATGGGCCATATCTCCTGGTGGGTTGAGATTGCAACTGAAAAACTGTGACTAGAAGATGAAGGCGGGAATGGCCTCAGTTCCCTTCTCTTTCCCATCAATGCTTTGTAACAGGAAGTGACGAGACAGGAAAGGTGAACTATGTAATAATCCTTGAACACTTCCTTGTGAAGGGAACATTCCATTGCGCGCTTAAAACGTTTTTATTTCATCAAGCTGGCCTGGCCTAAATCATCTCCTCTTTTAAATTTAAATTTTAAACATAAATTTTTAATCTGTTTAATTATGGGGTATTTTAAAATTCAGCCTAAATTATTTAATTTGTTTTAATTTATTTTAGATTTTGTATTTCCTGTGTTTTATCTTCTGGCTGTTCACCGCCCTGAGCCCTTCGGGAGAAGGGCAGTATAGAAATTTAATAAAATAAAATAAATAAAATAAACATGCTACACCTATTTTGGCCAGTAAGGTCAGGGTTGTTAAACTTTACCTATAAGCTAGCTAAATGCAAAACAAATTACTGTTTTAAAAGCACAGTATCGTACAAGCAGTTATAACAGAGTCAAATTAACCCTGTCCTGCCAGACCAGAGTATCAGATGCTGTGGAAAAAAGAACACTTTTTGCTGAGTGGTGGTAAGGAGGTATACCATCCTTCTGATTGCTGTTCAAAGATCCCTCGGAAAAAAAGATTAAATCCTAAAAGAACTTTGCAAAGATTTCCAATGCTGAAGTGGTAGTGTGGTGATGAATGCCCATTCTGCAGAATTGGAGACACCTATACTTGTAAATCAGCGGTTCTCAACCTGGGGGTCACGACCCCTTTGGGGGTCGAGCTGCCATTTCACAGGGGTCGCCAAAGCCCTCTCTTGCACCCCCCCACGCCTTCACTCACCCTCACCCTCTGCCTCTGTTGGATCTCCGGTCGCCGGTCGCTTACCCCGCCCACTCCCAATCTATTGCTGCCTCCGGAGTCCCAGCTGATGGCTAGAAGGAAAAAACTTTAAATTCTTGCTGCGGGGCTTCAAAGAGCCACCCTACAGCTGATCAGTGTTAAAAGAAAACAAATGAATAGACCGGTGCCTGCAAAAATAGAAAAAAAAGCCCCTTTCAGCTTCAGCATAGGTTAATTACCATAAGTTGATTTTATCAGCCTCGGGACTCTCAGCTGATTTGCTCTCAGCTGTTTTGCGGAGGGCTCTGTTGCTAGCTAGCTGCAAAGAGGTAAATTCCTGGAGCAGATTTTTTTTCCCCTAGCTATGCTGAAAAAGCGAAATTGAAAGTAAAGCAGGGTCTTTGCTGCAACATGACAAAATGAGGCAGAGAGATTTCTTTTTCTTTTTCCTCACCAAAAAAAGGTAGGTGCAAAACTGCAAACAATGGGAAATTTAGGGCAAAAGAGGAGGTTCAAGATTTTAAAACACAAAAGAAAAAAAGCTCTATTTAACTAGGGAATTGTAATAATTGAGATACTATTAATTGTATATTGTGTTGAAAGCAGAAATGGTTAAGTTGTGGTTTGGAGGAATATATGGGGAAATTATTTGGTTTATTATTATTGGTAAATATAATTAATTGATTTGTAAGAAATTGGATTGCATGGAAATAATTGGAATATTCATGTTCATATTGATTAATATACAAAAAAGATAGTTATATAACTAATTGATTTATATTAAAATGTTGAATTTGTATTAAACAACTGTATTACATAATTACATAATTAACCAATGTGAGGATAGATATAAAAATAGATGACAATGCGAAGGGGTATAATATAGAATAGAAGGGAAAAAATGAATTTGATTAAGATTAGAGATGAGGATGAAGGGTAATATTGGTTTTTTTAAAAAATAGATGAGGAATAAATATGGTAAAAAGGAAATATAGAAATTGTAAATTTATTTGAAATGACTAAACACTGTGTTGGAAGAAATATCCTTCTGGGTTCTGCTCCAAGTGGGGAAAAAGACACTGGAAACATGGAGACTGCTTGGAAAGATGGTTTAATGGTGGACAGGATCACATGGCTTGAGTTCCTGAACAGAAAAGGGGCAGATACAGTAAATCCTCGGGTTTTTATGCTCTCTCTGGCTTTGCATTTCTTGGGGCCCCAAAAGAGTATCTTGATTGGTTGTCAGACTCCCAGGGGGTGGGGGTCTTAGCTAGCCTTGCTGGCTGATGGTCACATGTGCTTCCCAGGTCACATGCTTCCCAAGTCACGTGTGGTGAGTTTCGGTTGCTAGATGGGGCCCATTGCGTTAGTTTCTGTTGCTATTGTGTTGCAAATGTCCTTTGACAAAGGATTGACTTTCTGCCTCTGGCCCATTAACAAAGGGTGGGAGGCAGGAAGGTGAGAGCTGCTTTGTCTGTAAAATATGCTTCTCCATTTCTCATCCAGGGAAATATAATATTCTGTCTTTTTAATATTTCCCAAAATATTTCATTCTTCTAGGAAAGGGGTGGGTGCTAACTTCCTACAACTGTTTAAATTTGTGAACCGGCCAAATACTCTGTTCAAAGAAAATACGATGTATGTTTGTATGTGTGTTTCTAATTATTGCTATTTATTCATATTTGTTCTCTTTTATTCTTTAAAGTTTAACAATTCATTCTTTATCTTAATATCTTTATATTTGTTTGGGGTTGGCTTGCTTCCCTTTCATCTTTTTTATTGTACAGCAATCTTTCTCCTCAAACCTACCACCTCTCTCTCTTCTTTCCTTCTTACTTTCTCTTCCCCCCTCTTCTTCTCCTTCCTACTTCCTCTTCCTTTCTCCTTCTCCTCCTCTCTTCCTCCCTCTCTTACCCTCACTCCTACTCTAATTTCCCTTCCCTTCCTTCATCCCTCTCTATTGCTGTATCCTTTTATGCATATGGACTACTCAGAGGGCTGAAAAAGTTATTTTTGACTGGTCCTCACACTTTTGACCAGTCTTCGAACTTACGACTGTCCTCACAATTTACGTTTTTGCCCTATCTTGTCACCATGGTGAAGAGAAGCAGTTGTGACATGAGTGACATGGTTGTTAAGAATGCTACAATGGGCATAAATGATGACCAGTCATAACTGCGAAGACTGGTCAAAAGTACGAGGACCTGTCAGAAATCACTTTTTTTAGCCCTCTGGGTAGTCTTTTTGTGCACAGGGACTACTCAGAGGGCTGAAAAAGTTATTTTTGACTGGTCCTTGCACTTTTGACCAGTCCTCGAATTTACGACTGTCCTCATATTTTACGTTTTTTGCCCTATCTTATCACCATGTTGAAGAGAAGCAGTTGTGAAATGAGTGACATGGTTGTTAAGAATGCTGCACAGGCATAAATGTGAGGAGGGTTATAAGTGTGAGGACCAGTCAAAAGTCCGAGGACCTGTCAGAAACGACTTTTTTCAGCCCTCTGAGTAGTCCCTATACACATAGCCATGGCCATCCGGTCACATGACCAGCTAGCCATGCCCACCCAGTCACATGACCTCCAAGTCATGCCCACAAAATAAGCCACACCCACAGTACTAGTAGTAAAAGAATTTAGAACCCACCCCTGGTTGGGGGTCACCACAACATGAGGAACTGTATTAAAGGGTCGCGGCATTAGGAAGGTTGAGAACCACTGTTGTAAATAAACAGGAAACATTTAACTGGAAGCAAATTCTTTGCCTTCTAGCAGACCTCCTGATTGGATGATCTCTTATTCTTTCCCTTTCCAAGTTATAGTTTATTTATTTATTTATTTATTTATTATTTATTTATTTTATTTCATCAAGCATGTATTTTATGACAGATACAAATGTAAACATAATTATAAATACATGAAAAGGATACGAATAAAAGAAAACATTAGGACAGGGTTGGTAGGCACGCTGGTAAACACTCCAAATTCATTCCAAAGCGCCTTGGCCACAGAAATGGCAAACATGGGCACCTATCGATGAGAATTTGGATGCACCCAAAGATACATCCCCAAAGAGATACCACTTTTTGGCTCTTATGTTTTCAGAAGAAATAAATAAGGGTAACTGCTTACCTAAATAGCAACCTCTTTAAAGTGCTATGTGTGCTATTACCACAACTGAACATTTCTCAAATCATCCCCATGCTACCTGTCTCACGATCAAATCAGATTTGATTTGCAACTTAAGGAAATGGATCAATACAAATATACTTACAACTAGTCATAGAAGAGGGGGTGGAAGGATAGATTGGCTAGACCTAGCAGATTCTTGTGATTGGCTATCACACTCAAAAAACAATAATTAAATTAATAATATTACCATAGTTTAAAAAAAAAACACAGGGAATAGGGCTTCTCCTAACACATTTTGCTAATCAAATGGGATTATAATGAACTGAATTGAGCATTTCTTTCCTTCTCAAGTGAACCCCTTTGAATTCACAGGGAGTTCGTCCAAGGTAGATGGGATTACAACCTATTATGGACTGTATTCTGTATGATTGCACTTTTGCTTTTAATGTGCTTGAATGTGCTAAAGCCATCTCTGAATTCAGATGCAGCATCAGTCAATAACGTTTACAGCTTATTCTCATTGACATATTGTGTGCAGGCTGCAACTCCGGTCTGGCCCTCCAATCCCAGAGTGCTAATTTATCTGTTTACCCAGTGTATAAATCCAACGTACCTTGGTGGTTATTGTACAAGTCTCATTCCAACGGAAATTATCTTTTCTTCAATACACATTTTAATTGTATTCCAGATGTCTTTAGTTTACCATTTCGGAAATGCTGCCCATGTTCACACTATGATATACTATAAGGGTAAAGCAAAAACAATGATGAATTGCACTCATAAACAGGTAGTCCTCAACTTACAACCACAACTGAGTCCAAAATTTCTGTTGCTGAGACATTTGTTAAGTGAATTTTGCCCCATTTTACCACCTTTCTTGCCACGGTTGTTAAGTGAATCACTGAAGTTGGTAACACTGTTGTTAAGTGAATCTGGCTTTCCCATTGACTTGGCTTGTCAGAAGGTTGCAAAAGGAGATCGCATGACTCTGGGAGACTGCAACCGTCATAAGTATGAGTCGGTTGCTAAGCATCTGAATGTTGATCACGTGACCATGAGGATGCCACAATGGTTGTAACTGTGAAAAACAGTCATAGGTCATTCCTCCTCCTCCTCCTCCTCCTCCTCCTCCTCCTCCTCCTCCTCCTCCTCTTACACTTAGGAAACTTGAAAAACTCTGCAATCAATAATGCTTTCACTAGTTCTACAGAGCTGAATGGCAAAGTTTTTGTAGGATACTTAAACTGCTTAATCGATAGTATGTTTTGCCTCCCATAACATAAACCATTGTTTATCAACCATCTTGCTTCATGGTTGCCTATATATAGCAATAACAATAGCACTTAGACCTATATACCACTTTACAGTGCTTCACAGTGCTTCACAGCCCTCTCTAAGCTGTTTACAGAGTCAGCATATTGCCCCCAACAATCTGGGTCCTCATTTTACTGACCTCGGAAGGATGGAAGGCTGAGTCAACCTTGAGCCTGGTGAGATTTGATCTGCCAAATTGCAGGCAGCTGGCAGGCAGCAGAAGTAGCCTGCAGTACTGCACTCTAACCTCTGCACCGCCTTGGCTCATATAATGCCCAGTCCTTTACAGTATGGCATTACCAAACACATTAATCTTCCAAATAAACCAGCCATCACACTGTTCTTTTCTCCACTTGGTCTTTTTTCATTATGACCATTTGAGTGTTACTCTTCCTCTGTCTGTTCATTTTATTTTATTGCCTTTTCTCTTTCATCCCAAGATAGGTGAGGCTTTAGAGGCTTTTTTTTTTTTTTTTTTACAATCCCACTTCATTGCCCTGGGAGTATGTTTTCTACTGCTCAAGAAAAAATATACTATTAATTATCTTGGATGACGTGCATATTTAATATTGGTTATCAATATTATTGTCAATCAACAGCAATAAATCAACAGCAACAAATCCAATCCATAAAATCCAATTTTTATATTGATTAATTTAGTCAACCGATGGAATGGGATGGACGTTATGTGTCTTAATTGCCACAAAGCATTTTATAAAGTCTCCCATGAGCTCCTAATAGAGGAGATGGCAAATATGGACTGGATTCTGGCCCCTCATGCAGAGTTGGATGGATACAAAGCTTGATGAAGAATTGGACCCTAGTGGATGCCAATAACTCTCTGTTGCCTTAGAAGGAAATGCCAAAGGCAAACTGCAGAGCTGTCAATATGTTTTTTATAAGGGTTTCTGAAGGAGGGGAGCCTTTTCAACCTCGTAGCAGTCCTCATGAGCTAGACCTCACAGCACTTGATAAATGCAGCATTTCAATAAGCTTGAACGCAAGCGATTTTTATTCTCTGAGTGCAAGGCTGAGCCCTTGCATGAAACAATATGAATGTTTTCATATTTGGGATCTGCAAATAAATAGTAAATACACATTCAAAGCAGTAATGAGCTTCAATTTCAGCCACTACCGGTTTGCTTGTGGGCGCTTGTATGCAACACTTCTGCACATGTGCAGAAGCTTCTGCGCATGCGCAGAGAAGTCCAGGCAGGTGGGCGGAGCCTCCCGCCGCCACCGCTGCTGGTACGCCCGATCCGGGGTGAATCGGTAACAACCCACCACTGATTCAAAGGCGTTGTGGCTAACTTTATACCATGTAGAGGTTGTGTCACTGTAATGGTGTGTGGGAATGTCCTTGACAGACATCAGGAGGAGGAGGAGGAGGGGGAGAAGGAGAAGCTACAGAGTAGGCACTGGTCAGGTAAGAAGCATCTTAGCCCACAGAAACAAAGGGGGCATGGCAACATTTTAGAAGGGACCCTCCCTAGTTTTTTGGACAGTAAAGGAGAGGCGGGGGAGGAAGACTAACAAGATTCTGTTACTGTAACCTTACAATAAATGTAGTGCTACTATTCATGTTTGAGCTTCTTGTCTGGACTACCTCAAAGGGCTGAGAGTCAGATTTGGTTTGCTTAGCATTTCTTTGAGGCATCCAATTTGATTCAGGGTTCCTACATTTTTATAAGCAATTGTAAAATTCAAAGGGGCGATTAAGAGATGTCAAATAAAAAAATAAAAAATGCAGTCATTCAAATGAGGTTGCCCATATATCATCCAGCCAAATGTACCCTGTTCTTTGCAAGCAGAGCCTACGGAATCATAAAGTCTGCCTTATTTGGTAGAGCAAGTGAAAATGTTTCTTTTTGGCGGCCCTCCTTTAGCCGTTCCTCAGAAGTCTGTAGTTCTTCAACCAGTTACGTGGGCCTGCACTTCCTCACAGCAAAAGAACAAGCCCTTGAAATAACACCTTGCCAGCTTGGCAACCGACGGCTGCCAGATTACAGCTGACCCACGAGCTAAATTGGGAATATGCGGAATCAAGAGGCATGACATTTACTGTCTCTTTTTGGCATTTTTGATAAAAAGCATAAAGCCACGGCAGGTCTCGTGGTGCTTGTTTGCGAAAGTGTCATCGTGAAAGAGTCAGACTGTTCCTGTGTCAACTCAAGGAGGCCGTGGCTGCAGGTCATCAAATCAAACTTCAGAAAGCATAAACAGAGAGTACCTCTCCCGCTATACACACTGTTAAGATTGCGTGTTGTTTCTTGTCACTGCAACATCGTTCAGTTATCAAACTTGGGTGGATTATGGAAAATTGAAGCCCTCGAGTGTAGGGAATTAAACATTTCCCAGGAGAAAAAAATAAAATAAAATATCACAAACCTACTGGGAGAAAAGTCAGGATTTTTGGTGGATAATCAATAACTGTAAAAAGGTTAGCTTTTTTTTAAAAAAAATCTTCCTGCTAACTTTATTACAACTTATTAGAAGGAAGAATTTGGCTTCAGGGTACAGGTAGTCCTTGCCCTATGACCTCAATTGAGCCCAAAATTTCTGTTGCTAAGTAAACATTTGTTAAAGGAAGTTTGCTCCATTTTACGACCTTCCTTGCCTACAGTTGTTAAGTGAATCAGTGGAGTTGTTAAGTTAGCAACATGGTTGTTAAGTAAAACTGGCTTCCCTGTTGACTTTGCTTGTCAGAAGGTTGCAAAAGGGGATCACATGACCGCAGGATACTGCAGCTATCACAAATATGAACCAAGCATCCAAATTTTGATCATGTGACCATGGGGATTCTGCAATGGTCATAAGTGTGAAACTAATCATAAGTCACTTTTTTCATTGCCGTTGTAACTTTGAATAGTCACTAAACAAACTGTTGTAAGTCAAGGACTATCTGTATTTAGAATCTTGCATCATCATCATCATCATCATCATTTCCTCCTCCTCTTCCTCTTCCTCTTTTCTTTTTATCACTGAATAAGGTCCTGTTATCCATTCTAAGATGTCTTTAGCCAACAACCTTGTGCCCAAAGCCTAATGCTTAGTTCTCAGCCGTCTGTGTTGTAATCTTACTACCCCAGATCTTATGATGAACTATCTTGTTTTAGCAGTCAGCATGCATCTCCCCAGCTAAGAATCATCCTCTAAAACTGAAAAATTGCTGTTAGCTATCTTCACTGCAAATGGAAGGTTAACTGCACAGCAGCACTTTCACCACAAGGATCTGAAAATGACACATTAAAAAACAACAACACCCAGCACTGTCTCACTTCCTCCTTAGAAATAGTTCCAAAGCTAGGACAGCTCTTATCTTTGAAGGACACTCCCCAGACGGAGCCATCTGGAATTTTTCTGAGTGCTGCATCTCTTGCAGAATCTGCTGAGGTATATTTCCTGACATGTCAATTCAAAGAAACATTGATCTTCCAATCCCACAGACACATTGGTTAGTGTCCAAGTAAAACCGGTGAGCTGCATCTAAATATTCCCAGAAGATAACCAGACTAAGCAAAGCTCATAATATAGTAATGATTAAAACAACGCATAGACTTGTTATCATGTTTGGGTCTTATATATAAGGAAGGGGATAATGGATTTCAGCCTCCAGAAAAAAATGCTAAATAAAATTAGTAATATTGAATCTGGTGTTGTCAGTTCACTCAGCACAATGGATTCCTTCCCAAACCTTCAAATCTCAGAGGCTGACAATCATTTAAACTAGTATTGGATGCGAGGCATAAGCAGGAAAGCACTGTAAAAGGCAGACAATCCATTATATACAGCATATCCAATGTATATTCCATTATATACAGCATGTTCAATGTATGATTGAATATGCTGTATATAATACTGAATGAAGTTTTGTTTGTATAGCTAACTTACTTACCCTTACTAAAGTTGCCATATTAAGTTGCCTTTCACTTTCTTATAACTACAGTGTGCTACTAATTGTTCTATGAGGTCTTGTTTACAAAAGGCATTTTAAAATGATTTTTAAATAGGCCTCTGTCTCTGATTTCATAAGGATTAGAAACAGTCTAACCATTTGTCAAAGGCATTTTGTTTGTTTTTAAAATCAAGTAGCAATTGTTTAAAAGAGGTTCTTCCATCTTTTATGTTAACTGAGGAATGTGACTGACATCATGCTATGAGAAAGTGTGGGTACACATGGAATAAATCCGGTTGTGTATCTGATACGTTGTGCAAAACACTGTACTGAAAATGGTAAAACACAGCAATTGGTTGTCTTCACACATTGCTGTGATTCATTAAATTCAGATAATGCAAGTCTGGAAGGGCCTTCCAGATTTTTCTCCTCCCCCCCTCCCCCCCCAGGTTCACCTCAAGAGGACAGGTTCTGGAATAACATGCAATTTTAGACAACAGTTTGGCACATTTAACATTTTACCTGATCTGAGTTAGAAAACTACAACAATGTGTGCAAATCAAATCACCAGGATAACTGTCCCACGAGAAAAGTATTGGCTATGCTTACGTTACAGCTTTACAATTCTCGAAAATCAAATTATGCTCATTGTGGTTTTATTTTGAAAGATTTTGCTAGTGAAAACAAAACAACTCTTCGCATAGTAAGAGACAGATCTCTCTCTCCCGCTCTTTTTCTCTTTTTCTCTTTCTCTCCATTTTAAGAATCATAGAGTCATAGGGCTGGAAGGGTCCTTGGAGGTCTTCTTGTCCAATCTCCTGCCCATGGCTGGAAAACTTATTACATCCCAGACAAATGATTATCCAATCTTTCCTTGAGGACCTCAAGCGATGGAACATGCACAACTTCAGGAAGCAACCTGTTCCATTGAAGTAGTTTTTCTTACTGTGAGGAAATTTCTCCCTAGTTCCATATTGGATCTCTCTTTAATGAGCTTCCCTCGATTGCTTTTGTCCTGCTCTCGGATGCTTTGGAGAATAAGTCAATCCGTCCTCCCTGTGACAGTTCCTTAAGTACTGGAAGATAGCTACAATGTCACCCCTAATCCAGCGATGAAATCCAATTTTTTTTTACTACTGGTTCTGTGGGTGTAGCTTGGTGGGTGTGGTATGGCTTGGTGGGCGTGGCAGGGAAGGATACTGTAAAATCTCCATTCCCACCCCACTCCAGAGGAAGGATATTGCAAAATCTCCATTCTCACCCCACTCCAGGGGAAGGATACTGAAAATCCCCATTCCCTCCCCACTCTGGGGCCAGCCAGAGGTGGTATTTGCTGATTCCCATGAACTACTCAAAATTTCCGCTACCGGTTCTCCAAACTACTCAAAATTTCCGCTACCGGTTCTCCGAACTGCTCAAAATTTCCGCTACTGGTTCTCCAGAACCTATCAGAACCTGCTGGATTTCACCCCTGCCCTAGTCCTTCTCTT
Organism: Pantherophis guttatus; assembly: GCF_059756535.1. Lineage (NCBI taxonomy): Eukaryota > Metazoa > Chordata > Lepidosauria > Squamata > Colubridae > Pantherophis > Pantherophis guttatus. The sequence goes on from NC_142063.1 coordinate 214,576,350, forward strand.
TGTCAGGCTAGATATATCTAGTTCCCTTAAACATTCATTATATGGTTAGTCTCTAGATCCGTCCACCATTTTTGTTGCTCTTCTCTGCACTCTTTCTAGAGTCTCAGCATCTTTTTATATCTTGGTGACCAGAATTGGCCCACACTTTCAGTATAGTGTGGTTCTATTACTTCTTGTGATCTTAATGCTATCTCTTTGTTGATGCAGACTAGGACTGCATTGGCTTTTTTGGCAACTGCAACACATTGCTGGCTCATGTGGTGGTCTACTAGGACACCAAGTTCTCTTTCACAGTTACCACGGTTGAGCCAGCTATGATCTTTTCTGTACCTATGCATTTGTTTTTTCTGGCCTAAGCATAAGACCTTACTTTTCTCATTACTGAATTGCATTTTGTAGAGCCCAATGTTTTAAGCCTGTCAAGATTCTTCTGAATCTTGAGTCTATCTTCTGTTTGTATTTTTGATGAGTTCCCTTCTATCTGCTATCATTTAGGTTATTTATGAAGGTATTGAAGAGCACGGGACTCAGGAGAAAACTTTGAGGTGCATAAGCTTCCTGCCATATAGATATAGAAACTTTACAAATAATGAGATAACATCTATTCTTTTTCTGAAGCTACTTCATATGCATGACAGCATGTTCTCGTCTGTTTAAAAGTGATTTGTGGAGCTCTAATTTTTATATAGACTAATTCTGCGATCAGAGAGTGCGGTAGTTACAGAATTTAAATCTACAGCAGAGCTTAGTTGTTCTTTCATAAGCTGTTGCTGCTGGAAAGGGGACGGGATGTTTTTCCAAGGAGAAGGAACTTTTTCCAGAAATCCTTAATAAACAGCTTTAGGAGGGGATTGAGAAAAACATAATCACATCCTAGGCTTTTCTGTCTACATATACCAAAAGTTCAGCACAAATGTTAGTAACTCTGCCTGCTTGATGGTAAACTGGGCTGAGAAATCTTATTACCATAAAAACATAAGCAGAGCTAAACTGGATCTGAGCCCTGGTCCATTTAATCCAGCAGTCTGTTCTCAACCAATGGCCAACCAATGCACAAGGAAGCCCACTAGTCTTCCAGCAGATGGCCTTCAGAGGCATCCTTACTGCTAATAGCCATTGATCCTCTGAATACCATGAATTGGTCCAAGCCTTTTGTGAAGCCAGTCAAGCTGCTAGCTGGTGTGAAATACTGAGATAATGAATTCCCAAGTTTAATCACACATTGTGTAAAGGAATGTATCTTGGATGAGGAAGGTTTCTCGGAAAAAGGCGTTGCAATAAGAGGGAAAATAGTACTTTAGCACAGTTACAGCTAAAGAAAACTTGAGCTTATCTCGTGCTTAGTTTTGATCAAAACAGAAGAAAATATTTTTCCTAGGCAGGTCTGTGATATGGTTAGATGCAAATGGAAAAGGCCCACAGCTTCTGCTAACCCCACCATTAAATCAAACCATAACATAATGTATGGTTCAGACCTCTTTTTCTGCCTTTGTTTCCCATTTAGATAGCATTCAAGTGTCCAGCAGCCTGTGATCCAAACTCTAGTTTAGACATCGTTTAATGGGTTGTGATTGGAGGGTCCCGATACTCCCATGTTATACCTCTCCTGCGCGACTTGCATTGGTTACCGGTTGCCCTCCGGGTGAGATTCAAGGTGCTGGTGATGACCTATAAAGCCCTACATGGCTTAGGCCTAGGATACTTGTCGGACCATCTGCAGCCAGCAACAGCTTCCCATCGCCTGGTGCGTTCTCACAAGGAGGGCCTTCTCCGGGTGCCGTCAGCTAGACAATGTTGGCTGGCGGCCCCCAGGGGTAGAGCTTTCTCTGTGGGCGCACCCACTCTTTGGAATCAACTCCCCCTGGGGCTTCGGTTGGCTCCTGACCTTCGCACCTTCTGCCACGAATTAAAAACATGGCTGTTTACTTTGTCCAGCCTGCACTGAGGGTTTTTTTGATTGTTTTAATGGGTTTTAATGTATGTTTAAATTATGCATATTTATGTATTTTATGTTTTATTGGGTTTGTTTTTATTTGTTGTGAGCCGCCCTGAGTCCTATGGAGATAGGGTGACATACAAATTATATTAAATAAATTTATAACAGATAATATTTTTTTGCAGATCCATTTCAAACACCAGTTTCTGATTCCTTAGCTGATCAGTCTCAAAAATGATATCTTTTTGTCTGTATTTTGGCAATGGAGTAATTTTTCCTTAAGAATTCTATTATGAGTTTGGAAAAATGTAATGATCACAGAAATAAAATGTCATAACTATCAAGGAGTTCTTCATATCTATCCAAATCAAGTTTCGAATCCAATTGTCATTTGAGGTCCTTTGGGTCAACATGCAAGAAGAATATATACTCAGACAGAAAGCAACATATAGTTACTGTATGTGGTATTCACTATCACTCTTTGGTCTAGTAGCATGAACAAAACACAGTTATGAAAACATTAATTTTGAAACTTTAATGAAAATGATTATCAAATGGAAACCACTCAAGCAAAATTTTTGTTGCTGTCATCAGAAATCCAAAGTGGATGAATTATTTTAATTATCTGAGCACCTTATCCTGTTTTTACTGATGTTGCCTCAGTTTACCCACAGGATGCTTTGACTACAATAGAAGTAGGCAATAGACGCACCACTTTAATAGGTGCACTTAAAACAGCAGTATGAAAGTACTGCTCTCCTGGCTTAAAAGTTGCAATAGTAGCCTTAGAAATTCAATGCATGCAGAATCTGTTGGTTATATAATGGAAATCAGAAAAGCAGAAAGGGTTTAAAGCCTCATTTTGTATATTTTGACACAATACTATCAGGCTAACACAAAACAGATCTAGAGTACTAGCTGACAATTGGAGAGTTGTGCTCCAAGAAGGCTGAAATCTCTGGGGTTATTTCTTTAGTGAGATGCCACTCAAATTGTTTAGGAAAAGATGTCTACCGAAAGCTATCCTTGTTTTGCAAGTCTGTACTTGCAAGTACAAGGCTTAATTCTCTAAAAACAAAATCATTTATTTGAATTCATAACACAGACTCATAGAATTATGTTATTAAATTCTTCCATCAAGAAGGTATTAGGTTTCCTTGAACAACAGCTTCAATCACAATTTCTGAAAGCATTTGAAAAAAAAATCCAGAATCAGTGTATAGTGAAGTATGCGAGATGGTGAGCTTGTCCCTCATTCAAAGGTGGAGAAGACAGCAAACCCATTTGGAATATTAGATCTTTGGATGCTTCAATTTCCTACGTATACTACCTGCCAAACTGAGATAAGTTTTAATGCAGAGATAGGCAACCTGCAGCAGTTATTAAATACTGACAGCCAAGTTTCTCACCTTTGTGAATTGGAAATACACGAAAACTGTTATACAAGCTCTAACATACTCCTAACATCACTGTGCAACCCCCCCACCCCAGATTCTGTAAGTCCATACACAAAACAGGAGAGAACAAATGAAAACGATAGCTTTGAACACATACCCAACTGACCACTTACATTTTGCTTGGGGACAATGTAAGTGGCCAGATCAATGTCATGCAACCCCCTTTAGCCCTTGACTCTTGCAAAATAATTAAATTGGCCCTTGGCCACCCAGAGGTCTACATTGGATTAATGATTTCCGTTCTGCTTTTCTCTTATTTATTTACTTGCTTGCAAAGATGTTTATTTGACATTTAGCATAAGATTCCAGGGTTAAAAACAGTACTCCCATGTTCTTATTTTTAACTTATGGTTGGTTAACCCTCCCTCCTTTTATTCTTGCTTGCTTTTTTTGCTTTCAAATAATGAAGAGAACCGTAATTAAATATGACTGAAGGAAGACTATAAAACATGTATGTTTTACCTGATAGCCTAAAGCAGAATAAGTAATAGCTGGATTCTCATTTCAGTTTTGTTGGGAAAAAATACTTCAACAATCATGTTCAAGAATGGGAAATAATAAGTTGATTAATACATTAATGAATACCTATTGAAATTGAGCTAAGATCTGCAATTATGTTTATTAGATAACAAAACCAAATTTGAAGTCAACATACTTTGGGGCAAACTATCTAATAGCAGCAAATGGCAAAGAGAAACAAACAATAAAGGAAGGATCTAGGAAGAAGATGTTTCTACTCCAAATCTTTCCTCCAACTTTTCCCATGCATTTTTAAGAGCAAGTTAGTATTGTTAAACCAGAACTAGAAATATTCCTTACTACTCCTTTTGACCAATGCATATTTTATTGGTTTGGACAGAATAGATTTGAGTAAAATCTTGGACTTTCCATAATATGTGGCCAGTCCTCCTCTGGGTCCCCCAGTCTTCCCCAAGACTTAAAACTGGTGTTGTGCTGGGCTCATGTTGGAATTCTTTCACACTGTTACAAAAGCTGAAGTAATAATGTCAGGTCTTGTTCTATGATATAGCTGACTTCCAATCTTGGAGAAAGAAAACTAACAGAACAGTATATTTTAACCAAATACCAAGAATAAATGATTTAATCTGAGTATGCACCAGTTAACTCAGAAGAAATATCTTTCTTCAGATAGCCACATGTTTTGTTCCCATAGGATCAAAAACCACTCATGGAACATATGAACTCTATGTGAGTTTCTTGAAACACTTCTTTTATTATACAGAGAAGGAAGCCTCATATCTTAGCCTTTTTTCTGATACATAAATGTACCACTAATATAGGCCAAAATTGTATACAACTGCTTTGCAAAAATATTCTATATAGTGGTAGTTCAACAATCTTCTATAATATGTTTCATACCCTCAGAACAATGAATCAGAAAGTATCCACAAAATCTACCCCACATTTCTCAGTATGGCACATAAAATGTTTATCCCAGAAGACCAAGAAGAAGAAGTCTGTTAGTTTTGACATGTACAGATGATGGAAATTTTATAGTAAAAAAAGATGGCAGAAGGAACATTCAGTCCAAACAAAGGGATTACTTAACTTTGAGGTAAACATCTGGAGCTCAAGAACTGAGAATTATCTGGATATAAACTTCCTATAACTAAATTGCTACATAACTATTATATGGCACAAATGTTACCTTATTACCGGTATCTTTATTTTATTATCCTAAAATAAGATACCTTCCTTAGAGAGAAACATTCCAAATTTCCAGGTGCAGTACATTGTATAGAATTTTGTTAGTGTATGCTTGCTTTGTGTTTCAAGCATCTGAATCAAAGTTATTCCAACTTACTTTATAATGTGTTTATATTCCACACGTCACACTTAACTGAATAGTATGTTGCATAAATGTTTGAAACCAAAATGAAAGGGTTTTCTGAATGGGATTTCATTTTCTAAGCTGAAAGATTAAACAATCCATTTATGCTGTTTGTCATCAAGACACAACAATTGGTTTTTCTGCTGTGCTTATACAATACCTTCAATAATCAGTCAGTTTTGTGTGGAAAGCAGGAACAGAAATGACATAAAAGCACTTTCCAGAGATGATTGTTTTTGCTATACACTGTTTTCATACTGTCTCATCAAAAATCGCACAACTTCATGCTGCTATTAAAGAAATGGTTAGTGAGAGTCCACAAGCTAACTAGCGCCCCCTCTTGAAAATGGTGGAAAACAGCAATTTGAACAAAACTGAATAATGAAAGCCAACTGTGGAATCTTGTTAATTTATTCACTGTCATTTCAAATTTTCATTGATGTTTTAAATCTATTGCTCAGTTCTTGGAAAAGAATACTAACATTTTATATTATTAACATTAATTACATGAAATGTTTAAAAAAGAATCAAGAATCACATAATTCTTTATTTTTAACATACATGCATAGTTGAAAAATGATCATGAAACTAAATCTCTCTCCATCTATCTATCTATCTATCTATCTATCTATCTATCTATCTATCTATCTATCTATCTATCTATCTATCTATCTATCTATCTATTTATCATCTATTAGATTTTTATCCCACCTTTATTACTACGTAGGTAACTCAAGGTACTGAACATACCTATATTTCTTCCTCTTTTTATTTTCTCCACAACAACAACACCATGAAGTGAGTTAGGCTGAGAGAGAGGGACTGGCCCAAAGTCACCCAGTTGGAATCCATGACTGAGGCAGGACTAGAACTCCCAGTCTCCTGGTTTCCAGCCTGGTTCCTTATCCACTATTTTGAATGCGAATTTAGAAAAAATAAATGGTAAAATATGATTTTGAAATCTTTCACTGGACTCTTTGATGCTTTCATTTTGATAGATTCCAGATACAGTCCATTGTGTTGCTAACAGCTAACGACCATGTTAACTTTTTATGTTATTAATTTAGAGCTGCTTTTTTAAATAAAGAATATAGTATTATCAAATATATACAGTTGTATTTCAGCTATAAATTATCAGAGGTTAAATGGAGTTTTCACTTTATCTTTAGAGAATACTATCTACTCTTGCTAAACTCTACAGTGTAGAGTTTTCTAGAACAAAGTTTTTTAAACCGTGTTTGGCAGTAAGATAGGTTTCATGGCATCTTGATGAGGTTCCATGAGAAATTAGAGGGAGAGAAAAGTTTCACTTCAATCTAGCAAATTTTGTAACACTAGAGCTTCACCTATTCATCAGTAACTCAAAGACTATCACCATTGCTTTTAACGTCTTCTCTCAGTTTATAAAGTAGTGATCGTTTCTATTTCCCATTACATCTAAACTAAATGTGTATCCTAGAACATAGCCCAGATTTCTCTAGATCAAAGGTGTCAAACTGGTGGCCCAAGGGCCAGATCCATCATACGCAGGCCACACCCATCCCAGCTCTTGTGAAGGAAAAACCATTGTGAAACATCACATGACGGCAACATGATGCCATGAGTTTGACACCCATGCTCTAGATGGATATCAGATCATTTGGAACTTTAGCAAGGGTAAGTTTAGCATCTGTCGGTTACTCATTAAAGCAGCAGCAACTGTTTTCCAGCTTTCATAAGAGCCAGAAAAACACGCAGCTGCTGTTAGAGTTGCATTGAAGGACACAGTGCTTTGATGAAATAACTCTTTAAAGCAGTTGTATGAAAATGGAGGACTGAAAAAAGTCCACAATGGTTGCTTTCTGAGACTCTAAGCACATTTTCCTTATTATTTTTGAAGCATGCATCGCTCTGTTAGATATAATTGTGTAGTACCTTGTAAAACTTCTCATTATTTATAATTACTTGAAAGTCTTGGTAAATAGTGAAATTTTTTTGGATGTAGTTATCTAAAATTAATATGTCCAAAGAATATTTCAGTATAGTACTTGGGGGGAAAATTGACACCAAACTTTGAAAAGGAGGAATATCTGAGACTATATATTCCTTTCAAGTAACCTTTTTCCATGTTCATTGGAAAGGAGGTCATTGTGTGGCAGTGAACTAAAAAAAAATAAAAATCAAGGGTTACATGAATTCATTCTTCAAATGTTCTTACAAGCATTTGAAAAGGCCGTGAAAAGACACTTGAACTGGATTGACTGAGTTCAGCAATATATGTGATAGATACCCCTAATTATAGGAACATTTCTCCAGGGATGTTATCACCCATGAAGTTATCTTCTCTTTAAAATACTACATTGCCATAAAGTTTCATAGAATAGTGCCCTATACCCACAGCCTTAATTTTGCAATTAAATTTAGCAGCTATAAAGTTTTTGTAAGGTTGTCTGAAACAAATACAATTATAGCTAAATTGTTAGGCCTGGAGTTAAACAATACTTGGTTTACAGGAGATTATTTTTAGAAATATCTTTGCTTTTAAGGCGATTAAAAAAAATGTTTTGTGTTCTTCCAGTAGTGGAAAGAAGATTATTTCATGGGGAAAGAAGGGGATGATTTTGAGATACCAAGATAATCTTCAGATAAGAGAAACTATACGGGACAGTTGCTATACACAGAAGTTGTTATATATACACTAGTATTTTCAATTAATTAGATTTTATTGTTACATTTAAAATGACAGCCCTAAATTTACATTGACTTAACACATGTCAGATTGTATGATTTAAGCAGTGGTGGGATTCAAATAATTTAACAACTGGTTCTCTGCCCTAATGACCAACTGGGTGGGCATGGCTATGGTGGGTGTGGCCAGGGGGTGTGACAGGCAGCACTCGGCCTCCTGCAGCCTCCTGGGAGTGAAAACAGGCCGTGGGGGTGGGGCGCACTGCCCCCCGTGCCCTGTTTTGGGCCTAGGAGGCCTCCCTGAAGCCTCCTGGGAGCAAAAACGGGCCGTGAGGGGACACCACACTTACCTGGGAGCCAAAATGGGGAGCGTGGGGACTCCTGGAAGGGGCGGGGTGGAAGGGGCGGGGCCAGCCAGCAATTTAACTACTGTTTCTGAGTAAATCTCCAGTGTGTTGGAAGTGTAACAAGAGCTACGGAACCGGCTGAATCTCACCACTGGATTTAAGGCAGGGGTGTCAAACTCATGTCATCAAGGTATCATCACGTGATATATCACAGCTTTTCCCCCCTTTGCTAAACCGGGTGTGGGCTTGGCCAGGGCATGACACATCTGGCCCGTGAGACGTGAGTTTGACAGCCCTGATTTAAGGCAATTATTGATCTGGTTCACCATAAACCTTCATGGATTTTTTTGCTTTTAAATAAATAAATAAATAAATTTATTTCTATACCGCCCTTCTCCCGAAGGACTCAGGGTGGTGTACAGCCTATTAAAAACACAAAGACAAACATCAGTTAAAGATAATTAAAATTTTTCTTTTCTTTTCATTATGGCATAGCATTATATATGAAACATAGTACTATGGATTGTTTGACAAATGTAGTTTAAAAACCCTGGCTTAAAATGTGAGCCTCTTTTTAGATGTGATATAGATAATGTGGTAGGAAATAACTGGAATGTCAACAATGGATGTGGACAATTAGCAGAAGTAATTAACTATGTTCTGCAATCAATAACAGTTTGTCCATCCATCCATCCATCCTCCTTGAGGTGTAAATATTCCCTATGCATGGAAATATCTTTTGTTGCTATATATTAATATTTTTTAAAAAATTTGATTTATATGCCGCTCTTCTCCGGAGACTCAGGGCGGTTTACAATGCGTTAAGCAATACGCAATTTGCTGCATGTCATATGAAATCCTGCGTGTGCTTACTCAGAAGTACCTCGCATGGAGTTTAAAGAGATTACTTGGCACACTATCAATACTGTAGTATTTTAATTTTAGGCAGCAGACCCAATACTTGGAGCCACCTTCCCTCCTTTGCTTTATTAAATATGGCTTTGTGAAAGTTACAAACAGGGTCTTTTGGCAGTCATTGACTCCCTAATGCAAAGGTGATCTTGAGAAGGTCATCTACATTAAGTAAACTAGTCTGGGCGCAGGAAAACACTGTCATTCTCTAACTACAAATGGCCATCTGGAATGCAGATGTAGCATCCAGATTGCCTGTTGTGTCCACCAAGTGAGTTGTCTTACCTTGGGACAAAAGCTGTCATCTGTCTGTCTTGCCCTATAGACACAAGCTTTCCTTCCAACCTGTCCACATAGATTTACTGGTGGCAAGGTCACCCAGTTCTACGGAACATCACTCATTCTGTATTCTTTGTCTACTTAACAGCTGCCAAAATGTTTGGTATCAAAAACAGTGTCAGGAAATAGCTTTGCAGTATTTGGGATTCACCCCCCCCGCTCCTATTTTCCTCATTTTGCTATATATTGAACATTCAGAGAAAACATATGACATCTGTGTCTTAGTTAGGTAAAAATATGAACAATAAATTAAATGTATCAGATAGGTTTCTGGAGAATTCCTTTCTTTACTAGCCAACACCATGAAATTTCTTCTCTTTTATCTCAAAAATAAAGTGATCATTTTAACATTTAAATATTAAACAATGCAATGATTTTAAATCAGTTTTAATGGATATTTAATTAAACCTTTTTAAAGAAAAATTGCCACCACCATGATTTAAAGAGGTTTTTTTTTAAAAAAAAATCTTTCTCCTCTGTAATTTGGCTTTAGAAGAAGCTGATCAGCCTGCTTTGTCTTCCTTATGATACTCAATATTTAGAAGAGTGCATCCCAATTAAACATTTATTTTTCTTAATAGGTGTCCTGTAGATTTACATGTGTTTTCACAGGCTGCTATTTAACAAACCAGAAAAAGACACTTGTTGAATTCTTCCTTCCTTCCTTTGCAGATGTTCATGGCACAGAAATAGTACCAGGAAAGGGAAGAGGCGCAGGGAGAGAGTGTGAAGGTAGTGTAGTCATATCTATCCTTCAATGTATCTATTTCTCACCATTGGTCTTATGCTCATAGATGCAAAGAGGTGATGCAATCTCCAATCTCTGGGGTTTTCTTTGTTCTTTGTTTTTTTTTTTTTTTTTTTTTGGTTGCTGTCTTTGAATCATTGTTGACTCCTGATGACTTCCAGTATTGGTTTCTGCAGTTTCTAGGCAAGATTTCAGAAATTGTGGAGTTCTTTTTGTTTTTTGGGGGGGAAAGAGTGGCTGGTTCAGGGGTGGGCTTCAAAAATCTTAGCAAGGGGTTCTCTGCCCAGTTGCTGGGTGGATGTGACTATGGTGGGCATGGCCTAGTCAGCCTTCTGCACCACCGGGGGGGGGGGCATTTTTGCCCTCCCCAGGCTCCGGAGGCTTTTCTTGAGCCTCCGGGAGGGTGAAAACAGCCTCCCCAGGCTCCGGAGGCCATCTGGAGGCTGGAAGCAAACTTCCCGAACTTCTGATAGGCCCGCTTTTCGCCCTCCCCGAGCCTCTGCGTGCGCCCTGCACTTACCTGCATTCAAAACAAGCTGCATGGGGACTCCTGAGAGGGGCAGGGCAGGGTGGGCAGGGCCAGCCAAGAGTGGGATTTGGCGGTTCTCCAAACTGCGCAGAATCTTAGCTAGAGTTCTCCCGAACCCCTGCAAACCCCCAGCAGCCCATCCCTGGGCTGGTTGCCTGCTAATAGAGAGTGTCTGGTTCAAGGTCACCTAGCTAGCTATGTGGCTAAGGTGGGACTAGAACTCAGGGTCTCTAGCCTTAATCACAAAACCATTCTGCTCCCATTACAATGCAAATAGAATTCCATTTCCCCAATCCTGTGCTATCAAGGTATCCAGAGATAACAGGACTGTCACTAGCTCCAGAAGGCAGGACTATGAAAATAATTTTTTCCCTGGAATAGTTTGCCCTAAAATGTTAGGCATTTTTGTGCTTATGGAATGTCAAGTATTTTTGCTAATTCATTTTGTTAATCAGGTAATAAACACACTATGGGGAGCTTTCTTTCCCCCTAGCACTAGTTTTCTTATTATTAATGGAACCCTGTCCAGAATTTCCATGTGTCACTTTCGAATACTGGTTAATGACAGAATAATACTTGAGGTTCATTTAGTTTGAGTGCGCAGGTAAGAAGACCCTTCTGCATAATGCGATTCATTCTGTTTTTTGTTGAATTACTTCATTTTGATTTTGATTTTTCATTTTTTGCACTGAATGTAAAAGTATGGGTGAAGGAAAGTACATATTTTTATTTCCTAAATAAAATCATGCAAGAGAAAACAGGCTGTTGAGATAGGTACAAGGCTGCCATGTGACAGTTTGAACCTTTTTCTTCTCGGTTGGGTAAATCCTTAATATTTAATTGGCTTGATTATTTATTCTATAATTGCTTTATAATAGGGATGTGCAAAACATTACCTTCAGAGACTGTTGTGTACATGGGGTAGTCAGTTGCAAGCAATTTCTATCCAGACTGAAACGGCAATGGTGTGGAATTTGAGGGTAGAGAGAGTGGGAAAAAGCCAAGGATATCGGTCATTACATGGGGCAGCTATAATATGGTGGAGCTAGAAAGGTGCTCAATGAATGCAGGGAAAGGAAGCTGATGAGAAGATGAGAGGGGTTGTCTTGCATAGACCCCTCTGCAGAAGAAGGGTGAGATACTTTTGACTTGCTGTGCTTGATTACTAAATTTTGTTCTGGTTGAAATGCAGAACAATCAAAATATTCCAGGTTTTGATTCTGTTGAACTACAGCCCACCTAGAACGGTTTGGTAGAATTTCTAAGTCACAATATTTTCTGTTTTGGATTCAAAACAAAACACATTTTCTATGTCATGCAGGCATCTATTCTATAATTAAGAAAGAAAAGAAATCAAATTTACGGTTCTGTGGGTGTGGCTTGGTGGGTGATGCATGGCTTGGTGGGCGTGGCAGGGGAAGGATACTGTAAAATCTCCCTTCCCTCCTGATCAGCTGGGACTCTGGAGGCAGAGAATAGATGGGGATGGGGCCAGTCAGAGGTGGTATTTACCAGTTCTCCAAACTACTTGAAATGTCCGCTACCATTTCTTCAGAACTGGTCAGAACCTGCTGAATACCACCTCTGTTACTCTTTTATTTTTTATATTTTTTTATTTTTTTTTTAATTTGATTTATATGCCACCCTTCTCCGGAGACTCAGGGCGCCTTACAATGCATTAAGCAATAGCCTTCATACTTCTGTATATTTATACAAAGTCAGCTTATTGCCCCCACAAACTGGGTCCTCAATTTACCTACCTTAGAAAGGATGGAAGGCTGAGTCAACCTTGAGCCTGGGGAGATTTGAACTTGCAGTAATTGCAGGCAGCTGAATGTTAATAACAGGCTATTAGTCTGCTATGCCACCAGGCTTTTTGATTATTTGTCTGGTGTTGCTCCAGGGGTTACCTATTTAGCTGGGTGTCGATTGCTTAACAATATTCTGACCTTTTTGTTTTCTTTTTAGCTTTTTTATTTTCTCTTTTGAACAGTGTGAAAACGTGGTTTACTGTATGTGCCTGTTGATGTTGAATTTGTCTGACTGTCACATTTCCAGGAATTTTCTAGCAATTTTGGATTTGGCTTGATTTAGGATGCTCATAATTTCCAAGTTGAAACTATGGTTAAGTCTGTCCATATGTTGTGAGATTAAGGAGTTTTCATCATGTCTTCTGACTAGTAATTGGAGTTCAAGGTTGTTCTTTGCTAGTCTTCTACCTGTCTGTCTTACATAGTGACTGTTACAGTTTTTACGCTGTAGGTAGCTTGCTTTTTCTTCTTGAGCTTCTAGGTCTTTTGGTTTACTTAAGATGTTTTGGAGGGCTTTGGTTAATTTATGTGCTATTGTGTTGACATGGGGTTGTACTAGTCTGTTGGTTGCTTCTGAGATGTTTCTGATGTTTGGCAGTCTTATCCTTACATAGCTTGTATTGGTTGTACTGTAGTATTGTACTATCATAGTAATTGTATTTTTAATACTTAGGTTGATATACCGCTTTATAGTACTTTACAGCTTTCTCTAAGTGTTTTACAAAGTTAGCATGTTGCCCCCCCCAACAATCTGGGTCCTCATTTTACCAACCTCGGAGGGATGGAAGGCTGAATCAACCTTGAGCCGGTGAGAATCGAACTGCTGGCAGTCAGTAGTATTAACCTGCAATACTGCATTCTAACCACTGTGCCACCACTGCTACCTGATTCTTTGGAACAAGCTTCAATGCAAGCAACTTTATTTTGTTGTTTTGGGACTGTTCCAGAGGCTCAATGATTCTTTATTTCAATTCATCTTGGTTTTTTTTTTTAATTTAGAGGGCTTTGCAAGTAAAGTTTTGCTGCCACTTTCAATTCATTGGGTCTCTGTGTTTTCCTTCAGAACCTGACATGCCTCCCTGTTCAGTTGAAAGTGATTTGCACGTGTTCCTAATTATTTTCCAGATTTTGACCAGGGCTGTGTGCCCCACATGCTCTACTTCAATGTTTTTTCAAACTTGTCAACTCTAAGATGTGTGGGCTTCAACTCCTAGAATTTCCCCTGCTGGCTCTTCTTAGGAGGCAGACATGGAGAGGTCTAGACTTGTTCCTAAGAAAGTTTGGGGACACAAGTTGATCAAATGAAATGCATTCCCAGCTGATAAAATTCTGCAGTAGATTGCATGCCCTAGAAGAGGCAGCCAAGTCTGGTCAGTTTAAAAGAGAACTCCCCTTCAAACATCTGCCTTGAAACAAAGACAAGTAATCCTGTTTTGTTGTGGAGAACCACTATCTCACAGGCCTATCTGTCCACCCAAAATAATTATTTCTTGCAAACAAATTCCAAACCATTTTGCAATAGTGTGTAGATTGCAATTCACCTTCCTTCTCAGAACTGTTACTTTAATCCAAAGAACAAATTATAATTGGCACAGTAATATCAACAAGATTGGACTTTATCTAGAGGAGGGCCCAATATCGTATCAGATGCCCACTGCCACAAACTGGACAAATTATCAAAGGAATGAAGACACAGAATACATTTATGCCTTTAGGTTTTCCCCATTGAAGAAGAGATTGGTGTTAGGGGGTTCATAGCTAGGATAATTGCAAAAAATTAGACTATCACGGGCAGCAGAGCTACAGTACATAAATATTAACAGATAAGAAAAACTCTGATATTCTAACAAACTTTTGCTCCTTCATCCTGTTCATAAGATTTAGGCATACAGTAAGTAATTAGCAGAGAATTTATGGCATGGTTGCAACTGTGGGATGGTTCCTGGTTTTCACTGATAGTTTTGTGTATTTCTATTCAAGTCTAATGCAGTGTTGGCATTATAAATAATCTGGCTAGCTTCTGCAAGATCGCTTCTACGTTCTGTAGTATTTGGGAAGCATAAGACTTAACAAGTTAATTCTGCATAAATACATCAATAAAGCCTGTTATCTTGCCACATCGATGCATCCAAGTCCGTGTGCATAAGATAATAGGAGAATTAAATTGCCTGGAAAAGCTAGACATCACTGAGGATATAGAAGGCTCACCCCATGGCTAGTCTATAAACACAGTCTGGATGATGAGATTATGAGTATATGTGGCTATTCATAAAAAGAAAAGGTCATGTAGCCACCTATAGAGGATGATATTATCTTAGGATTTAGGGATGTTTCTTGTTCGCTCTGCCTAATTCTGAGAATCAGGATTTTTCAAATTGGAGGATTTGGGTATGGTTAGTCTAGAGAAAAGAAGGACTAGGGGGGACATGATAGCAATACTCCAGTATTTGAGAGGCTGCCACAAAGAAGAGGGGGTCAATTTATTTTCCAAAGAAATCTAACAGATGGAAACTAATCAAGGAGAGAAGCAACCTGGAATTGAGGAAAAGCTTCCTAACAGTGAGAACAATTAACCAGTGGAACAGTTTGCCTTCAGACGTTGTGGGTGCTTCATCACTGAAGGTTTTTAAGAAGAGACTGGACAGTCACTTGTCTGAAATGGTATAGGATCTCCTGCATGAGCAGGGGACTGGACTAGGAGACCTCCAAGGTCCCTTCCAGCTCTATTCTGATTCTGATTCAGAGACTACCTGGAGAAGCCCCTGCAGTTTTGTTGGAGAGATTTTTCAGTAGTGCTTTCCCTTGTCTCTTTCCTATGGCCGAGAGAGTGTGAGTATTCCAAGGTCACCCAGCTGGCTTTTACATAAGATGGGACTAGAACCCACAGTTTCTTGGTTTGTAGCCTGATGCCTTAACCACTAGACCAAACCCATCTAATCTTAGATCTTAATGGAGTCCAAACATTCTTCAAGTTAGACCTCATACCAATAGTCCTTGGCTTACAACCACAATTAGAACCAGAATTTCCATTGCTAAACAAGGTGACTGTTAAGTGAGTTGTACCTGATTTTACAACCTTTTGTTGTCACAGTTCTTGAGCAAACCACTGCAATTAACTGTAATCACTGGCTCAAGGTGGACTCAGCCTTCCATCCTTCGGAGGTGGATAAAATGGGGACCTAACAATAAACTGACTCTGTAAACTGCTTAGAGAGTGCTGTACAGCACTGTGAAGCAGTATATAAATCTAAGTGCTATTGCTATAAATCCATGCTGATTGCCAAGTGCCAGATTTTGATCACTTGACCATGCAGATGCTGTAATAGTCATAAGCGCAAGGACTGGTCATAAGTCATTTTTTTTCAGTGCTGTTGTAACTTCTAACAGTCACTAAATGAATAGCTGTAAGTTGAAGACTACCGGTCTGATGGGACAATAATTCTAATCGGGTTTTAAATATGGGTTTTTAACATGGTTTTATAAGGGTTGTAGAATGGGAATTTTAAATTCGGCCAAAAATTAAATTATTTTAATATGGTTTTTAAATTTGTCTTGTATATTGTTTTATTATGGCTGTTCACCGCCCTGAGTCCTTCGGGAGAAGGGCGGTATAAAAATATAATAAAATCAAAATCAAATCAAATCAAACCTGTAACTGGCTATTGATTATAAAGCATTATATAGTGAAACTTGGCAAATGACACAAATTTAATAAACTGAATTAGAATTCTTAGATTGTATCAAGATTCCATTCAGAGCTGGTAAGTGGAGAAGGTAAACTTGCAATGATCACCAGTGGGTGAGGACAAAAGTAAAAGTTGTATTTACCCAGAGGAAGATATGGAAAAAGTTGTATTACCCAGAGGAAGACATGGATTTGATTTAGAGGGAAGTGTAAATTCTATACCAGCCTTAAGACTGATGAGCAACTACCAATTCTTTCATATGGCAACTGTCCCAGAATTTCAATAAAAAAATTAGCTAAGATTACCACAGCTGTTTCAAAACATAATGCAACTTCCAGGATTGATTCTTTACTGTTCAATTACAATAAAATGTACTGGGTTTAATATAGCAGGCCATTTTCACTTAGGACATCCACTTTGCCCTCTTTTTTGCACTGTAGATTAATGGTTAGCCACTGTTATTATTGAAGCGAAACCAGAGCCAGAGGCTTTTGTAACATTAGCTAGAGGTTTCTTCTCTGAATTATTAGATGTTGAATTTCTAAAAGCTCAAATAAGACAACTTAGTTACAGTGGTGATAAGTACCATTGGACTACCCAAAACACTGTCTGTCCCCCATGTTAGGAGCATATTGTCATGGAGAAAATCTATTTATATGATTGCTAAGAGTCAACAGTACCTTGATGACACATATCAATGAAATAAAACAAAAGCCCCATAAGACTCAAGTGTGAAACATTAAGTATGCAGCCACATCTGTAAACTTTCAAGACTGGAAGAGCACATCCACAAACACCAACTAACAGAAAATATAATGAAAACTTCCTAATTTCACCACACGTGGATATACTTAACCACAGTTTCAGATGGAAAACAGTGAGCATCTTAGACCAAGTCAACTCCAAAAACACTAGAGAATTCCTGGAAGCCTGGCACTCAGACAAATTGGCCATCAACAGGCACATAGACATAAACAACATCTACATAGCTTTCAAAAGAAACAATAAAAAGCCAAAAAAAAAGAAAGAAACAAAAAGGTCAAAACAACAGCATGATCAGTAGGATTTAACATCAAGATTAACATTAGAGCAACAATCAAGAAGTAACCAATACCCAAATAAAAGAACTACAATGAAACAGTAAACAAAAGTGTGATCAAGAAACCACCAAGAATACTCTCACCAACACTGACGGGACAAGTCACTAGTATATAAAATGAGAGCAAATTCACTCCTTTCTAGCACTGATGGTGTTACCTAGTTTGGCAATGAAATCTCTGCAAGAAAACCACAAAGCTCAGAGAGCTTCACAGTTCAGCCCTGAGCCACAAATATTATCTTTTGTCACAACTTTTAATCTATTATTGTAAAAGCATTATCCTTAGAGGGGACAGCTCTCCTTCCTGCATTATTTCCCCCATATTGTTTACTGTACTTTTAGTAT
Source organism: Pantherophis guttatus (assembly GCF_059756535.1). Taxonomy (NCBI): domain Eukaryota; kingdom Metazoa; phylum Chordata; class Lepidosauria; order Squamata; family Colubridae; genus Pantherophis; species Pantherophis guttatus. Next base: position 214,594,078 of record NC_142063.1, read on the forward strand.
GTACGGCAGCATGAAACAGGCAGGGAAGAGTGGATTTATCATGATTATTGCTTTATTAAAAGATTACTTTGCATTTAATGAAGGATCAAATGATAAATATGGAGAGATCTATTTCTTACTGCCCACTCCTCTTGTTGCTATGGTTTTACACCACCTGTCTTCTCTTAGATTATCTTGCTCAATACACAATTTCACCATTTTAGAGGGATAAGACTGTAATGGCTTTCTTTACATACAGCTCTTCTGCATCATATGTATATATGTATATATGCTCTTCTATACCAATGCTTTTCACTGAATTTTTGAATTCAGAAAAATCACCAGGCTCTTAAATTCTCTCTAAAGAATGGAATATATCTTATAATGAACACCTGTCTTTTAAAATACATGTGTGCCCACACACACACGTGCACACACACGTGCACACACACACATACAGAAACACTCCATCTTGCTTTCAAAGAGAGATTCTCCTCTGCATCAATGAAATGCATTAGTATAATGCATTCTCTGCATTATATTGCATTGGTTTTGCACAATGGTCTATTTGACAGCTCCTGCACAATTTGCAATGGCCCACACTGAGGTAGTGGCAGAATAGTTGTAACCAACAGCAGGATTTAAATCTGGTACTATAAACTTTGGGATATAGTCTTCCATACTTAAGACTAGCGGTCACCAACTGGTGGTCCGTGTTAAAATTTTGGTGGCCCGCAGAAAAATTATTTGCATTTTTTTATATTGCACTAAATACTATTTATCTTTTTAAAAAATTCATATTAGTGGTCCGCGGGATTTAAAATTATGAATTTAGTGGTCCCTGAGGTCTGAAAGGTTGGTGACCCCTGCCTGTAGCCAACCTCTCTCTATCTACAGTTGGTTTTTAAAATATTAATCTTAAACTCTGTTTCCTGAACAGGAATTAACTCTAAAGGTGTTAACTTTTTAAGGAAACAGTAGGAAAAACTGGTCATGGTTCTTTTGTCGATTCATTGATTATGTCAGATGTAAATGCCTTATTCCCTAATGTGTAAATAATGTATATATGGGATATCAGGGGTTAACTTATTCTTTGACTCTTAATGTATTCATAACTCACCACTCCCACTCTTGGCTCCACCCTTTGTATATATAAGGAGCCACCTTCACCATTTTCTTCGCTTCTATCTGTGAATATTCAGTGAATATAGAATGCCTATTATAATTAAAGAGAAATATATTTAAACCTCTAACTCTTATTATTATTATTGAGTCTGATCCTGAAAATATTGCAACAAACTGGTAGCAGAGGATGGTTAATTGACTCAATAAATACCTAAAAATGTCTAAGAAAGATAGGCCCAACACCAGGGCCTACAGCAAAGAAATAGAAACTGAACAAGAAATAATCAACGAATCCACAAACGCGATTTCGAGAGAATCCGGAGAATACACCACTGAAGAAGAAGAATTAATAAATGAAAATGATGGCCAGGAGGAAATCAAAATAGAAAATAACGAACTCAGGTCAGAGATATTGAAGTTATTAAAAAGCCAGAAGAATGATGAAAGCCTCATCGCGAACCTCCAAGAAATGCTGAAGAACAGCGGAGCAGCGAGAGAGAAAAACATCGCTAAAGAGAAACCCAAAGACCAAAAAACTGTGAGTGATATGACTACAGAGAAAGTCGTTATGAAAAAGAAAAAATGTGATCCCGCGCGAAATTTTGAATGGCAGCCATCTTGGTTTCAACAAGCCTCCAAAGTGAGCGAAGCAGAGCCAATCAAAATGCTCAGTTCAAAATTTCTGGCGCGAAAAACGTTATCAGACAACGAAAGTGAAAAGGAGGATTCAAACTCTTCGGAAGAGCCAGAATCAGAAAGTGAAGACGACTTAACGAAATCCCAAGTAAAGTCAGCAATGAAGACGCTTTTTGCTGCATTTGGGCCAAAATTAAAAATTTCCAAAGCGCCAACGAAGAAGCAAGCGAACAAGCCGATACTTCAAGACCTGCACGCTCCCATCCTGACTTCGAGAGCGACGACGCCCGAGCCCAGAGAGCCATGTCGATTCCGCCCTACACCGCAGACCGAAGCAAGCGCCAACGCACCCAAAAGAAAGAAAAGAACAGTCGCCGCCATCAGAACTCCTAAGACCGAGCCAGAGACCGACTCGTCTGAAGAGGAGCGGAGCGAGCGAGCTACAATGGAGAGAACCTTCCACGACGACGCCAAAGAAGAAATGAACAACGCGCATGTGCGAAACTACGTAGACGGTCCGGAAAGACTTGAACTGGCCAGAGAACCGCGCAGACTCGTTGCGAGCATCCCCATGCCGTTTTGCAATTTCCTACACTTGCGAGACCACGGACTACCTCAGGTTGTAAGTAATGGACAAAATAATGTGGGAAACTTACCCAGTGACTTCCCAAAACTTAGGGTTGATGGCATTAATTTGCAAGAATGGTATCAACAGCTCCAGGTTGTCTTTATGAAAGAAAATTTACTATTTTTTCTCACTAGTCCCCCAAGAAGACCTTGGACTTTAAAAATAGATTGTTTACACCATAAGGCATTTTTCTTAATAATATCTAGCGTGTCTCCTGCAATGTATCATAGCATCAAACCAAATCTAACTGTTTCAGAAATAATTCAATGCATGTTTAATTTGTTTCACAGCGATAGTGTAGCTACCACCACAAGAATGTCTAAGGACTTCTTTTCTTCCAGAGTAAAACCAGGGGTTTCCATAAGTGAGCATTTAATATCTTTAAACAAAATAAGAGCTGAGCTGCATTTGAGGGGGGAAGTGATTTCAGATCAAACAATGAAAAGTGTTATTATCAACTCACTTGATTCATCATAGGATAGTTTTATGTCACACTTAGACACCATCAATCTAGGATATTTATCAATAGAAAGTCTGTCTAACAAATTGATAGCAGAAGACAATTCAAGAAAAAATCGTTATAGCAATCACACAGAACACAAATCTTTTAGGAAGGTAGCTTTCCAAGAAAAATATAATGAAACTTTTAAATGCCACAATTGTGGGTCCAGGGAACACAATAGAAGAGATTGTCCCAAAATTTCAAAGGAAAGACATAGGTCAGAATATAGGAATAAATACAATTATAGACAGTCTTCCACAGATAGACATAAATATAGAAGCCCACCAAATTACAGAGAAAGTAGAGGGGGCAGAGAAAATTCAAAGGAGAGAAAATCTGGTTCACTGAATGGACTAAATAAACAAGACAGCACTAAAACGCAACAAAATGAGAACAATAATTGGCTTATTGATTCTGGGGCAACTAATCACACCACTAATAACAAAAATATGTTGTCTTCATTTACAGAAGATAAGTTTGTAATAAAAGTAGCTAATCAAGAAAAAGTTCAAGTATTAGGCAGAGGGAATGTGACCTTGCCTGGTCTAGGAAAAATAGAGGGGGTATTGTTAATACCAGAAATACCTCATAACATACTAAGTGCCATAAAACTAAGCAGAGATTCTGACATCAATATAGTTTTCTCAAAGGGAAAAGCAACTTTAGAGAAGAATAAAACAAATGTAGGCACTGTGATGATTAAAGGAGGCCTACCCTATCTGATAACAAAAGAAAGATGGTTACATAACATTGATTCAAATATGGAAGATTGTATTGAGGCAGATGATGAAAATATTAGTAACAGTGACAATGATGAATGTAAAATATCTCATGATCACACAGATACACACAATGAGAAGAAACCAAAAATAGGTAAACCAATTCATGACGAGTGTGCTCACATCTTACATAGGAAGTTAGGACATGCAAGTTTTCCTGTAGTACAAAAAATGACTGAACACGCAGAAGGTGTCAAAATAAAAAATTGTGAAAATTATTTGGAATGCTCAGTATGTAAATCTACTAAACTAAAAACTAGTCCCAGGCCAAAAAAATCCACCAGATCAACTAACAAAATTTTTGACTTAGTACACATGGACTTAGTTGGCCCATTAACTCCATCAATCACTTATAGAAAACGTTACTTCCTAACAATAGTAGACGATTACAGTCGCTATGGTTTTGTTTACACATTAAAACACAAGGATGAAACCTTTCAAAAATTTAAGGAATTTTACAAACGCATAGAAACACAACATAATATCAGAATAAAACAAATTATGACAGATAGGGGATGTGAATTCATGTCTAAAGAATTCTCCCAATGGTTAAAGGATAGAGGAATGCTACATTACACGTCTAGTCCATTTTCTGCGTTCCAGAACGGGATTGCAGAGAGAAAGAATTCCACATTACAAACCATGATTAGGTGCACATTAGAGGATGCTGGTTTAGGCAAACAATTTTGGTCAGAAGCCTTACATTATTCAAATTACACTCAAAATAGAACCTGGTCCAGTATTGTGAATAAGACACCATATGAGGTGATGTATAATAGGAAACCAAAATTAGCACACATGCACATATTTGGGGTCACTGCAGACGTACACATACCTAAACAGTTGAGAAGAAAGGGAGAAAACGTATCCAGAAGACTAAGATTTATGGGATATGAAACTGGCACCAAAGGGTATAGATTCATTGATAATAATAACAAATTTATAGTTTCCAGAACAGCCGTGTTCCATGAACAGGCCAACTGGTCTAAATTACATCTTAATGAAATATTTCCAAATAAATGCAAAGATACAAAATCTCGTGAGGAAGGGACAATAGAAAATCAAAATATCAACAAAAATAAAAACAAAACCAAAACATGGACAAATAGTCAACTCAAAATAAAGACAGACACATTAACAAAAAAGGAAGCAAGATATTTGCATGACTACCATAGCAAACCTGAAAGAGCTATTAGGAACAACAGAAATCAAATACCAAATAAATACAGAGATTGCATAATGCATACGGATGGTGAACAAATAACACCTAATACATATGAGGAAGTATTAAAACTCCCTCGTGAAGAAAAGGAAAAATGGGAACTAGCTATGAAAAAAGAGATGGAAAGTTTGCAAGGATTAAATGTATTCACACCTGCGATTGCACCTAAAGATAAAACAATTATTGGTACCAGGTGGATTTATAAAATTAAGAACCTAGAAGGAGGCAATACCCTATACAAAGCTAGATTGGTAGCACAAGGTTATGCACAAAAATATCCGGAGGACTATACTGACACGTACTCCCCCACAGTAAGAACAGAGAGTGTTAAAACAGCTCTAGTAGTAGCATCCGCACTCAATCTTGATGTATTTCAATATGACATACAGACTGCGTATCTACACGCAAAACTAGATAAGGAAATATATGTAAGAGCACCTCACAGTCAATACACTAATAAAAATGAAATTTGGCTATTGAACAAGAGTTTATACGGATTAAAACAATCTGGCAAAAGATGGTACGATTGCTTGGTGAAAGTACTTAAGACCATGGATTTCAACGCTACCACTGCTGATAACTGTTTCTTTGTCAAAAAGAGTGATGATTACATTGAATTTGTATTGATTTATGTAGACGATATTTTATATATAGGAAAACACAAAGAGAGAAGAGAAATCTTTGTAAACAAGCTAAATGAACATTTCTCGTTGAAATCTCTAGGTAAAGTAAACAAATACCTTGGTGTACAAATTAACAAAACTAGAAGGGGATTCAAACTTACTCAGAAAGATAAGATTATTGAACTTCTAAACAAATGCAATTTAAACAATGCCAAACCCTGTGACACTCCTATGCAAACTGATTTCCTTAGAAATACTGATGAATCTTCCCCTGAATTCAAGGATAATACATTTTATAGATCAGTCATAGGTTCACTTCTTTATATATCTAATTGGACTAGGCCAGATATTGCATTACCACTCAATTTATTATCAAGGCACGTTAGCAAACCAACAATGTATCACTGGGAAGCCGTCAAAAGAATTTTAAGATATCTGAAAAGTACATTAGACTTTTGCCTAGTATTAGAACCTAGTGATAATAAAGAACCAAAACTTACATGTTACGCAGATGCGGATTGGGCTGGAGATATATCATGCAGAAAAAGTACTTCTGGTTATATTTTTCTGTTAAATGACTGTCCAGTTTACTGGTACACTGGTAAACAAGAACTGGTAGCCACTTCAACCACAGAAGCGGAATATGTTTGTTTATCCAAAGCTGCAAATAACCTTGTATGGTTTAATGATTTAATTTCAGATGTTTGGAAAAAACCTGCTTTGCCTTTTGTTATGCATGAAGACAATAAAGCAGCCATTGAAATATCTAGATCCGATGCCATTGGACAAAGATCCAGGCATATAGATATAAAATTTAAGCATGTGAGACAATTGTCTCAAGATGGATTTATCAAAGCAGTGCATTGTGATACCTCTGAACAATTAGCTGACATATTGACGAAGCCTTTACCTTCTAAACAGCACAAATACTTAACTTCCAAATTGTATGTCTTATATTGTCCTGAATCTGAATGTAATTGGTGTTGTATAGCGAACCGGCATTTAGAGGGGGATTTGTCAGATGTAAATGCCTTATTCCCTAATGTGTAAATAATGTATATATGGGATATCAGGGGTTAACTTATTCTTTGACTCTTAATGTATTCATAACTCACCACTCCCACTCTTGGCTCCACCCTTTGTATATATAAGGAGCCACCTTCACCATTTTCTTCGCTTCTATCTGTGAATATTCAGTGAATATAGAATGCCTATTATAATTAAAGAGAAATATATTTAAACCTCTAACTCTTATTATTATTATTGAGTCTGATCCTGAAAATATTGCAACAGATTATGTGCCATCAAATTATTTTTGACACTTAGTGACTATAGATAGATAGATAGATAGATAGATAGATAGATAGATAGATAGATAGATAGATAGATAGATATAGATAGATAGATATAGATATAGATGTGTGTGTGTGTATATATATATATAAGAGAGAGAGAGAGAGAGAGAGAGAGAGAGAGAGAGAGAGAGAGAGAGAGATTGAGATTCTCCACTATCTCTTGTAGATGGATTAGGAAATTCAGCTAATCATAAGCATCATTGTGCCTAAATGGACACCTCCCCTGGTATTCATTAGGCTCCATGTTCCACCTTATCTCTTTTTTTAAGAAGATCAATAGCAATAATAAATAATAGCTATATGGACAGTTGGAAAACTGTGAAGAAAAACACCTTCTCCACCAGAATGGGGCTCATAGCCAGTCTTCAGAAATAGAAATGGTAGATGGTTACACCTCAGTGCATTGTTGGAAGTGAGAGGTCTGCACCTTCCAACAGAGGTAGTAATAAACTGGGAGTATGAAAAGCATCCAGTAGAATTAGAGGGTAAAGGGAAAAGTTTCTGCTGTCCAGTGATGTCTGACTCTTGCGGGCAGTGCTCATCTCTGTTTCTTAGCCAAAGGAACTAGCATTGTCTAAAGACTCTTTCCATGGTCATATGACCAGCATGAGTTTATGCCTAGGCACATGGAATGCTGTTACCTTCCTACCAAAGTGGTACCTATTCATCTACTCACATTTGCATGCTTTTGAATTGCTAGGTGAACAGATGGGGTGGTGGAGAACAACCTTCTCTCACGTCAGTGGATGTTTTGTGGGTGGCCACCTCAACCTTGATAGTTTTTTTAAAAGAGCTCTCGAAGTCTTTCTCATATGTAGAGACAGACATTTTGAACCTCAAAACAATTAGTTGTGAATCATATATGTATTCAAATCATGCTGACATATGTCTTAAATTGGATTCTGAGATGGAGTAAAAGAACTGTATCATGCATAATAAGGTGTTTTTTTTTGAACCTATGTTATCATTAGTTCAATGGAAGATTTGCCTGTTTTGTTATTATGCAGTAATAGGCACATAAATTTAATGTGATCACCTTGATTGGCTAAAACTGTCAAAAACTCCACCCCCCTTCCATTAGGAGAAAGAAGTGAATTTTTGGGTTCATATTTGTTCATTCTCAACAATGTTGAATGTTTAAAAAAATAACCATATTCTATTAGACAAATCAAAAGTATTTATTCATTGTGTTATTCACTGCAGTAATAGATAAGTGCACAACAATTAGCTTAATCCTTAATGACTTTAATGACTTGCTATCAGTTAATTGTGTTTCCATCACACAATAATATTTAACTGCCTTTCTCTCATTATTTCACAAAAGGTGATTTTGGTTCCAGACTATTAATGTGAATAAATCTCTTACATTTCACAAAAACTCATTTAAAATTAACAATATGGTCTTTGACCTTTTCTAATTTGTATACTGAAACATTTATGTATAGCAAATATCTTTTGACGAGATCAAAATTGAGGGGGATTTTCCTCACTTATAATTCATTTTAAAATTCAGATTTTATTTGATGCTATTCAAAATAAGGCCTCAGCAAATTGTCTGCTCTTTAATGAAAAATAAATCAATTTCACCAAATCAGCATTGTTATGCAAACTATGGATTTGTTTAAAAGAATCTGGCAACCAAGTTCTTTAAGAGAAGGAGGGAAATTATCAACTTGTCACCCATCTTCCACAATGAAAGTTCTGAAATTTGAAATCAGTTTGATACATCTTTTTTGCATGTGCAACATTTAAATGAATGGTTAAATTGAAATATGTTAATTTAGGTTGGCTTGAAGTATACTAAATTAAAGCAAAACTGTCTTCATGCCATTTAGTTTTCTCATCACTTAATTAATTTATATCTAATTGGGCAAATTTCATGCTTTTAGCCGTTTTTGGAAAGCCTATATGCTTGTTTGCAATCAGGGAGCAGAAAAGAATGAGAGTTACAGGTATCTTGTCTAGAATTTAGATTTCCAGTTTTCTTCTTACTTCCGAGGGCTTTTTCTTTTTTTCTTTTTTTTTTTAAAAAAAACTTAATTTCAGTTATGTTATAAACATTAGACTTAATTTTCCAGGGGCAAATTGCTTCTTCATTTCCCCCTGTAGCAATCATCTTATCAGCCGAACAGATTCTATGATCTTTTCTAGCATCTTTTGCAAAACACCATTTGTTTGATAAAGCAGATTGTTCTTATTTCCCCCCCTTGCTTTGCTACTACTCGTAGTTTATGTTCTGTATTGTTTACCCACAACAAAGAACTGTTACCAAAAGGATGAACAAAAAAGCAAATCATTGTAAGATCTGAACTGCCAGAATTAGACCATCACATTGCAAAGTGGTAATTCTCTTTGACAGCCTCAGCTGTACCAATCATGACATTCAGCAAATTAGCCAGGCCAAGAGCAAACAGAAAGAAGAAACAGGTGTGAAACGAACTTCCTGCCTCCAGGATAAATACATTGTACACTGAAGGGCAATGCACCTGCACCATTGTTACCAGGAGTGGGGTTGAGGGGGAGCGAATATTTTAAAGTGCAAATACAGCCGATAGAGACAATAGAGTTCTCTATAATTTGAAAGTAAGTGGGCATTTCTCCCCACCACTTTTTTTTAAAAAAAAATAATTTGCAATATATTAACTCTTTGAAAAGAGATCTAAAAATGCTATTTCCAGGATTAGATAGCTGATAAGGAAAGAATTAAACAGAAAGTTATACTTTGTCTGAAGGTTGTTGGTTAAGAAGTTTTGGATTTCAGCTCAGAGGCACAAGAATCAATATGGTGTAGCAGTTAAGGTGCTGGGCGAGAACTTGAAACAGGGAGTTCCATTCACGCCAGCTTGAACTCCTGAATGGAAGCCGAGATATTACAAATCTCTGGCTAGCCATGAAATAAGATTTCATAATTCAGGAACTATAAGTGTTTCTTTAAGATGCAGCCACTGCTTCTTACATCTTTCCCTGGTCTAATTACTCTGCCTTCCTATCCATCTCAGCAACTTCACTGGGTAGAATCAATCAGAATAGAGCTGGAAGGGACTTTGGAGGTCTTCTAGTCCAACCCTCTGCTCAAGCAGGAGGCCCTATACCATTTCAGATAGGTGGTTGTTCAGTCTTTTCTTAAAAACCTCCAGTGATGAAGTCCCTACAGTTTCTGAAGGCCAGCTGTTCCACTGGTTATTTGTCCTCACTGTTAGGAAGTTTCTCCTTAATTCCAGGTTGCTTCTCTCCTTGATTACTCTCCATCCATTGTTTCTTGTCTTGCCTTCTGGTGCTTTGGAAAATAAGATGGCCCCCCTCTTCTTTGTGGCAGCCCCTCAAATACTGGAATACTGTTATCATGTTACCCCTAATCCTTCGTTTCTCTAGACTGGCCATACCCAATTCAGACAGATTCTTTAATGAAGAAACACTTACTGAAAGAGTGAACTTATCACTCCATTGATCCATTTATCTTTCACTGAGTCATATTGTGTTTGGATGACTTTTGGAACACATGATTTAAAAAAAAAACTGGAGGAGCTGGTACTTAATAGCCCATATTTTATTCCTTGGAGAAGCTCTTTAGCTCCAGTTCAAATGCCAAGCATAGTCTAATAAAGCCTCGCTTCTTCATATTAGTAGTTGAAGTCCTCCATTTAATTGGGGGAAATGTGTTTTTGCCAGGGGTAGACTAACTTTTAGCCTGGATTTGTTTCATACTGGAGATTCATGAGCCAAGGAAGGCATGGCTCAATTCAAGTTTTGATTCAAGTTTTGATGCCAAATTGAATCAAAGTGCTCCAAAATTCAAGATTTGATTGGAAAAAGGATTAGCCCATAGGTCAAAATGCTTCACCTTTCGTTTAAGTGGAATGAAATAGCAAGAATGGAAGGCTATTTCAAAGGCTGGCATGTTTCATTTGGAAACTTTCAGGGTTTTAGCACAATAGTTTTGGGTTATATTCCTCCCCCTGAACCTCTTTTAGGGAGAGAAAGCAAGAATGAGAAAAGAATAGCACAATAGCCTCCAAATTATCTAGCAAAAAATCCTTGAATAACTTGGTTGAATCAATGCAGAATATAAACTCCACAATAAAGATATAAACTTCCAAAACTATATGAAAAAGCAACTCTTAACTTTCTAATAACTTTTCTGTATGTAATTTTGTATTAAGCATTTAAATTATAATAGTAAAATCTAATGCTAACTAAAATAAAAGAGAATAGAAAGAAAGAAAGAAAGAGAAAAATAAAAGGAGACAAGAGAAAAGTAGAAATATAATAAAGAGTGAAATATTGAGTGAAATATAATAATGACTTCCAACCTTCATCCCAATAAGTATAAAAAAATTTAGTGACTCTTCACTTCCTCTAGGACTACAAACATTTATCTCTTCATCTCATATCATATGTCTAATTATACACAAATCCATAAAACAACATATTTTTGGTCCTGGTATCAGCAGATACCAAGGTTGACAGAATAGCAATCTAATAGTTTTGCTGAACGACTGTGATGTTGAATGGTTTGCCTTGGATTCGAACTGAGATCATTCTGTCATTTTGGGGATTGTATCCCAGTGCTGCTTTTCCTACTCTTTTATTGACTATGAAGGCTACTCCATTTCTTCTGAGGGATTCATGCCTGCAGTAGTATGCCTGATGGTCATCTGAATTTAATTCACCCATTCCTGTCCATTTTAGTTCGCTGATTCCTAAGATGTTGATGTTCAGTCTTGTCATCTCTTGTTTGACCATGTTCAGCTTGTCTTGATTCATGGATCTGACATTCCAGGTTCATATGGAGTATAGATCTTTACAGCATCAGACTTTCTTTTCATCACCAGATACATCCACAACTGAGTATTCTTTTGGCTTTGGCCCAGTCGCTTCACTCTTTCTGGCACTACTAGTACTAGCCCTCTGCTCTTCCCCAGTAGCATATTGGACACCTTCCAACCTGAGGGGCTCATATTTCAGTGTCATATCTTTTTGCCTTTTGGTTCTGTCCATGGGGTTTTCATGGCAAAGATACTGAAGTGGGTTGTCATTTCCTTCTCCAGTGGATCACATTTTGTCAGAGCTCTCTGCTATGACCTGTCCGTCTTGGGTGGCCCTGCACAACATAGCTCATAGCTTTATTGAGCTATGCAAGCCCCTTCACCATGACAAGGCAGTGAACTATGAAGGGGCTATGCGTCAACCACTGGTGCTGAAGAGGATGAAGTTGACCAGTTCTATGAAGCCCTACAACACCTTCTAGAATTAACACCAAAAATGATGTCCTTATCATCTGGGGGATTGGAATGCTAAAGTAGGAAGCCAAAGGGTAACTGGAATAACAGGCAAGTTTGGCCTTGGAATACAAAATGAAGCAGGGCATAGGCTGGTAGAATGTTGTCAAAAGAATATGATTGTTGTGGTCCGCCAGCAGCCTGTAGAGCTGGCAGCGGAGTCGGACAGCGATGAGGCTGAGGCAGAACATGGGCCAGTCCTGGAGGCTGAGGAAGGCCCGGATGAGGGCTCTGCATTGGAGGCAGAGATGGGGCCAGGGCCATCATGGAGTGATGTGGACTTCGGAGCCTCCAGAGGCTGACAGTAGAGAGGCAGAGGAACAGGAGGAGCCTGTTCCTAGTGCACGTATGAGAAGAGCTGCCAGAAGGCAGGAGCAGCTAAAGCAGAGAGGACGACTTGGGAGTAGGGCCAAGAGATGATTGGCCCCTCCCATAAGGTTTAAAAGACCAGCAATGGCTCTTGGCCTCTTTGCCATAAAACAACCGTTGAGAGAATTGCTTCTTGTTTGGCTGTAGTTATTTCTTCTGTTCCTGAACTGTTGCCAAGAAAAGCCTTTGGCAGTTTGCCTAATTATCCCAAGGTCAGAGATAAACTAAAGACTGGTGTTTTAAGGACTTTGCTTTCATTTCATTTAGAATAAACTGAGAATGAGTTAATTCTCAGCTGTTTTAATCAAATTTGTTTGTTTTTTGGAACTGTTTGCATTTAATATCAACTACGTGGGCCTGGATCACAACAATGATGGTCATAGCAAACACTCTTTTCAAACAACCCAAGAGATGACTCTATACATGGACATCACAAGACGGTCAACACAGAAATCAGATTGGCTATGTGCTCTGCAGCCAAAGATGGAGAGGCTCTATTCAGTCAGTAAAAACAAGACCAGGAGCTGACTGTGGTTCAGGTCATGAGCTTCTCGTTGCAAAAGTTAGGCTTAAATTGAAGAAAGTAGGGAAAAGCACTAGGCCACTCAGATATGAACTAAATACTGATGAATATACAGTAGAGGTGACAAATAGATTTAAGGAATTAGATCTGATAGACAGAGTGCCTGAAGAACTATGGACGGAGGTTCACAACATTGTATAAGAGGTAGCAACTAAAACCATCCCAAAGAAAAAGAAATGCAAGAAAGCAAAATGGCCGTCTGAGGAAGCTTTACAAATAGCTGAGGAAAGAAGGAAAATGAAAGGCAAGGGAGAAAGAGAAAGATACACCCAATTAAATGTAGAATTCCAGAGAATAGCTAGAAGAGATAAAAATGCCTTCTTAAATGAACAGGCAAAGAAATAGAAGAAAACAATAGAATAGGAAGGACCAGAGATCTCTTCAATAAAATTGGAGATATGAAGGGAACGTTTCATGCAAAGATGGGCATGATAAAGGACCAAAATGGCAGGGACCTAACAGAGGCAGAAGAGATTAAGAAGAGGTAGAAAATTACACAGAGAAACTATACAAGAATGAGCTTAATATCCCTGATAACCACGATGGGGTTGTCACTGAACTCGAGCTATACATCCTAGAATGTGAAGTCAAATAGGCCTTAGGAAATCTGAGCAACAACAAAGCTAGTGGAGGTGACAGTAGTCCAGCTGAGCTATTCAAAATCTTAAAAGACAATGCAGTAAAAGTGCTACACTCAATTTGCCAGCAAATTTGGAAAACTTAACAGTGGCCATAGGAAAAGGTCAGTTTACATTCCAATTCCAAAGAAGGGCAATGCCAAAGAATGGTCAAACTACCTCACCATTGCACTCATTTTGCATGCTAGCAAAGTTATGCTCAAAATCCTGCAAGCTAGGCTCCAGCAGTATGTGGATGGAGAACTACCAAAAGTACAGGCAGGATTTCGAAGACACAGAGGAACTAGAGATCAAATTGCCAACATATGCTGGATCATGGAGAAAGCTAGGGAGTTCCAGAAAAGCATCTACTTCTGCTTTATTGATTATGCTAAAGCCTTTGATTGTGTGGATCACAACAAATTGTGGCAAGTTCTTAAAGAGATGGGAGTACCAGACCATCTTATTTGTTTTTTGAGAAGCGTATATGCAGGTCAAGAAGCAACAGTGAGAACTGGACACGGAATCATTGATTGGTTCAAAATTGAGAAAGGAGTTCGGCAAGGCTGTATACTGTCGCCCTGCCTATTTAATTTATATGCAGAGCATGTCATGAGAAAGGTGGGGTTAGATGAATCACAAGTTGGAATTAAGATTGCCGGGAGAAATATCAACAACCTCAGATATGCAGATGATACCACTTTAATGGCAGAAAGTGAAGAGGAACTAAAAAGCCTCTTGATGCGGGTGAAGGAGGAGAGTGCAAAAGTTGGCTTGAAACCCAACATTAAGAAAACTAAGATCATTGCATCTCAATTCTTGGCAAATAGATGGGGAAGAAATAGAGTTAGTGGCAGATTTTATTTTCCTGGCCTCCAAAATCACCGCAGATGGGGACTACAGCTAAGAAATTAAATGATGCTTGCTCCTGGGGTGGAAAGCTATGGCAAATCTAGACAGCATACTAAAAAGCAGAGACATCACCCTGCCGACAAAAGTGTGTATAGTCAAGGCTATGGTTTTCCCAGTTGCAACGTATGGCTGTGAAAGTTGGACCGTAAGGAAGGCTGAGCGCCAAAGAATTGAGGCCTTTGAACTATGGTGCTGGAAAAGACTCCTGCAAGTCCCTTGGAATGCAAGGTGATCAAACTGGTCAGTCCTAGAGGAGATCAACCCTGACTGCTCTTTAGAAGGCCAGATCCTGAAGATGAAACTCAAATATGTTGGCCACCTAATGAGAAAGAAGGACTCACGGGAAAAGAGCCTAATGCTGGAAACGATTGAGGGCAAAAGAAGAAAGGGATGACAGAGAATGAGGTGGATGGATGGAGTCACTGAAGCAGTTGGCATGAGCTTAAATGGACTGCGGGTGATGGTAGAGGACAGAAAGGCCTGGAGGAATGTTGTCCATGGGGCCGTGATGGGTCGGACAGGACTTCGCAACTAACAACAACATGTTTTTCTGGATGCACAAACTTTTGCTTTGCAATGTCTGATCACTGGGCTTTTGGTGATGCCAGAAGGAGTGTCAGGCTTTGCTGATTGGTCACTCTTAAGAAAACTTTTAGTGGAATGCCATACTGGGTAGGGCATACAACTGGTAAAAACATAGCCTCTTCTTGGCAAGCTTAGAGGAAAGACAACTGACTTGCCTGTGTGTGTGATGGAATAGTTTTGCTGTCTGATCCCCAGGTTTTCTGGGATGCCAGGATGACTGGCATAGCTGACTGGCAAGCTTCCCTTGAAGAAAGGATCCCCATCATCACTGACAATAATACGTTATGTTAGGATTGTGATTTGCTGGCAATACTCCATGCTTGTTAGTTAATTAAGAGGCTGCAGAAAAAGGATGTCACCATGAGATACAGTGCCATAGATATGGGTAAGCCGCATAGAAAGAGGCAGCAACTGCCTTGCATCATATCCCCAGTTTTGGAACAATGACATTTTGGGCTAGTGTTTGTGTTAGCTTGGCAGCCATTCACTCTTTGTCAAGAGACTTAAAGCTGCCTGTTTCATACAGAATCTAAAACTCAGGCCAGTATTGAACTCATATCTATAATGCTGAGATGTGAACTTCCAGTTGTGTTGGTAGGACCAACATGGAATATAACATTCCATTAGTGAGAGAGATGATAGAGATAGAGGAGATAAAGAGAGAGAGAGGGAGGGAGGGAGCGCTAGGACTTATAGATGGTCACATTAAAGGAGTTGAGAACTGAGGAGGGAAAAATAAATTAAAATAAATGTAAGTTCTACCCAAAACACTCTGATAGATAGAGAGTTCAATGGGGTAAAACTGATGGACTAGTCATGTCAATGTCAGATAGCCCCTCATGCCACAACATCTTCCCCATCATTTTACGTATGCAGAAGTGAAACTGCAACAATTGTGTGTCTGTAACAATCCCATAAGCAGCAGAGAAATCATCAAATTTCTGAAGTATTACAGAACCACCTCATTTGATTGGCTGCTTCAAAGCTGATCTGGACTTTGATTTACAGATTTGCTTTGTTGGGTTACCGGATCAAAGCTTTGTCAAATTAAATTGTTCATTCAAAGCTTTGTACAGCTCTACGATTTTTGTAGTTGTCCATATGAAGCAAGTTCAAATTAGGGAATATAATCATAGAATCCTGATGATCATTAGCTTGTGTGAATAAAGGAGATAAAAATGGTTTTTTCCCACCCTGCATAGGAAGTAGATGAATATTAAACAGAGACCTGCTTTGAACAATTCTCTCCATATAGACAGTAGGAGAGCAAAATCAAAATTTACTTTCCTGTCTATAATACATTTCTTAGAACCTTAGAACGCCCATGATCCTCATATAATTGTAATATAATCGAATATATTGAACAAAATTTAACATGAGTGGTCCAGAATGGCTTGTTTAGCTTCTCTGCATCCAAATCTGGGAGTTGATTCCTTGATTTGACCTAGGTCTGTCATTTGCCCAGGATGGTTGAGCAGAGGGTTGCATTAGAAAACCACCAAGATCTATTCTATTATTCTGTAATCCCAAGTCAATTAACCAGTGGAATGACTTGCCTCCAAAAGTTGTGGGTGCTCCATCCCTGGAGGTTTTCAAGAAGAGGTTGGACAGCCATTTGTCCATGATGATTGAGGGTGTGCTGCTTCAGCAGGGGGTTGGACTAGAACAGGGGTCCCCAACCTTTCGGACCTCAGGGACCACTAAATTCATAATTTTAAATCCCATGGACCACTAATATGATCTGCCTAATGACCGGCTGGGTGGGCGTGGCTAGGTGGTTATGTGACTGGGTTGGCATGGCCAACTCGATGACCAACTCGTGTCACTCACATCGAGCGGCACTTCGCCAGCCTCTACTCACCCCTTCCCTGCCAACCACTCCTCGCCACCCCACCCAGGCTTCTTAGGGCCCCAACAGGAAGCAGTTGCTGAAGCTAAGCAGCCACCATGAAAAAGAGTTGGCCAAACAGCTGGCTCAGTTCAAATTGGATCTGATCGAGAAGGAGGCTCAGCAGAAGCACCTCACTGAGGACTACGAGCATAGGCTTTCCAAGCAGAGGGAAGACCTGCGGGAGTGCAAGGCCAGGTACTGGCGCCTGGAGGCTCAGAGGGCTGAAATAGTCAGCCAGTTCCAGGCCATAATGCAGTCCCACTGGAACAAGGCCCTTTGGCTCTTCGCCACCAGCGGTGTTTCCCTCCAGCCTTCACCCAAAGCCCTGCACCAGGAGGCTGAAGCAAATTCCCAAGTTGGAATTTCTGCCCCCTCTGACCCATACAAGAAGACCCCAAAGGGGTAGACTCTCTGCAGCAATACAAACGTTCATTGCCCGTATCTGGCCCAGGGGCCGTAGTTTGAGGATCCCTGATTTTAGTGCAATATAAAAAAATGCAAATAATTTTTCTGCGGACCACCAAAATTTTCTCGCAGACCACCTATGGTCGACAGACCATCAGTTGGTGACCGCTGGACTAGAAAATGTCTGAGGTCCTTCCAACTCTATTATTCTGTAATCTATAATCCCTATTCCAGATATATTGTCAATACATTAGATGTTTTATAATGTTGGAGGTCAGGCAGGTGTGCTAGTGAATGAGATGGGCACCATCTTCATGCTCCTTCATTGCACATATGGAAGGGAGAATGTAATTTGCCCCGGTCTCCATAACTTTTACTGGCCCTGTCTGAGCTTTAAGCCTATCAATGAACATATCATGCATGCCACATTAATCTCGCATACCATCTGTTCATTTTATACATTCTCTAAATGGAAAAAGATGAAAGATTCTCGGAAATTCTATGAGAAACAATACCTCCACTTTCCAAGTATTAAAAATATGGCAATGCTATGGTATTGAACCCTACTTAACCTTCCTAGCCATCTGTGGCTTATGCTACATTCAGAGGATTATCCTCTCTCTCTCTCTTTTTTTTTTTTAGTACTTTGCTCCCTCACTAAAAGTTTTCCTCACAAATGGTTTTTTTTTTATCCATTATAATAATAATTGGGTTGATTTTGAAGTCTTAAAAAACCAACAATACAGCCCAAAATATATCCCCTGCTGCTCTTAAGTTGAACACCTGGTCCTTTTGAATCAGATTTAGACGCATTTGATGACATGTTTTTTTTCCCCCTGCCTAAGCTATGTAGCAGTTACTGAAAATCGCAGGTTAGTGATGGTAAAGGATGAATATAGCATCAATACTTGCAAATGAATTTTGATTTTAGTAAAGGAAACCATAAGGCCCTCCCTTGCCAGTACACACTGAAAATTCCATTTTTAGCATGGTATTCTTGGTGGTTATAATGGCAAATGTCCCTCCTAAAAAAAAAAAAAAATCTAGTATGACATTTTCGAAACCAACAAAGTGCATCCGTAAAATTGGCTTGGATGATAAGGAAATGAGTGAAGGGGGTTTGAAAGGAGATGACTCAAAAGACAGCCGTCTGTCTTGAGATGAATTCCCCAAATGCTTTCATCTAACTAAGAGGATGAGCCTGCTTACTTTTGGATCCATAGCTCTGACTATGTCAGGACAGAAAGTACTTATTTAGCTCCCTCTTAATATGTGAAGCCAGCTTCCGGAACTGCCTTAGAGTTTTGCCCGGTGCAAAATATTAGGCGCCAGGACTATGATGAAGACACAAAAAACCCACAATAAAAATAGCAGCATTTCTTTAAAAGCTCACATGCACCTATATTGCCACCAGGCTTCACCTAAGAGGAAAAAGGGGATGAAGATTTTGAATTACTGCACAGGAAAATATTCAGTGGGATTTTTCAGAGAGGGGAGAGAAGTTATTGGTTGTCAGTTGAGATCTACCTGTATTGGTTACAATAGCTTGAACCAGCTTGACAATCTATGGCACATATGGAAGAAAATACAGTAGCTGCCATAGGCTGTCAAGGAGAACTCAGCAGGCTTCTTGCAGAGATGATACGATAAAAGGAATGTGTGTATATATATATATATATATATATGTGTGTGTATAGTTAATATATATATATATATACACACACACACACATACACACACACACCACATTTTTTGGACTATAAAACGCTCTGAAGTGTAAGATGCACCTAGCTTTTGGGGAGGAAAACAAGGAAAAAAATCTGCCTCAGAAATTCACCAGTCAGAAATGAGTTTTTTCAGCCCTTTGAGTAGTCCCTATGCACATAGCCACGCCCACCCGGTCACATGACCAGCTAGCCCCGCCCACCCGGTCACATGGGGGGCCAGCCACACCCACCTAGCCAGTTCGGCCCCCCAACAGTCTGAGGGACCCTGAAGTGGCCCCCTGTTCAAAAAGTTTTGAGGACCCCTGGTGTAGAGTCTCCTGCTTAAGCAGGAGGCTGGAGTAGAAGACCTCCAAAGTCCCTTCCAGCTCTATTCTGATTGATAGAGCCATCGTGGCTCAGTGGTTAGAATGCAGTATTGCAATATGCTGACTCTGTAAACTGTTTAGAGAGGGCTGTAAAGCACTGTGAAGTGGTAATATGTCTAAGTGCTGTTGCTATTGATCTAGGCCAAATTTCCTCTCTTCTCCTTGTTTCATGTTCCTTTAGTCCATTCTTCAATATCAACTAAACAGTGACAGTTTCTAATTTACAGTTCATAAGAGATGCAAATCCCATAATTTAGAACTCTCTCTAGCCTAGACTTTCCATATTTATTAGAAATACATGTAAAACATATGTAACATCTTTTGATGAACTCTAAGGTGTTGTCATCACATGGCAAAGGATATGCAGTTTTACCACTGGCTGTCCCCCACCCATATACATCTTCTAATCCTGAGAAGGTTTATTGAATACGTATCTGAGGGGCAACACAAGGATGAATGAGGTCAGAGGTTAACATTTCACTTGACTGTTTAGGGATTAAAAAAATATAGATCTATATAATTATCCTCCTAGAGACAATGAAACTGGAGTGGTTTATATAGATTAAAGGCAATTTCAGTGTTTGATTCAAATTACTTTCCCTGCTCCCCTGCAGTTTTTTTTTTGCATTGCATTGCATTGTATCTCAGTGGTAAATCCCTGGGAAAGTATAACTATCAGTCCTTGTTTCTAATTGTTTTGTTTGTGCATTTAATATCTCGGATTCTGTCCAGCATAAACAGATGAGCTATTGAATCATGTTTAAGCAAACCATAAATCAAGTAAGAAAGCAGAATGATTTTTCTTTGAGTATCAGTAAGTGCCCATCTATTAAAGATCTCAGAAAGAGCCCCGGCTTCCTTAGGAAGCTTAGCAACAGGCTACCTGATAAGCAAAACAGTAAAATAAGGAACAAGGGAGGAAACTGTCTCATTCCATTTCTGCAGAATTATCGTTTTCAAGTGGCGTTGAGATAGTTGAAGCAGATGGTTTATTTTTTCTGGTAGTTCTTCTAGTTAGACAAATGAGACTCATATCATTTCAGCTGCCTTACTCTGACTTGCAGTACCAATGGAGCCATTCCAAATCTGATGCGTTGTGTTTTGACTTATTTAATGCCGACGTACTTTTCCCGCAGTAAACTTGATTATCCAAATACTTTAACTTGAGAGCTTCTGCTTTCCTCTGCGGTGTAATTAGTCACACTGCACTCACACTGCATTTAGGAATAAACACACAATTGAAGCCTCCTCCAAATGTGCGTATATTCCCATACAGCTGCTTACTTCACTTTATTCTTATTTGATTGCTTTGAATACACAGTGCTACAGCTGGGCAGCAAATGATCAAATCTGCAAAGGCATCACCTTCCTTTTCCCTTGCAGAAGCCACCCGTTCAGGTATATAGGCCTAGCCCCCTTGTGAAACAGGAGCTGCACCATGAGCTAAGTTTTCTTGGATTGTGTTATCGGAGAACTTGGCAGGGTATCTATTAGGCTTAGATTTCAAAGCCAAAAGAGTGATCTGAGATCACACACTGGCAGTTTTACAGTGGTAATTTCCATGTTAAAAGAATACTTATCACCAGCACTGCAGCGAAAGAGGCAGCGTTTCACAGAAAGAGCCTCTTGTGAAATTAATTTTGTGTTTATTTTATTAAGCAGCAGTTTCCAAATGATATTTCCCCAACAGCTCTCATCCTGATCGTTCATAATACAAAACGAGAAGCAGAGTATTTGTGTAAAAAAAAATCAGAAACAACCCCAACCTCCTAGGTGTTTCATCTATTCATCCTTCCCTGAAATTATTTTTTAAAATATATGGCAGAATCGGTCATTGATCATCTAAAGAATGAATAATGAGAACATGTTTTTTCCCCATGTTTGCTTAAGCTTTAGTGACGTAAGAGGGGGCAGCACCCAGCCAATGCTGGCCTTTCTTGAAAAAGCTGACAGAGTTGGATCTGGTTAGCACTTGGATGGGAGACTATTAGAAATTCCAGAGCTATAGACTAGACTGGAAAGTCAACAAAACTATCCCTTAAGAAAACAGTGGCAAACCACTTCCAGACTGATACCAAGAAAACAACATGGTCATGTCCATATCATGTCCATGAAGCCATCAGCTCAACTCCAGAGAATCTACATATTAATTTCATTGACTTTTCTCAGTAAAGTTAACTTGACGTGGATATTCCTAAAACCAGCTCAACTCCAGGGAGTCTACATTTTAATTTCACTGATGTTTTTCAGAAAAGTTAACTTGACATGGATGTCCTTAAGACTGTACTCTTGATTTTATGAAATGTCATGAAGATTTGACTACTTTCTTCACTGTAGCCTTTGCTTGCCAGACATCCTACCACCTTCTGTACAGAATTCTGCTGCCAAAACCTATTCATTCCTTCCATTGCTCAGATTATGTAACACTCTTTTTCAAATTTCTATCCTGATTCCACCCTTTTTTATAATCTAGCTCTTGCTTATCTTTAACACTTTCCAGGATTTAGACTTGTCTTCTCACTGCCCCCTAATTCCCAGCTTTTCATGGTTACTATTTCAGGATGGTCCACCCATTATTTCATCTTTGCTTAGTATTATATTTTCCCCTCAGATCCCTTATTCTCAGTTTCAAAAAAACCATTCTATGAGTAAGTATGTTTATTCTAGTTAGTCTTGTTTGTCTTGCTTTTCTTTTATTCTTTCCTACTCAGAAAGTTATGTCTGTTACCACAAGAGTTTATTGTAAATAGGCAGCAAATTGCCTTATTGGTCTTTTTTTTCTTTTTTGCAAATGAAATACAGTATAATTTCATGAGTATAGAGTTATCATGATACTATGTGATCATTTCATTCTAGAACACCTGATAATTTGTTCCAGACATTGCACATAAACCCTGTAAGATATGGGGCATAACGTGGAATCTTTTATATTGAATTCCGCTAGGTAATTTTGATATTAGAGAACTACATCACTTTTCATAGTTCCCTCTACAAATCCTCCAGCAGATAAGTGAAAAATATTAAAGAAGTGGTCCTCAAATGTTAAATGTAGTTTGATGTCCCAGAAAGGTATAGTGATGAACGGTATTGGAAGTAGATGAAACTTCCATCATAATTTGTCTATGGAGGTTTTCAGTTATCCAGGTCATAGTTGTCCCAAAGATGCTTTTTCAAGAGGCAACTGGGCTTTCTTGTTATTCTTTGAAGACATTTCACTTCTCATCCAAGAAACTTCTTTAGCTCTGACTGGATGGTGGGGAATGGAAGGATTTATGCAGATGGTCATTTGTAACAGCAGTGGGATTCAGTTACCTTCCCTACCGGTTCGCAAATGTGAGCGTGGTCACAGTTGCTCCACTCACACACCTTGTCTGTGCATGTGCACGTTACATCAGGTTGGGTGGGTGGGTGGAGCCTCCCGCCATCGCCGCTACCAGTTTGCGCAATCCGGAGAGAACCGGCTGAATCCCACCACTGATTTGCATTCTTTTAGAGAGTTGTTGAGGCCACCTGAAGGTTTATCTGTGTCGTTGGTCACCTGACCGTGCAAATGGGTGTGGAACCTTCTTGGAACTGCTGAAAGGATGGTGTTGTAGACTGGAGATAGATGATGTCATATCCCTCACCCTCTGTTAAGAGAGGGCTGTTCAGTTTTGACATAGATGGTCTCTTTGACCCCTCTTTCAAACCTGCAGTCCTCTCTGTCCAACATGTGGACTTTGCTGTCTTCAGAAGAAGGGCCTTTGTCTTTGTGTTGTTTAAAAGAGGCCACTCTTTTGGCCAGTAAGGTCAGGGTTGCCAAACTTACCTATAAGCTAGCTAAACAGAAAGAAATTAACCTTGTCCTGCTGAGCAGCAAATGCTCTGGGAACAGAACAATTATAATCCTACTATAACAAAGCTGATCATTGTAAGTTTCAAATCTGGGTCAGTAACTAACCTTCCTTCTTCCCTCCCTATCCCTTCCTTCCTTCCTTCCTTCCTTCCTTCCTTCCTTCCTTCCTTCCTTCCTTCCTTCCTTCCTTCCTTCCTTCCTTCCTTCCTTCCTTCCAGCATTATATAGTCTTTGTGCATATAAGGCATACAATTGATCATTTATTTATTTTATTTATAGACTCCCCAACTCATAATCAAATCTGGGTGGCTTGATCTTCAAAAGGGAAACTTTACCTCCCCCCAAAAAAGAAAAATCATATTTTATTTTGAAATGTTTTCTAATAAATTTATACCCTTTATTTTTTGCAGATGGTTATGCCAGTATGCATAACATTTTCTCTAGTTTTTCTCAGCAACTGCAGTCCTGTGTGGTGAAAGAGAATGATTGACCAAACTCACTCTTTGATTGATTATGTGCCATTAAGTCATTCTTTATCCATCTAGATACATTTCCTCAATGAAAATCTATTCCTAACCTGGTATTTTGGGTTTCCCAATAGCATATGTGTTTTATAGTAATCTGAATTTTTCTTGGTATTACCCACACTTCCAGATTGTTCCACAGGCCAGCAACTACTTCTGGAGGGCAGGAATTGTAGTAGCCCATTGCCTACCATGAATGCAACCTCTACTTGCATTTTTCTGTTCTAACCTGGAAGCAATGTTTTCTTGCTTGTCACCCTAAAAGCCCTATTGCCCAATTTGCTAGCTGTGCTTTATTTTCCCCCCAGCCTAATCCCCACCTTTCAACTGACTACTTTGCAGAGGCAGAAATACCCTCTTACTACCTCCTCCCCCCCCCCCCGAATAACTCCTGCTGCTGATTCTGTTATGATTTTCTTTACTAGCTCATACTGGCGAAGTCATAACGTAATATTGTCGTGGTCAGAATGATTTTACATGCAATTTGAAAGTTGGCAGATTTCTTTAATTGATGTTTCTCTTTCCTGAGTTACCTTTTTGGGTTTTTTTTCCTGGGATGATGATGATGGTGATGATGATGATGGTGATGATGATGATGATGATGATGATGATGATGATTAAGTCCGTTGGGTTATCATTTCACCATGACACCCACAAATTAGATAACCAAGTAGCCTGACAAGGAAAGACATAATTTAAAAGAAAAATAGTTCTTCAAAATCTCAAGCCAGGAACGTTCTTCAGTAAGGCAAGTGTTATAACCATTATGGTGGTCAGGTACAGGTTGAAATGGAATACAGGTAGGCCTCGACTTATGGCCACAATTGAGTCCAGAATTTATGATGCTAAGTGAGAAATTTGTTAAGTGAGTTTTGTCCCATTTTACGACCTTTCTTGCCACATTTGTTAAGTGAATCTGGCTTCCCCATTGACTTTGCTTGTCAGACAGTCACAAAAGATAGTCACATGACTCTGTGACACTGCAACCGTCATAAGTATGAACCAGTTGTCAAGTATGCAAATGTAAATCACGTTGCAACAGTGTAAAACATGGTCATAAGCAGAGGTGGTATTCAGCCGTTTCGCACCAGTTCGGGTGAACTGGTAGTAGCGATCGTAGGTCGGGGTGCCACCCACCTGCCCTGGCTCCAAGTTGTGCTATTTAGGCATGTTTTTGAGGCCAGGCGCATGCGCGGAAGGTGCGTAAGCTAGCAAAGCACATGTGCAGAAGGCCAGGAGCATGTGCGGACAGCGTGCATGTGCACAAAGTGAGCATGCACGCACACAGCGAACTGGTGGTAAAGGTAAGCGAAACACAGCCCTGGTCATAAGTCACTTTTTTCAGTGCTGTTGTAACTTCAAACAGTCACTGTTGTAAATCGAGGATTACCTGCATTCAGGAGATAGTATTCAGAAACAGGGGAAATGCAAGGAAGTTATTTTTAATTTTAAAGCCAGTTGTACCTGATATATGTGCCTTTCGAAGCTTCAACTTGGTATGTATACATTTAACTCTCTCTCTCTCTCTCTCTCTCTCTCTCTCTCTCTCTCTCTCTCTCTCTCTCTCTCTGTGTGTGTGTGTGTGTGTGTGTGTGTATGTGTGTGTACATATATATTCTGGTCTCTATGTCTAGGAAAATTAGGCCACAGGAAGGAAAGTGATTGATAATTGGTTTTCTGGAAGAAAAAAGTTGGGTGGGCATAGCAGCCGCAGAGTTATCCAATGGGAAGATGTGATCGCCTACAGTCCGGATTGATTACCTTCCAAGCTGCCAGCAGGAGCACAGCATAGGAGCAGCTTGAGGGCACAGTGCTCTGCGTGATCAAAGATGTCGAATTTTAATTGGGAAGAAAAAGGAGTTCGTTCTGACTAAAAGAACAACTAGTGTAAGTGGGGACATTACTCCGCTTTTCATCTTGGCGTTGCTGTTCCCTTTCCCTCTCCCTTGCTGTCTTTCTGAAAGACTTTTTTTTTTAATTGGGGGGATTATTATATTTATATTTGTCCTTTTCACAAACTTCAGATACTGTATTTTAACATTAAACCTTGTCATGCTGGCGAACGTTTGACAATTCTATGAAAGACCTCTAGACCCGATGACATCAGTGGTGAGGTTTCTGAACCCAAGGCACATGAAATTAGGTGAAACGCTTTTGTCTAGCGCATCGTGTAAACAAACTGAGCGACTTCCTCATTTGAGGCTTTGTTCCTTCAGCAGAATAATTTGCACTACTTGAGGGAAGCAACAGCTGCTAATTAACGACAAAGAAGAGCCAGCACTTTATCAGTAGCAGAGAGTCATTTTTCTCTCCCAATTTTCAATAACCCTTTCCCCCTTCTCCTCTCCCTGCCAAGATGTTTTCATGAATCATTGTCAAAAGAAAACCTTGTTGTTAACAATGGGGTTTCAGTGAGACTAACTGTGGGCCCATGCTAGGGGTCAGCCAAGGGAGGTTGAGGATGCATTTGAAAGTGCCACTTCCCCAGGCGGGAATGACAATTAAGCAAACATGTACCAAGTCAACAGATGATGGGTCTATCTTCATCATTCCATCTCTTTCTCTCTCTTACTCACTCATTCACACCCACAAATGTAGATGTTCAGGGCTAATTCACGCATGTCTTTTATTTTCTAAATAGCAATCAAGGGCATGCAGGATATAATATTAAAATGCCAAGTAAACAAAAGATATCCAATATTTCAGGGGTTGCCACAAAGAAGAGGGAGTCAAGCTATTCGCCAAAGCACCTGAAGGCAGGACAAGAAGCAATGGGTAGAAACTAATCAAGGAGAGAAGCAACCTAGAACTAAGGAGAAAATTCCTGATAGTTAGAAAAATTAATCAGTGGAACAATTTGCCTTCAGAAGTTGTGATTGCTCCAACACTGGAAGTTTTTAAGAAGAGATTGGACAACCGTTTGTCTGAAGTGGTGTAGGGTTTCCTGCCTAAATAGAGGGTTGGACTAGATGACCTCCAAGGTCCCTTCCAACTCTGTTATTCTGTTCTGTTCCGTTCCGTTCCGTTCCGTTCCGTTCCATTCCATTCCACTCCACTCCACTCCACTCCACTCCACCCCACCCCACCCCATCCCAACCCATCCATACTCTGTAGGATGGAGGATTTCTGTCTTCTGATAGCTGTCTTAGCAGATCTCAGTATTGGCCATACTGGCTAAGGCTGCTTGGAGTTATTGTTTTATAAAAACAGCAGGACCACTTATTCTTTATCCGTGATCTGGTGTCAAGTTGGGGGGGGGGCGGGAATCTCTGACTCTTCTGAAGTTAGTGGTCCTTGGTGTTCTCTGAGCTTGGTTGTTTTCTTGCAGACCTTTCATCACCAAACTAGATAATATCATCAGTGCACTGATGATGTTTCTTAATTTGGGTAATGAAAACAACATTTCAACCCTGACCTCCAAATATTCTCCTTTATCTTCTGAAGTTGTTTGGCTATCCTTACCATCCCTAAGCTTGGTGGGACTGCTGGGAGTTGAAAGCTGCCACTTGGAAGGGATGTGTGAAGAATTCCTGCCCCTGATTGAGTGCAATTCTTTAGGCCCAACAATTGATTGTACTCAGAGGTCTTTTGCAGATTCCAAAAGAAAGATGACAGAAAGTGGTTTTAAAAACCATCAATTGTTTTTTTTTTAAAGAATAACTGCAGTACAGAACCCTCTGAGAGTAACATTGCAGAGTTACAGAACTACTGCTCTGTTTTCTATTTTTCTTTAAAAATATGTTTAAGTCTGGATTTGAACAAGAAAAAATCAAAGCAATTTTTCTTATTCCTTTTTGTGGAGATGGGCTGAAGGAAGGAATCCATAGCAGAATGATTGGGAATTATCCACTGGGCAAGCTTAGGAGTCTGGAGGTGGCAATCTACTTTAATTGATTTTTCTAATGGTGACTCTTTGGAAGAAGAGGCCAATCAGTGAGGTAAAATCAACAAAATGTTCTGTCATAACAGATAATTCTGATTACATAAAACTCCCTATCATAACAAGGATCTTTTGGTATATAGCTGGCTTCATTTTCAAAAACATTTGCAAAATATGCTCAGTCATAATGAGGCTCACTTAGACTTGGCTTAGTATGTTATATAAACCCAGCCATTATTTCATTTCAAATAAAGAGGCTTTATCTCTGCTATAATTCTGAAATAATAAAGCTTCCAATCACCTAAGCAGAAACAATATGGCCATGGGAAATAAAGTCTCATTTCATTACTCTAAGAAAGAGACCTTCTTTCGTGATGTGATTTACTTATGAACTCCATTACTTTTCAGACAGTGAAAATGCACCGTATATGTCATGTTGTCATAGGCATTCCTGGGAGGAGGAAGAAGGGAGGGGCAAATATCAACATGCTTACTGTGATATTACAGTAATGATGCCAAATCATAACTGCAAGATGAGAAAGCTGTCCATTTCATCTAAAGAAAATTATGACAAATCCCAAATAATCGAGAAATAGATTATGATGCAATTCTGATACTTATTATCAAACCTGGGTGAATTGCCCTTGATCCAATTGAAATGGACGATTTGAGATTCACAGAAAGAATGATCTAAATTGGCAGGATCGGCATAGAACAGTGGTTCTCAACCTTTTCTTCACCACAGACCCTCCCCCTTTAAACACCTTTTGTGGCCACGGACCATGGCCACGGACTCCAAGACTTAACTCAAGATTTAAATCATAACATTTCTTCAAGCCTTTGTAGATCCCTTGTGATGACATTGTGCCCACACAGTGGTCTGTGGATTACAGGTTGGGAACCACTGGCATAGAACATAAACAGTATTTTGCTGGATGAGATGGACCCTGGACCATCTCATTTAACAGTCTGTTCTCAAGTGGCCAATCAACTGCCCAAGGAAAACCACTTGTCTCTCAGCAGATGGTCTTCAGAGGTAGTCACCCTGCCATCCAGGCTAATTGATCATCTGCCTTCAATGAATTGGTCCAATACTTTTTTGAAGTCAGCCAAGCTGGTCACCAGCACCACAACTGAAGGTAGCAAATTCCAAAATTTAATTATATGTAGTGTAAAAAAAAATCTTTTTCCCTGTCCTGATTCTTTCAGGATTGAATTTAATTGGGTTCTAATATTTGGGGAAGGAGAAAATAGCTTCTCTTTGTCCACTTTATGTAAACGAAACATAATTTTATACATCCTAAGGATGTCCCCTCTCATTCACCTCCTTTCCACACTAAAAAGCCCCAAATGTAGCAACCTTTCCTCACAGCAAAGTTGCTCTAGTTCTTTGATAATATTAGTCGCTCTCTTTGAATTTCTCTAGCTCCACTATATCCTTCTTGAAATGTGACAATCAGAATTGCACACAGTATTCCAGATGGAGTCACACCATTGATTCATATAAAGGCATTATAATAAAAGTATAACATTTCATCAGCATAAGACAGGGAAAAGCTTAGGCTTGGGGCTAGCTACTTTAAAGAATGTAACTGTTGGGAAAAAAGTGAATACTATCCCTGCCATCCCAAAATTGCTGTGATAGGCAGAGAATTTAAGAGGTAAATCTCATTGTCTGGCAACTTATATCACTGTCAGGGAGACCGTCACATTATTCTACATCATACACTAGTGTTCAGATTGCAACATGATTGATTTTTTGCCACACCCCAAAAGCAGCCATCAAATTAGTGAAGTTCTTCAAAAGAGTATGTAACATTAAAGCTTCTGATTTGATTCATTGCTTCAAATCAAGTCTGCATCGCTTTGTGAATCTTCCTCAATGAGCTGATTTGATCAAAACTTAGTTCAGTGAAAATGCATCTTTAAAACTGTGCATAGGCCAATTTGTAACCATTATTAGCTATTTAATCTGTGGGTGAAATGTCTTGAGAGTTTCATGGTTCTCAGAAAGGCCCCATAGTCTCTCCAAAATTATTTTAAGACAAGATCCAAACTTTTGGAATAGATTAGGTGGGCTGCAAGGGAAGCTTTTCAGTACTATGGATTATTTCATGCAATCAAAGTCCACAGACCAGCCACCTACCTTCACCAAGTTAATTTTTAAAAAAAATATAAGAAGAAAATGGAGGATTTAATGAACATCCTGCCTCAAAGCTTCTCAGAGTTTTAAAAGAGCTATGAAGCAAAGGATAGATTTTTCAATGTGAACACTAATTGAATATATTTTTCTTTTTCTTTCTCCCACTTTCTCTCTCTATAAATAAAGAAAAGAATAATTCTACCAAATCTATAACAAAGTAATGCTTTTTAACTGGAATTAAACTTGCTAAAGGTCTATGGAGATTCTCAATCATCCAGGTCATGATTGTCCCAAAGATGCTTCTCCAAAGGCAACTGGACTTTTTGGGGTTTTTTTCCTTGAAAATGTTTCGCTTCTCATCCAAGAAGCTTCTTTAATGGAATTAAACTTGTCAGAAAACCAGAACAATTACACATTTGAACTCCTCTCATCTGTCCAAAAGAGCAGTGCTAATAAGATCTTAGGTTATCAAATTAAACAGGTTTAGTTCACCTTCCATTCTGCTGTGTACTCCAACAGATTTAATAATGCATATTTTTTCATCCTGGATTTACTACAATGCAGATCAGATACAGGTGTTGCTTAAGTTTAAAAATTTAACTTTCAAAGGAGAACAAGACTTTTTGTGATGCTACACCACCACAGTCAATAAATACATATGCAAAGATTGCAAGACAGATCAGTCAGATGAGCTCACACTTCCTCCAGCAATCTCTAGGTGTCTTCTATTGAGAACTGTTCTTCTTAACCCAATTTACATTTTAGATTAAGGTTCTCACTTGCATTTAGTAAAGTAGAGCACACTACATAATAAATGTGCTTTTGGTTTTTCTTATTTCTTCTATCAAATATGCCTTTTTAGAACACTCAAAAGTGCAACATTTTATAAATAGGAAAGTGTAATGACTCAACCTCCCCCCAACAGTGTTTTAATTATTATTGTGAATAAAGGATAGAATGTTGTTGAGAAAAACACTTCTTTTCTATGTAGATATTATAGAGTTCATTATGACCATTCCCAGATATATATTACAGAATTTCAGCCTTAATTGTTGAAGACTTCTATCCATATTTGCATCATTTTATCCCATAGCATTTTTAAAATAACAAATGTTTTAAAATGTAGGTGTATTCACCTATTTGGTTGCAACATAAGTCTATGAAAAGGGAAAATGATTTGTGGAATCATCCACCCGTTGATTATTTTAAAAAATTTAAGATTTATAAATGTTTTTACAGTAGCTTTGCATTCTACCCTACTGAAAAGATCAAAATGTATGTCCTCACTATGTATTTTTATATGATAAACTTGCATTAGAATAGCTTGCATGTTGTTATGGTTCATTTTATTATTTTTATTTTTAAAAATAAGATAGTTGTTCCATGAAAGTAATAGGGAAACAAAAGTATGCAGAAATAAATAGTATTAGACATGGGAAGATGGCTCTGAAACTTTACAACCAACCTTCTTAAAGTACACAGCTTTGAATCTAGAAATACCTTTATTTCAGCCACAGTTTGCCACCGGTTCACTGCCCGCATATGCACGGTGCGTGCCAAACACATGCTGCATGCACATGCATGTGCAGTGCATGCCAAATGCATGCTGCATGTGTATACACAGTTTGCAATAAACACATGCGGTATGCACGCACATGTGCAGTGTATGCCAAACATGCGCTTTGCGCAAAAAAAGGACGGTTAACAAGGTAAGTAGAACAGCGAGGGGGGGGAACAGCTGTGCCATGCTATTTAGGTTCGCTAGAAAGCAGGATTTCCTGTTTCTAGTGAATATAAATCACGCAGCACAACTGATCATCGGAAATACAGGTTCGGACTAACTGGTAGCTTTTTTTTACTACCGGTTCACCGAACCAGTAGCTTTTTTCAGTACTGGTTTGCTCGAACCGGTGCGAACCGGTAGGATTTCACCACTGCTTTATTTAGATTTTAAATTGAAAACCAATCAATTTACCAAAAATGTTCATTACTTTTGTTACTATAATTAGACCATGGACATTTTGAAATTTTCCTGATTATGTACAGGGCTATACAACTTTTAGTCTTCTACGAAGACAATTTGGGAGGTTTTTATCTTAGGAAAAAGAAGGGAAAGAAGTCTAATAGAACTTCATAAAATTATATAAAGATCTCATAATTCAGCCAATCTGCCACAGGAGCCTAATGGACTTGGGTTCCTGAAACCTTAGAGACCAATTCTCCTCCTTCCTCTGGAGACAGTCCTAGTCAGTGGGGCAGAGAGAGTCATTGAACCGTAATACTTTACTTTATGGTTTGTGGTGCTACTCTCTTCTTTTGCTCCTTCTAGTTAATGTCCACATGAAGCCATCGGGAGAATTTATCTTTCAGTACAGAGTCAGATATCATCAATTTGGAAAATCTGTCCTAGTATATCTAGGCTTGTGTTTGGCTTTCTTGATGATAAATTAAGGTTAAGAGCAGGAAGAGAAGCAACTGTAGGCAGAGGAAAGAGTTGGATCTAACCAGCTTCTCTTTTCAGCAAGAAGTGGGTCCACAACAGCGGAAGAAATAGGAGTGCAGAAAATTAAAGAAGCTTAATTTGTTCCAAGCGTTGATGAGCTCTTAGTTCATTCCACAGAATCCAGCAACTTAACAATGAAAACAGGATTTATTTTTAAGTTTTAGTAAACTGATAGACAGACTATTTTAGGATGATGAAATAGCTAAGAAATCTTCATATGTCCACACAAAAAACAATACCCTTAGCCAGTGCATTTCAGAAGAGCCAATAGGTGCCATGCAGAAGCAATTATCACAAGGGTGATGGTAGCGACACAGGGATGATGGTAGCGACTATTACTACTGAGAGAGTCTCAATCCATTTCCACCAATCACCGGATTGGAATCCCATCTGGAAAGGCTCTAAGAGAGAATGAGAAGTCCCACCCAGGAGGCAATGGAAATGAAACCCTGCAATCTTGCTTAATGTTGTATACGATGTGTACCACCAGAAACCAACTGTAGTACTAAATATATTCATTGCTAGTATAATCAACCTCAGCACCACTCCCATTATATTTCCCTTAAAATAAAAATAAAGCAAAATATCCTAAAGATTGGGTAAGAAAAAAAAAAGGATTATTTTGCTGGTTTATCATACTGTATTCAATTCCTACCTCACTCCTACAAATGTACATAACAAATCACCTTTTTTAAAAGTAAATATATTACAACCTCTTGTATCTGTTTCAACAATTTGTCTCTGTTGCAACTGCAACAAATTCTTGGATTTCTGAACTATTTTCTATGAGATAGCAATCACTTTCCACTAGGACTTAAACAAAAACCTCAAACAAACATCCTTCACTAAATTCTGTATGTCGATGAGTATTAGAGTGTTTATTTCGAATAGGATCAAGGGAAGGAGGAAGGGAAGGGAAAGGAAGGGGACGGGAGGGAAGGGAAGGGGAGGGGAGGGGAACAGAGGTGATATTCAGCTGGTTCGGACCAGTTTGCTGAACCGGTATTGGAAATCGTGGGTGTAAAAAGTAATTTACAACTAGTCCTCATGCTTATGAATGTTGCAGCATCCACACGGTCACATAACCACAAATTAGACGCCTGCAACAGGCATGTATTTACAATAGTTGTGGTGTCCCAAGATCATGTGATCACTATTCCTGGCCTTCCTAGACTGTTTACGACAGGCAAAGTGAATGGGGAAAGCCAGAGTTGCTTCATGTCTGCATGATTCACTTAACAACCATGCCCCCCCAAAAAAGATTGTAAAATCGGATATGACTCAACATATCTTAACAATGCATATCTTATATGCTTAACAATGGAAATTCTGGTCCCAATTGTGGTTTTTATTGAGAACCATATGTACAGACCTTGGGAAGAGATGGATGATTAAATCATGGTAAATTCCGAAAGACAGAACATACTGAATATGAAATATGAAAAATATAGAAGAAATAATGCAGTTCCTGTTCATTAGCCCACAATGGTGTCCTGAACACAAACCCTACGAAGGGAGCAAATAGTCCTGACTTTCTGTGTAGAAATCAAATCCTTCCCTTGCAGGCCTGTCAGTCACTTCAATCTGGATCATCAAGAATTGGGGTGAGCTGATGAAAATCAATCTTTTTTTGTTTTATTTTTTCCAAGCTCATCAGTTTGGTTTGGTGACTTATCAATCTGTTATTGCAGGGCAGTGTGTGTGCGGGTATGTTTGTGTGTGTGTGATTAAATGGCACGTAAAGTAACGGTAAGAATATTAGTGAGAAATCAGTGTCCCTCTATGGCAGACATTTAATCACTCTTTATAGGTTACCATAGCAACCTACTTTAGCTGGCTCACATAGCTGCACCAGAGTTAAAAAGATGGGGCTTCTGGAGCTCTGGAAAGAGCAGTTCTCCTTTAAGCAGATCTATAA
Organism: Pantherophis guttatus; assembly: GCF_059756535.1. NCBI lineage: Eukaryota > Metazoa > Chordata > Lepidosauria > Squamata > Colubridae > Pantherophis > Pantherophis guttatus. The sequence continues at coordinate 214,628,463 of NC_142063.1, forward strand.
GCCTCGCAGATGAACAGAACTCGAAACATTCCTCCATGAATATTCATGAAGTAAGTTGTTTTTTGTTGCCTGCCTAGTCAGCAGTCACAAAACACATGGTGTGTGTTGGCAGCATCTTGCCAAGGTAGAGGGCTATGGACTGAGGCAATGGCAGGAACCAGGACCTGTGAGGCTGACTGACATTTCCATCTGTAGCTAAGGCTGGTAATTAACAGGAAGGAGTGCGCCTGCAGCATTGCACCATCTGCTAGGGAAATGGCTCAATAAGAAAGGAGCTGGAATATCATCTCAGCGGTGGCTCGAGTCGGTTCCGACATGAGGCTGGGCATCTGTTAGCCGAGGAGATCGGCTATTAGGGAATTCGACTGGGAATGAACCACATGGAAAGAGCACTCTGACCTAGCCCATAAAAGCTGCGCGAAAGAGAAACGGCGCCTTTTTATCTTACTTACACGAGGCTTCTGGAAATGGTTTGCAGAGGGACCATTACGGGGCTGCTTTGAAGGAACACAACCATTTTCAAAAAGGCTGTTTGACTCCAAGGCAGGAGTCTTGAAATCAGGATACAGCTGTCTTCTTTTGACAATGGAGCTAATTTCAGACGGAGGATGTGAGGTTGGAGCCCAGCGATGGCTTTTTCTTCCTTCTCTCTCCTCTCCTCTCCCCTCCCCTCCCCTCGCCTTCCTAAACTGGAAAAGATTATTTGCATTTAAGTACTTTATTTGAAGAACACCGGTTCATCTGGTACAGAAAACTGAGGGAGAGAGAAAGAGATGAAAGCCCACAAGACCTATAGTGTCTGAAGGAATGTGCACATAAAAATACTTGTTTGTCACCTTACAATTCCTGCGTGTAGGGCCTTTGTCCTTCAAGCTATGCAGGCTTCACATGAACCTGGCCAATTTAAATGTTAACCACACTAGCTCATTGCTAGCATATCACGTGAAAAGCTGTACTACCTAGTTTATGAGGAGCCTGGCATCATCACATCAGCAAGATGGCCTCCCCCCCCTTTTTTTTTTACTTAAATAAAATGTTTCATCAAGCAGCTTAATTCCATAGAGACCCTGACACAAAATATCCTTCAGGGAACCATCATTACTGGAAAAGGAAGGAAGGAAGGAAGGAAGGAAGGAAGGAAGGAAGGAAGGAAGGAAGGAAGGAAGGAAGGAAGGAAGGAAGGAAGGGGCTAAGACACTGAACTTGTCGATCAGAAAGGTCGGCAATTTGGCGGTTCGAATCCCTAGTACAGGTCTCCTGAGTGAGCAGGGGGTTGGACTAGATGACCTCCAAGGTCCCTTCAAACTTGGTTATGGTTATGGAAGGAAGGAAGGAAGGAAGGAAGGAAGGAAGGAAGGAAGGAAGGAAAAGAAAGAAAGAAAGAAAGAAAGAAAGAAAGAAAGAAAGAAAGAAAGAAAGAAAGAGGGGGGGAAGAAGGAAAGGAAAGGATTTACTTATTTTATCAAATTTAGAAACTGCCCATCTCTCTCACAGAGGGGCCCTGGGTGGTGTACCACTAAAATAATAATAATAAAAACAAACTGTACGTAAAATTTAAATAAGAGGTAAAGATGATTAAAATTCAACACAAGTTGAAGGACCTTCAGAGAGCTAACCAGCCCCATGGCTGCATGTTCTTCTGTGGGCCCCAAGCAAGATGGCAGAACCACCTTGTAGAGGTCATCTACAAGCCATTTCCAAAAGGCCAGAAAAGAGGCCTTTATTTTAATAAAGGAGGCTGGGTTCATTTAGAAAAGTTATATAGCAGCCTTTCTGATACAACATCATCTTAGGCAGCTCACAGCAATATTCCATGACAACAGAATAAATATCAGAATAAAAACCCCACCAAAAAGCACACTTATTTTTTATTCCACAATAGCATCATAAATATTGCACCTCAGATAATAGTAAGTAGCAGCATAGCTGGGGGAAGGGGTTAGACTGAAATCTTGGTAGGCTCTAGGCACTCACAATCATAGATCTTCAGCATAAATCCCATAATACTGTACAATCAATATTTATAAGATTGCTTTATAGTCTTGGGTTTTTCTCCTTTTCTCAGATTTAAAGTATTCTCTCTCTCTCTCCCCCTCTCTCCCACCCCCCCAGGGAGGAGAATTTTTCTGTAGGACCTGGGTATTTCTTCCATTAATCCAATAATCTAGGAACACTAGATCTAGGTTTTAGAAGAATCAAATTTGAAATGCTTTTAATAAATATACAGTGTGCATAACCAAATGTACAGTAGTTCCATAAATGAATCATTTGATGCTGTTAGGTCAACCTCAATTATTTATCATAGTGAGGATCTTCTCTGTGAAGTTCTGTTTATTGTATCAAGGGCCAAATAGTATTAAAACTATTGGATTAATAATAGAGTGCTGGACCAAGAAACCAAAGGCTTATAAAACCTGATTTTTTTTGGTACTGAAATAGATTTGTTGACATGTGTCCAAGAAATCAATTACTGCTATGCTAAACTTCTTTTCATTTCTCCAATAATTGATGAAGATTACTTTTAAGTTTTTAAAAATATCTTTGTAAATGTTTTATTGGTGAAATGCAGGATTCTTTCACTTACTGTATAGTTGAGGGATGTAGAGTTGTCATGTCTTCTATTATATAATTTGATTTTCAATTATTTTCCAAGAGTAAATATATAATGAGGGAACTCCAGTGGATCTTTTCAGATCAGACAATAGGTATTCATACTGACAGAGAGATGTATAAAAGGGAGAAGAAAATCACAGCATCAGAATATACTGCCAGCTTGCATCAATAAAGTAAGCTCAAAGACTCAAAAAGCACAAGAGAAATCTAAAATCTTCTGGAGAATAAGTACACCTGTTTCACAGAGAGGAAAAAAGTGAGAAAACTTGAAGATCGATTTTTCCATTTATATGCACCTTACATGTTCACCTGGATCTTGTAGCAACAATAACTTCTACAGTATATGCCTGAGGTATCCAAACAATTCTTTATCTGAATATATCAACCTTAGTTCAAAAAAAGGCCTAACACTCATATACTGAAACAATATATGGGATGCCTTCCACCAGGAATTTATATCCTCTCAAAATCTGAAGTCTCCTGGTCTTGGAGAACTGAAGAAGCCTTGGCTGGCAGAAAGTTCATTACAACTTTCACTTTTATCTTCATCCAAGGAGAGTTAATCCTTGCACAGTGGTTTGTTTTTATGTGTGTGAGTGTTTGTGTGTATGTGTATGCTGCAATTTATCATTGCCCAACAAGATGCTAATTTATTTTTGAGGACTGTATGAGGAGAATTTGAAGACAATGAAAGCAGGTCAAAGGAGGAGATTTGGAAGCATCTTCATAGCCAGATATTGAGCTGAGGTGAATTTAATCCTTAAAGGGGGCTAAGGGTTTTTTTTGGGGGGGGGGAAGAAGAGGAAGCTTCATCAGAACTTTATAGAACTCCAGCAATTGTCAAAATTCAAGGGTGCCCCTCCTGAGAACCGGCTCATACTTATAGTGTATCCATGGACTGCTCCAAGCTGAATATTGCCAACTGCCTTAATAGACACACATTCAGAGTCTTTTTCTTGCCACATCTTGTCTATTTATTTATTTAGATTTATATGGCCACCCCTTTTGCCAAAGCAACTCTGGGGGGGAACAAGATATAAATATAAAATATAATAAAAAAGAAACCAGGAATAAAACCTCAGACTAAAAGTAACCAATCAGGTTTCTACCTGACTGCCATGCCAGGTCTAAAGTGCTTTCTGGAAGGCATGCAGGGTAGGGGCCAGTCTAATTTCAAGTGATAAGGTGTTCAAGAGGGCAGACCCCATGACTGAAAGGATACATCTCTGGACCATGGTGGATGAGTTTCTTTAATTGACTGAACCCAAAGCACGCTCCTTCTTGCAGATATAATATTGTGGCTAGAGGCAACTGAAGAGTTATTTCATGTTTTCTTGGTTTTGGAAATGGAATATCCAATGGAAGTGTTGGTAGACAAAGGAGCTTTAATAATGGTATGAAAGATGAAACAATCACATATATATCTTTGGCATTTCAACACTAAATAGTATACAAAAGTATACATAACCTATTAATGGGAACTTATTTGAAGAATACCTAGCTAGATTTTTTAATTTTATAAGGACAGCTGGTAAGAGAAATGCAAGAATAGTTCATTGCTTGACAATGGAAGGAGAAGCCCCTGAAAAATCAGACTTGACAAGCCAATGAAGTATGCATTTCAAGCTTTCCCTTATGCTGGCCTTGTTGACCTGAGGGTAGGCAGTTCGAGACCCAAGCACTATGTGTCAAGATGAACTCCTGTTCTTGTTCCAGCTCCTGCCAACCAAACAGTTCAAAAGCATGCAAATTCAAGTAGATAAATAGGTACCATTTTGGTGGGAAGGTAACAGCATTCTGTGTGCCTTCAGTGAATAGCCATGCCAGCCACATGACCAAGGAAGCATCTTCAGACAACACTGGTTCCCTCGGCTAAGAAACAGAAACGAGCACTCACTGCCCCCTAGAGTTGGACATGACTGAGCAGGGGAAACCTTTACATTGATGTAATATCAAAAATATATATTAAAGAAAACAAAATCAAGACTTCTTAAATAAAGTCCCATACTAGTCCACAGGGAATAAAAAACAGATCACCTTGAAGGTGAGCAGCATGAGGACAACTTTAACAAAAATCTCAGTATGTACATAGCTGAATATTAATTTTGGGATGGTTGTCATGATATTCTCAGCAACTCATAGTTTGGTGAAGTGTATGATGTGAGGAAACAGGAAAGTGGTTTCTTTGTCATAGCAGCACCCTAGTTTATTCTTCACGTGGAGGCCATGCTAGCACTGATAATTTTTTTCTTTTTGATACCAGGTGAAAAACTGGCTTTTTACCTGTGCATTTGGATTAATTACAACATGGACATGTTCCTATTGAAAATCTGTGTCTTTCTATCCTTGTATTGCAATGGGTTGTTATTTTAGTCTTTTAAAGTAGTTGCCACCATTTTTATTTTGTTTAGTTTTATGGATTCTATGGATTGTAACTCAACCTGAGTTCTTTAAAAAAAAAAGGGGGGGGTAAGCTTCTGACCATATTAATAACATAAATACAAAAACACTTCTCTATATGTGTTGGCTTTGAATTAAAAAAGAAAATTATCTTCTCATGCTAGCCATAGATGTGACAGCCAAGCAACAGATGTGATGGCCAAATAAGTCAGCATATATTCTAATAGCATGCACAGAACCTGGTTTACCAATGGGAGAAAAATCAAAAATCTCATATAAGAACAGGAATTAAACGGTGTGAAAAAGGGGGACTCCATGCGGCAAGTGTTTGTGGCATACCCCAGTGGTTATACATTAATATTAATGCCATTGTCAATCTTTAACAAAATGAGAAGTGGATTTTGCAGAGGCTCAGATGGACAGCCTTCTACCTGCTGCTGATTCCCCAGTAGTTTTCTTTGCAATATTCTCTTTTCCTATCAAGGGCAGTGTTGGAGCTCCATAATCAACAATATTAAAAAACAACAAAAAGCAACAACAACTATTATAAAACACGTTGCATCTGGCTAGCAACTGGATTATTGCCAGTTGCCCTTTGAAAATTCCCTTTGTGAACTCATCAGGTTTTTGCGATTCTTCATGGGAATGTTATAGTCTCACTGCCAATAGAAAAAGAGTTACAAAAGACTTAGCTAAATTGTGCAGAGTTTCTTGAATTCACAAGAGGTGAAAAGGGCAGGTGGGGGGGGAAGCGAGAAGTTATTATAAATGACATGAAGTCTGTGGAGAAAAATGGCTATAACTATTTCTATTGTCCTCTACAATTTTCTCAGATGAGATCAACTCACTTTCCTCCTGACCAAATTTGGGACAAAGGCTTTCAGTATGCCCTCATTGTTCAAAATCTAAAAGGTCTCTGAACCCTTAAAAGTTGTGTAGAAAGGTGACACTTTACATTGTCTTCTGTAATATTTAGAACCAGTTGCAACCAAAACTTCCTCTGTTGATGGTTTTGTTGTTGATGTCTGTCTACTGGTTATCTGGCTAAGCATTTCTATTCCATCATGTAGATCAACAAGGAACTTGCATGTACAAGTGAGTGAGTGAGTGAGGAGCAAGTAAAATAAGTTTCCAAAAAAAAAAAAAAAAAAGCAGTTAAATTCAATTGGACTTGGACAAGACTATAGCAATGCATTTAAACCAATCAATTGCTCTCTCTTGGATAAACATGAAAGAAGCAACATTTACTGCTTCTTTCTGTGGATAAAGCTCCTTGGGATACACACTGAGCCCTTACCTCTTTTTTGTGGGAGTTTAAGCACTTTAATGTCCATAGCTAAATTGGTATGAATGTTGAGAATGTAGCTTTCCATGCTCATGTAGCACAAACATCAGGTGCTGTGGATATTACCGTACATGTCCTACAGTTTGTTGTGCTGCTATGGTCATTAACACAGATCATCAAGTTGTTTAGCAACAGGCAAAACTGAGCCAAAAGTGCTCCTAAATTATATTTATTTTCTGGGATAATGACATAAACTTAATTAGGAAAATGAAGAATCCGTCTGTACCCTTTAAGGATGCTTGTGTACTTCTTTATATATTGGCTTCTAGGAGACAGAGGAGATGATGGTACTAGAATATCATCTTCAGAGAGCAAAAGGGGCAGAAAACCACATACTCAGACTGGAAGGGTATGGGAATTGCTATCGAATAGCCCTCTGCTTAGCCTATGATCCCTCAAGATCAATGTCTTCAGTGGCTAGCTCTCATCTAGCTACATCATCATTTTCAGCATAGTCAGAGGATTCATGAAAAAAGGAGACATGTAACTGAAGAAAACCCTCCAATTTTAAAGCTTCTCGGCATCTTTTCCAGAAGCTTTGAACTGTTCTCAAGTAATTTAGGGAATTCTGCAAGATAACTTCAATGTAATGGCAATTAATTCAGCACATTGCTGATACTTAGGAATAGATTGAATGCAACATGGTTTTTGCTCTGGCTGATAAAAGTAGTGAAAACTATGAGCTCCATCTTATAAATCCAGATGAGAGTCATCCTTAGTAAAATCAAGATTATTTCTTCCTCTATACCAGGACTAGAAGAAGAGTGTAGTACATTTTGTACAGATTGTTGGCTTAATCAGTCAATATGGTATATTTGATACCATTTTATGATTTCTACAGGCCAACAACACCATATATCGAGGGCTTTTTTCCCCGAAGTGTTTTCACCAGAGACCGTGTCCTTAATCTTCTTGGTTAGTTTTTACGCAGCCAAATTAATTCAAAATCACCAGAGGTAGGCTGAAGAAATGCAGGCACCTTATCCAACTGCAATATCTGAAATTCAAACAAACTGGATAAATGAAAACTCAGACATCTCATTTCTAGGTAGTGTATTCAAAAAGAAAACTGAAAGAGCCATGACTATGATTGGGGTAGTAGTTGGCTATGAAGCTGCCATTATTGGTAAAATGTATGGCCCTAAACAGATACAATAAGTATCAGAAAATATACAGTGCTGCCACTCTGATTTCCACAGAGTGGATTCAAAATAAGTAAATAAGCCATAGTTTTATTTATGTATTGTCTTTGCTATTCTGTGTTCAGTTGAAGAAGGCAGGCATTTAGAAGCAATTGCATCAAACGTTACTCTGGTCAACTTTTTTTCTGCAACGAGTCACCAGAACTACGATAGAAGAATTGATGGAATGAGCTTCAAAAATCCTCCAGGGCAATCTGGAAACCCACCAGATCCAATTTGGCATCCATGCTGGCAGAGGGACATAGGGAACCTGCATAGCACCTGCCCAGGCACTACTGGGCTTTAGGCAATAGGATTAGCTATGCATTTCCAGGAGTGCTAAAGCATCGCCATAAATTATAAATCACATTGTAGAATTCAATGTAATCACCATATTAACAATAATAACAACCAGAGAAAATATTTAGCAAAATAATATTTAAGTGTTTGCTATTTCTACATTTCAAAGCATTACGCATCCAGATGGGGGAATGCGTCTTATGTAGATGTATAGTATATCCAATGCTACAGAGGAAGGCAAAATGGAGAATATCAATTAAAGACATCGCGGCCACATCACTGAGTGTTTATAGCACCTGAACATATAATAAACGGCACACAACACATAGAGGTTTGTGGTTCTTTATCCCTCCCCCCCTCATAATAAAGAAGGATGCTTCCCACTCCCTCCCTCAAGTCAGCCGCAGCACTAAATATTTACTTCTCTTTTCAAACCTTTTGTAATCTCTACTGGAGAAAACGCTGAAAGATATTAATTCTTTGCCATGTGTCTCATAAATGAAGGCCATTCTGCTATTCTTAATGACAAGGCTGAGGCAGCAAGATGTCATTTGCTTTTTTCCTCGGTTTTTAAATTGCTTTCTAAATGAACTACAGCTGTGAGGGCCAGGTGCTGTGATCCCTTTAGAAAGATCAGGAAATGATGAAATCCAAAATTTCAAAGTGTGATGGATGTCAGCTCCCGATTTGGTGTGCATGTGAGGTCACCCTCATGCACCTGGTGCTATCTCCACAACAGTAGTGCTTTTTCTGCAGAGAGAGAGAGAAAGAGAGAGAAAAAGAGAGAGAGAGAGAGAGAGAGAGAGAAAGAGAGAACAAGAAAGATGCACATGTCGAATATCAGTATAACAATATGTGAAACAGTTTATAATTATCCCTTTGTTTTCTCCCCTTCTCCGAGATGAAAATGCTGATGAAATGCAAAGATTTTGGTTATAGGTACATACGGTATTGAGAGGAAGATAGCAGTTAAATATCAACACAAGCTAAGTTAGAGAGCCTATCATGCAAGAAAGTAAATCTTAGAAAAATAAAGGTTTACTGACTATTTAGTTCATCAAGACACAGTAGCTGCAAGGTCAAGCACGCTCCGTTGGCTGAAATTTATGAAATATACAGTTGGAGAAATAGGCACATTCAATGCCTCGCTTGTATGAAGTGTATTGTATTGCCTGGTTAAGCAGATGATGATCTGCGATGAACTGTACCACAGTCTTCTATCGGCTATTTAACTCATCCAATTGATTCAAAGTTATTTACTTTAAGCTATTTCAAAATTATTTTAATGGGAAGAGTGATGAAGAGACATTTTAAATGAATATTATTTTAATTCAATAGATCATTTGCCAGATTCCAACCTCAGAAGAGATTCAGCAAGGCTGTACATTAGTTCCCCTTCTTTTTTTTTTATTTAAAAGTTTTTTATTTTTTCTCTTTATAACAAACATTACATCATTAATTGATCAGTGTATCATCCGGATACAATTTTTTTGTGTCATCATATTTGAATCCTTTTTATATACTGTATATATATATCTATTAACTTTTACATTTCAATTTAACATATCTCCTAATAAAACATTTTCCTTCCAGATTTATTTAGTAGTTACCCTTCTGTTTAAATATAAATGGTATTATGTATCTTCTAATAGGAAGATAATTCCATCCTTATAAGTTAGCTAATAGGCCAATAATCATAATATATATGGACTACCTGTATCTATAATATATAGATACAGGTAGTCCTTGACTTAAGACCATATTTGGAACTGGAAATTTCATAGTTAAGCAATGTGCTTGTTAAGCGAGTTACCCAATTTTATGACCTTTCTTGCTGTGATTGTTAAGTGAGTTGTTACATGAGCACGAGCACGATTTGTGACCTTCTCTGTCAGCATCCCCATTGAAATGGTAAGAAACCAGTTTGGAAGGTTGCAAACGGCAATCAAGTTACCCTGGGATGCTACAGTAGTTGTCAATATGAGCCAGTTGCGATCATGTGACTGCAGGGAATGTGACAAAGATCATAAGTGTGAAGACCAGTCATAAGCCACTTTTTTCAGTGCCATTGTAACTCCAGTGCATGGTCAGAAATTGGGGCAGAGGTAATATTCAGCTGGTTCTGACCAGTTCTGGAAAACTGGTAGCGGAAATTTTGAGTAGTTCTTTATATATATATATATATATATATATATATATATATAAATCTGAGTAGTAAATACAAGCTCTGACTGGCTCCGCCCCCATCTATTCTCTGCCTCCCGAGTCCCAGATGATCGGGAGGAAATGGGGATTTTGCAGTAACTATCCCCTGGAGTGGGGAGGGAATGGAGATTTTACAGTATCCTATCCCTTCCACGCCCACCAAGCCACACCCACCAAGCAACATCATACCCACCAAGCCACACCCACAGGTAGTAAAAACCTGTAGTAAAAAAAATTGAATCCCACCATTGAATTGGGGGTTTATTGTAACTGCACAACAACAATTTTTCTTAACTAACTTTATCAAGCGTAAGAGCAGCAATGTGAGTTGTTACTATTTATTGTGTGGTAGAAAGTTTAGCAATAAATTACCATAAAATAATGGGCTTTATAAGCAACAAAGTTGAATTCAAATTGAGCAGATCAGATCCCATAAATGCCTTAGAATATATTACATTCCTCTTTCTAATGGGAATATAGAAGCTAGCTCTGTCTCAGAAAACATACTTAAAACTTCCACGACTGTCAAGTTATTATGTTAACTTAGTGTGATGAGGTTGAAAAGCTTCTTTATTATTATTTTTGTTTCTTTTTCTTTTCTCTTTTGCCCTCTCCCTTGTCTTTTTTTTCCCTTCCTTTCTCTTACACTTTTAAAATTTGTTTCTTGCTTTTAGCTTTATTTTAGCCTGTATCTCTTTTTAGTCTGTCTGTTAAAAACTCCAATAAAACTGAATAGCACATAAAAAAAAAAAAGCTCTTGGATTGTCTTGAGCCTCCTGTCTATAATGGCAAGAACATTTGAGCTGCCCTCAGAGCCAAAGTAACAGTGAAAATATGTCATAGGGTTCAGATTTGTACTTAGGTCCCTATCAATTTATCACAGCATACAGAACAGAATAACAGAGTTGGAAGGGACCTTGGAGGTTTTCTAGTCCAACCCCCTGCTCAAGCAGGAGACCCTATGCCATTCAAGACAGGTGGGTGTCCAGTCTTCCTAAGAGCCTCCAGTGATGGAGCACCCATAATTTGTGAAGGCAAGCCGTTCCACTGGTTAATTAGGAATTTTCTCCTTAGCTCTAGGCTGCTTCTCTCTTTGGTTAATTTCCATCCCTTGTTTCTTATCTTGCCTTCTGATACCTTGGAAAATAGCTTGACCTCTTCTTCTTTGTGACAGCTGTTAAGGAATTCGCAGAGCAACCCTTGAGTAGCAAGGGTGTGCACATGAAAGTGATTGAGAGTAGTTACGAATAAATACAGCCAACACAGAGATACACTGAGTTGTGTTTACTTTCAGAAAATAATAAGGCACAGTCCAATAAACAGTCCAGGTCATACACATATAAAGCAGTAGATAGCAAAATGACAGTCCAGGGATAATCCAATAACAAAGTCTTCTTACCAGTCGTCGTAGTCATTCACAATAAACAGTTCTTCTGGGTTTGCAAACAGTAGCATACAGAGATATCAGAGAGCAAGAACAGCAATGAGAAACAAACCATGTTTCTAGCTCCCTCTTAAGGAGATTGGCTACAGAGCTAACCAATCAGGACACAGTATGATACAATACAGCAGTCTTAAAGCTATATTGAGGGTTTATATATTGCCAACCCAACAAGTTAGGTAATAATCATTTCCTAACAACAGCCCCACAAATATTGGAACATGGTTATCATGTCACCTCTAGTCCTTCTTTTCACTAGATTAGACAAACCAAATTCCTGCAACCATTCTTCATACGTTGTAACACTCCGCTCCCCCAATCAACTTTGTTGCTCTTTTCTGCCCTCTTTCCAAAGTCTCGACATCTTTTTTATAATACGGTGACCAAAACTGGAAGCCAGTTGCAGAGTAAATCAGGCATGTCATCCTCTGCAATCCAGCAATATAATATAAATTAGAGACTTAATCCTTACTAAAGAAAATTAACATTTCTATCCTCCAGGATGGTTTTAATTCGTTTTCAAAAACCAGTTGAAGGGCGTACGCACAGCTGCAGGTTGCCTTCTTGCTTCTGCATCTCGCCGGGGTTGAACAGGGCTAGAATAGCCCATTAAAGCAAAATTTCCCAATCCTGGTGATTTCCAGGTTATATGGACTTCAACTCCCAGAATTCCACAGCCAGGTTTAGCCATTGCTGAGAATTCTAGGAGTTGAAATCCACTCACCTTCAATTTGCCAAGATTGGGAAACACTACATTAAAAGATAGATACTAGATACTTATCTTAGGCAAAGCAAGACTGTGGATCTTCCTCTCCTTAGAAAGAAATAGACAGGAATAGTTTATTAGTGACCACCTATTTATTTATTATCACATATGCAAACTGCAGAAGTGCTTTACTTTCAGCCCCATTGGAAGAAGAAAAAAGTATTAGTACTTGGGTGTATTTGAAATAGAAACAGTGGGTCAGGTACAAGTAGTCCTCAACTTATTACTAAATTGAGCCCAGTTGTTAAGTGAAATTGGCCCCATTTTTCGACCTTTCTGGCCACACTTGTTAAGTGAATCACTGAGGCTGTACAGTTAGTAACACAGTTGTTAAGTGAATCTGGCTTCCCCATTGATTTTGCTCATCATCAGAAGGTTGCAAAAAGTGATCACATGATTCCAGGACACTGCTACCGTCATAAATACGAGCCAGTTACCAAATGGCTGAATTGTGATCATGGGGACCACAATGGGGAATCATTCATGGGGAATGCTGCAACGGTCATCTGAAAAACGGTCCTAACTCACTTATTTCAGTGCCAATGTAACTTTGAATCGTCACTAAATGAATGGTTGTATGTCAAGGACTACTTATATATTGCTTCAATGTGCTACCTAAAGAGTATTTCAACCAATTTAGAGAACTGAGAATTCAGGAGGAAGACCAAAGGAAGCATATATTGCCTATAATGTCATTAGTTTTGCAAACAGGGCACAGGCATCTCCAAAATAAGAAAATGATTAATGCATTCCTTATCAAATATGCAGTTCCATAATTCTCTTACTGTCCATTAGTTTAACATTAATATTTCTCCTCTTAAATTGTAATAATGTTTAACTCTATCTTGGTATGACTTGGTTTTATTATGGGTATGGTGAGTTACGATTACATATATAAATTATTGCAGAAATATTTTTGGTGACGTGCAGATTATGCATGGCTTGGTTACAACTCAGAAGGCAGGAGAGGGCTGAGTCTTGGTTCCATAGATCAGCTATTTGGTTATTCTGTGCAGACTGCTGTCTCTCGTTTCCACATCTCACAGTTTGGGCACAACAGGAGGTGACACTGTTAACTGTTACTCTTTTCACTTACTTTTTTTCCCCCCTAGCTGAATGTAAACATATCATTAGGCAGTTACACTACTCTATATTTAGAGTAGGTTTTTAACAATCTATTAGATAAAACAGTGGTGCACAATGGAAATAGCTGAAATGGAAATGGATCGCTTGTAAGAATTCAGAACAACCTCCTTAAATTATTTGTTATCTATCTATCTATCTATCTATCTCTCTATCTATCTATCTATCTATCTATCTATCTATCTATCTATCTATCTATCTATCATCTATCTATCATTATCTATCATCTATCTATCTATCATTATCTATCATCTATCTATCTATCTATCTATCTATCTATCTATCTATCTATCTATCTATCTATCTATCTATCTATCTATCATCTATCTAATTTATAGAACGCCCATCTCACTACTGAAGTGACTCTAATTATCCACAACAGTAATGTCTAGTGATGTCTAGAAATGCTGTACCTCCTCCCTCAAAGATGGATTAACCAGCCACATGTCATCTCCCAGGCAGCCATGACTAACCAGGAGAAAAACATCTAATTTATAGGTGACCACACTTATAGTCCCAAGCACCTTGCCCATTTCTTTGAGACCAACAGAATTAAACTCTTCCCAGACAACTGGGTAAGACCATTCCTCGGGCATCTTTAAGAGAACTGCAACATGCTTGGCTTCCAAATGAGAGTGGATCCAAATGATTTTATCTGCCAGAGCAATGGTTCCCAACATTGGGCCCACGCTCCACAGGGGGGCAATTTGATTTTCAGTGGGGGCAATTGGAACCTTGTTTAAACCAAGTTAATGGCCTTTTAGGCTTCCTCCGCATGAGTAAGGCTTCACTTTTTAATAGTAAGAATTATATCAGTGGTGGGTTGCCCCTGGTTTGGACCGGTTCTATAGAGGCTCTGCCCACTGACCCTAACATCATGAGAAGTAATCTGCGCATGTGCAGAAGCAAGGCGCGTGCGCAGAAGCAAGCACTCTCAGCAACCCTGTAAACCATGGGAAATGCTGGGAGTAATCCTCCAAGACTATCCAAGGCCTTAGTCATTAGCTGATTCCATTTATATAACACCCATCTCACTACTGAAGTGACTCTAATTATCCACAACAGTGATGTCTAGAAATACCTCCTCCCTCAAAGATGAATGGGCTAGGGGCTCAGAAGGACTATACAGCAGAATCCCCAATTCTCTTTGGAACCCCACCTTGGTGGTCACCAGGGAAATTTGACCAAACAGCTCCTCCTTCCCTGCGCAGGCAGGTAACATAAGAGAATCTCAAAGTCACCAGGAATAATACCACTCAAATGTATCAAGGTAAGCTGCACATTTTGCAACATCTTGAATTCCAGGGGACCTATGCATAGTTTTTTCTCATTTATTCTTATATCTCAGTTTGCAAGAAACAGGTACAATTACACTGGTACTACCGACCGCAACATAATTATAAAAAACAGGGAAACACAATGATTACACTCTTTACTAGCCTAAGGCCAGAATTAATGCTATTTAATTTAAAAATAAATTAAATGTTTTAAGGAGCTAGAGAAATGAAAAGAAAGAAAAAATAACACAAACATACAATATTGGTGAGGAGACAGAAAATTGCAAATGTTGTACAGTTAATTTTCACTATATCATTGATGAAAGATTAATCAATAAGGGAAAAGACAATTGGGAACACAATTTCTTGTACAATCTTCACCTCAGAAATCAAAACCACACTACTAATTACAACAGATTTCAATCTCGTATATCAATGTATTTATTTCTGCATGAAGCAGAAATGTTGCAGGAGCCTGGATAGCTCTGCAGACAAAAGCACTGTAATTTAACACCAGCTGTCTGCAATTAAAGTAAGTTCGAATCTTGCCAGGCTCAAGGTTGACTCATCCTTCCATCCTTTCTAAGGTAGGTAAATTGAGGACCCAGTTTGTGGGGGCAATAAACTGACTTTGTATAAAATATACAAAAGTATGAAGGCTATTAACGCACTGTAAGCCGCCCTGAATCTCCGGAGAAGGGCGGCATATAAATCAAATTAAAAAAAAAAAAAAGCAGGGACACTTGGATTTTGAAAGGATTTCAGATATTATATTGGTCCATAGCATCACTGATTTTTATACTCAGTTACTGTATTCCATTTAGCAGAACCTTTAAACTCATAATTTTGTAATTTTTAAAACATATGTGTAACCATAGATCTATACATTAATGAAATTAGTTGAGTTGAACCTTTATTGATTGCTTTCTCTGTATCACTTTTGCAAGTGACATAACTTGGAAGTTCTGGAAGAATTCCAGAAAAGCCCAACAAATAATTATTCCAATTAACATGCATCACATACTCAATTTTTTAAAAAAGATGCCTTTTTCCAATGATCTCATCGAAAGAATGTTGGATCCTTTCCCCCTTCTTTTCTTCCTTAGCAATCATTGTCATCTTTTGGGGTTGGGTAGCCTTCTTAACAGATACATGGCATCCTGGCTTCTTAAGCCTGTTGATTTGGGTGGCAACACAATTAGTGGATTGACTGAAATAAGTTGGTCTGAAAGTCTGCTGGTTCACACATGGGCTGGAAAATGCTATCTCATCCCACCCAGTCATTGTTCATTCTTGGAAATGATTATGTCTATAAGTGAAACAAGCCTTTTCAGAATGGGAAGTTGGGAACATCCAGCAATACTTCAGTGAAGCATATCCAAACTGAATGTCAGCCTTAAACATAGCCAAAAATTTGAATGTGGAAAATTTGAAATAAAGGAACAAGACTACTCCAAAACCGTCTCAATATTATAGAAATTTGACATTTCACATGTACTTCCCCTCTTTCTTTATGTTATACTTAATACTAATACCATGTGAGGGACCCATTTTTACAAACTAAAAGTAGTAAATATTGCCACCTAGATTAGCCCACCCCCCTGCGAGATAAGTGGCAAATAAATTTAACAGATAAATAAATAACAATTAAAATGTTCTCTCCTGACAGAAATGTTCTCTAATTCATACAATGAAATAGCTTTGTAGCCTTGTTGGCCCAATAATGTTTATGCCAAATTAACTTTTTCCTTTTTTACTCTTACTCTTTTCATGTATTCAAATTATGTTTATACTTTTACCTGTTATCTTATATATGCTTGACAAATAAATAAATAAATAATACATAAATAAATAATAAATAAAACTTATTTAATAGCACTGTGTAAGATTTTATATTACTGCTGGAGTATTTTCCTTCTTTATATGTCCAAGGGTTTGTAACATTTTTGTGTCTTTCTACATGTTGAAAGATTTAAAAAGTTGTTATTCCAACTTCTAATTAAGTATTTCGGGCCTCAAACCATTCTGTTGGCATTTTCTCTCATTGAGAGATTTATGTCAACTGTCCATAAAGGAGACACTAATAATAAAGAGAGATCAGTGTTGAAAGAGTTGTGAAAGTATCCTTCTGTAGTCAACATATTGCAGGAGATGGCAACAGCAGAAGTAGCAGCAGCAGCAGCAAAGTGATGCAGAATTCATTATTCAACAGTATGGCAACAGTTTCCTCTTATGAAAAGTGCCATTTCCCCCCCCCCCCCCGGACAGGAGTTTATCATCAAAATTGGTTTTGAATCCAAGGGCACTCTTTCTTGCTATGCTGCTGCGACCTTCTGGCTTCTCTTGCCAGAAGAAACAAAGAAGCTGCTGAGCCTACCACAAATATCTTTAGATGTTTGTGTTACGTGGCCTTTTTTTTTAGCATGCTATGATTTCCAGGCATAGACCTTTTCCTGACTGACAGGAACAAGACATCTCTCAGTGCTATCGATTTGTATAAATACAGACGTGTACAAGCACATACCGGTACATGCAGTGAAAAGGGAATGTAAAAGGTTGGTAAGCTTGTACTCAAAACCAATTAACTTGACTTCTCATCTATTAGACTTGGCCAAATTTAATAGGGTTGGCTATTTTGAATACATAGATCGGTGTTTCCTACTCTGGCAACTTCCATATGTGAATTTTAACTTTTCCAGCTGGCACACCCATCATTGAGAATTCTGGAAGTTGAAGTCCACACATCTAGCTGCGGTGGTGCAGTGGTTAGAGTGCAGTACTGCAGGCTACTTCTGCTGATCACCAGCTGCCAGCAGTTTGACAGATCGAATCTCACCAGGCTCAAGGTTGACTCAGCCTTCCATCCTTCCGAGGTCGGTAAAATGAGGACCCAGATTGTTGGGGGCAATATGCTGGCTCTGTAAACCGCTTAGAGAGGGCTGTAAAGCACTATGAAGCTGTATATAAGCCTAAGTGCTATTGCTATTGCTATCTAGAAGTTGCCAAGGTTGGAGATCACTGATGTAAATGACTGTGTTGAACTTAACTGCCATATAACCGTTTAAGATAAGGACCATTTAGGAGAGAGGGAAGGCATTCCTAATTCAGTATCATTAAGACCACAGACTCTAAATGTTAAGCCTAAACTTCCTAAATGTTCTGTTTATCTATTTATTAAATGTTCTTAGGCTTACAATAACTTTATTGCAGTGGTGAAATCTAAAATTTGTTACTACCGGTTCTGTGGGTGTGGCTTGGTGGGGGGGTAATGTGACTGGGTGGGCGTGGCCAATTTTTTTTTTACTTTTAAAACCATTTTTTATATGTAAAACCATGTAAAAAAATGCTTTCAAAGGGCTCTGATGATCCCAGCTGAGTTGCCTGATCGTCAGAGGGTTTTTAAAAAAACCCGTCAGAGCTTGGATCGTCAGAGCCATTTAAAAGAAAAAACTTTTTTTCTTTTAAATGGCCCTGACGATCCAAGCTGAGTTGCCTGATCGGCAGGCAACTCATCTGGGATCGTCAGAGCTTGGCTTGTCAGAGGGATTTAAAAGAAAAAAAGCCTCTGATGATCGTGCGGCTCAGCTGGGCATGGGGGGGCGGGGGCAGGGATTTTTGCTACTGGTTCTCCGAACTGCCCGCTGCCATCACTACCTACTCACCTGAGCCGGTCCGAACCAGGAGCATTTCACCCCTGCTTTATTGTCACTTTAAATGTACACTAATCAGTATACATTAAAATGAAATTTCTGTTTGTTCTATTTTTCCAAATATTTTATTTGTCTATCATTTCCTTTTATTCTAATACTAAATGTCCTCATCCAATTTTTGAAAAAAAAAACCCTACCCTGCCATCTTATGATTTATCTAATTCCAAACCTAATATTTTTATGGAATTGTGTTATCCTTCTCATTCCTTCTATTACTCTGTATTTTTTTTAAATCCATAAAATATTAAGCATAATATTATCAGATTCTTATAATTTATTGACTAGTTATCGTCACTTCTGTGGTCATATAATTCTACAGTAATATTTCTTATGGAGTGAAAAAAAATCCAAGGCCGGAATAAGTCTCCCAAGCAGAAATGTCCTACATAAGGTTGCGGGAGGAATGAACTTGCCCATAAAATGAGTTTAATGGAACTCAGCTAAGGAAAGGCTTCAGTGAATCCTAAATTCTTAGGAGAGTGGAAGATGAGCAATGACTTGCCAAGAATGATTAAATCACTTTATATAATGTTTGAACATTTTCTTCTCATTAAATTTCAGAAATGCGTTAGTCTGGGAATCTGTATTAAGCACCTTTCCATCACAGTTCAAAATTTGGAGCACATTGGCTGTAGAATTGCCAAGGGTTGAAGATTTTCTTTTTGAAAATATTGTAATATTTGCCAGTTGTTGGGTTTTTTTTTTTTACAAAAAAGGCTTTACAAATGGAAAATAGACAAGTAGTTGATTTAAGCACAAGAAATTATCTATTATCTATTATCTATTATCTATCTATCTATCTATC
The DNA here is from genome assembly GCF_059756535.1 of Pantherophis guttatus. Classification (NCBI taxonomy): domain Eukaryota; kingdom Metazoa; phylum Chordata; class Lepidosauria; order Squamata; family Colubridae; genus Pantherophis; species Pantherophis guttatus. The sequence goes on from NC_142063.1 coordinate 214,647,649, forward strand.
TATCTATCTATCTATCTATCTATCATCTATCTATCCATCCATCCATCCATCCATCCATCCATCCATCCATCCATCCATCCATCCATCTATCTATCTATCTATCTATCTATCTATCTATCTATCTATCTATCTATCTATCATCTCTCTTTCTCATTTTTCATCAATCAGCAGCTATCCTCTATCTATCAAATCTATATATGACTGCCTTTCTACCAAAGTAACTGTGGATGGCAAACAAAGATAAAAACATATTACAATTTTAAAATCATTCTGTAAAAGACTAAGTTGAAGCCTCAGTAAAAATAATCATATCCATCATATCCCACACTCAACTTGTCAAAGCTCATTAACATCCTGGCACCATTGCTTTGGGGAAAAACAGGTCTTCACCATCTTCCTGATGGCCAGTGGGGTTGGAGCCATTTGTATTATATGAGCGAGAAGCTTGTTTGCAGTAGAATTATGTCAGCTTGAACTTTCTCTGTATCCCTCAATATAAATATCCCTCCGAGAAGAAAGTAATATGATAAAAATGTCCTGGGGAAAAACAGCAATTAGATGGATATGGAATCAAACACAGTTAGGTTAGAACATGTTATCATTTATGAAGAGGTCCTAAAATTTATTACTTTACCTATTTATTTCAGATAGTATCAGTAATGCTACTACAAATGACCTGAAATAATTGGTTGAGTTTTGTGTGCATTTTCCTTTACAAAGTTCAGTGCTTACTGTAAACACTGTAAGCTTTTGTGTAAATTAAGTTCCTTCTTATTCTTTGGCAAGGCTGTCCTTGACTTCCCTTGTCCTTCTTTTCATTCTGCTAAAACACAAATAAAAGGTATGTCCCAAAATTTTGCGTTTCACTTATCCATTTTCTGACTCACTCCCTAAATCTGGAACAAGTTCAGAGCAATTCAGACCAAAGGGAAAGGTCTTATCAACCCTATATCTTCCAGATTTTCTCCTATTTAATACCCATTACTTATTGGGATCAAAAATGATACTGAATGAATAAGTTATTGGTCTGGTTCAAGTGATCATTCTGAAGTTCTCATTATTTATATATATATATCCTTTTCTACAATGCTCTTTTGACATAGGATACATTTGCTCATTTGAAACTGTACTTTGCAGTTGAGGATTAAAAGACAAATGATGTTAACAGGAGTTTTTAAAAACTGAATGAGGCCAACATACTTGTCATTATAGAAAATAGAAATTTCCCAAACTGCTCTAAAGTAACTCAGGCAGGAAACATTCACCAGCTTGTAATTCTATCGATATATCCGCTTTACTACTTTCGATCCATCTGCCAAACCCACCTGCTTTTCAGATAGGCTATGTGCAATCTCTGTTAATGAGGAGCTACTATCTAATTTTGCCCTTCCCCCAGTTTTCCTGGAATAATATATATGTGTTTTTCTGAAAAAGAAGAAATGTTGTTATGTGTATTAGTAAGTCATGCTGTGTTAGTCTGAATTATACAGCAAGTAAAATACTATATAAACAAATGTGCCAAAGACCATATTTCCATATATCTACCATGGGTTGAAATAGGAAACATTTCATCCAACATGAAAAGAAGAAATTAAATCAGTTTCAACTAAACCATAATCAAATTTATTTTTTATTAGGTATTTCAAAGTAAAGTGAGCAACATTGTTGGAAGACAGACTGGCATTACCATGCTTAAACAATTGCCTGATAAAATGAAAGATGCTTCTTATATTTGCATTGTAAGAATGTCATAAATAAACGAATGGATAAAATAAAAGGCAGAAACTTCCATTCAGGAAAGTATGGAGAAGAGGAGCACATATCAAGTGAGTTCTGGATTGACACTTTTCCCCAGGACACTGAGATGGCCTAAATCAGTGTTTCTCAACCTTGGCAACTTGAAAATGTGTGAACTTCAACTCCCAGAATTCCCCAGCCAGTAACTATTTCTTGCATATCATTGCATGGGTCATTTAAGAATCTTTGTTTAGAACCACAAGTATTATGGTTACATACTTAGCAACCTTTAATAATGATGTACATATATAGAAAGAAACCAATCTAAGGCTGCTTTGCCTTAAAAAGAGCTATCTTTGGTACAAATTAGTTCCACTAAAGACAAGGTGACCTACTCTGAGTAATCATGAGTCAGATTGCACTCTTCGTCTACAAGTCATTGATTCATGTACTAGTAAATCATCATGAACACAGAGGGACTTACTTCTAACTAATTATAAATAAAATTAGATTGCTGATCTTCACACAAAATACTTCTTGTTGAAAAATTACTATGCTGTTGCTGAACTGAAAGAAAATGCAGCAATGAATCCTTTAAAATTGAAGTATATAACAGTGATGTTAGAATTATTATACAATGTTATCCATCATTTCAGAACTATATGGTCCATTTTCTGCCTTAAACATTCCCAATTAGGCATTGCTGTGCATTAAAGGACAAGTTACTGGAGTAGATCTCTATGGAAGTATGTCTTATTGATGCATCTATTCTTGATGGGAGAAATTTAGTTTACATAGATCAAATGTATCAGCGTATGTTAAGCCCTTGGGTTATAAATGCATGCATGTTATATAGAACTCTTAGGAAAAGGTTCTTAACTGGAAGTGAAAACTCAGATATTTTGTGAGTTTATGGAAGACTTTCCCTCTGGGCTTGGTCTCAATTTTCTATCTAGTTACAATAGCTGATGAACTAGATGGATCAATAAATTAAATGGAAAACAGCTTCTTATATTTTTACCCAGATGGCGTAAGAATGGGTCTAATATTTTCTTTAGATTGTCAAGAAACCCAACCCAGTAGGAAGAGATTTCTGGATAGTGTCAGGTCTACCTCCATTCAAATCCCAAGAAAGAAAACCCCCGACTCCATTGAAGTAGAGAAGAGGTACTTTTACTGAGTTTGAAATGATAGCAGCGAAAGAAAAGCAAGATCTGAGCCAAAAGGAGCAAAAGTTACATATTGAAAGTTTCCCCAAATCCATCCCCCAGGGACCCAGGCTGAATGTCCAATCCCCGTCCCACATAATGTCACAGGGGCATATCTTCAGTTGTTTTCGTCCATCTGGAGTTCCAGGATGGTTGGCCTTGACTGGATGTAAACAACTCCATTCAGCAGCGCAGTAATTCGTGAGAGCAGCAAACCTCCCTTTTTATCCACATGTGCCATCTTCACACCAGCTCTCTTCCCAAACCCCAATGCTATGCCCCCTCCTCCCAATTACTGTGGCAGCCGATAGCAAGGAAGTATCAAAGGGAAAACCCATGCTGGAGATCCGGCTGCACTGCACACCCAAATGAAAGTTGACGTGGATAGTCTTGTTAAAATTGGGAAAAATCTCACTCCTGGGCAAATACTGAGAGCAATACCCTCCCTTGAGGACAAGTAATTCTCTTAGTCTTATCTAGTAGAATATAAGGAATTCAATGACAATAGTATGCAATATGTACTAAGTCATACTTTACCAATTAAACAAACAGTTGTTTCTGGCTCTTAAAAAGGTCAGACAAGCTTTTTGCAAAAGTTACCTCATTCCCCACTTGGCCATGCTTTGGTTCAGCTGTGGGCAGTAAACCATTATCTGGGTGAAAATCATGAATGAATATTATTTGTAAGTAAGGTTTCCAAGAATGCAGGGACTTCTATGGAAAGACAGTCCTTGCTTTTTAAATATTTCATTATTTTAAAAAGAGAACTTGTCTGCTCAAACTTTTAGACATCTTTATTGCTTCACCTAGACCAGGGGTATCAAACTCGTGATGACACATTGTCGTCATGTGATGTATCACAACTTTTTCCCCCTTCGCTAAACTGGGGGTGGGCATGGCCAGCGTGGGCATGAACGCAACCAGCCCACAGGCCGCAAGTTTGACACCTAGATCTAGACTCATTGATAGCTGGGCCCATACTAGTGTATCATTCTGTGACAGCCTTAAAAACTAGAAAGTGAGATTTATTTCTCCTTTTCCTACACTAGAGCCCCAAGAAAATTGTTTTCTTGGATCATCTAAGTTGCCTTTTGTTATGGCCCTTTGCTATGAAGAAGACTTTATAGATGTAGATTCCCAGAGTTACTCAGAGGCCTTGGTAAGTTGATGGCTCAGAGTTACTACAAGAGGTTGAACTCAAATTTTGATTTTTCAGAAGATAGGTGACAGGATTGAAAAATAAAAATATAAGAAACATTAACTTTTTTTTAACACAAGCTCATTCTAATAAAATATAAGAACTTCCTGATAGTAACAACAAAGAATCTGAAATATCAAGGGGTAGAAGAATGATTTTTTCAGATTCTTAAACGGGATAAAGTTCTGTATTTTTCCTCCTACACATTATGTTTTGTATCTTAAACTTGAAGAACATAATATAAAAATTACTGAAAAAAAATTAACAAATCAATGGAAGATTTTTTAAAGAAAAAAACCCCCAAATAACTCAACCCCTTGAACAAAAATAAATATATCTTTCCTTCTGCTAGTCTTCTACTACTACTACTGGGAGAAAAAAAAAGTCCTTCCACTTCTTAGGTTTTTTTTTTAAATACGCTTTTAAACAATTTGTCTTGTTTTAGGAGTATTTACCTTTTTGCATAGTTCTGAAATAAACCTGGGAAATACAATATGTTTGATCCATTTTTAGAGCTGTTTATTGTAATAACTTGCTAAGGAGCTAAACAAACAAACAAACAAAAATCCAACAAAGGACAATATAGAGAGCAAACAGAAATTTGGAAAGTAGCTTTTATCTAAAAAAGCTTCCCCCCCCTTTCCTTAAATCAACCTGCCTGTGCAAAATGTATACAAATTTTGAATTGCCAGTTTGAGATAGCATGAGTGGAATGGTTTTATGATATTTCTTTGTTATCCTTCTGACTTCAACTCTGGCTCAGAAATGCAATTAATTCGGCAACTTGTGTTCAGTAGTAGATGCCATTCAAGCTGCGGCTGCTTATGGGGTAGTTAAAAGGATAAAATCAAGTAGTCATTCTACTAATCCCTTTACAAGGAAACAGCTTTCTGCATAAAAAGTAGAACTTATGTGGTCATTAGCAGATGCTACATCAAGCAACCCAAAATATACACATTTAAATTCTTAAGCACAATCTATGAACACTACACAGATGGTTTCCAAGAAACTGTACCTAAATTGATTACGATAAAAATGATCTGCTGCAATTGTTTCTGTCAAAAGGGAGAACAGAATTTGTCCCAATGTGTCGCTCTGCCCACTCATGCAGAGAACCCAGCTGCTGGGACAGATGTTGCTCTAAGCACTTTATTTTAGGGTCATTAAAATGGTTACAGGGGTTAGTCATTCATTGTTTTATAAATTGTGCTTACTAGCTGAGCTCAACAGACGCGCTGTAAAAAAGTTCTTTGTGGCTGATCAGAAGAAAGTTGTCTTCCAGAGCCGCATCTTCCAAAAGCAGCTCTTGTTTTAAAAACCGGTGATTAAAAAAAAGTAATGTACAAAAAAAAAGGGGGGGGGGCATTGTTGTTTTACAGAGTTAGCCAAGTTGGATAACTCTTATTTTTAAACTATTGTTAGAAGAATAATTTGGGAGGTTCTACGAGTTGGAGCTGCTCAAGAACAAATCAGAAATGAAATCCAGACATATTATGTGAAAGGAGATGTATTTATTCCCAAAAGCAAAGAGTTGTGGTTTTTTTGGGGATAGGCTACAGAGAAAACGGGATCCAGAGACTTGGTTTTATAGGGGGATTGGTCCTTAGTGTGAACTTGGAGGCACGTGGTTTGTGTACCTGCTGGTTCTTTGTCAAAAGGTATTGACCAATTTTGACTTTGTCAAAAAGTAATTGTCCTTTCTGCGCAGATTGAGGTGCTCATACCCTAGGCTTTGATCCTGAGGTGCATATGAAATCTGGAAAGGAAGATCACCCTCAGATAGGTAGATTCTTTCCTCAGGGTGGGTTTACTATGAGGGGATCTGTTGCCTTCCTTTTTCTTGAGGGGATTCCTCACTCCTCAATGGAGCCAGTGAGGTGCCAAAAAAGGAGGGGGGGCAGATCAGTGGCTTTTTAACTTCCAATATTATCCATATGTATCTCAATACCTCCAAATATTGTTCTGTTGACGTGTGCTTGTGCTACCACTCTATTTCTCTTTATATAAATATTATTTCATTACTCATTAACAATATGAGCTTTTGATGGCGGCATCTTCCTGGACAAGCTGTTCTAGAAGAGTTAGAAAATGGAATTGTCTGATAACAGAGGTTTCTGATGGATCCATTAAAACATGTGGGCTTAAGTTCCTTTCTGTTGTCTGTGAACCCCTTATACATTGGCAGGTGATGCCTAATCAGGCTTCAGTTAGAAATATTTGGCTAAAATCTTTCAGTGCTGGCAGGTTTTGTGCTTTTCCACAACTCCTCTAATTAAAAATTGACTGCCTAGTGAAAGTATTATTGAAGCACTTAATATGCCAGTGAGAAACTGAAGTATGGTAAGATCGGGCTTGGAGAAAAGGTGCAAAGTTGATAGATGCAATCCTCTTTTTTTATATAGTCTTATTTTTGGCACTTGGATCCAAACTAAGGTGACTAAATTTAGTCGTCATTGAAATCAGTGAAGCAAGTTTGTTGTGGGTCTTTGGGTGTTCTCCTAAAATCAAGCATAAGAGCAAATGCCATCGTGAAGTAATTTATGAGTTTGTATGAACAATATTTAAACTTTAAAGATCCAGTTATTAACATATATTGCTAGACAGAGTTAAAGGTCCACTGGAAAGTGGATGCTTGTAAAGCCTGGCATCCCATCGGGGAGAAAGGTAGCTTGGTGTAGTGGTTAAGGTATCTGGCTAGAACTGGCTAGAAAAGGGCAACTATGGCCCTTTTACGACCTTTGGACTTTGATTCCCAGAATTCCTGAGCCGGCATAGACTTCTGGGAGTTGAAGTTCACAGGTCATAAAGGGGCCATAGTTGCCCACCCCTGGGCTAGATCCTGAGAGACTGTGAGTTGTAGTTCTGTGTTAGGCACAAAGCCAGCTGTTTGATCTTGGGTCACTCATCTTGGGTCTCTCCTGGGAACTGTGATCAAAGCTTCACCCCTATGTTACATGCATTGAACTATTATAGCAGTAAAGGGGCAAGTGATGGAACTTGTGTGGTGATACTATGACAAAAGCTTTGGGATGTATGTGCTTGCATCCAGCACTAGGAGAGGGTGGGGTTTATCTTGTGGTATCACCCCTTGAATATTGTTGCACTTTTTTATGGTTACATGCAGAGGCCTATGCTCCTACTTCTGAGGTGATTTTTTTTTTTTAATCGGCCAAGATTACTTAATCTAAGCATGGAGATTTTTAGATTTGCAGTCAGCCTGTATGAATAGATTGTTTATTACATCTTTATTTTAATTTCTCCACAACACTGGTACACTTTTACAATTTATTTCAAACTGATCTTTAACTGACATAATGAAAGACTGATAAATATGAATCCACATGGTCAAAGTTTAATGCTAGGTTTAAAAACCAAGCAGTTTGCTATTACAATGATACTTTTTTTGTAAAAACAGGTTTTTCTTTTCTCTCCTTTTTTCTCCTTACTGTTTTTATTTTTTTATTTTGTTTTTTTGTTTTTAATTTTTTTTTCCGACTAAATCAAATCCTAATTCCATTTGAATATATTCATTTAAAACTATACAACTCATGAAAAAAAAAAAGGGGGGGAAGAAGAGAATAAAAAGGGGAAAAAAACCTTTGGGATATACAACTCATGCCCTGTTCGATCATCATTTCAGAGATACTTCATTACTTAAATAGAGGACCAGAATTACTAAGTGGGCAAAAAATCAGTGGGAGTGGAAGCAACTTCTGACTTCCTGTCAGCTTCCCCATTGAGTGTCCTCATGGGAAGCTGGAAAGAAGCATCAGAAATCTTCCTTCCTTCCTTCCTTCCTTCCTTCCTTCCTTCCTTCCTTCCTTCCTTCCTTCCTTCCTTCCTTCCTTCCTTCCCTAACCTTCCCCCTTACTCTTCCTTCCCTCCCTCCCTCCCCATCATTTACTTACTTACTTCTCCACATATAGGTTACCTTTTCTGATGAGGAAAACAAGAAAAAGAAATCTGCTTCTGCCTCTGCCTCCCAGCAATTTTGCCTCGTTGCAGCAAACAGCAAACAGCCTGGTTTAGTTTCATTTTTGTTTTCAGCATAGCTTGATTAGCACAAGAAAAAAAAATCTGCACCCAGCAATTTACCTCCTTGCAGCAAGCAGCAATAGGCAATGGCAATCTCTGCAGCCTGAAACAGCTGAGAGTCGGGAGGCCGATCCAAGGGACAATCAACTTGTGCTAATTAGGCTGTGCTGAAGCTGAAATGGGCTGTTTCTTCTTGCTGCTTGTTGCAAGGAGGTAAACTGCTGGGAGGCAGATGCCAAAGGGTGGGGGCCAGTGGGTGGGCAGGGCTACATTCAGTGTATAAGAGGCACCCAAATTTTCACCCTCTTTTAGAGGGGAAAAAGGTGCGTCTTATACTCTGAAAGATACGGTAAGTAGAACAGCGAGGGGGGGGAACAGCTGTGCCGCACGATATAGATTTGCTAGAAAGCAGGATTTTCGGCTTTCTAGAGAATATAAATTGTGCGGCACAGCTGATTATCAGAAATACTGGTTTGTCTGAACTGGTAGCTTTTATTACTACCAGTTCGGGTGAACCGGGTAGCATTTCACCCTGGTTACTACGCTATTAGTCCCCATGCTTACCTATTCCCTAAGGTAGGAATACTTTCCAAGTTAGCTATGACAAATTTATAAGGTGTGTCAATATGCTGATTCCAAGATGGTTTTAAGACAGCAAGTTTGCAATAGGCACAATTTGCATTTTGTAACCCAAGAAAGATGATTCACCAAGCAACATAAACTTATATGAGGAAAATTAAAACTGCCTTCCTGTCTATTGAAACATTTGGGAGAAGTGGAGAGAAACCACTCAAATGAGATGCCCAAACAGTGTATTACAGTGTTCTGAAAATATATTTTAGGAATTTATCATGAATAATCTATAGAACATATGGCTATCCTAAAGATATCCATCCAAACTGGATCTCAACCCTTCCTAGTTTAGCAAAAGGAACATGACAGGTTTGCTGCTGAACAACTAGACAGCTTAATTTCGATAATTTTAATCCTTAACATTGGGATTGCATGTAGTTTATATACATCCTGCTAAAATGAACAGGAAATCTCTTACAAGAGCAGTAAGTATTTCATATGTAAAAGGAATGAATTCATAATAATATTCATTCTGAAATGTAAATTCAGATTACCATTTTTAAATTCAGCTGAAATGCATGCTGTTTGTTTTGTGTTGTTATTTTGTTTTGTTTTATTTTGTTTTGTTTTGAATTAGGGAATATCACAGTTGATTTATGATATATTTTCTAGATTTGACTACATTTTATCTGCACAGTAAATTTAAGGAACTACCCTATATTATTTACTGGCATATTTTTCTGTTTCAGAAAATGCTTTTATTTTCTTCCATACATCAGTAGTTCATATAGTACACAGAAGGAAAGGGAAAGGGAAAAGTAAAAAGAAAGGAAGAGATTAAGGAAACAAAACTTTTTATTTAACGCCCACAGATAAAGGAAAACAAAGCTGCTCATGAGTGTTACTCAAAGATTATTATGCATACACTAAAATTTATTCTATTCTTTTTTAAAAATTGCATTGACAGATATCAATAAGTCTTCAAAAAGTCTATTTTTAAAAAAAAAATCAGAAGTCTTTAAGACATAAAAAAAGATACATTTCCTTGCATCGAAGACCTGAATGATCAAATCATATTGCTAAATGCTTATATCTCTTCTCCCTAAATCCCGCTCTGTTGCCTAATTATGGTCTCTTTGGGAAGGATGAATGGAGAATGCCAGGAGTGTGTTGTATATATTCCCAGCACCTAAGGCAATATAGACATCCTGTTGCTCAACTATAGCAAGACCTGTATATTGGGCAGCAGCGACATAGGAAAATGCTGGAAGATCATTTTACTGACAATAGCAAAAGCATCATTTCAAACTGTGTGGGAGAAGACAATGTTAAATCACTCAAGTATTTTTAACCAAGAAAACCACATGGACAGAAAATATAAAATGATTGATGAGATAGGCCAGATGGCATTCAACATGCTACTGAGGAATTGCTGAGGGTTTTTCGAAGTACTAATGGTGTTTATGACATGGTTAGATTAAAGCCTTCAGGGCATCTAGTTGTTGATCCTGTCATGCAGGAAAAGAAAATCAGAAGTTGCAAAGACACAGTTACAGTGGAACATTGAATGTAAGCTCCACACTGTAAAAAATTCAATAAATTGGCTACACAATGGATCTCTTTGGCATCATCAAATTGAAAGGGATTAAATTTGGATCCTTTCAGTCAAAAGATTGCACTGTTTACTACCCAGGACATGGAAAAACGAAAAAGGAATGACATTGCTTTTATACTTGTAAATGTATAGCAAGAAAGGTACTTCGCTACAATACAATGAATCACCAAATGATATCAAATGAATAATCCTTTGAATGACAATGGCAAGATGGATGGACTCAGACACAGCGGTGATGGCTGCGCTGTTAGAAGATATGTGTGGTCATTAAGAATTGACACCAATTTGGTGGTTTATCATCAATAAATCAGGGCTTGCAGCCATGTGGTCAAATCTCTTTTCTTTCCCTGGTCATCAGACACATTTTCTGTTTCCAGTTGTAAAGAGAAAGATTCTTCTAATCCTTGACATCTATTTTTCAAAATTTCAAAATTTCTGTGTTATGCTCTTCTGGAAAAGCAGGGCCACCACATTTCTAGAGGTATCCTTTCTGAAAATGTGTTCAGATAAAAGCACATGTATTGGCTTCAAATACCTTCCTTTCTTCCCCTTACACTTGAAAGCACCCAGTTTCCAGAAACCACCAAGTGGTGCTACAGATGAGAGATATTTTTATCAGGGCCCGGGGGCTAGATCCGGCCCACGGGGTACTTAGATCTGGCCCACGGGGCCACCCTGGAAACAATGAAGGACCGGCCTGTGGGGAGTCTACCAGTGAAAACGTGCTCCTGAGCTCCGTTTTTGGCTGCCACGGCCTCCTGCAACCCTCTGCCAGTGAAAACAGAGCTCGGGAGGGCCACCCTCCCGAGCTCTGTTTTCACTGGCAGAGGGTTGCAGGAGGCCGTGGCAGCCAAAAACGGAGCTCAGGAGCACGTTTTCACTGGCAGAGCACTCGGACCACCACAGGCACCCCCAACAGGAGTGACGTTGAACTGGCCATGTCCACCCTGTCCCTATTCTCCCCCCCCCAAGGTCAAACACAACCCTGATGTGGCCCTCAATGAAATTGAGTTTGACACCCTTGATCTATATGGTTGAATATTCATGCACCTCAAGGATTACAATTTTCATCAGTTATTGTCATGAATAGAATGGCTTAATGTAAATGCAACTGCATTTGGAAAGAGTTCAATCAGAGCTTCACAAGTAAGAAACTTGCTTTCTGGATTTGAAGAGATTAGCTTCCAGTAGTTGGTGCTTTTCCCCTTTACGTTACCAAAGCCATATTTTCCTGAACAATTTTCAGGGGTTTTTTTCCTCTCTGCATGAAAGCAGATTAACACATTTCTATAAATTCCCATATTTCATTCATTATTTATTTCAAGCCCTTATTAACCAACACTTCCACTGAAAAGGGATCCCAGTACAAGTTCACAGTTTAACGAAAGCATGAAAACAGAAAACCTAAATGTTTGCCACTCTTTAAAGTTTACTGATGAATATAATTGCATTCCCCCCAACCTGCCCAGTTTCAATATTGCTTCTGGTCATTATTCTTCTCTGTCTCAATGCACAATTATCACATTTTCTTGGGCTTTGTGATAAATCTTCTCTTTATATTCCTGCGGTCTTTTTATCTTTGATTACTTTCTTTTAATCTATCTTTTCTTGGTCTGCATTGTTTGATGACTATATTTGGTTGTTTTTTGATGCTCACATTCATTCATGTGTCTTCCATAAACATCTTTATTTAGATAATAATAATAATAATAATAATAATAATAATAATAATAATAATAATAATAATAATAATAATACTGAAAATCTCGCACTTGATGTACATGGATGATTTGAAGCTGTTTGGTAAAACAAAAGCTGAACTGAATTTATTAATTGAAAACACAAAAGAATTCAGCCAAGACATTGATATGCAGTTTGGAATTGACAAATGTGCAACAATAGCAACCAAAGCAGGCAAGATCATAAAAGAGGATGGAATAGAACTAGAGAATGAAGAAATGATAAAGGCAGTAAAATCAGAAGAAGGCTACAAGTACTTGGGGATTTTAGAAGCCTCTGACTTAATGCATAATAAAGTCAAGGAATTAACTTCAGCCAAGTACATTCGGTGAATTCGTAAGATATTAATGTCCAAATTGAGTGGAGAAAACATCATAAAAGCCATAAATACCTGGGCTATACCTGTGATTAGATACTCTGCAGGAATAATTGACTGGACCCAGATGGAGTTAGACAATTTGGACAGAAAAACATGGAAGCTTATGACAATGAATCATGCCTTGCACCCTAAAAGTGATGTTGACCGATTATATTTACCAAGAGCAGAGGGTGGTCGAGGACTCCTACAAGTAAAGCAGACTGTGGAAGAAGAAAAATGCAGCTTGAATGATTACATCCAGAAAATTGAAGAACCAATGATTAAGGAAGTAAATAAAGGAGGCCTTTTAAAGACAACTAAAACAAAAGCAGAATATAAGAAAGAAGTAATTGAGCAGCGAGCTGAAAATTGGAAACACAAAGCTCTGCATGGCCAATACTTGAAAAGTATTGAAGGCAAAGCTGACCAGAAACTAACTTGGAACTGGTTAAGATCAGGAGTACTGAAAAAAGAAACTGAAAGCTTTATTTTGGCAGCTCAAGAACAAGCCCTAGCCACAAACTGTATGAAGGCAAAAATTCAACATATTACCACCAACAGCAAATGCCGCCTCTGCAATGAGAAAGATGAGACAGTCGACCACCTGATCAGTGGGTGCAGCAAAATTTCACAAACTGACTACCTACAACGCCATGACCGTGTTGCTAAAATCATTCACTGGAAATTGTGTCAGAAGTTTGGATTTGAGTACAGCAAAAACCACTGGGAACATCAGGTTGAGAAAGTTTTAGAGAATGAGAAACTCAAGATCTTGTGGGACTTTAGGATTCAGACTGACAGGCACTTGGTCTACAACACACCTGACATAACAATAGTTGAAAAGAAAAAAGTATGGTTCATTGACATTGCAATACCTGGTGATGCACGAATTGAAGATAAGCAGCAAGAAAAAATCACAAAGTACCGGGACTTACAAATTGAAGTTGAGCGACTGTGGAAAAAGAAATCGTGTGTTGTCCCGATTGTAATTGGAGCCCTCGGAGCAATACCCAAAGGGCTACCCCGCTATTTAGAAATTCTAAATCTGCCGGACTTGAACATTTTGACTCTACAAAAAACCACCTTACTCGGAACAGCTTACATCCTCCGACGATACCTTAACAGTTCCTAGGTCCTTGGTTAGGACTCGAGCTGCTGAGCTATTAACCAGCCTCAAAGGCTGTGAATCTCACTAAAGATTAACCAATAAATAATAATAATAATAATAATAATAATAATAATAATAATAATAATAATAATAATAATAATAATAATAATAATAATAATTTTATTTCTATACCGCCCTTCTCCCGAAGGACTCAGGGCGGTGTATAGCCTATTTAAAAACACAGAACAAAACAACGATTAAAATTTAAAATCATTAAATAATTAGGCTCCAATTAAAATCCCAAAAATTTAAAATACCCCAATTTAAAATCGCTATGTTGATAGCCCGGCCTGGCGGAACAACAGGTTCTTCAGTGCGCAGCGAAACACCCGGAGGTCGGAGATCTTACGTATTACGTATTGAAGATCCACCTCCCTGTCTCTTGATTTTTCCCAGTCCTGGTGTTGGGTTCAAAACAGGAGAGCTCTCTACAATAGTGCAAACACAGAACTGTGGCACAAAGAGATCAAACAGCTTCAGTGGTAATGGTGAGAGCAACATTGGTGGAACATATTTTCTGATGTGGGTGGTTGCCATTATTCCCAAGGTACCCATTAGACATTGTTACAAGCTTACTTGTTTAAGATAAGGAGTAGTGCACACAGCAACCGGTGGGCAGCTGCCGGTTGTAACAACTGGTTCGCCCAGAACTGAAAATGTGAGTGCATGTACCTTCGGCCCATGCGCGTGGCATCAAAAAAACAGCGATTATATAGGACGTGATAGCGCCAGGGTGGGTAGCTGGGGCCAGTCCTCGTCGGAACTACCAGTTCGCCCAAATCGGTCCTAATTGGCAGCAGCCCACCACTCAGTGCAGATGAAGAACAGTTGAGGCACAGATTTAGAGTCTCTTCAGATTTTTGGCTGATCTGGCCATTTCCCCAAGGGACAGTTGGAGGCTTGTGGTAATTACAATAGAATTTCACCTTACCAGTTGTGGAAACTTCACACATCCTTGTGGTGAGTTCTGCTGGTTGACCAATTGGACCCTTGTGGAGTTGCTGGAGATAGTCAGGGGGAGCCGTGGGAATAAGTGAGGCACTAAGAACCATCTATGTCTGCTAACCTAGGTATGCCCTGGGAGAAAACTTCAAAAGATTGGTCACGCCTAGGTAGTAGATTTGATACTGGTCTAATGTGAGTCCAATGTGATGACAGGAGCCCTGTCTTATCAAGTTTCCTTTTGGCTTGTGAACTCCAAGATAGTGGATAAATTGCTCTCTAATATAACTTCTGCTTTCTTGACTCATGCCCTCCTTTGGGGTTCAGGGATGAGTGTGACCAACTGAATGTGGGTGATTTTCAATGCTTTTTTTAAAAAAGTGGTGGGCCTGCCGACAGTTTTGAAAGGGGCTCCGCTATGTCCCTTTCTGAAGACATCCTCCCTGGATGCAATGCAGGCCTGATGTGGCTCCTCCAGTGCCTGACGGGAAACAGGCCAAGTGTTTTGCAGTTGGGCTATCCACTCCGCTAAGGTTTGGTTTCTGTTGAGGCAGCTCTGGCATTAGCTACAAAGTCCTGACTGTCCTCCCGTGACAGCTGTAGCCCAGTCTCCCATCTTCAGAAACTAACCAAAGAAAAACCCCTTCTTTTCTAAAGATTTGCCCTAGAATATGGATGCCATCAGGTTTTGCTGTTGTTATTATTGTTCCACGTGTTAAATTTTAAAATACTTGGTTCAGTGACTAAGACACTGAGCTTGTCGATCAGAAAGGTCGGCATTTCGGTGGTTTAAGTCCCTAGTACAGGTCTCCTTGCGTGAGCAGGGGGTTGGACTAGATGACCTCCAAGGTCCCTTCCAACTCTGTTACTGTTGTTATTATTTCCCTTACTATGAATAGTTTACATTTGTATGTAAACCCTTGTGAATCAATCCACTGAAATTGGTGGCATACAAATGTAACATTTCAGTAAAACCTCAGATACAAGGGAAGAATATATTGCTGTCATTGTTCAAATAACTTGGGCATTTCTCTGCATACTGTAATATTGAAGAGCTTAACTGTATGTGATTACGACTTTTGCTATCATGTTGTCAAATTTTGTTTCATTATAGGGAAGGAGATCGAGGCAGAATCAGAGAGGTGCAGGGACATAACAAGAATATTTTTTTCTGTTTTTTTTTTTCCAAAGTTTGCTATAATAGGTGAGGTTTTTAAAGAAGTGCTTATCTGTTTGAAATCCCCATAGGAAAAACATTCTGTTCAAAATGATAATCCAAATCCTACTCTGAAATTTGGCAGGTTACATCCCTCTGAAGCATCTAATGCGTTGGCATGTGTTATCCTATCATTTTCAAATATAAATATTTTATTACTGATTACTAGTTTTCAATCTTGGGAATTATGAAGGGGAGGCGAAAAGTTCTTGTTTCTGGATTTAAGTTTAAATTTTGGCCTGAATCAAAAAATGACAGGCTGTCACTCAACCTGAGTTAAATCAGGCTATTTTTTGCAAATTTTTTGTATTTTTTTGTATTATTTTTTTGTATTTTTTGTATTTTGCAAAGTACAGAGTGAGGCCTGTACTTAAAATCTGAGGACTGGGGCACATTCTGTGTTTAAACTTTCCATTGTTTTGGATCTTTGCGATTTTATTTCCTCTTTAATTCTGCAATGTTTAGCACAGAAATAAAAGATACTTCCTGAAATAGGCACATGGTGCCTAAAACAAAACAAACAAAATCCCTTTTTGCCATTTCACTTATTCTTGTCTCTTAATCTTCCCAAACTGCCCTCATTTAAGTTTGCTACTCGACTCACTAATTAACATTCACAATGGATAGCTCATAAACAACAATCTGAACAAAATACTGCTGCCTATAAACCAGGAAGAGAATTTCTATTGGTTTTATTTTCAATTATATTGAATATGTATTTTTCATTTATCACTGTAAAACTTGGGTCTTTCAGAAGTATGAACATGTTCAAGCCTCAAGATTGGCAACAGAGTCCATGGTTTAGCTCAGGGGTCAGCAACCTGTGGCTCTGGAGCCGCATTTGGCTCTTTCACCCCTCTGCTGCGGCTCTCTGTCACTCAAAATATGTGTCACAACCACCAATGTGTGACACTCACCGACGCGTGATTTATTCAGCTTTTCAACCCCTGGTAGGCCAACCATGGATAAATCCAAGAAAAGAAAAGTTTCAGAAGAAAACAGAACATTTAATTCAACTACATATGCTAGTTTTGTGGCCGCTCAAGAAATAGTCAGGCACAGGAAGGGTTTTGTGGCTCCCGGTGTTTTCTTTACTGTGGGAAACGGGTCCAAATGGCTCTTTGAGTGTTTAAGGTTGCAGACCCCTGGTTTAGCTCATCTATAGATATTATTTGATGCATGAGTGCCAAAAATACAATCTTTATTTTTTTTGTGGTGTTTCCATAATTATATACTTTCCCCCCCTCTGGAGCAACCAACTAAATTCTCTTCCCATATTTATTTGGATACTGAAAACATGTTTATTTTAAAAGAAATCTTAAAAATGTTCTCTGCTTCTTTAGAGGAAAAGTACTCTTCTGATATTCTATTTTAATGCACATTTACTGTTATATTTATTTTATAGATAAATCACGTTGATAACTGGCATTAAGAAGGATATAATTTAGTTGGGATGCAATAGAAAAAATGTCTTCTCCTGCTTTCATTCCATTTCTATAGATAATGATATCTTGGAATTATTATGGAAACTGAAACATAATGTTTATTATGTAGTAGCCATTCATCATTTGTATTGCATTACTGAATATTCCTTTCTTCATCTCCCTTGAACATAAAAATAAGAAAAGTGTTCTGTTCCAACCTCATGTTTTGTAACTGGTTCTTGGCTTGTGAGAAAACTAATAGACCAGCAATCTCCAACCATTCCCGCTTTGCAAACTGGTGGGGATGGGGGCAGAGAGGGGACAATTCCATGCGAGTGGTGGGTGAGTATGCACGCAGCTCCATTTGCATGAGCGGCGGGCATGCACACCCACCCCTCGCACAAATGGAGCTGCACGCACAAGTGGAGCTGTGTGCATGTGCACAGTCAGCCGCCACTTCCATGGCCCGGTTCTGAACGGGCCTCAGCCTGGTAGTGGGCCATGGTCCAGGGGTTGGGGGCCCTTGTAATAGTCTATTAAATGGGTAAATGCTGAGGGACAGTCTGAAAATGACTTGTCCTGGGCCTACATGAGTTATTGTATATTACAAGCCTTTATTGGGCAACCCAGTTCCACTGATCCAATAGCTACAACCTTTGGGAAAATTGATCTTGATGCTGAAAAGCAACACAATGTGGGCCAGCTGTTTCACCTCCAGCTGAGAGGTACTGGAGCTTCATATAAAAGCCTCATTTATAGAACCTGCATACAATTGAAGGCAATTTTGTAACCACCCCCACCTCACTACTTTTGTTAAACTCCTAGAGTAGGCATAGAGCTACTTTTATGAAATGTTCAGCAGCTAATTGCTATCCGCAGAGAGATTATACCGTATGTGTGCCTGCAGATTGCTGCCTGTAGTTTTGAATTGCACGTACTCAGAAATATCCACATCATGTCTTACCAAAATACAAAGCATTCAGTAAAGAATATATATTTATTCTGATGTGCTCTGAGGACCATTATGGTTGAAAAACAATACGCAAATAGTCCGTGTGTATCTCTACAGTACATACAAACACACACATAATTTGATCCTGAAAATATAGCAACAACAATTTTGTAATTTGGGGATTACCACTGCATTTTAGCCTCTCAGAAGTGTTGAACACGACAGAGTCAAATAAAATTAAGGAGCTTGCTTCAACCAGCAAGGGAAAAACAGAAACGATTCTTCCTTTACAGATGTAGTTAGATTCCTACAATATCAACGCTTGGCAAAGATGATTGCTGTTTTGTACCCAATTCATCCTGATCTCCTCACAAAGCAACAGTACATTTATGCATTGATGGCCTATTTCTTTTGTGCTTTCACTGTTTGCCATCAAATCTTTGTAGAACTCTTACTGATTATAAGGTCAGTTTTTTAAAAAAAAGTTTTCAGAGGATGGCCAAAATGGATTCTACAATATCCTATAATTTTAAAAATAAGGAAAACAGCTGAATGGCTCAGTAGCGCCAATTTGTACTTATATTGGTTTTTATACATATAACCATGCCAATTGATAAATCAAAAGTGAATTGGTTCTCAGTAATTAGTGGCCTTAAACTGTTTCCACAAAATCTTTGTGAGGAGATGGGTCTCATTTAAGTGCAAACATATATGCACCCACACACTTACATGCATACATGCTTACCAGTTGTTTATCTTCTCTTTGTTGCTAAGCAACTTGCGTCATTTTATTCTTTTAAGTTTACTGTCTTTCCTCAGCCATATTTATTTTATATTATAGCCATTTGCTACCCATTTTTAAAATACAAGTTCAAAAGCAACGATTGTTTTGCTTGTTTCATTTTTTAACATGTATTTTGATTCATCTTATATTTTTTACTCTTCTCTAAATCCCTAATATTTTCATCAGCTTACTGAATAATGATAGTAACTTTTGATTCAGTCATGAAATACAAATTACTTGATTGTTTTAGTATAAAACATTTTTTTCTTTCTGTTAATCATATCATTACAGACAGGTTTTGTGTAAACAAAAAATAATAACTTTTTTTAAAAAAATTGAAAGGAATTCCACTTCTTTTCTTTTAAATGCTGATGAGATAAGCTAGCTATGTAGAAAGCCTGACGAAATTACCATTGCTTGTCTGCTTTGAGGGAAAAAATAAGTCTTTTTATTTTCTTTTATCCATGTAGAAATTCCTCCCCCCCCCCTTAATGCAAAAGCCATAATTTGAGATTCTTCCTTGGAATTTTATTACAATAGTTCAGACTATGTCTTTTGACAATTTGCCTTGATGTTGTGGTTACTGCATAGCTCATATATAGCAAGGAAGCATCCATGCAGGTTCCATAGGTCAATCTCTGCAATTATATAGATACCATTCATTAAAGAAATGCAAATGATATTTTCATTTCTCTACCTCCTCCATAGTGGTACAAAGCATTGAGCAGTTAGGGCTTTTTAAATTTATTTATTTATATCCTGCTTTATTAGTTTTTACAAATAACTCATATCCAACACACCTTCCTCCTCCTACTTTTCCCACAATAAAACCCTGTGAGATGAGTTGGGCTGGGAGAGAGTGACTGTCCCAAGGTCATCTAGCTGGCTTTCATGGCTAAGACAGGACTCCTAGTTTCTAGTCACTAAACCATAGTAAATGTTTAAAAAAATATTTTCACCCAGGCCAACAATGATTCTTTGGTTATCAGAATATGGGTGTTAATTGCTAATTTCCTTCCTTCCTTCCTTCCTTCCTTCCTTCCTTCCTTCCTTCCTTCCTTCCTTCCTTCCTTCCTTCCTTCCCTTCCTCTTTCTTTCTTTCTTTCCTTCCTTTCTCCCTCCCTCCCTCCTTCCTTCCTTCCTTCCTTCTTTCCTTCCTTCTTTCTTTCTTTCCTTCTCTCTCTCTCTCTCTCTCTCTATGGTGGTGATTTGTATCCATTCTTTCCACCACAGCAATCCAAAATTCTGTTTCTTGTTAAGATGTGTAACATTATCTTACAATGCTGCTTCTACTTCATATTTATGCTTCAAATGAAAATTTATGTTTTCTGCACTAGATGGTATTATAATGGAAAAGTCATGCTCTTCTTGGATCTAGCTGGAAATATTTTTGCGAGATCTTGAAAAGCTTAAACCAATTCCCTCATTCTTTTTTAGTACTGAACCCCAGACCATTCACGTTTTCCCAAGTTCTGTAGGAGGCCTCTTAAATGCTGAACATGTGGAAAAATATTATTCTTTCAAAACACCAGAGGACTCAGTGAAGACCAAAAGAATCCTGAAATGGCCATGCAAGATCACTTCTGAAGTCCTATTGCACCACAATTGTGATATAGCCTCTTCAATATCCTGACTAGAAATGTATGCAACCTCTGTGGAAATCTATAGTAGCTACTTACAGATCATTAAAAAAGGTCAAGATTGGGACAGATTTGTTAACGAGCATATGATTCTATATTTTCTTAAAACTTTAGAAAGAATTGAAATCATTTAAATAAAAATGCAGTCTCTCTAATGGTGCTGTAGATAATGGCAATAGTATGATTTACTTAGTCTTAGTCAGTCTGCCATCAAGGTGCTAATAATGCTTGCAGCTGGGAAGCTTCAAGGCTCTGGTTTACCATTCCAATGATTGTCCCAAAGGTGCTTCACTTCTTGGATGAGAAGCGAAATGTCTTCAAGGAAAAACAAAGTCCAGTTGCCTTTTGAAAAAGCACATTTGGGACAACCGTGACTGGATGATGAGAATCTCCATAGACAATTCCAATGATTCTTGATCTTAAACTAAAAATTGAGAGAATTAAGATTTCACTATCTTAAGAGTTAAGCGTTCACTTATAGGGATGTTCTCTGTCATACAATTTTCTGTAGACATCACTGCAAAATAATATAAATTGTATTCAAGGTGACACAGAAAATTCATATAAGTTACATTATTTTCTTCCATTTATGCTATTTGTAGATTACAACCACACAAATGACAGAAATGGATTAAAATTGTGTAAATTATGTCATTCATGGACTTAATGGACATTTTGTTTTAACCTCTCCCAAATAGATTGTTCCCCAGAGAGTGTCCCATATGGATAAAACGTACATGCAGATTATTTAGGAAAGATTGAATATATCTATTGAGCTAGATAAACAACATTACTTGTGTTACTTTCTTTGCTTCCTGTCTTACATTGGATCAAACACCTCGAGTTCCTCAAGAAAAAAAAATGGAATGAGAATCTACGAAAAAACTTTATTATTATTTACTTCTATTTCCTACCTGAATCTATTACTGAGCCAAAATACTTCAGCTTTTTCAACAGAAATATTTTGCAATTATGTCTTTTCCAGTTTCTCCTCAACTTTTGCAGTATTTCAATTTTTTCTAGAGGATATTTGGAAGAAAGACTTTTCTGTTTTATCGTCCACAGACAGCACTGAGCTGCACCATGATCCTGATCCGATATTCTTATTCTTATTTTAATGTTTTGAAAGAATCATACATTTATACCCCTGTTCCTTCCGGTTGTTGTCCATTAGTTCATTGTTTTCTTCCTTCTGAATATGGGCCAACACATTTTCAGCCAAAAAATAATAATAATTCATGCTCCTCCTCTGAGGAGGGAAATCCATGTGTTTTTAGCTTATTTTTCCATTGAATTTATCTTTGCCTCCCATTTCACAAATAGAAGAGACAATTCTGGGAATCTATTTGCTTTGTCTGCTTAGAGTCTTACATCATCTAGAGGCATCATTGGGAGATTTTGTTGATGGTGTTCTGAAAATAAAGTGTTTTGCTATATCTTTCTTTTTTGTACATAAATATCAAGGGATGTAACATCCATATTAAATGTACCATCCATACTAATGACTATTTGAAACATTCACATGGGAAATCCATGTGTTTTTAGCTTATTTTTTTTAAAAAAAGAGTCAACTGCATCATGCTTACTGTCCTATCATTTCCAGGTTCGTTTTGTTTTGATTTGTTTTTTAAGTTGGAATTTAGATTCACCAAGTCAGTAACTTCTGGGAAAATTCTTCTCATGTCTTATAAGATGATTGCCATGTAATTCTGTTCATTTACTGCTTTCATTTTTTTAAAGTTACAACTTTAAAACAACTTTTAACAGTTTGGGGACTTGGACCATAAACAGAAATCTGAGTTTTGTTGTTGTTGTCATTGTCCCAACACATAGCTTTCATGGTAGAAGAAGATTACAGTACCGCATTCCCCAGTTTTGTATCTCCAGATGTGTGGGGGATATAACTCCCATACAGTAATTTCTAAAAGCAAGAGTGAAAAAAAAATATTGCACAATAAGATCCCATTAAAAATTCCTGTTTCCTGCCTAAAGCCCTTAAGTGAAAGAACTGTTTGAATTCCTTTGGGAGACGCTGCTGTGAAGAAAGCTATACTGATATTACTGATCTTTTCATCATACAGAATATGCATAGAAATGTAGTATTTATTTTTAGCAAATTTTTCTGTCACTTGACTCAACCGTTTTTAATGGTGCAGATTACAATGACTAACAAATAGAAGCCAAAATATATATATAATAAAATGTATCGATATTCACACTAAAAATCAACTATAAGAAAGTACAGATAATTTGCATTTTCAGTTTTCAGAATACAGGTTATCCTCGACTTACAACAGTTCCTTTAGTGACTGTTCAAAGTTACAATGGTACTGAAACAAGTGATCTATGACTGTTCTTCACACTTATGAGTGTTGCTCATGTGATCAAATTTTGGACGCTTAGCAACTAACTCATATTTATGATGGTTGCAGTGTCCCAGAGTCATGTGATCCCCTTTTAACGACCTTCCAAAAAAGCAAAGTCAATGGGTAAGGCAGATTTACTTAAGAATCATGTTACTACCCTGTTTCCCCTAAAATAAGACTTAAAATAATAAGCCCAATTGGGCTTTTGAGCACATGTGGTAAAATAAGCCCTCCCCCCAAAAATAAGCCCTCCCTGAAAATATTTAACTGCATGCACAGCTGGTCCCCACCATTTCCTCTGGTTAGGGCTAGGGAGACAGAGCTGGAAATTAGGTAAAATGGCAAGAGGAGCCCCGTCTTGCTCCACACACCCCAAAATAATAAGACCTCCCCGAAAATAAGGCCGAGCACTTATTTCGGGGTTCAAAAAAATATAAGACAGGGTCTTATTTTTGGGGAAACAAGGTAACTTAACAACTGTTGTGACTCACTTAGCAACTGTGGCAAGAAAGGTCATAAAATGGGACAAAATTAACTTAACAAATGTTTTGCTTAGCAGCAGAAATATTAGGCTCAATTGTGGTTGTAAGTTGAGGATGTTGTTCAGGTTTCTTCTTTTATCTTCCAATCCAAGTTCCATCAATATATATTCAGCATACAGGTTGATTAAATAAGGATCATCATGTTCTGTCCAGATTGTAGCTTCCTGTAAATGGTTTCCCATCTACAAACTGTGCACACAAACAAAGGGAAAGATTCTGGGAGTTCCATTTTTCTAAGGACATTTCACAGCATATTATAGTCTACACAACTGAAGATTTTTTCTACAATTGTTGAAGCACGTATTTACTTCTTGGTACTATTTGGCTTTCACAATTATTCATCATGAATCAGCAATAATGTTTCTTGTTCTTCAACTCTTTCTAAAACCAGCTTAAACATCTGGAACTTTAGAGGGAGGATATTGTGGTCCGCCAGCAGCCTGCGGAGCTGGGGACAATTAGGAGGCTGGGGAGGAACATGGGCTAGTCCTGGAGCCTGGAGAAGGCTCTGTGTCGGGAGGCTCTGTGTTGGAGACAGAGATGGGGCCAGGGCCATCTGGAAGTGATGTGCGGACTCCGGAGTCCCCAGAGTCGGACAGCAGAGAGGCAGAGGAGCAGGAGGAGCCTGTTCTAGTGCACGCATGCGCAGAGCTGCCAGAAGGCAAGAGCAGCTAAAGCAAAAGGGATGACTCGGTAGTAAGGCCAGGAGATGATTGGTCCCTCCCATAAGGCTTAAAAGAGAAACAAAGGCACTTGGGCCTTTTGCAGGAAAGCAACGTTGCTAATTCTGTTTCCAGTCGGCATCTCTTCTTTGTTTCTGAACTCTGTGTGGCTTTGCCAAGTAAAGCCTTTTGCAGGGTGTCAAAGAAGATAAAGGTTGGCGATTATCCCGAAGGACTTCTTCCGAAGGACATGCTTTGCAACTAATTGGGACTCAGCTGGGAATGAACATAATTCTCAGCTGTTACAATAAAATAGGTTTGTTTGGGACTAATTGTGTATTGTAATGACTCAGTAAGCCTAGGTCACAACAAAGGGCTCTAATCCACATAAGATGATCTTAAGTATTATTTTGGTAGAAAGTTAAATTAAAGTGAAAAATGTGATGTGCACATTTTGTTAAATCCTCTTTCTTTCATACTGGTATGTAGACTGATCTTGCCCACTGATCTAATCATTGTGTCAGATTTGCTGGAGGAATTTGGTTGGAATCTCTACTGATTCTTTTTTTAGATATGGTCACTTGCCATATTTCTTTATGGATTCCATCAATTCACGTATCCTTCCGGTTTAGTAATGACTGGGCGGAGCTGATCTAATCATCTTCTATACTAGATGTTCTTGTAAATAGGGAAGCCCTTTGTCTTCCATTGTTTAACCTTGTAAATACAAATTTAGTTTCTCTCTCTCTCTCTCTCTCTCTCTCTCTCTCTCTCTCTCTCTCTCTCTCTCTCTCTCTCATTCTCTCTCTCTCTCTCTCTGTGTGTGTGTATGTCACACATGCATGAATAAACTGATGCACATAAACTGGAATGCATGTAGCATATATGCCCAGAAGAATTTGACCACATAGAGGAAAGCAATTCCTCATTGGTTCCTTAATACAGAAAGTTGGGAAAACCCAGAAGCAAAGGAATAGTCCAATGGGAGGCACTGACAGCCTGCTATATGCCTAGACTTAATACTTACAAGGCACTCCCAAAGTATTTCAATCTAGACAGGATTTTCTCAAACTTGCTTACAGGCAAGTCAGCCTGAACACAGGATAGAAGCATAGAATATAGAATAACAGAGCTGGAAGGATCCTTGGAGGTCTTCTAGCCCAACCCGCTGCTCGAGCAGGAGAGCCTATACTGTTTCAGACAAATGGCTGTCCAGTCTCTTCTTTAAAGTCTCCAGTGCTGGAACATCCACAATTTTGAAACCAAGCTGTTCCACTGGTTGATTGTTCTCACTGTTAGGAAATTCCTCTTTAATTTTAGATTGCTTCTTTTTTTGTTTAGTTTCCATCCGTTGTTTCTTGTCTTGCCTGCAGAAAGCTCCTCAGCCTTCTTAAATCCATGCAACAGAGTCCGAAAGTGCTCAGTTTTAGCTAGATTGTGCTCTGCCTCTTTAATAGTGCAACTTTTGCTACTGCGAAGTGAAAAGTAAAAAAAAAAAATTATAATTGTTCTCTATGCATTAATGGAAATGTTTGCCCTATGAAAGGAAGTTAATAAGTATTATTTCCTTTGGCACTCAATTTATGACTTTAATCATGGTGGTTGCATTTTGGTATCACTGCAACTGTAATATAACCCTTCAAGCAACTGATTATAATTAAGCTAATTTCAGCCTTTCCAAAAAAAAAAAAAAAAAACCCTACCCAAACTCCAGTTCCCCTCCAGCTCTTTCTTTTTTCAACTTGTGCATTTTATGTAGACAGTACATGATATAATTAAGAAATGGGTTCATTCCAATGCAGTTGATGCAAGCAAAGCTAGGCAAAAGAAGGGAGGGATAAAGGCAGAGTATTCTAACCCAGCCATGGAGATTTGAATTAAGTTTTTAATTTACTTTTATTTCCTCCCAGTTTAAAGAAGGCAACAATATATTAGCCCAGTAAAATCATTATAATTTAATTGAGGTTGGAAATATGTGTGCACCTTGATCTTGTACACATGAAATAACCATTAAACACAAATTCAGTGGGAATAGCATTTAGGCAGAAGTATGTAATGATGATGATTATCTATTATGATGTATTAAATCTATATATAATGTGACTCCCAGTGACTGTAGAACTGCTCCCCAAAATAAGCCATTTTAATTAACTCTTAACTACACTGGATAAACTGAAAACTTTTCATGGATTCTGATTGAAAGCTGTTAATGTTGATAAATCTACATAAAGTAGGATACTCTGTCTCAAGGTATATCATTTTGCTATGAAACAAAGGCTTGAATGGTGGCTCCATGAAGCTAAGAAGAGTTTTGCTGCTGCAACCAATATAAATAACAGAAAAATCAATTGCTATTAAAAATGTATTGGGAAAAATATCATGGTAATCACTTGCCCTAAAATGATTGGGGAATTCACCTCATTCTGCCATGTTCATCCTTTCAAATAGAGCAGTGGTGAAATTCAATTTTTTTTACTACCGGTTCTGTGGGCATGGCTTGGTGGGTGTGGTGTGGCTTGGTGGGTGTGGTGTGGCTTGGTGGGTGTGGCAGGGGAAGGATACTGCAAGATAATAATAATAATAATAATTTTATTTCTATACCGCCCTTCTCCCGAAGGACTCAGGGCGGTGTACAGCCTATTTAAAAACACAGACAAAACAATGATATAAAATTTAAAATAATTAAATAAGTGGCTCAAATTTAAAACCCCAATAATTTAAATACCCCAATTTAAAACTATTGTGTTGATAGTCCGGCCTGGCGGAACAACAGGGTCTTCAATGCGCAGCGAAACACCCGGAGGTCGGAGATCTTACGAATTTCCGGGGGCAGTTCATTCCACAGGGCTGGGGCTCCCACAGAGAAGGCCCTCCCCCTGGGCGTCGCCAGCCGACATAACTTGGCTGATGGCACCCTGAGGAGACCCTCTCTGTGGGAACGAACTGGTCGGTGGGAGGCTATTGGTGGCAGAAGACGGTCTCGGAGGTACCCGGGTCCTATGCCATGGAGCGCTTTAAAGGTGGTAACCAACACCTTGAATCGCACCCAGAAGACCACCGGGAGCCAGTGCAGCTCGCGCAGGAGGGGTGTCACATGGGCATAACGGGTTGCACCCATAACCACCCGCGCGGCCGCATTCTGGACCAGTTGGAGTCTCCGAGTGCTCTTCAAGGGGAGCCCCATGTAGAGAGCATTACAACAGTCCAACCGGGAAGTAAAAAATCCCCATTCCCTCCCCACTCCTGGGGGGTATTGTAAAATCTCCATTCCCACCCCACTTTGGGGCCAGCCAGAGGTGGTATCTGCCGGTTCTCCGAATTACTCAAAATTTCCACTACCAGTTCTCCAGAATCTGTCAGAACCTCCTGAATTTCACCCCTGAAATAGAGGGGTTAAATTGGACAATACTGTATGCTTCAATAGCAAAACTCACTCTCTCACTCTGTCTCTCTCTGTCTCTCTCTGTCTTTCTCTGTCTCTCTCTGTCTCTCTCTCTCTCTCTCTCCTCTAAATACGCTTGTGGTTGGAGATACAAATGGAAGGAAAGAAGTTATTTACTTTTTTTTTATACTATGTTTTTGATTTAAACATGGATCAAATATATCTCTCTATCTCTCTATCTCTCTCTATCTCTCTATATCATCTTGGGTTTTTTTTTCACCACTTCCTTTGTATTCCAATATTTAAACAATGAGCATCTTGGTTAAAGAAAAGTCATACAATAAAAAAAGAAGAAAAACAAATAGGGTGATGGATCTGAGAGATTTTTAAAAAACCATCAGTTGTGAAAGTGTTCACATTTTGAGTGAACTGAGAGATTTGAACAGATTGTTGTCCATTGAATTCTGAATGATATGCCAGAGCAATAATTTGACAAGATAGGATGAACAGAAAATGTAGCTTAGAAAACTTGACTTAATATGTATAAAAAGGATAGGTATCAATCTATTTACCTACTTATCTCTCTTTTTATACATTTTAACTCAAGCTTCATAACAATTAAGTTTTCTGTTTATCATCTAGATAGATTGCAGAGATAGATAGATAGATAGATGATAGATAGATAGATAGATAGATAGATAGATAGATAGATAGATAGATAGATAGATGATAGATATGGATGGATGGATGGATGGATGGATGGATGGATGGATGGATGGATGGAAGGAAGGACGGACGGACAGACAGACAGACATACAGATAGATGATAGATAGATGGTAGAGACAATGTCCAAGTATAAAAAATGTAAAACTTGACAAGTTTTTTGCCGCAATAGCCTTCATAAATAGTCATAAATAATTTTGTTTGAGCCATTCTCTTAACAGAACTTATTTCTGAAGTTACTTTTTCCATTGAGAGTAATAAAGATGGAGAGTGACAATAAAATGAGCAAGAAGCAAATGCAAACAGATGATTTCTGAGTCAAGACTAATAGCCACACTTACTGTTTTGATTTGAATCAGGTGCAACCCAGATAGCATTCTATTCCTACTATGACACATAAAAAAATAAGGATGCAGATAATGTCATGTGAGTTTGACAAATCCTAATTCTTGGAAAGAGATATTTAAGCCACTCCTTGGGTGGCTCATTATCCTTGTCAGCTACTTCTAACCCACTCCAAAGTCTCCTGGCTTCCCAAAGAAGCAGGCAATCATTGTGACAAATGCCCATTTGGCAAACAACAAGTATACTGTAATTAGAAGGCTGAGTTATTTCTTTGCAGTGCTTGACTTTAGACCATTGTAGCATAAACTAAAACTTGGCTAGACACTTGGTTAGAATTGTGGCACTTTGTATTTTTCTTTATTATATAAAAACTGAAAGATCTAGCTCTTTGAAGAAGAACCTAATGCTGGGAAAGTGGGGGGAGGGGAGAGAAAAGAAAATATGACTTACAGCAAGGTGTCAATGACTACTTCAGTTTCAACCGCAATAATACACAGGCAAACAATAGATATAAACTCGAAGTAAAATGCTCCAAACTCGATTGCAGAAAATATGACTGCAGCAACAGAGTGGTCAATGTACTACCTGACTCTGTTGTTACATCCTCAAACCCCCATAACTTTAACCTTAAACTGTCTACCGTGGACCTCACCCCATTCCTAAGAGGTCTGTAAGGGGGCGTGCATAAGCATACTAGCGTGCCTACCCTCCCTGTCCTACTGTTCCCATTTATTCGTACTCATTTACTATGTATATACTTATACCTGTTTATACTTATACGTTTATATGCTATGTTCATACTTATACTTGTTTTCTCATGCATGCTTGACAAACTAACTAACTAACTAACTAACTACCTAAATACATAAATACTGTATTTTTTGAAGTATAAGACGCACCGGAGTATAAGATGCACCGGAGTATAAGACGCACCTTAGTTTTTGCGCAGGAAATAAGAAAAAAGCTGATTGGCAGGTGGATCGGCCTCCCGGAATACCCCCAATCAGCTGTTCCCAGAGGTGAATTTTAGCAACAGGTTCCTTGGTTGTGAGCTCTGTCCTTGCTTTTTTTTTTTTTTTTTGCTTTTTTTTCTGCCTCTGAAACTTCTGAAACTCCATTTCAGAAAAAACTTTTTTTCCTGCCTCTGAAAGCCTCCGAAACAGCTTCAGAAAAAAAGTCTCTGAAGCTCTGTTTGGGGGCTTCTTTTCCGTAGCTTCTTTTCTGATGCTTTTTTCAGCCTCTGAAACCTCCGTTTGAGAAGCTGGGCGGGGCTACATTTGGAGTATAAGACGCACCCAGATTTTCACCCTCTTTTTTTGGGGAAAAAGGTGCGTCTTATACTCTGAAAAATAAACAAACAAATAAAAGGTAGGTAGACTTAAGTACAGCAAGGATGAGTGCACCATTGGAAAAGCTGGAAGATTAGGTTAGGGACTTGGAGAAAATTTATATATTATTTAATAGAGAAAGAGACCACAATAATCTTTTTTCGCATGTGAATAGTTTGGTCATAACACACAGACACACTCACACACACACCCAACTGTGCTGTTATGCACTGAATTTCTTCATTGGACTAGGGGCCATTTGCACAGCTTCAGGTAAAATCCTAAATGGTTTTGAACCCCATCAAAAATCCATAGGAGAATTTTACATTTCAGTTTAGGTAGTGAAAGCTATCACAACTGGTTCTTGCCAGTGTGATTTGATTCAGGGCCTAGTTCAGAAACCTGTTCTGAATGCCAGAGCTTAATGTGTTTAATGCAGCAGAAACAAGTGTTCAATGGTACACATACAAGAACACCTTTGCTCTTCCTCCTGGGGTTAATTATAACAATTATCAAAAACAATGCAGGGATGGACTTGAAATGATTTTGAACTCTTACCCATTTCTAACTGAAGGAGTTATGCCAGACTGGTTTCACGTACTTACTGTAAAAGTTAATATAAATCTGTTTAGATATGCTGGATTTCTTATCATCATTAGAATTGAAAAGGGCTATGAAAAAAAGTATTTGAAATAAGCACAAGGGAAAGGGAAGAGATCTGGCAGTACGAAGGTATGTTAGGATTATATCCTGAAATGGTAATCTTGTGTCATTAAGTAATTTTTTCAACAACATATTTAACATACAGTACTACCGGTATCTACCGGTAGTACCGTATGTTAAATATGTTGTTGAAAAAAACAAAATTGAAACCAATTGAATATTGCATCAAGAGAAGCAGATTCTGACTGAACTTTTTGCTGACTTTTTTTTTAACGGATCCTAGTATTTCACAACACTATAGGCAGTGGGAATATAAAGTTAGTCATTAGAACAGACGAGATTCATCTGAATGCATCTTGCACAGGACGACATTGGCTTCTCAAAAGTGCAAACAGCTTTCTGATTGATTTTCAGCACCCCAAATGAATTCTTAAGATATAGCTTTCAAGCTTTGAAACTCAGCGAGAGAACAGCCTAACTAGTAAATTAACACCCATTATGCATTCGTAAGCTGAAAGCCTGCAATTCTTTGTGAAGGTATCGTTGACCTGTCAAATACAATATCTTTTCTGTGATGATGATTAGGTGGAAAATGTATTGTCCAGGTGGTGGGTTTCTATGCATTTTAAAAGAGAGTGAGCAAGTGAGCGAGAGAGATAAAGCAAATCACTAATCTACTGCTGCTATTGTGGTCTAATCACTGGTTTTCGCCAGTAAATGGCATGGTTCCCTGTAAGTGGCTGCCACGTTGGGATTCTTTCTTTCTTTGTGTGTTATCATAAAGCCTAATTGTTCTCATGTACTGACAATAGTAAGGACCCTATAGATTCCAGCACTGAGATTGAGTAGGTCAGAATTCTATCTGTAATGACATTTTTTTTGACAGGTGCCTTCTGACACCGTGCCCAGAATTAGCAGGAGAAAGTTACATGAAATTTAAGCAGCCTTGTCTTTTTGGATAACTGTTTCTTCTGTGTATTATGTTGTACAGAATGTGATATCTTTGTCACCACTTATCCTGCAGTATTTTTTTTTTCCCGGGATCACAGTGCCACTGAATTTAATTCTACAGCTGTTTTTCAAACACGCACGCACACACACAAACAAAATACATTCCCATCTTTAATAAATGTGGATTTGGAAATGTGGATTTGAAATGTGACAAATAGCAAAACCCCACAGCTCAGTATAAATTTGACTTCCACTGATAACCAGATATTGGCAAAAAAAAAAAAAAAAAAGTAAGAGAAATATTGAAAATGTAACAAACATAACTGATCACTTATGCCACACAAGTGATTTTTTTAAAGTAATGAAACAAAAGAAGAGTATTTTTTTTCTCATTTAGAAAATTATGAGTCAAAGAACTCACAGAAATGGGGAAAAGCCATGAGAAATGCTACACTGCTTTTCCAGTCACAGGTGTGGTAAGTGGGAAAAGGTTAGCTTAGGTCAGAGGTGGGGAACTATATCCCCTTTATGACTTGTGGACTTCAACTCCCAGAATTCCTTGGCTGGTTTAGGAATTCTGGGAGCTGAAGTCCATAAATCATAAAAGGGGCATCTTTTGCAACCAAACAAGACGGACACAGACTTCAACGGATAATTAGAACTGCAGAAAAAACAATTGCTACCAACCTGCCTTCCATTGAGGACCTATATACTGCATGAGTCAAAAAGAGGGCTGTGAAAATATCTACAGACCTCTCACATCCCAGACATAAGCTGTTTCAATTTCTACCCTCAAAATGACCGTTATAGGGCACTGCACACCAGAACAACTAGACACAAAAACAGTTTTTTCCCGAATGCCATCACTCTGCTAAACAACTAATTCCCACCACTCTCATATTATTTACTAAGACTGTATTGCTATTATTCTTCTCTTCCTTCCTCCCACTGTCTCCTCCCACCTATGACTATAACCTTGTTGCTTGTATCTCTACGATTTATATTGTTTTGTTTGTTTCCTAGTATGATTTGATTGCTTATTTAATAACCTATATCTATTACTAAGTGTTATATCTTATGATTCTTGATGAATGTATTTTTTCCTTTTATGTACACTGAAAGCATATGCACCAAAGACAAATTCCTTGTGTGTCCAATCACACTTGGCTAATAAAGAATTCTATTCTATAAAGAATTCTATTCTATAAAGAATTCTATTCTATAAAGAATTCTATTCTGCAGCTTCTGTAAATGGGTGTTGTGAGTGGCTGCGCTCACTGTAGCAACCAATTTGTCCCTATACCTTTTGTCTTACTTTAAGAACCCAAGTAGGGTCACAGTCCCCAAATATTGCTTCCCCAGCTGGTCTGAGTAATCCTAAAATCATAAGTAATCCTAAAATCTGCAGGGTTTTTGTCATTTAAAAATACAATGTGTTGAATGATACCCCGTTGAAGGCAGGATCTTGATGTAAAATAAAAATTCTGCTCCAAAATTATTCTTTGTAATTATGATAACCATGGCACCCAAAAGCATGGTGCCACGGTTAGCATGCAACAAAGGACCACTCTCATCTTGCATCATAACTGGATTGCCTGAGCTTTTAGTGTTCCTTTTTAAAAAGCTGTGTGTGATGGAGGTGGTGTTTTACCCAAGCTTAAAAAAAGTTGTTAACTTGGTGGGAGGGGAAAGTATTTAATATTTAGATGTTCCACTGTCACATCTGAAACATCATACTAATGACAATAAAAACAGCCTCAAGTGGGGTGGTGGTGGAAAATGAAGGTTAAATATTGCATCGTAAAATCAGAGGAAGGTTTTCTGAAATCATTCTATCTTCAGGTATTTCTGGGGTTAGCTTAATGTCCACTTAGGGGCTGTTCTACAGGAATGGTGCTGCCAGAGAAAAACATCTCCTTCTTACTTCAGTTCTTCCAAACCTCCTGAAAATGAGTTACTTTCTATTTGTTTTGATACGTCAGCCTGGTTGTGCAGGCAGAGGGTAGCACCTCCCTATACACTACTGTGCACGCATCAGTACAGTATAGCTCATGGGTGGGTTCTACTTACCTTTACTACCGATTTGCAATGGGGCCGCTCCTGCGCTCGCTTCGCTTGCACGCACGTGCGCTCTTCTGCACATGCACAGAAGCATTTTGATGATGTCAGGGTCAGTGGGTGGAGCCTCCCACCGGTTTTACTACCGGTTCTATAGAACCGGTGCGAACTGGGGGCAACCCACCACTGGTACAGCTGAACATTAATTTAAAATGGTATTCTATTGGTGCCTCCGTGAGACAATAGCTTCTTCATTATTTTCATCCATTCTAAAAGAAATGTATATCAAAAGTTTAAGATTTGCTAGGAATTGTTATAATGTTTGAGGGTTAACTTTGTGGTAAATCCACTGAACAGTTTTCAGTTTCCACTTGAGGTGAATAATTTACAATGCAAACACATTCAAAGCATATTTATTTATTCAGCAACTGCTAAAAGCCAGAGGCAACTTACACTCTGAATGTAAAGCTGTCCGTGGTATGTAAGGGGGTGGAGTGAATGTGGGATAAACTTGCATAAATAGGATCTCAAAAATCATGCAATAAAATATTGCATAAGTACACTGACAATGTTATAGAGTCATTATCCTCAAAATATTTTCCGTAATAATTCTTCCAAAGTCAAGTTGTAGAGTTCAAAGGTCGCACATGATCGCTATTATTTCAAAATAGGCACAAACCTATAGATAGAAAAGTTGCTCTAGATATTTATGAATCCTGTCAAATTATGCAGATTTTGTTGTTCAAGGAAAGGAGGTTACCTAATTTGGTGCTTTGCAGTGTACACAATAACCCCAAATTATATGATATTGTTACCATGCAGCATGATGAAAGAAATTTGCCACAGATTTCTGTTAGAGCAAGGTTGGTAGGATATACAGGTAGTCCTCGACTTACAACAGTTTGTTTAGTGACCGTTCAAACTTACAACGACACTGAAAACAGTGATTTATGACTATTTTTCCCACTTAAGACCGGTGCAGCATCCCCATGGTCATGTGATTTACATTTGAATATTTGACATCTGATTCATACTTATGACGGTTGCTGTGTCCTGGGGTCATGTGATCTCACCTTTTGCAACCTTCTGACAAGCAAAGTCAATGGGGAAGCCAAAGGTTGTCTGAAACTCTGGCAAGAGCACTATACACTATATGTTTAAAAGGGCTTCTGAATGGTCAATCGGAATAGATCTGGAAGGGGCCCTGGAGGTCTTTTGGTCCAGCCCACTGCTCAAGCATTCCATTTCAGACAGGTAGCATCCAGTCTCTTCTTAAAAACCTCCAGCGATGAAGCACCTACAACTTCTGATTCTATCAGATTCAGCTTCTTCTGTCCCTCCTAAAGGGGAGGAGCTTAATGTCATGGATCGGAATATCGCTGCTCATTCTTTAGGGCAGGGTTCTAATGCATCTTTAAGATACTATCCTGCACAACGAACATTAAGCAATTTTTTAAATATACCAATCTATAAGTATAATCCAATTTTCCTTCATTGGCACTGGCACTAAGTTGGCACTTAATTGGCACTGCTGCTCTTTCTTAGAAAGCAAAATAGACTTCTCTATATTGAAATATCATGTTATTATGACTTCACAACTCTGATTTTGGATTGAAAGTTATGTATAGATCCTGTAGAGTAGGTCAGGGGCTGCATATGGGCAGAGAAAATGGGCATATCTAGTGAGGAAAAAAAACCCCACATTTTCCTTAAGCCCATGTAACTTCTTCTCCATAAGACAATTCCTGCCCCTTTTCTTGTGCCCAGTCTTAAAATAGCTAAGTTTCATTTTAATCCATTATTTATTTAATGTCTTTAACAATTGCTTACTTTTAAATAATTAAAAATTAATAAAATGCAATGTAATGCAATTACAGCATTTAATACTTATTTAAAAATGGGGATTTGTTTATTTGACTTTTATCCCACCTGTTACTTTATAAGTAACTCAAGGGGGCAAAGATACCTACTATTCCACCCTCCTCCTATTTTCCCCACAAGAACAACCCTGTGAGGTGATTTGGGTTGAAAGAGAGTGACTGGCCCAAAATCACCCAGCTGTCTTTTGTGCCTAAGGTGGGACTAGAACTAATATTCTTCTGCTTTCTAATGTGGTGCCTTAAACACTATACAAGAGTAATCTTCGAGCAAATTTGTAATGGAAATAATTTAGCCCAATAGTTTGGAAGAAGCACAAAATATTATAATTAAGTGTTCTGACATCCAGTTCTGGTCACCACAATACAAAAACGATGCTGAGGCCCTAGAAAGAGTGCTGAGAAGAGCCACAAAGATGATTAGGAGTCTGAAGGCTAAACCATATGATAGATTGCTAAGAGAACTAAGTATGTTCAGCCTAATGAAGAGAAGATTAAGGGTGGTATGATAGCTACCCTACAATAATTGAAGGGCTGTCACAGGGAAGAAGGTATTGAATTACTCTCCAAAGTGCCTGGGGATAGAACAAGAAGCAGTAGGTGGAAGCTCATCCAGGGAGATCCAACATGGAACTAAGGAGGAATTTCCTGATAGTGAGAACAATTGATCAATGGAATAGATTTCCTCCTGGATGCTCCATTGCTGGGTGCTTCGTTGCTGGAGGTTTTCAA
This sequence comes from Pantherophis guttatus, assembly GCF_059756535.1. Lineage (NCBI taxonomy): Eukaryota > Metazoa > Chordata > Lepidosauria > Squamata > Colubridae > Pantherophis > Pantherophis guttatus. The sequence continues at coordinate 214,683,869 of NC_142063.1, forward strand.
GAAAAGATTTGACAATCATTTGCCTGGGATGGTATAAGGATTCTTGCCTTGCCTTGGGCAGGGGGTTGGAGTACAAGATCTCCAAGGTCCCTTCTAGCCTCATGACTCTATGATGAAGGATGGAGTAAATATCTAAAATGGGATTCCATAGAATTGGGGGAAAAAAAGTCCAATCAAGCCTTCTGATTGACAACAAACTGGTCTTCTTCCTGAGCTCTGTGCGCTGTAGTCCCATCCTATCCCTTTACATTGTCAAAGCCAGAAATACAGTTCAGTGTTGTTAAGTTGTGTTTGGCTGGAAGTGCGGCCAAGCTGTGACAGGATTTCGGCTGCTATTATTTGTTATTCTTTGTCTCTCAGCATGGGACAAGTTGGCATGCATTTGATTGTTTAAAATATAATTGAAATTGGGACACACCACTAGCACCTTATTGGGGGTGGGGGGAAGGATACGAATGAGTGTTATGAAGGAAGTGTTTTTCGTCTTTGTGTTTCTGCAAGGTTATATGATGGGCTATGAAGTTGTTAGGAGCTCATTTATGCGCTGTGAATTTCCCGCTGCTCTCTTCTCTTAGCTTTTTGATTTGAAGCCCAGTAGCTTATATTTCATCATGTTTGTGAGTTAAAATCAATCTGCTAAGCTAATTCTTAACAGAACTTTTAAAAATGGTGGGTTTTTTTTATTCCAGCCAGAACCTGATTTGATTTATTTTATAAATCATTTATATGAATTATATTGTGTATGTGGTACCTCACTCAATACTGTGCAGCAGCTGTCAAAAAAGCCAACACAGTTCTAGGCTGCATAAACAGAGGGATAGAATCAAGATCACTTTAATATCACTTTATAATGCCTTGGTAAGGCCACACTTTGAATACTGCATCCAGTTTTGGTCGCCACAATGTAAAAAAAGATGTGGAGACTCTAGAAAGAGTGCAGAGAAGAGCAACGAAGATGATTAAGGGACTGGAGGCTAAAACATATGAAGAACGGCTGCAGGAACTGGGTATGTCTAGTTTAATGAAAAGAAGGACTAGGGGAGACATAATAGCAGTGCTCCAATATCTCAGGGGTTGCCACAAAGAAGAGGGAGTCAAGCTATTCTCCAAAGCACCTGAGGATAGAACAAGAAGCAATGGGTGGAAACTAATCAAGAGAGAAACAATTTAGAACTAAGGAGAAATTTCCTGACAGTTAAAACAATTAATCAGTTGAACAACTTGCCTCCAGAAGTTGTGAATGCTGAAACACTGGAAGTTTTTAAGAAGATATTGGATAATCATTTGTCTGAAGTGGTGTAGGGTTTCCTTCTTAAGTTGGACTAGAAGACCTCCAAGGTCCCTTCTAACTCTCTTATTCTGTTCTGTTCTATTTCGGAGATAGGGTTTACAAGCAGCAGAGTGTCCCATTCCCTAAGACATCAATCTGTATCAGGGTAAAGAGGCATTCTGGGGAAATAAATAAGGCTTCCCTTCCCTCCCCACTTGTGCTTACCCCAATCAAGATTAGATTTATATTTATTATTAATTTACCTGTTATTATTATTTAGCGTATGATGAGAACATGACAGAAGAGAAGTAAACATATATACACAGTCTTTGTGATTGTAAGTAAAACTTCTATAAGGGTATCACAGTGGCTTCATAACTTTCAAAATAGCAAAACATTTTTTAGGATCCTTCCTTCCTTCCTTCCTCCCTCCCTGCCTGCCTGCCTCCCTCCCTTCTTTCCTCAAAATATCATCGTTAGTTCATAAATGATATGGATAGAATTGTTTGCATAGCTGGAATTCATAAATCTACCTATAAGACAAGATATTTGTTTTAAACCATTTTTTTTTACACAATTAACAGGGGACTCAAGACAAACCTAAACAGTTTTGGTAAAAAGCTTCCAGCTGGGGGTGAAAAAAGGTTGCCCTGCTGTGTAGCAGCACAGTAGCTTAACTGTTCACACAATACAAGTCTGGATCACCATTATGATTAGAAGTCAGTGGGGCTCTGTTCGTAAAGAAAAACACTAATTTGTTGATAATTTTGACTTCTAATATCATTGTTCCTGATTTGTTACAGAGCTGACGGATCTGGGCATGTCTTCTTTTAAGCACTAAGAACAGTAAAGAACTTCTAATTTGAAGTCCTTGATCAAATAAATGAATCTCACCGAGAAGATGATAATGTTGTTGTTGGTGCCTGAACCCCCAAAACGCAATGCATGCATGGCCCACGCGCATGAGCCCCACCCCCACGAATGCGCTTTCACCTCCACATGTACCCCCCATGCATGCGTGTGCCCCCGCACGCCCCCCACCCCCTGCATGAGTGGATGCCCCCCGCATGTGCCCCCCCAATGTGCACACGCCCCACCCCACATGCGCCTCACCCCCTGCGCATGCACGACAGAGACCCAACAACCAGCTGGCCGGCAGAAGGCACGCATGCATGCGCGACGGACCTAAATAGGGGTGATGGCTTGTGTGCCCACATGCCATAGGTTTGCCATCACGGCCCTATACCATTTCAGACAAATGGTTGTCCAATCTCTTCTTAAAAATTTCCAGTGTTGGAACATTCACAACTTCTAGAGGCAAGTTGTTCCACTGATTAATTGTTCTAAATGTCAGGAAATTTCTCCTTAGTTCTAGGTTGCTTCTCTCCTTGATTTGTTTCCATTCATTGCTTCTTGCCTTGCCTTCTGATGCTTTGGAAAATAAGTTCTGCTTAGAACTTAGATATTGGAACACTGCTGTCATACAGTATTACCTCTAGTCCTTCTTTTCATTAAACTAGACATATCCAGTTCCTGCAACCATTTTTCATATGTTTTAGCCTCCAGTCCCCTAATCATCTTTGTTATTTTTCTTGTTCTCTTTCTAGAGCAGGGGTGTCAAACTCATGGCCCACTGGCCGGATGCGTTACATGCTGGCTCCGCCCCCACCCATTAGCAAAGCGGGAAAAAGTCACGTGATGACGCCGTGATTATGCAAGTTTGACACCCCTATTCTAGAATCTCAACATCTTTTTTATATTGTGATGACCAAAACTCTGTTAGTTAGTCTAAACAAAGGAGTTGAGGGTTAAGTGATGAAGCCCTTATAAAAGAGATAACTTTCCAAAATAGATCAGAAGCCTGTCTGAAATTGCAGTGCAACACTGAAAATATTGCTCCTTCTAGATATGTTGTATTGCTATCTGACTGGTGCTCCCTTCAATCGTTCAAAACTAGTTGTAAGCAATTTAACTTCCCATTGAACTTCCTAAATGACTAATATTAAGCACTTGGTCTCCCAACAAACTTAATGAACAGTTCTGACAATCTGAAAGTAAGGCCACTGGAAACACACAGGCCAGATGGAATCACCAATTACAGAATTTTCCAATTGGGCTGCAATTTTCTGGCACCTGGTGCTTCATCGCTTGGATATTATGCATTGTAGTTACAATGGCAACCTCTCCTGACAACAAAATCGGGAATCGAGAAAGTCAATTTGTGAAGAAAACCGTTGCCCTGACAGAACATGGCCTGTTCTGATTCTCAAACACAATTGATCTCTGCAAATGAGAATAAGCTGGTTGGAGGAATTTATACTAATCGTTTGGGTAAATTCACCTTCTGCTGACAAACATTTTAGGGATGATTAAACAGAGGCCAAAATTTTGAATAAAAGATGTGGTGGGTTAGTGGAAAAAGAAATAGTGGATTTTAATATATACACATGAACGCACACATCCATATTACATATGTACTGTATTGATAATGAGAGATGTTGACACAATGTAATGTCAATCAAGAAAAGGGTTTTTTAATTTATTAAAACAATTTACTAGCCACCCATCTCACGAACAACCAACTCAGGATGATGTAGAACAGCTAAAACAGTTAACAAGCATATCAATAAATATAAAACCAAACTAAAAAGAAAAAAGAAAGAATAACAGATCAAGGGATTTTAAAAATAACAGAGCCATCTCACAATAAGCATACTTTTCAATTTTCTGATATTTTTGTTTCACTGTTTTTAATTGCTGTTGTATTCCAAATTTTTACTATGTATTTTTTTTGTGTGTGTGTGTGTATTTGTGATGTGTGTGGGAGGGGTAATTTTACTGTTGTAAATCACCCTGAGTTATAATTTTAACAAACAGACAAATCAAGTGGCAATACTTTAAAAAAAAATAGTCTACCATCTGAACGTGAATAGTATGCCCAATAATGAGAAATCACTGAGTGATTACAACTTCTTACGGTATTGAAATTACAGCTGGGATCTAGAGAGAGAGAAAGAATAATGTGCTGGACTGAAGACACAAATCTGATATATTTGGTAGTGGAGCAACTAAATCAAAAGACAGGATCCAGTTAGTTTAGAGTTATGTAGAAGCAAAAAGGAAAGTTTTCTGTGTTAGCTTCTAATGCTCACCAGATATGATTACTGCAGGAAAGGGGAAATTTCTAACCCTTCAAATATCTATCTTCATTTTGGATGGGGCTAATGGGAATTGTAATTCAACATCTGGCTGCAGAATTTTCAGTCCATTTTCCATTTCGTGAAAAGGAGATTATGCTTCTCCACACATCAAAATTATTTCAGCCAATAGACATAAGTTCCCATCAGAAGTGGGTTTCAAATCCCATCACTACCGGTTCGCTTGTTGGTGCTCTCTCTTGTGCACGACACTTCTGCGCATGTGCAGATGCTTCTGCGCATGTGCAGAGACGTCCAGGCGGGTGGGCAGAGCCTTCCGCCGCTACTGGTTTGCCCGATCCGGAGCAAACTGGTAGCAACCCACCACTGGTTCCCATGCAAGAAAAGAAATCCTGAAGGTAGAAAGTCATAAACTGCAGTGGGAACGTGATACATAAGAAGCACAAGCACAGGAAAGCTTAATATATATATATATTTTAATTTTGATTTATATACCGCCCTTCTCCGGAGACTCAGGGCGGCTTACAATGTGTTAAGCAATAGCCTTCATACTTTTGTATATTTATACAAAGTCAGCTTATTGCCCCCACAAACTGGGTCCTCATTTCACCTACCTTAGAAAGGATGGAAGGCTGAGTCAACCTTGAGCCTTGGCGAGATTCGAACCCTGCAGTAATTGCAGGCAGCTGGTCTTAATAAGCTTAATAACAGGGTGCCTTAAACCCCTGTACTACCAAGGCTCTTTATTGTGAAAGCTGAACTGAATTGACTCCTCATTGATACCTTAGGTATCAGACTAAAATGGATTGCAATCCAACCTTTCAATCAGACGATATTAATTACCCATCCGGATATGAAAAACAAAGAAGAAACGGCACTGCTATCATAGTTAGGAAGGGTATAGCAAGAACAGCGGTAGGCTATAATGCAATCAATGGACAAATATATTAATTAGACTTCTTGGACAGCCCTTTGGTATGACCATTATATTCTAACCACTGATGCAGAAGAAAAGGAAGTGATGAGTTTTATGATCAAGCTTAATTTGAAATCTACAGAACATACAAGAAAGATATTAAGCAAGAGATAGCAAGGGATAAAACAGACAAATGACTTACCAATTCCTGACAATCTAATGTCACATGGGGGGACACACACTGGACCTTGTTTTTGTCTCTGGACAGTGGTTGAGTGATCTCGAGATAGGGGATATAGTGATTGAACCCTTGTCATGGTCAGATCACTCCCTCCTTCGCCTGGACCTTCGAACCGCCACACCCCGCCGCAGGGAGGCGGAACCGACCAGGTGGTTCCGCCCCAGGCGCCTGATGGATCCTGAGAGATTCCAGATGGAGCTTGGGCCATTTCCTGAGGTTCTAGCACACGACTCGGCTGAGGACTTAGTGGCCGCCTGGGATAGGGCGGCGGCTGATGCTTTAGACCGAGTCGTGCCTTTGCGGCCTCTGACCCAGCGCCGGTCTCACCTCGCTCCTTGGTATACTGAGGAGCTGAGGGAGATGAAGCACCGGAAAAGATGCCTAGAGAGCAGTTGGAGGGCTAGTCGTTCTGAATCCGACCGAACACTGGTAAGATCTCATATTAAGAATTACCTAGTGGCGATAAGAGTAGAGAAGAGTAACTACTTTTCTACTCTTATTGCATCATCAGATAATCGCCCAGCCGCCCTGTTTAGGGTGACCCGCTCTCTGCTCCATCCAGAGACGCGGGAAGACCCCTTGGAGGGTAGAGCTGAGGATTTTGTACAATATCTGTATGACAAAATTGCTCAGATTCGTGAACAGCTAGACTCTGACTGGATTGATCCAGAGGAGATGACAGGGGCAGGTCCTGAGAATATTATTTGGGAAGAGTTTGATCCTGTGACTCCCGAAAGCGTGGACAGGATACTGAACAGACTAAATGCGACCACATGTTTATTGGACCCGTGTTCATCCTGTTTGGTACTGGCCTCCCGGGAGGTGACGCGAGGCTGGCTCCAGGAGATTATAAATGCTTCTTTGAGTGAGGGTGTCTTTCCCACCGTCTTGAAAGAGGTGGTGGTGAGGCCCCTCCTCAAGAAGCCCTCCCTGGATCCAGCTGTATTAGCAAATTATCGTCCTGTCTCCAACCTTCGCTTTGTTGCAAAAGTTGTTGAGAGTGTGGTTGCACGACAACTGCCTCAGTACCTGGATGAATCGAATTATCTAGATCTGTTCCAGTCGGGATTCAGGCCCGGGTACAGCACAGAGACAGCATTGGTCACATTGGTTGATGATCTCTGGAGGGCTCGGGACAGGGGTTGCTCCTCTGTCCTGGTCCTACTAGACCTCTCAGCGGCTTTTGATACCATCAATCATGATATCATGCTGCACCGGTTGGAAGGGTTGGGGTGGGGGGCACTGTTCTACAGTGGTTCTCCTCCTTTCTCTCTGACCGGTCGCAGTCTGTGTTGACAGGGGGGCAGAGGTCCACCCCGAGGCCCCTTATATGTGGGGTGCCACAAGGATCGGTCCTCTCGCCCCTTCTATTCAACATTTATGTGAAGCCGCTGGGTGAGATCATCCGTGGTTTTGGGGTGAAGTACCATCAGTACGCTGATGACACCCAGCTGTACATCTCCACCCCAGACCACCCCAATGATGCCCTCGAGGTGATGTCCCGGTGCCTGGAGGCCGTACGGATCTGGATGGGGAGGAACAAACTCAGACTCAACTCATCCAAGACCGAGTGGCTGTGGTTTCCGTCGTCCCGATATAGTCAGTTGGCACCATCTCTGACTATTGGGGGCGAGTCGTTGACCCCCACAGATGGGGTTCGCAACTTGGGCATCCTCCTGGACTCACGGCTGTCTTTTGAAGAGCATATGACGGCCGTAGCCAGGAGGACTTTTTATCAGGTTCGCCTGATTCACCAGTTGCATCTCTTTCTGGATCGGGACTCGTTACGCACGGTCACTCACGCCCTTGTCACCTCACGCCTGGATTATTGTAATGCTCTCTACATGGGGCTCCCCTTGAGAAGCACCCGAAGGCTCCAACTGGTCCAGAATGCGGCCGCACGGGTGGTAATGGGAGCAATGTGGCGCTCTCATGTAACCCCCCTCCTGCGCGAGCTGCACTGGCTCCCAGTGGTCTTCCGGGTGCACTTCAAGGTTTTGGTTACTATCTTTAGAGCGCTCCATGGCTCAGGACCAGGGTACTTACGAGACCGCCTCCTGCCACCAATAGCCTCTCACCGACCAGTTCGCTCCCATAGAGAGGGACTCCTCAGGGTGCCGTCAGCCAAACAATGTCGACTGACGGCCCCCAGGGGGAGAGCCTTTTCTGTGGGGGCACCTACCATCTGGAACGGGCTTCCCCCGGAGTTACGAAACATCCAAGACTTACGCATATTCCGCCATGCCCTGAAAACATTTCTATTCCAACAAGCTGGTCTGGCCTAACTCTCCCTTTTTAATTGGCTTTTAAACTGGCTTTTAAATTGGGTTTTAAACCTCTTTAGATAAATTTGGATGTTTTTAATCTTTGAGCCTAAATTACTTAATCTGTTTCTTAATAGTTTTTAACTTCTATATGTATTTGTATTTATTATGGCTGTTCACCGCCCTGAGTCCTTCGGGAGTAGGGCGGTATATAAATATGTAAAATAAATAAATAAATAAATAAATAATGTGATTCCGTGACCTCCCTCTTGCAGTGCCTGGAGGCTGTTAGGGGCTGGATGGGGAGCAGTGGGTTGAAACTAAACTCTGGCAAGACCGAGTGGCTCTGGGTTTGGGGTTCATTGGCTCGAGAATTGCCACCTCTGGTCTTGGATGGAGTAGCACTATCACAAACAGACCATGTGTGTAATCTGGGGGTTCTCCTGGACTCATGACTCCTGCTTGAAGAGCAGGTGGTGGTCATGGCCAGGAGAGCCTTTGCGCCACTGTGAGTTGTGCACCATTCGCCCTTTCCTGGACCAACAATCCCTACTCACAGTCCCTCATGCCCTAGCCACTTCCTGTCTTGACTATTGCAACACGGTCTACTTGGGCCTGCCCTTGAAGAGCATCTGGAAGCTCCAGTTGGTGCAAAATGCAGCATCCACATGGTTTTATGCAGACCCCAGTGTGCACATGTATCACCTCTCCTGCGGGAGCTGCATTGGCTGCCGATTTGCTTCTGGGCACAGTTCAAGATGCTGGTTGTCACCTTTAAAGCCCTTCATGGGTTGGGATCAGGTTAGGCTGAGGGACCATCTCTTGCTGGTCACATTTACCCGACCCATCAGAGCTGGGAAGCAGGGAATATTGTGGTTCCATCCCCTAGGAAGATACACCTGGTGGGACCCAGAAGAAGGGCCTTCTCCATGGTGGCCCCTTTCTCTGGAACATCATCTCCCCCCGAGATTAGAATGGCCCTCACTCTAGCACTCTTCCAGAAGGCACTGAAGACCTGGTTCTGCCAGTGGGCCTGGGGAACCCAGAGAGGATAGAGCTCATGAAATGGCTCATGTGAGGTGCTGTCACTGGGGTGGGGGTGATTTTAGTATATTAATTTATTATATAACTCTTCTTTTATTAGTTTTACTGTTTTATATGAGGTTTTATATTCTGTAAGCTGCCTTGAGTCGCCATGTGCGAATAGGCAGTAATATAAATTCCCTAAATAAAATAAATAATGACTTCTTAATCCTCAAAGAGTCACCCAAACAGACAAAATGATATCTATGTACACATAAATCACCAATTGGAGTACACAGAAATCAAACTGACTGTAATATTGGTAGAAGGGTATGGAAGAGCTCAGTTATAGCATGTAGCTAGGGTTATCTGTGAAACAGATCACAAATTGTTCATGTACAAATTCCATGTTTAGCTACGGCAGATGAAAAAACCCCACCATTTTTAAGGAGAACATCAGGATTCGCTTTGAAGTCCTGAAACTTATTGATCAGGAACCAAAGGAGTTCTAAGAATGAATGTGCCAAATACCATGAAACAGAAGAAAGAAAACAGGATGTTAAACCCTGGAAACTGCTAAGAAGAGACGCCAAAGGCAAGAAAGTCAAAAATCACAGGAAGGAACTTAATGAAGAATTTCAGAGAGCTGTTAGAAGAGATAAGAAGCAATAGTACAATGACATCGTTATAGACATTGAATATACACATGTAAAGTCTTTCAAAAGATCTCTAAATTCAAAAAGTGGTTCTGGACTTAAATGGGTTTGCTAAGAGTTGCCAATCAACAGATAGTAACTGATTCCAAGAAGATGCAACAAAGATGAAAGGAGTACATGGAAATAATGCACAGTACAGTTGTCAATTTCCAGATACCATAGAAAATAGTCCCTACTTACAGGAATCTCTAGTACTAGAACAGGGGTGTCAAATTCAATTTCATTGAGAACCGCATCAGGGTTGTGTTTGACCTTGGCGGAGGTGGAGGGGCATGGCCAGGGTCGCCATAGCCAAGTTGACATCACTAGTGTTGGGGGCACCTGTGGCGGCCTGAGCGTTCTGCCAATGAAAACAGGTTCCCTAGCTCTGTTTTCAGCTGGGACAATTTCTTGCTACCCTCTGCCAGTGAAAACTGGCAGAGACACTGGCAGAGACACTGCAGGCCAGTCCTTCACTGTTTCCATGGTGGCCCCAAGGGCCAGATCTACGCACCCTGTAGGCCAGATCCAGCCCACAGGCCTTGAACATACTAGAACGTAAAGCTTGATCAGCACTCTGTTGATTACAAAGTTGGAAGGCAACAGAAATTGATGGAAAACCCACAGAAATACGACAAACAACACACAAAAGTTCCTTTTCATAAAATTTCTAACACAACTATGCTAGCAAATCTGGAGAATGTTGCAATGCCCAACAGATTGGAAGAAATCAATCTACATATCAAAACAAAAAAGGGAGATCTAACAACAATCAAACAATATCTTTAATTTGACATGCTGGCAATATAAGCATCCAATACAGGGAAGTCAAAGCGAATCAAAAGGAAGATGTTCATGCTGGCTTTAAAGAAGACCAACAGACACGTAATATTATTGCTGATGAACATTGAATAATCGGGGGGGGGGGAGGGGGGATCAAAGTATACCAAAAGGTAGTCGGCATATATTTAATTATTGACAGAAACAGATTTTGATGATCGTGTGAGATGTGCTTAGAAAAATGGGAATCCTAGAGCATCCTATTGACCTCAAGTAAAATCTGCAGCCAGGTCAGGAAGCCACAGTATGGGCAGGATATGATGAAACATAAAAGTTGATGGAGGTAGCAGAGATGGCTAAACTGACTGCTTTGATTAAACAAAAGAAGATAATTAATTTTGTTTCTACTTGGAAATTGCTTTCAGACTTTGTGCTTGAGGTGGGGAAAAAACTGAAACTTTGATTTTGTATTTTGCTGATTAGATAGGTTTGGTGTTATAGAAATACCTAGGATGTATTACCATATAAATGTAAAAAAAGAGGGAGTTTTCAAGTTATTACCTTAGTCTACAGCACCTCCTTGACTTCTACAGGGAGGCAGAAGTCAATGTTTTTTTCTTTCCTTTTTTCCCCTCTACCCTACCCTTTTCTCTCTTTCCCTTTCCCTCCCTTATTTTACCTTTACTTTCATTTTTCCTTGTATTTTTGTACTTTATGCTTTGATAAACTAATAAAACTTTTGAACTTGGGGGAAAAAAAAGAACATGATGAAACACATGGGGTCTAAATTTACACAGAAGTGAGACGGGACTTTATATTCTTCCCTTATTACTTCCACCTAGATCAGTGGTGGGTTTCACAATTTTTTACTACCGGTTCTGTGGGTGTGGCTTGGTAGGTGTGACGTGGCATGGCTTGGTGGGCGTGGCAGGGGAAGGATACTGTAAAATCTCCATTCCCTCCCCATTCCAGGGGAAGGTTACTGTAAAATCTCCATTCCCTCCCCACTCCAGGGGAAGGATACTGTAAAATCTCCATTCCCTCCCCAATCCAGGAGAACGTTACTGCAAAATCTCCATTTCCTCCTGATCAGCTGGGACTTGGAAGGCAGAGAATAGATGGGGGTGGGGCCACTCAGAATTTTTACTACCGGTTCTCTGAACTACTCAAAGTTTCCACTACCGGTTCTCCAGAACTGGTCAGAACCTGCTGAAACCCACCTCTGACCTAGATTTGGAATATACAGTATATTGAAGGAAAACACAATATGGGTTTAGCTTCATTTTAAAATTAGAGGAAGAAACTATAACAACCAGTGTTATAACGATGACATTACTCTGATGGCAGCAAATGCAAATGATCTGTAAGGACCGATAACCAAAGTCAAGAAGCACGGTGAAAACATGGGGCCTCAATGAAACATAAAGAAGACCAAATTTGTGACAACAGGCACAGCAAACAGCCTTAGAACTGATTTTCATGCCATGGAAGGGAGAACGACCAGATCATCTTCCGTTTGCCACGGCTACAGGCGGGGACTCTCAGTAAGCTGCAACTCCATTCAACTATAGCAAAAGAGCAGGTGTTTGAAAAACAAACTCCAGAATTGCCCCCCTCCCACCCAATACATGTGGCTCTTCGTATATCGTGCAGGGTAAATAACAGACTGTCTTTATTATTCTTGACCTTACATTTATTTGTCAAACGTATCCATCACACCTCTCTAACCTTTAATGGGAAAGGCTCATGTTGCTTATCGCAGCAGTTCATGGATACCCCACAAGGACAATGAATTTTTATCTCTCTGATAATATATTGGTCCTTTTTCATTAAATGGGTGCTTGAGCTTTTGTGTGTGTGTGTGTGTGTGTGTGTGTGTGTGTTTGTGTGTGTGTGTGAAAAAGAGAGAGAGAGAGAGAGGCTGTGCATGTGGCTGAGAGTGTATGCATATAATATATTTCATAAAGAGGTCAGATATAGCCAGTAAGGTTAAATGTAAAAGTCAAACAGTATCAGGCTGAAATTTATGTGGAAATGGATACAGGTTTGTAGAGCTCTCAGCCTGATTAAATTAAGGGCGCCAGGGGAATCGAATGCAAGGATGTGTATACTCTGGTAAATGAAAAGTACTGCATTAGGATGCAGTTTTAGGGTCTAATTTAAAAATATAATTCATATCCAAGCAGAAGCCTTTAAAATATTGGCAGATGTCTTTATGCTGTTATTTTATTCAAAGGACAAAGTGGATTAAAGATTACCGTAATCCACATAATGGCACCGCTTCATTATTTTCACTTCTGTTTTATTTCCTTTAAAGAAATTTAATTTGGAGAGAGTATTTCGGGAACGTCCTCTTAAGTATACGGTAGGAACAGAAAAGGATTTTCTGCCCAGAGAGACAAACAGCTTTGGAACAAGGGGAACAGATCTCTGTTGGCCTCATCCAGCTGAGGCAAATAGGCTCACCTGGAAAAAGAAAAAGAAGGGAAACTTAATTAATCAGAAAGTTTCATGGTCTACCCAATCTCAGCCTTTTTCAATTAATTCTCTACTCAGACATTTTTTACTTTTCTTGGAGCCTTCTGCCCTCTCCATCTTTGGGTTGAAAGGCTACTGGATGGAGTATTGTCTTCTCTATGTACTTAATAGATACAGCTCAATCTTTCCACCTTCTTGCAGTTTCTCCTTCTTCTTTTGCTTTGTGAAGGTTTTTTTTTTGCTAACTCTGTTTCCTAAAATCTATATAGCCATATTTATTTGTTTGTTTATTTGTTTGTTGGTTTACTTACTTACTTAGGTACTTACTTACTTATTTATTTACATCCTACCTTTGTTTTTAAATAAATAACTCAAGGCAGTGAACACACACAATATTCCTTCCTCCTCCTATTTCCCCCACAACAACCCTGTGAGCTGGGTCAGGCTGAGAGAGTGGCTGGCCAACTTTCATACCAAGGTGGGACTAGAACTCACAGTCTCCTGGTGATTGACCCAAAGTCACCCAGCCAGTTTTCATGCCTAAGGCGGGACTTGAACACATAAACTTCTGGTGATGGGTCCAAAGTCACCCAGCTGATTTTCATGCCTAAACCAGGACTAGAAGTCACTGTTTCCTGACTTCACTTCTACACTAAACTGGCTCTCACCTTTTGCATTCTATGCTGTCACTTAAAGGTGCCCTCTTGGTGCTCTGTCCCCTTCCTGCCAGTCATTTTTCCAATATGAATCTTTGACATGTGGGTCCTGGCCACACACATCAAGAGATAAGTTGACCCAGGAAGATAAGGAACCACAGAAAAGATGCAGAATAGACTGGGGATGGGTTTCAAATTTTTTTACTACCGGTTCTGTGGGTGTGGCTTGGTGGGCATGGCAGGGGAAGGATACTGTAAAATCTCCATTCCCAACCCACTCCAGGGGAAGGGTACTGCAAAATCCCCATTTCCTCCCAATCAGCTGGGACTTGGGAGGCAGAGAATAGATGGGGGTGGGGCCAGTAAGAATTTTTCTACCGGTTCTCTGAACTACTCAAAATTTCTGCTACCGGTTCTCCAGAACTGGTCAGGACCTGCTGAAACCCATCTCTGGAATAGACCCCTTCTTTGTGGAAAGTCTTGGCAATTTCTCTGCATCTGGCATCCCTGCTTTGAAATAAAGACATTTATTTTTATTTTGCCACTTTTATATTCATGAAGCATTATAGAATTGTAAGGTCTGTGATCAGTGAGGTTTACATGCATTCCAAGATCTAGCTGAAGAAGGCACAGTCACAGAGCTTTCTGGTGTCCCTATTGCCTGATTTTATTTTATTCCCTTAAAAACAGTAAGAAGCAAATTTAGGATAATCAGATGGTTGCATCTTAAGTTGCCAAGCACCCGAAATGTGATCATGTGAACACTGGTGCAACAGATACACTTTGAGGACAGGTCATAGCTATTTTTTTCAAATCCATCATAACTTCAAAAAACCACTAAGCGACTGTTTGTAAGTTGAGGATTGTCACAATTCTTCTCTTTGTCGTTGTCTTCCTCTTCCTCTTCCTCCCCCCCTCCTCCTCCTCCTCCTCCTCTCTTCTTCTTCTTCTTCTTCTTCTTCTTCTTCTTCTTCTTCTTCTTCTTCTTCTTCTTCTTCTTCTTCTTCTTCTTCTTCTTCTTCTTCTTCTCCTTCTCCTTCTCCTTCTCCTTCTCCTTCTCCTTCTCCTTCTCCTTCGATGCATCTATGTCTTTTCGATCTTTAGGAACCCACCAGCCTGTCTATGATTCTATAGAGTTTATTTGGTTCCCTGGAACCTGAGACTGGATTATGCTGCCAGCAATGCACATTTACCTTCATGTTTTGCTTTTGGTTGTCCTTCCTATTGAGTAAAGTTGTTCTTTCATTTGATTCTCTTTCTCAGGGACAATTGTTTCTGCTCCAGGTCTTGTTGAAGTGTATCATTTATTTGAGCTATTAAATCTTTTTTTCCCCTCTTATGTCTAGAGTGCGGTCACTTGCTGTTCTTGTCCTTTTTCTACAACCATCACTTGAAGCTGGCCCTTGAAGAAGATATAGTAGAGGTCACATCATTGCAGTGTTCCAATATTTAAGGGGCTGCTACAAAGACAAGGGGGTCAAACTATTTTCCAAAGGACCTGAAGGCAGGAAAAGAAGAAGCAATGCATAGAAAGTAACCAAAGAGAGAAGCAACCTAGAACTAAGGAGAATTTTTCTAATGGTGAGAGCAATCAACCAATGGAATAGCTTGCCTTCAGAAGTTGTGGGCGCTCCATCACTGAAGGCTTTCAAAAAGAGACTGGATAACCATTTGTCTGAAACGATATAGGGTCTCCTACTTGAGCAAGGGGTTGGACTGGACGAAATCCCTTTCAACTCTATTATTCTATGTTCTGTCACGCACCAGGAATGCAGACATGTCCCAAATATTGTGGGCCACAAAGCCAAACTCAAAAAGGCTCACTTTCAGTTCTGTTACTTTTGGCACCACCAGTAGATAAACTTATATTTATACTGTTCCCACCTCAAACCTTCCGGTTACAACAACAGCACAGCCATTTTGCTTCTTTGTTTTCACTTGAAGTAGAATTATGATGCTCTCATTGTCATCTGAATGAACTTCCTTATTCTATTAATTTATGATAAATCACCTCAGATCTTTTGAGGAGCGGCATGATATCAGTTCATTACATATAAATCTATAATAAGATGTGTTTAGGCTGCCCTATTGTTTTTCATTGTGAGATTTTTTTCCCTCCCTTTCCTTTTAAACTTTTTGCCTTTCCTGTCCTTCCTTGCAGGTTTGTGTTTCCTGAGTCAGATTTCTATTTCTCCACTTGGAAATCTTATTGTGTCTTTTTCTAAAGACCTCCTCTAGTTTTTATTTATTATTCTCCTGTTTGCTTAATTCCTCAGTTCTGTCCCAAAACCATATGGGACCAGATCCATGCAAAATAAATATTTCAAGAAACTGGCTATCCTATAAATATTCTGTGGCTGAGCTTAATTTTTTTTTAATAAGTAACATATTTGAAATTATTTGTAGATCGTCTAGTCAAGATTTACACATGACCATGTGACTATTGAAACCAGACTTTTTTTAAAAGTCCTTTTTATGTAAGGGATGTGCAAGTTTCATACTTCTGTTTTATTTGTTACTCAATATGGCCTGCTTTATTTAAACGATGTGTTGCTGAACATGTTCCTACTGCCGGCTGAACTATCCACCAAGAGATCTGGATCTCTCTAAATCCAGTGACAATGGGATTCATGGGATTTGATGTATTCTGTCCTTTTGAACATGGAACAGCCTCAAATACACCCTTCTTACATTTGGGTATCCTCAATATGTACTTTTGAGGGATACCTCTATCACAAACTTTTTTGTATGTGAATAATTCAATAGTTTTGGCTAGCGGACTCAGTTCAATGATTCCTGTTTGTGCCAGTCTTCTATATCACATGCAATGATTGTGGCTCACAGAATTTTAGCCCTACAGAAATCTAGACTACATTTCTTTACACACACAAACACAGACAAACACACACACACACACACACACACACACACACACTGTATCTCAACAGAACATCTGCTTTCTTGGGAAGCTATTTCTGATAATAGTGCTGTTGATTTCTTCTATCAGATTTCACAATGCTGGAATTCACGTGTTCATGAAATTGTGATCATCCATGTAGTGCCCTTAAAGTTGACTCTGTGCAACTCTGGGAAGCCTTTTAAAAGGCCCTTTATGTTGGTTTCTTGTTAGCACCACAATAAAGAAAGGCTTTGAATTAACGTGACTAAATTGTTACAGGAGGTCCACTTTTCTGTAGAAATACTTGTGTCTTTGAAGATTTTGACAGAAGATCTGGCATCTTGGTTGCTAGTGGCTTGGTTGGTTATTTTTAAATTTTATTTTAAGCCAGTATTGTTTTTTTTCCATATTATATGAACTGCAATGAAATCACCTAGATATGTTTTGGAGGTTTTCTGTATTTTCAGATATAATTTAAACTATAACTAAATATATAAATTAAATGATCAAAATTGTTGAGTTTTAGTATGAGTTTTGGCTGACTCAATTTATTAGGGACAGTCAAAAGCCCTTTTGTGATCTTTTACCAGTTCCCAGAGACAACTTTTAGATTTATGCCATTGTTGCTTCTTGCATATTAGAATTGTTCCTTCTTCAGACCTCTCACCTTAACCGTTGTACTGGAGTGATGGAGAAGATACCCATTTTTGTGTTCCAGATATGGCAGCTGGTCAATCTGAT
This sequence comes from Pantherophis guttatus, assembly GCF_059756535.1. NCBI lineage: Eukaryota > Metazoa > Chordata > Lepidosauria > Squamata > Colubridae > Pantherophis > Pantherophis guttatus. The sequence goes on from NC_142063.1 coordinate 214,700,990, forward strand.
TTCAAATTGGCCAAGAACAAGTCCTCCACAAACAGGTGAGTGGAGCAGATAAATTTTGGGTGGTGGAGCCAGAACTATTGCTGCAACATACCTCATCCTCCAATTCTGCAGGTAGTATGTGCAAAGCTGTCCTTGTTTTGCTCTGTCAGATGTCAGGAGGCTGTAATTCTCCTCCTATCTAATCTTATGAAAACTTTTGCTTCGTTTTTCAAAAGATAAAGCAGAATAACCGAGTAACAGAGTTGAAAGGCACCTTGGAGATCTTTTAGTCCAGTCACTTGCTCAAGCAGGATATACCATCTCAGACAATTGGCTGTGCCCTTCTTAAAAACCTCCAGTGATGGAGCATCCACAACTTCTGAAGGCAAACTGTTCACTGTCAAACAGACCTTCTCTAGAAGATTTGTTCTATAGTCAACAATCCAGTGCAGATCTCATAATTTTATATGTCCAACAGGGAACATTTGGTGATAGGCTTAGACTATGTTAATTAGCGGTCTAGAGATAACACTTAAATAACACCATTTCAATGGCTTTCAGTGGGAGACTCATTTGTGATTGTCAGTAACATCATCTTCTAAAGGTTTGTTGTTGATTTTTTTCAAAGTGAAAAATTTGGTAAATGCCTTTTTGTGCTGACACTTTCCTGCCAGCTAACTAAGCTAATGCTGGCTTTTAGAAAGACAGAGAAAACATAGATCTCTCCTCATGCACTTGGTGATTGGCGTTCCCATACAGAATAGTGAGGCCCTGATCACCTATTAATTGCCTCTTGCTTTTAGCAGGCATTGTTTATTTTGTTTTTGTCTCTTTGTTGTTTGATGTTTTGGATTGCCCAGATTCACCTATTGTTTTAGTTGATAGCCATATATATATTTCATAAATAGATAAATGATAGAGAGATAGAGACAGAGACAGAGTTAGACAGAAATGCAATGAAAGAGAGAGAGAGATTAGATAGATAATAGATTAAATAAGTATATGATACATAAATGATAGATGATAGAAAAGAGTTGATAAAGATGATGGATGGATGGATGGATGGATGGATGGATGGATGGATGGATAGATAGATAGATAGACAGATAGAAGATAGATATATACTTGTAAATAGATATGGATGGATGGATGGATGGAAGGATGGATGATAGATATTCATAGTTCAGTTCTCTCAAGGACTCTTAAAAGCCATGCCCATAAAGTTCAGCAATGGAAGTTCTAGTTTTGGACAAGAATGGCAGGAAGATCTGTCTCTCTCACAAGACTCCAAAATATATAAAAAAATCCATGCACCAATGGGAATGTTATCCTCTGGGCTCCATCTGTAGCAGTCCAACTTTATTGCTTCAGCCATTCTGTAGAACAGGGTTTACCATCTCAATCCAGGTGGCAGTGAGCCAAAGAGGAGATGGCCTGGTCTTGCTAGAAAGCCTCAGAGGTGGCAGCAAGAGTTCTACACGTAGAAAGTTGGAGAAGCAGAGGACAGATCTTGATGAACAAACAGTAGCTCTCTAGACAACTTTGACTTAAACCTCATGTATGAAAAGGATTTGGAGCAGAGATAATTTAAACAGAATTAAGTCTGATTCAACACAATGTGTTTTTTCTTCTTCCAGCAACTGTAGAATGTGTGTGCTTGATGCACTGGTGATAACCTTGTTAGCCATGTATAATATCCACACTGAATCTGAAACAGTTGAGTTCTTTTTTTTTTCTCCTTCATTTCTTTTTTTCAGAAGCAACACACAGCTCTGGGAGATTATTATATCATATACATATTTAGAATCCAGACCCATTCAGATTGTGATGTGATCCTTAACTACATTTCACCCATTAGATTGCTCTTATAACTTTTGCAGACCTTTGCTTCCATGGGAAGCCATCCTTATGATGATAAAGTAAAGATAAACAGTTAATTCAAGAGAAAAAGCTTATGAAAAAATAGCTTCTTATGAAGAGATGTTTCATTAGAGCAAACCACTCTAGGTTCTCTGTATAATCATTAGAATTATCCCTTGGATTTTGTTTTGGTTGGCAACAGCCAGGGATGTCAAGTAAAGGAATTATTGTTAGATTCACACTAAAAAGTATTACTTTTTGGAGAAGAGCTCGAGCCTATTACTCTTTCTAAACAGACAAATAAACACATACAAACATGAGTGGGTTACATTTTTCACTCCCTGACTTATCCCTTAATTGGAGCGCAGTCCTCTTCAGACATAAAGCCCAGGCTTATTGCAATGTTTAACCACCCGTCCACTATGTAGAAAGTTTGATAATATTGTTCTAATTAAACACCATTTATTGACGTTCACCTTCATTAAGCCAAATTAGTTTCCTTGGAAACATGCCAATAAATCAGCAGTTCCAATTAAGCATATTATGCTCAAGCTGAGTATTCTGTCTTTCCGGAGCCAATGACATGAATGCTTAGGGTTTCCAGTGAAGCTGGTGACAAAAAAAAAAGGTGGGGGGGTTGGGGTATGTATCTAGCTGTCACCGTGAGGAGAGTCGCAGGTTTTAAGTGCAAACTGATCCACTGCGTTTCCAAACATTCTGTACGAAGTAGCTAACCTCTAGCCTTTTCTATATATTTTTTTAAAAAAAGAGGTTAATGATGGCAAAGCCTTAACCTCTGGTTAATCAGACTTGACTTGAACACATCAATGAGTTCACTCAATCTACTCTAAGGAAACATTTGGCACGTTGACTTGGCTGGTTCCCGGAATTGGCTCATGTTGCAAGGGATTTTCTGGCAAATGTGGAGACACAGATGTAACTCACTTGGGGGTTTGCACAGGACCTTTTGAGTTTTATTGACACTGTACATCACAGGCAGCCTATATCTTCTCCTTCTTTTTTTTTTTTTCAGCTACAAGTGAGCAAAGACAGTGCAGGCATATGAGTGGAGTTGTGTCGCAAAAATGGGCAGGGATGCCATTCTCCAGGTTTTTCTTTTCTTATATTTGGGAATATAAGAGAGAAAGAAACATAAGAGCTGTTTCAATGTTTTAAGCCCTTTTGATACTATGAAAGCACATCGTTATCATGCATGTTTTATTTGGACGTCTCTTTTCTTAACGGAGGGTAGAGAGCTGATTGGTTATCCCTTGTATAACACTTGAATCCAATTCCCCCATAGGTTTCTAAGTCGATAATGTGATGTTCATTTGGAAATCTCTCAAAAGCCAAATAAGGTAGAGGTAAAGGTTCCCCTCGCACATATGTGCTAGTTGTTCCCGACTCTAGGAGGCAGTGCTCATCTGCATTTCAAAGCCGAAGAGCCAGCATTGTCCAAAGATGTCTCCATGGTCATGTGGCTGGCATGACTAAATGCCAAAGGCTCACGGAATGCTGTTACCTTCCCACCAAAGGTGGTCCCTATTTTTCTACTTTTTTTACGTGCTTTCGAACTGCTAGGTTGGCAGAAGCTGGGACAAGTAACGGGAGCTCACTCTGTAAAGCGGCACTAGGGATTCAAACCACTGAACTGCCGAACTTTCAATCTCAGCATCTTAACCATTGAGCCACCGCATCCCACCCAAAAAAAAAAAAAGCCAAATAGATAGCACCAATAAGGCTTCAAGTGAGACCTGTATAGACTGTGGAAGGTGTCTTGCACAAATGCCAATGCAAAGCCAGCTGAAAAGGCAGTGAAAAAAGCGGAGCAATGCTGGCTTTCAGAATCTTAGGGTGGGAAAGGACCTTAGGGATCATCCAGTCCAACTCAAAGCCTGGTGTGTGTGTGTGAAAACCCAGAGCAGGAATAATCAGACCATACCAGGCAAATGGTTGTCTAATCCAGGGGTCCCCAATGCCCAGTCCATGAACCAGAACCAACCCGTGGCATGCCAGAAACCAGGCCATGCAAACAAGCAAAGTCCCATCTGTGGGATGCAGGCAGCACATGAAACCACACCCCTTCCGGTCCATGGAAAAGCCTCTCTCCACAGAAGCGGTCCCTGGTGCTCAAAAGGTTGGGGGTCACTGTTCTAATCTTTTCTTGAAAATCTCCAGGGATGGAGCAGCCATGGCTTCAGTTCAGAGGGTAGGTTATTCTACCGCTTAATCCTTCTCATGGTCACCCCAAAAGTGTTTTTCCAAAGACAACTGGACTTTCTTGGTTTTTCCTTGAAAACGTTTCGCTTCTCATCCAAGAAATTTCTTCGGGACAAAAAAAAAAAAAGGCAGACTCAAAACAAAACCAAAAAGTTTATTTCTTCCTAGTTGATTCAGTTCAAACATTTATTATTTGTTCCATATGCCATTACTGCCTCTAAAATGCTACAGTGGTCAGAGAGATTGGCAGAATTAACTGTGGTTCCTAGGTCAGTATCAGTGGTGAGTTGCCCCCGGTTCGGACCGGGGGTACCGGTAGTAAAATCGGTGGGAGGCTCCGCCCACCGCCCCGGATGTCATCATAGGCGATCTGCGCATGTACGCGATCCCGTTGCGAACTGATAGTAAAGGTAAGTAGAACCTACCCCTGGTCAGTATCCCATTTTTACTGAAAGTTGAAGGAAGTTGATATATTTAGGATGAGTTAATTACATGGCCTCTCAAGCTTGAATTTTCGGTTTAGTGGAAGTATTCCTTTAAATAAGGAAATTATTTTTCTATGATCTTAACAAACAATTTAGCAAAAATGTTTTATGCATATGTGGTAGACTATTTAGATTATATTTAATAATTGCTGCTGCAGATGCAATTCCGGAATTGGAACATATTGGAATGTATATGTATATGTACAGTATGTATGTGTATACATCAGTGGTGGGTTTCAAATTTTTTTACTACCGGTTCTGTGGGTGTGGCTTGGTGGGCGTGGCTTGATGGGCGTGGCTTGGTTGGCATGGCAGGGGAAGGATACTGTAAAATCTCCATTCCCGCCCCACTCCAGGGGAAGTATACTGTAAAATCTCCATTCCCTTCCCAATCCAGGGGAAGGTTACTGCAAAATCCCCATTTCCTCCCAATCAACTGGGACTTGGGAGGCAGAGAATAGATGGGGGCAGGGCCAGTCAGATTTTTTACTACCAGTTCTCTGAACTACTCAAAATATCTGCTACTGGTTCTCCAGAACTGGTCAGAACCTGCTGAAACCCATCTCTGGTATACATGTATGTATGTATATATGTATGTATATATCAACCAAGACTTCATCTCTCTCTGTCTCTGTCTCTGTCTTTCTCTCTCTCTCTCTGTCTCTCTCTCTCTCTCTCTGTGTGTGTGTGTGTGTGTGTGTGTGTGTGTGTGTGTATCACACCTGCATCAAGACTTCATGCAGATTTTTCAAGTATGGGAGCTAGTTTTAAAAAAGTAGTATTGTATAACATTAGAAGAAAACACTCTATACCTGATTTGTAGCAATGGATTTTTAATAAGTGTATCAGTGTTTGAATTATATTTTTTCAGCAAAGAAACAAAGAACAAGAGTTTCATGCCATATAATCTACTTTTTTGGAATTCTTTTGTTTCTAGTTCTACAAATCATTTCTTCTTTTTTATTATTATGGTTATTAATTTTGACATTATACAAGATTGCTAATAATATAGGAAGTATGTATATCTTACATTAATTGGTTCCATATACTAAAATGAAGTTTAGCAAATTTTAAAAGAATGTGAAATAACATTAACTGCACTTCAGTCTATATGTCACTTTTCTTCCTCTGTAGAGAATAATTGTTTCATTTTTAAATCTTCTGTTTTATGTTCCCTCACTAAATCTCATGTAGTGGATATATGAGAAAGGCCACTGATTAAATAGGAAAATGCTCTTGCTAATGCTTCGTATCACATCTCATAAAAACAGGTATATTACCTGTGGAGATCAGAACAGTGTGTTCATTGTAACATTGAGTCCTGATAATCTTTTACATTAATTCTAAATTAAAATGGCAGATTAAGGCCAGTAGTTTTCTTCTACCCACAAGGTAGAAGAGGGTCAGAAGATATTTTGTGAGCTTTTCATTTCTATATAAATTGCACTTTTGTTTCTTTTGCAGACTGTTCGTCGTACATAAGATTATTCGTGCTACCTTCATTTGAACAGTTAGAATATTTAGAAACAATTTGTGAAATCACAGCACCCAGTTAATAGCCTACTGGTTCCTCAGAGAGATTGATCCTTTATCGTAAGTCCTCCTTTGCTGTGTTCTTTTCCAAATAAAATGCTGACTAATATTACCCAGAAAAAAAAAAAAAGACAATTTTATTACAATTCCCTTTGTGTGTTTTTACTTTCAGCAATCAGTTCAGAAAAGTGCAAATCCCTGAAGAAAATGGAACCAATTTTCTTCCTGTGGAGTTTGCAAATTTTCTATTAACATTCATTTACTGAAGTTTCACTTTCAAAGGTACTGTATTTGAATATGATAATGTCCTAAAGTGAAAAGCCTGTGAATATTAAAAAGGTCCCCCAGGATGTGTTTTAGTACCATGTTGACAGAGAAGACACTGTTGAGTGTAGATTGGCAGAAAGTAAGACTTTAAATTTTTTTTAAAAAAAATGTCAAGGAACTAACTGAACATAATATCATTTAGCATTTACCTAATGCAAAAACAAATCCTTCATAAATTAAACACTTTTCCTTCGCTTGCTTCAGGACAGGAAAAGAAAAATAATTAGATAGCACTTTAACTTGCAAGAACATTAATTACCCTAAGCTATATGTGAAACATTGTTGTATGCTGATGAGGAATTAATCTTCTCTACTATGAAATGTTCTAACCTTGCATGAGTGAGCTATGTATTAATTGTTAAATCTGAACAATTGCAGGAGGGGAAAGGTACAATTTCCAAATATTGTGTCCTTGAAAACATCCTTTCTACTAGCATTGTCCCTCCGCCCCCTCCCCAAAAGTCCTTATATTCGCATGAAACAATTCATTGCGTGATGGGATGTACCTCCACACCGCTCTTATGGGGAGTGCCCCTGTTTCCAAGGCAACCATGCTGCTATCTGACTTTCTGTGAAAAATAGTTGCCTTAGAGTGAAGCACTGCAAAGGAGGGAAAATCAGCCTAATTCTTTGTGAATTGGAGATTGTTTCCTCTCCCTTAGTTAAAGCAGCACACCTTTCTTTGTAATTAATTGAATTTATTTATATGTATCCCACCTTTTATTATTTTTACAAATAACTCAAGGTGGCGAACGTATCCAACACTTTTCCCACAACAATAACCCTGTGAGGCAAGATGGACTAAGAGAGAGTGACTGACCCAAAGTCACTCAACTGGCTTTCATGGATAAGGCAGGACTTGAATTCACATCTCTTGCTTTTGAGCCTGGTGCCTTAACCACTAGAGCAAACTTGCCACCTAAGAAAAGATGATAATGCATTTCAGACATTATATGATGATCCCTGGTTGGTTAGGAGTTGGGAGACACACATACCCTGCTGAAAAATAAGAGAAGGACCATGAAACCTTAAAAAAAGGAGCAATGTACAGGGTCTCTGGACCCTCTGGAAGTCATGCTAGAGAGGGTCAAGCTTTTGTGCAATCTCGGGTTCCTCTGAAAATCATGCAAGAATGGGGGTGGGTGCTTTTGCGTGGATTTCAGAGGCTGCAGAGACTGTGGAAGAGCAATTTCCAAAGCTGCTTCAAGAATGAAGCTCTTGTCTGATCCGGAGCATCCGCAGGTAGACTACAGAAATTTGTCAACAGAAAGTGAATACCTCTGCTTCAGGCCGAGCCTTAATAATGCTGCCAAGGTGAGGAGGATTAGGGATGAGAGGGAGAAATAGAAAATTGTTTCTCTTTTTGTGGGGGTGAAGGTGTGATATACCAGCAGTCAATTTAGGCATTTTCTAAATTTTTGACAAGCTGAGCCCAAACGTTTTGCCATCATTTCTCTGGAGGATTGGAAGATTCTCTTAAACATTTTGGATGGAGTCAGAAATTTGCAGTGCAAAGGGAAATCGTTTGGAGTCAGTTCAATATTTTCATGTAGGTGATTCGCTCTGTAAACGTTTGGCAGACTGAAATAATTCAATTGCAAGCAACTGGAATATGCCCAAATCATCTAGATCTTAAAAAGTTAATTTCAAGATGTAAAACAGGGCCCCAAAATGGAATAGAATCCCATGCAGATGGCAACAACTAGTGTAATATGATCATATACTGGCCAAATGCATCGGTTTGGAAGATATATCCAGTATATACTTTACCTCAGATTTTCATAAGGATGATGATATTGAAAAAGAATAGAACATGACAAAACACATGTAAACATTTAGACTGTTCTACGATTACTGCAAAGAACAGTCCACTGGGTAATTAGATTCAGTCAGCCTTCCCCTCCTTACCATGCATTGCCTGATAAATATATTACTTAACTTGGATAATCCTCAGCAAAGTATAGTAAGGAACTAATTCTCAGAAATGGATTAAAACGCAGTAAGCTAAGAAATAATTGAAGTTCTATCTACAAAAGATTGCATTGAGAGTCACTGTGGTGCAGTGCATCCAAGGTTGGTTTTGGTCTGGGGCATAGTTGTCCAACTTTTTGGCTTGCCTGGGCTACATTGAGTGAAGAGGAATTGTCTTGGGCTATATATAAATATATATAATAGAGTGTTGTGGCCCGCCAGTGGACTGCGCGGATCATGGCTAATCCCGATGAAGAGGAGGCTGGTGTGGTATTGTGCCAGCAGCCTGTAGAGCCAGCGCTCACATTGAACAGCGAGGAGGCTGAAGAGGATGTGGTGCCAGAGGCAGAGACTCAGCCAGGGCCTTCAGAACCTCCAGAGGCTCCTTCAAGTGGAGAGAGCGAAGTGGAGGAGCCTCTCCTCAATGCTCGAGCACGCAGGGCTGCCAAAAGGCAGGAGTGGCTACTCAGGAGGAGGAGGTCTACTCGAGAGTAGGGCTTAAGGATAATTGGCCACTCCCTTAGCCTATTTAAGTCGCACGCCGTTAGTAAGTTTCTTGCTAGAAACAACTCGTAATTATCATCAGAGTATTTTGGTTTATCATATCTTGTTTTCTGGGCTGGTTGCCAACCTTTGCCGGTCTTGTTTATTCTTGCTACTTAATAAATTTGATAAGGACCATTGGTGTGTGTCAATATCCTCAGAAATCCGGAGCTGGGGCAGAACATAGAGTTAATGTATATAAAAACTGTTTCTTAGATATAATGTTTCTTAGATATTGACAGGATAATTTTCCCTCTGGTCCGCTGTTTAAGTGGGAAGAATGCTTGAATGTGATTGGCTGGGTTCCCTGACAGCTCCCTATAAAAGGGCTGGCTGTTAGAGGGACTGGCTGCTGGATTGTAAATAGTTGCTGAATAAAGAGCTGTTGTCTGAAGCCTGTCTCCAGTCTCTTCAATCCACCTATCTAACAATGTTAAAAGCTTATGACTTGTGAGATTGCATTACTAGCTGTCCAGGGTTGCATGCAGTCCACAGGCCATGGGCTGGACATTCCTGGTCTAGGGAGTTCCACATCAATTCAAGCTATTGGAGCCAATAACTCTCACTCACTCTCTCTCTCTCATAGCCTAATCCAGGGGTGTCAAACTTGCGGCCCGCAGGCTGGATGTATCACATGCTGGCCACACTCACGGCCAGTATAGCAAAGGGGGGGGGGAAGTTGCAATACATCACGTGATGACCGTGTGACTATGCGAGTTTGACACCCCTGGCCTAATCTATTATACAGAGCTGTAGTAAGAATAAAATGTGGGAGTGATTGTATTGCCTGAGAGTGGTGTTATAAATTTAATTTAATAATCAACTACATATCTAACCTAATCAAGCTACAAACCAGTCATTTAGACTTCATTTCTATTGAAGTGGGTTGAGCAAATATTGACACAGACTAGGGAGAATACATGGTGGACAGAAGGGAAGGCAGTAAGATCAAGAAAGACAGGATATAGCAGAGGTTTCACCCTAGGATTTGGTCTCACTTTCTTCTCACTTCCTGATGAATAACATCAATTTGTAGTTGGCATAATGATGAACAGAATTAACAAGGGACCCAACCACCCACCATGTTTGATTCCCTGGAGAGCTACAGTTGCTACCAAAGCTTTTTTCACTGATTCATTGCTGCTAAAAGGAAGTTCTTCACAGAACTATGATTGCTGTGTGCTGTGTGGTGCTGATTCTATGACCAAGATAAAGAACTGCACTGAACATTTGTTTGGTACCTGAAATCTGTCCTGCCATCCTAATTCTTTACACATGTAAAATGGGAATTGATATCAAGCTGGCATCAGCCAGGCACATAACAATAGCCCTGGCCCAGGAAAGTACTTTGAAAGTTCAGTATCAGAAGTAACCAAGTGGATTGATTGATAAGAATCAATAACAGTTTTAATCAAATGTTACAATTCAGCTATTTAGGGTTTTGATGCTGCTTTGCTTTAATGTTTTACCATAAATGATCTTGGAAGGTGCTGGTTTCCAGTTTCCTTCTGGAAGGAAAGGTTGCCTTCTCTCTGAAGAGCCATCATTTTGATTCTACATTATTCAGAGCCCTGGCTCCATCTATTCTGTTTCGCCCAAATGTGTGGCACCACTTACATAAGGAAAGCTAAAATGTTTTCAATGTTTTTCAAAGCATCTTCTTGAGTTGGCCTTAGAGCAATCAGCTTAGCAGAAGGCATGATCCTACAGTGATCTACACAACAGAAACACATTAAAACACCAGATAAGAATCAAGTGTGTCTGGTAGGGTGGGGTACACTATAGAGGGCAAGGACAAAGCCTTTGGATACCATCGCTTGCTATTCACAAATTCTCAATGGTAGTTTTGTCTTCCTTAATGGAAATGGTTTCCGGAATTCTCCAGCTAAATTTCCCACAGTTCCACCACTCTGTGGCCATTCCTGTGTATGTTATTTCCACCGCAGCAATTTTAGGTGTTTATTTTCTTCTCACATCACTCAGTTCTGCCCGCCTCTCCCTTGCAGTTGTGTTTCCTTATCACACATTAATTTCGAGAACTGAGAGTGGGTGGAAGATGCTGGTGCTAGCAAACGCACACCTTAGCACTCATAAGGGCAGACATTTGCTAACAATTTGCTCCTGATAGGAGAACAGTGGGCTGTTTGTAATTCCCCAAAGAATCTAATCCAGTCTGTGGGCCACATGTTCGACACTTCCAAAATAAAGATTTCCTGTCTCTGAATCAGAGGGGTGGGGGGGAGGGAATGGCTCTATCTCAAATGTAATCTTTCTTAGAGGCAAATCAAGACCATTCGTCACTCTATGACACTCACAATGCATTCAGTAAAACAGATTAGGTGTGGTTGCTATGACTTCTCCAGAGGGCGGCGGGAGGGGGCGGGGAGTCTAAATCTGTTAAACATAGTGAATTTTCCAAAACATGGCTTACAACTGCCCAAACTGGCCTTTATTAAATATGAAAAATGTTTCAACTAAATTCTTCCCCAGCAGCAATCGTTCTAAAAAGCCAGCATAGTCAGGATAATACAGAACATGTTTTTCATTTAGCATCACCTTATAGAAGAATAAGAGGCTCCTTAAATCCTAGCCACCTACTCTATGAGCTTCAAGATCTGGCAATGCCTCTTGGGCCAATTCAGATGAATTCTTTAGAGATTGCACAATAGACTCGGCAGCTATCATTTGCCACTATTCTGGGATACATTCTGATGCTTATTTAACTCATATGAATTGTGCTCGGTTGGGATGTTTGCCCAGCTTGGCAAGCCTTTGCTCCAAATTGAAACTGTGAGGGAACACTTTGCTCTGGTAGCTGCTGAGCAATGAGGCAATCCTTACAAACTGACCAGAGGAGAAAATGGCTAGAACTCTTTGAACATGAAAGTATGGATCTCAGGCGAAGATCCACTGGAGCTAAAAATGGGCTTATGACTTGCCATTAGCTCTGCAAGCATTTCTTGGGCTTGGGATCCAGGTTTCCCAAAGAACAAATTTCTCCATTTTAAACCTTCCTAAATATGGAATTCATTAACTAAAGTTCTGTTGCAGGAAGAAGCTTTCCAGAAAAGGGAAGCAATAGAGGTACAAGGCAGACTTCCTACGGAACAGTGTCCAAGAGTTAAATACACCCCTTCTTCCCATAAAAATGAGTTGGTTTCTTCACTGTTGGTTTTTGGGACTTGCTTAAAATGATACAATTCTTCCAAGCAGGAACATCCACAGGGGGATCAAAACAGGCAAGATGGTATTTATGGCATGAAAATCAAACCTTCACCTTGCTGTAAGTGCATGCAGTGTCAACAGATGCACAAAAGGGTTGGATTGCGATGCTCTTTCCTGTTTTGAGATCTCCCCTCGCAGATGCTGCTGTCTCCAAGTGCCTTCAGCAATTAATAAATCTCTTATTCAGGTTTGGTACTGGTACTTTAGGGGATTCTCTGTTTTATTGTAACCTATGTACTGCATCTATTATTGTGTAGTGATTTGATGGTACATTGTCTTGAGGCATTATTGAATGCAGAGGCAGTTCAGGATAGGAAATAAGGAACAGAGGAAAGAAAAGGAAGAGAGGGAGGAGGAGCAGGAAAAGGAGGAGGAAATGTTGAAAATTATATATAGCACTCAAAAGTCTAGCAGGATAGGCCACCCTTTGGGAAGTTGTATTAACTTCTTTTCACTTTTTCTATTCTAAGATGCATGCACATGTTTACACAAATACATGCCCAGGCTGCCAAGGAGGAGTTTATGTTACGGTTGCATTGTGACTTCCTAGAAAGGCTCTCTTTAGGACTGAAAGGAATATTAACTAAAAAGGATGCTTCCTTTCCACCAGCAAAAGATTCTAGCCAGCACCTGCAGTGATGTCAGCTTTATAGCTCACCTGCCACAAGGCCTCTGTCAGATCAAATTGGAGCATGGAGAATAAACCTGCAATCAATGAGCACTTCTCCCTGGAGCCATGGCTGCAGCCACCACACAATGAAGAGTCCTTGTGAAGGCCGAAGTGAAGCAGCTGGCCAACAGCTTTTTGGAGAGCCACTCTCACAGCTGGAGAGAAAATAGCCCTGGCAGCATTGGTGCTCCATTGTGGAAGCTGAAAAGTCCTTTCAGGGCGGAAGGGAAACTTCAGCAGCTGTCAAGGAGCTGAAACATTGAAAGAGTGCGCCACACACTCTCCGTACCCAGCCTCACAATGGGTAGAATGCAGAGGCCATGCCACAGGAAATTAAGGCTCCTTTGGGAAATGAGGGTATTGTGGGTTGATGAGTTCACTTTGAGAAATCAATAAGTCTTTCAGTAAGTGGCGATATCAAGCCCTTTTCTGTGCTCTGGGAGAAGAGAGCCAGCAAGCTCTCTGGCTGGCTCTCTTTTATTCCCTTCAGAACAGCCTCCAAGAATAGCAGAGATCTTAAAATGCGGTTGACCTCTGCTCAACAAGTTGTAGTGTAGAACTATTGTAAGTATCCCTACCTCCAGGAGATGAAGAGCAGGGTTGTGGAGCACAACTTGTTTCTGCTGCTCCCCCTTTCCAAGGGATTCGTTTATTGAAGAGTTGCTCATATGAATCAGCAGAGACTGAGGGATGTTGCCATAAAATACGTCATGAAAAAAACAATGCGGGGGACGGGGCGGGAATGTGGAGTCTATGAAATGTACTGTTGATGTAGCTGAAACATCAGCATTTCTAGTGAGGGGAAAATCTAGTTTTAGTTAAATAACTTGCAAGATTCTTTCATGGCAACAGAGTGCATTTTTTTAAACTGATGATGATGTTCCATCATCATGTCTGTATCAACAGCTAGCATATGTTGCAAGATGGAGAAAAATCGAAGGACTTATAAACCACTTTAGTAAAAGAAAAAAAAATATTTGGATAACTGGAAAGAATAGTGATTGAATGACTGATCTGGAGTTGGAGAGACCCCAGCAATGATGGGCTATCCAGCTATCAGTTCATTTGGCTATTCCGTACAGAAGGAGCAGAGCAAAACCCTATACCCCCTTGTGCTTTTCTACAAGTAGCAAAATGCCTTAGGACAGACTTGGCAGCTCTGAATTACAATCTCCCGTCCTTCTAAATTCTGCAGATTTTCAACAGGAGTTAAACAGTAGTTAAAAATATTTCACTTAATCAGATCCTGAGAGTGAATATAATATGATGGTAAAAGGTTCCTTCACAGCAAGCTGCATTGACCTTGAGTGGTGACAAGGGGAAGAATCAGTTAGGAACCTATGGCCTAGTAAACCAAATTGTTCATATTCACTCTTAGCATGGCTAGCATGCTGACCAAGTAGAAAGGGAAAAATAAAAAGGTGATATGGATGGGTTTATGACTTGTAATTTACATTGTACCCGTCTTTTCCATTATCTTCCTTTTGAAATGTAGTGGGCCAAGAGTTTATAAGGTATGGTTCTACCTTTACTCATGGTTGTCCAACAAGGTTGGGCAGATTACTTATCAGGTTACGTATCACAACAAACCGAACTTGCACTTCTCTGCAGTTTCAATTTCTTGGTTCTGGTCCTGCCCTGCTGCGTGAAAGAGAACAAGGACATTCTCCCTTCAGTATGGCAATTCTTTAATCATCTAAATATAAATAACTATGAAGATAAACCGAAATAGTAGCTACCTATTTTAGCAGCTGCATCACACGACTAGCTCATATTCATCTTGTTATCTACTAGACCACCCAAATCCTTTTCACATGCACTTACATAAAGCCATGTTTACCCAAATCCTACCTTCTACCTTTCATTTTCCCCTTCCAGATGAAGGGCTTTATGTTTTCCTTCACCATTCAACCCCCTGATTATATCTTATTGAGTTTTCTTTTTCCTTTTTAAAGTGTTAGTCACTTTTCCTGGTTTTGTGTCTTCTGCAAATTTGATACTCATTGTCCTCCAGGTCTTTCATGTTAAAAAAAGTGCAATACTCAGAAGACTACCCGATGCTACTTCGCAAGCTGGTATGGATGCAGTTATGAGAGGGTGCAATCATTCAGCTATGAATCCATGTAGCTATTATATAATGAAGCTACATTTTATCATTTTGTAAGTGAGGATATGATGAGAGACTTTGCCAAATGCTTTGCTGAGGTTAAGGTACACTACATCCATAGCATTTCCCCAATCTATTAAATTAGTACTTCTCTCAGAAAAAGGAGATAGTGGAGCTACGTCCCACAGACTCTAAAAGCTACAAGTTATTTTATTAAAGTCTTGATTTCTGCTCTTTAGGTGGTCATATTCAGACCAGTGTTCTTTCCCTTACAGAAGAAGAAGGAAGGGGTGGAATATTTGTCTAATCAGAGTCATGATAGGGGAATATTAATGCTTGCTAAGAAATAGGCACAACTCCTCATGAAGGCAGCCCACATGGGAACTGTTCATTGAAAGCAGTGACACTTTAATATGCTTATGAATACCCACCCAATCACTGATTCATACAAATGACCAAAACTTCAACTGTGTCTCCTAGATACATATTATTCATATATAATACATAGCAATGACACTAACATTTTAAGCATTTAAAATGGTGGCCAAAAAAAGTAGTAAGGAAAGGAAAAAAATCCAAACTAGATTCATTTCGTTTTTTAACTAGAGGCTGGGTAAATATGTGTGAAAGCTTGTTAAAACTACTAACCTGGAAAGATTTTTTTTTAAATATAAGTATCTTCTTGAAATTCCAAAAATTATTTTTTTTACTGCATTCCAGAATTGGCTGGGAGACCTGTATAGCTGCCAGCTATTAACTTCCTTACAATTACAGACACATAGAACTATTCAGGTTTGACAGAAAGGGAAGGAACATGTGTTTTTTTTAAATTTTTCTTTCAATCTAAGAAGTTTGATTTTTATTCATTTACATATATTACATTTATTTTAGGTCCTTTATTCATTTACATACATTACATTTATTTTAGATGCTTTATTCATCTACATATATTACATTCATTTTAGGTGTTTTATTCATTTACATGCATTACATTTATTTTAGGTTTTTTATTCAAATACATTTTGGAGGGAGCTCTGAGCTGAACAGATGAATGTAGGTAAAACCTGGTGATTTTTTTTTTCTTCCTTGAGTAGTGTTTGATGATAAAAGCAGAAAAGCATAATGTGATATCATTTCACAAAGGCACAATATGGATCATCCATATGGAGCAGAAGTTTATAATGCCGCAAAGAAGCAAAAATAAACAGAGCAGATGTACTTGCAAAATCAAGTCTGCATCCACCCTTGGGTACCTGCTTCAAAGTGTTAAACCCATCTAAGTTTTATCAGACTCTCCAAGCCTGGCTGTATTCCACACAGTGTTAGAAACAGCAAACACACAATCTTCCACAACACTCTTTAGGAAAGAAGCAATGCACTGAGTATCTCTAAAGATAGTTCAGGAGGAGCTGCTGCACAATAAGCATTAGCACATGCGAGACTTATAATATTACAGCATCTGATATGCTGATGGAATCCTACTGAATCCAACTGGAATCTGAAGGCGTTCTAGGAGTGTCAGTATGCTTTGGAGCAGATCCCAGAATGCTACATGCAAACTGAAGAAAAGATCTTTAATGCCACAATGGACAGCTTCATGTTCTTAGCCATGCTTGTATCTGCTGATGTTTAGTAAGAGCTGGTGTAGCACTAGTGGCAGCTTTCCACTTATATGCTTTAGAGAGAAGTTGGACAATTAAACTACTCTTCCATCTTTGGAAGAACCAGTAGCCTATTAGCATATCTCCTACAGTAAGTATCCATTTTACCTGCGGAAGAGATTGTAACCAAACTTGTCCGTTTTCCTCATTTGCCCATCTAGGTTTCCTTTGGTGTTGGGTTTATTTGATGCCCCACATTTACTCAAATGGGAGACTCATCTGAGTAAACACTAGGAAACTGAGTAAACACTAGGAAACACTAGGAAACTGAACAGCAGCATTGTTTGGGCTAAGGCAAACCATTTTTATGTTGTTTCCAAGCAATTTTGCCTGGTTGTGCCCTTGCAAAGACCAAGGATTGCATTTTATCCCTTTTTTTCCACCATCCAAAACATTTCAGGCCACAATTAGCAGAAGCAAATAAAGGCTTTCATTAAAACCACAATTAGAATATTGATTTAAACATCATTAAAACAGTCTATAAAATGAATAATACCTATCCTGCATAGCATATAAAGTAGATTATCAAAGGCCTGCTTGAACTGAGGGGAAAAAAATGTCTGCTGATGGAAGACTGACAGAGAGAGGCTAGCCCAACCTTCCTTGGCATGGAGGCTACCAGGGAGACACCAATGCTGCCATCACTTTCACATATTTCGGTCTTGGGCCTACATAGAAAAGTCTAGGGACTCTCCTCCTCCTCCTAGAACATGGAATGCAATGTTCTATATATGGGTAGTCCTCAAGTTATGACTGCTTCTTCAGTGACCATTGTCACAATGGCAGTGAATGAGGAGGACTTATGACCGGTCCATAAAGTTGTGGTTATTGCAGCATCCCTGTGGTCATGCGGTTGCAATTTGGGAAATGTGGCAACTGGCTTGCATTCATGACAATTGCAGGATCCTGTCTGCGGTCACCTGATCACCATTTGTGACTTTCCTCACTGCTTCCCACAAGCAAAATCAATGGGGAAGCAAGCAGGAGGTCACAAGTCACTCTGGTAAGCTGTGCCTGCTGCTCCCACTGTTTCCTTCCACTGCTTTTCTTTTTTTCAGAAAAGCCCAGGCTCCCCCTCCTGCCTGCAGCACCCACCCACCCACCCCGACCATCCATTCTCACACCACAGGTCTAGTAATGGAAAGTGTTATGTATGTATCTATTTTGTGCGGGAAATTCAAATGCAAGAATGCTTGTGATTGGTTAACGGTTATTTCTGAACTGTATATAAGGAGGGCTGTTGCCTGTGTTTCTTCGCTGAAGTCTCACCCTGAATTAAAGAGCTGTTGTCACTAGCTTGCTTGTGCCTCTCGTTATTCCAGCGCTACAACCGAAAGTCAAGGAGTAGAATGGGAAAAAAAAAATGAAATTAGAATTAAATAAAAAGACTAAGCTGTAGAAGAGGTACAGTAAATAACCTTAGAATTGACAATGCAGATATTGAACGGTGGAACGCTTCTGTCTTTTAAGGATTGACTCTCAACGGTAAAGGAATCGTCAGTCAAGAAATATGCCATATGCTAGCCCTTGGTAGAGTAGCAATCTAGGCCTGGGAAAAGATATTTATCTATCTACAGTATCTATCTACAGTTTATCTATCTATCTATCTGTCTATCTATCTATCTATCTATCTATCTATCTATCTATCTATCTATTATTTATTTATTTGTTTATTATTATTTTTTTATGCCATCCATCTCCCTTATAAGGTGACTCATATTCAATATCTGTCTATATCTATCTGTATCAACAAAGATCAGAACCATGCAGGCAATAGTTTTCTCTGGGACATTTTATGGAATTGAAAGTTGGACTTTGAAGAGAAGAGTTTTTGAACTTTGGTATTGGAGAGGATTCTTGGGAGTACTATGGATAGCCCTCCAAACAAATGGATCATAATGCAAATCAATCTGGAATTCTCGTTTGACTTGGTTTAACATTTTTTATTGAGTTATAAGATAAAATAAGATACAAAATACAAATGTAAATAGGAGAATGGTTGGGAGGAAGAGGGGGAAGAGAAATGAGGAAGGGTAGGAATTCTCATTGAAGACACAGATAACAGGCTCAAATTACCTTATTTTAGACAGGTGATGCAAAGACTCGGCTCCCTTGAGAGGTCCATAATGTTGGAAAAGCCGGAAGAAAAGAAGAGCATGATCAGCAGCAAAGTAGATGAACTCAATTACAGCAGCAATGGGTGCAATGTTGGAAGACTTAAGGGCCAGCCCAGGTCTAGGACAATCTGCCCCAGCCAATTTGCTGCAGGACAACTCACAACAAGACAAGAGTTGGTGGACTAGAATCATTAAAGAAAGGATGCAAAACTGAAATGTGAATGACACATTTAATAATTAAATAGAACTGTTGAATTGTCCTGCAGCGAGTTGTGCCGTGGTGAGTTGGCCAGGGTGGGTTGGCCACAGCAAGTTGTCCCATTCCGCAGCCGAGATGAGATCATTCTGGAAAAGTTCTATCTATGTGGTTGCTAGCAGTCAACACCAATTTGATGGAATTGATGGAATTCCACTAATCATGGAATCAACATTTCCAAACAGTTGTAAGTTCAGAAGTTTTACAGCAGTGCTGTGTGTGTGTGTGTGTGTGTGTGTGTGTATGTGTGTGTGTGTGTGTGTGTGAGGAGATCTTTAGGAGACAATGCTTCTGAAAGTGGACATAAAAGGATCTGCCCTGATGCTGCAAGTAGAATAGCTTCTGTGTCCAACAGCTGGAAGGTACTGTCAAAGGGCTGTGATTTAGCAGAGTAGCCACCCATCTGTTGCCTTCTCAGAGTGGAGGAGAATAAATAGCATGCCACATCCCACACACTCCAGCTGTCCCCAGCATCCAGAGCTCTGCTACCTGACTAAAAATAACACGAGAAACTTTGCTGATTTTTCAAACAAAAGAGTACAAGGGGAGGACTAGTTTCAGAAGAAAGACAAGGGAGAGGTAAATAGAATGGTTAAGATCCCTGGGAGCATCTCAAAGTAGGAAAGGAGGTGAGGTTTTTTTTTTATTTAAAACTACAAGTGTTTTCAAAGCACAACCCTATCCTTTTGAATGTTAAAAATATTAAATGAAAGGGAACCATCCCCCCCCCACACACACACACCTCTTTCTTCACTTTTTTTCTTAAATTTTTGTATTTTTTTCAGGACAGTATATAGGCAACACTTGGCTTTTGTGGAAAAAAAATACCCTGGCTCATGCAGAAGCAGCTTTTCTGCTACAAACAGTTCCCTGCTGATCAATATGCTTTCATTCAAGCCATTTGTCTTTTCATAGAAAAGATAGGCACATAATGGACTTTGTCCAGTAACTGCTGATAAGAGCTCTCAAAAGGAAGCTCAGATTCTGCTATAATCTGGGAGGATCCAACACGTCTATAATTAGGTAATAGAAAATGTCCCAACTATTGCTGATTGATGCTTTCTAACTAGTCAAGGGACACTCATAGGGTGCCAATGGAGTCTGGAAAAGATGGAGGGCACAGCAGAGTTCATGTTTCTATGCTGGTTGCATTTCATGTCTCTAACACCAAGTCAGTGCTAGAGCCAGTTTGGCCCAGTGGTTAAGGCACCAAATTAGAAGCCAGGAGGCTGTGAGTTCTAGTCTTGCCTTAGGCTTGGAAGCCAGCTGGGTGACTTTGGACCAGTCACTGAGTCCAACCCACCTCACAGGTTGTAGTTGCAGGGGAAATAGGAGAAGGAAGGTGTGTCAGATATGTTCAGCGCCTTAAGTTATTTGGAAAAATAATAAAGGTGGGATACAAATAAATAAATAAATGCAATCAATTAAAAATAAAGATATAAATAAAATAAAAGCAAATGAGTATTGTGCAAACTTTATTTGCCCCAGCAGTTCAGTATAGTCCCAAACACATCTTTGGAAAACATATTTTCATATTTCCCCCCCATAATCTTGCCCGTTTCCAAAAGGGGGTTATCTTGAAATCCCCCATTGAAATGGGGCAGTCATTACAAGTTCTGCCCACTCCTCCCAGTGCTTCATCCACCCTAGGATACTTCAAACACATTTGACAATATCTGGGTCTTCCATTCCCTGAATCAATAGTGGACAAATGTTGGAATGGATATGAGCTGAAGCAGGGAGGAAGAAAGGAAAGATGTTGTGGCCCTGTTAGACAAGTTTGCCAGATGGGAAAACAATCTCCTCAGTTTATAGCACTTTTTTTTTCAGGAGCCACATGGCAACAAGGAGAGCAACAAAACTATTTGCCAGGAAGAAGAAAAGAAAATAATAGCCAGGTTGTATTTCCAGAGTGGGAAACTGAAGCCATTTTTGGCTCAGGAATTCTGGGAGTTGAAGTCCACAGGTCATAAGGGGCTATAGATGCCCACCCCTGCTCTGGATGCATAGCTGCAAACAGCTTTCTACAATCCCACAACATATGTTAAAATTCCATTTTTTTTGGAGTGGGGAGAGGAGCAGGATGACATTTCAGCCCCCTTTCAGCCTGCAGTGATTTTTCTCCCCTCCCCTCAAATGTTTATAGGTAAACAGCAAACACAGCCCCACTGAAGATCTCTTTCCTTTCATCTCTTTCAGTTCAGTAGATTTACCACAAGCTATACGTGAATGATGAGTTCATATATGATATGGTACATTGAACCCTGTTTCTTTGCTATTTATCTGTCCAGCCCAAGGACTGAATGGCTCTGCGTGTCTCTGTCTTATTAAATAGGCATGACTCCGGGTGGGGGACATAGATGGCATAATATTCAGCGGCCTTGAGGAACTTCTGAGGTTTTACAGTGGAAAATGTGGAAATCCACTTTGGTTTTTCAAGTGTAATTCCTGTGTTTGTAAAGCCTCTGCTCTGCAAAATAATTTAGAAGAAGACAATGGGTTCAAAACTGGGGGGGGAAATAAAGTATTATAGAAAACCCACAGTCTTGTAACATAAGATCTACTTCAAAAAATTACAGTGTTATTTCATACATTGAAAAAAAAACTATTGATCCATAGCTCATGGTGGATAGTACACATGGGCTACTAAGTACTAAGTACTTAATATTAATACTAATATTAAGTATAAAAACATCCATGGATGTTTGTCCTAGACTGCTCATGGGGGCTGCTTGATGGACAGGAAAACATCATTGTATGTGATTGTGATTGTGCCAACAAAGTGGCATGCTCAGAGACCATGCAAACCATCAGGCATTCTTCATGGTTGTGGGAAAAAAAGTGCTTGTGGACAGTAAGGGATACACTGCTTCATTATTAGTGATGCTTACTGGATTCCACTCTAAATGGTAATGATAACTTTTTATATGTCTTGATGATTGAAGTCACAAACATAATTGGATAAGATATGAAATGGACTGGAAAAAATGGAAATAAATAATCTTAGAATAAGCACAAGGACCCTTCAAATCTCCTCAGTTGCTCTTGGTCAAGGTTACCTGGTTAAGAATGAAGAAATGATCCAGCCAGCATCTGTGCAGACAGTTGACCCTGCTTTCTCAAATGTTCTGAGCTCATGGCCAAGCTGACCTCTCGTGGCTGTGATATCATGAGGCATCAATCAGTAGTGGGTTGCAAAACCTGTTGCTACTGGTTTATTCATGCGCGTGTGCAAGCAATGCTTCTGCACATGTGCAGAAGCATCTGGCTCAGGTGAGTGGAGCCTCCCATCACCGCCGCTACCAGTTCGCCGATCTGGACAGAACCGGTAGCAACTCACCACTGGCATCAATGCAAAGGAGAATTGGATTTGCAGTTGAGATTCATAGTGAACCAAATAGACACTGCATGGAGATACAATTTGTTCTCCCTCACTAATGGCTACTGCTGTTATAGGAACAATAAGAGCTGGAATCTTGATAACTACAGTCCAAGGAGACTCATATCCATGACTCCACAATATATATATTTATATCCAGCTTTTATATTATGTATACTAAATATTGTAGTCCATTGTAGTCCAGCAATAAACAATAAACAAATTGGTGCCCTACAGATAATTTTGGAATATAACTCCCATCACCCCTTTCTTTGCCATAAAATTGCCATCCAAAACATCTAGCTGCTCAGAGTTTTCTTATCTATTATAATTTTAAAAAACAACACGAAAAAAAGAAACTAGTCAGGTAATATCACCAGTTTATTTAGGAGACATAATTACATATTTAGCTAAGGAGAAATCTTCACTTAACCTAAATGATGCATAGATTCCAGTTACAAGAGCTTTAACTTCAGCTGGCAGAAATGCAGTCTTTGGCTTTTAATTAAGAATATAAATAATACTGTAATTATTAATGTCAAGTAGATGCTGTATAAGTTAATTGGAAAACTATAGAACAAGACTTTGGTTATCACTTCAGAGAAAGTTCTCAATTATTCCAGTGACTTCTGTCCTTCAGTGACCTTCTGCATCGCTGATATTATGTTCCTACACAGTAAGATCAAGAGAATTTTTAAGCTATTTTATAGTCATGCTTCCCCTTCTTACTGAATTTCTTGGTAACTTTATGATTATGACTATCTTTACCAAAGATCCCTCCTTGGGGCTAAATCGAAGGGTTAAGCTCTTGTCCTTGTGCAGGCAGAAAGCTACATTGGCATATTTTGCTGCCTTCACTGGAGATTCTGATCTTGCTGTAGCCCAGTGCTGAGAAATGGTGTTGCCTTCATTTATGGTGGACAGGTAGGACACGTAAAGGACAAGGAGAGTTATATATTTCCATAGCTTTGTTTCCTTTTCAATTCAACCAGTGGGCTTGCTCTGGGTTTCTGCAAGTGTCCTTCTATAAGATGCATTCAAAGAGAGTATCCCACTATCCCAGACAGTCAGACTACTTTTGGACATGGGCTTAAAGCTACTCCAGAGGAGCACAAAACCAGAGCAAATTTTGACCAGTGATTAAATTCAGTGGTCTAAACATTTGCCCAAAGCTGTCACCTCCCCTGTCCCAGAGCTTATTAAGAAGATTAACTAGTGGATGTTTTCCACCAGCTAGTGATGTTGAGTGAGAAGGGAGAGAATCAAAAACCAGGTGGCTCCATCAATATGTAATATGTATTTATTAAATTATTTATTTATTTATTAAATTTATTTACTGTCCATCTTACCATAGGGTAATTCTGGACATCTTACAATCATAAAAATATGTCTACATCAGTGGTGGGTTGTTACCGGTTCGCCCCGGATCAGGTGAATCAGTAGAGGCAGCGGTGGGAGGCTCCGCCCACCAGCCCAGACACTTCTGCGCATGCACAGAAGCATCGCGCGTGTGAACACGTGCATGAACACGAGCAAACTGGTAGTGATGGGTTTTAAAACCCGCCCCTGGTCTACACATATACAATTGAAAACATAATTAAAACCAAACATGAAAACCTAAGGACACATGGGTAGAGGTGGGGGGTGGAATGGGGAGAGGTGGGATCTGTTGTTACTCGATGAACCACTTCCACTGTGCTGTTCCCCCATTGAGACCCCAAGCTGACAGGCAGAGCCACACCTTTAGGCCCTTACGAAAAGATAGGAGAGTTGGGGCTAACCTCACATCAGGAACCAAGATATTCCAGAGGGTAGGAGCAACAGCAGAGAAGGTCCTCCTCTAGCCGGAATAATCAGAATAATAAACTCTGTCAGCAGGAGTGGCAAGGGTGGGTTCTACTTACCTTTACTAGTGGTTCGCAATGGGAGCATGCACGTGTGCTTGCTTTGCTTGCTCGCGCATGCGTCTGCACATGCGCAGATCACCCATGATGATGTCATGGCAGGTGGGCAGAGCCTCCCATCAGTTTTACTACCGGTTCTATAGAACCGGACTGAACCAGGAGCAACCCACCACTGGGGAGTGGTATGGGTCAATCCCAGTGGGGTGAGATGGTTACTCAAGCAACCTGGACTGATGTCATGAAGGGCTTCACCAACACCTTGAATTACAGCTGGAAGCAGACTGGTAACCAATGTAGCTCGCGGAGCAATGATGTTACATTTTCAAGACTCTCAAAACTGCCTGCACTTCTGCCAAACTGCCCGTGTTGCTGCTAACATGAATTTGCCTTGTACATCATAAAGAAGGATAGCATCATTTATCAACATAGCATCTGTGGCAGGATAGATACTGTCAGTAGCACAGAAAATATTACATCTCTATATCTTTATCTAGTTCAAGAAATGGTAGACAGTATTTTAATTTGATTCCGAAGAAGAGTTCAATGTTAGGCATGATAATGCCACCCATTTACAAATGCTTACAACCTTTATATAATATTCTCATAGCTAACTACGGTTCATGTAGCATGTCCATTAAACCACTTTATAAACTTAATTTATAGCAATACAACTCCTGTCTCTGCTAATGATGCATTACCGGAATGATGGCTAGATGATGCTATAAACACCTAATAATGAAATGCTCACAGTTTTTTTATCTCTATATAAATACATGCCTAGTGTATCCATAGGCTACAATCTCACCCATGAAGTACTACAGCTTATTAAATTAATTGGGACACCTGTAATATTTGATTCTAGAAGCCCGTTAATGACACAAGCAGCCTTCTAACCGCAAAATGCATTTTGTGCATGTGTGTATGTTCGGTAGCTTCTCGAGAACATTTTTGCATAATGGTTTTATTTGGTAATTTAAGTTGAACAACTATAAGAAAGCAAGCTGTCTTTGCACTCGCTTCCCTTAAAATGCATCCTAAAACTAAAATATACTGCACAAACAGCAGGCTGGATTCCTTGATCAAGCTGCCACTTATGCCTGAAGCAGGATGCTTATAGTTCTGTGTATTTTTATTATAGTTGGGTTAAAAAAAAACTTTCAACCTAAGAGACTCAAGCAGCTGTGAATCAATATCACACGACTGCGATTTCTATGGCAACCAACTTTGGTATTGGGGAAAAAATGAAAAGTGTATATGAATGTACATATGGATTTCCTCCCCTTGCATGCTTATACAGAGTTTGAACTGAGAAAGAGAGACTTTCCTAACTAACTGTATACACATCTCAGTAAAATCTCACAGTGATGATGCGATTTAAGGTTGTTGATTTCAGTGAGTTATTTTTGAAATTTAAATCAAGCAGCACTGGAACAAGTCATGGTGGCATAATATGGATTTTAAGGGCCTGTCAGACCTGACAGCACTTAAACCTCTAACTAAAAATTATCCTTGACTCCATTTGTTGAGAAAGGTATACTTTTATTAGAAGTCAAATGCATTGCAGTAATCCATAGTCAGAACTGAGAATTGTGCACCAAAATCCCTAAATTCAACTTTTCTCTCCCTTAACTGCCTCCCATCGCTGACCCCTTCATGACCAATCAGGTTCAAGCAAGATGTTTTCAGAACAGTCACTTCAAATGTAAGTTGCTGCCTTCTTCTCCCAGCCGGGTAACCTTGAAGCAGCGTCTCAGGGATATACGGAAGTTACTTTCATTTTACCCCGAGCATTGTCCTTCCCATTCACCATCTCTGGAGTTCATGGCAGACTGTTACCACATGATAGCAAAGCATACAAGCACGTGTAAGGTGGCAGCTGACAACGCCATTTAGATAATGCTGGCTATGCAAAAGCCCATTGAAACCAGTGCAACTCATTGATGAATTCCATTCCTTTATTTCATGACTTACTGTCCTCTTAACATCCTCTTTCAAAAAAAATGATAAGGGTTAAAAATGATGTGTTTTTTCTCCTTTCTTTCACAAGGTCCAAGATAATTTCTAAAAGAAATCCTAGAACAGAGCTGGGCCATTCTCTTTCAGCCCATCCTACTTCACAGTGTTGTTGTTTTTTTGGGGTGGGGGGAAATAGGAGGGAGCATTATCTACAGTATGCCACACTGAGCACCTGTACAGCATGCAAATAAAATAAATAAATAAATGATTGTGACCATCCATAATTCAGGCTACTCAATGTGTTTTCAGACTGTTTTACCTTCTACTCAGCTTCTCCTTTAATGGGGTAGGCACCACCGTTAAGATATTTTTAAGGCTTCCCTACATCCTGTTCTTCTTCCTCAGTTTGATCAACAAGACAAGCACTTTTTTTTACCTGCAGGAATCCTTCAAATAATTTTCAGACCTTAGGGAATCCCTGCATTTTTTTAAAAAAACCAAAAACCTGAAAACTTCACAATTCATATTCGCTTTTCATCTACACAACTCATCTTTTACAATGTCTATAATAGCAAAGCAGAAGATCAGCAGATGTAAAAGTGTAAACCAGGGGCGGGTTCTACTTACCTCCCCTACCGGTTCCCAACAGGGGCACATGTATGCGCATATCGTTCATGATGACGTCCGGGCAGGTGGGCAGAGCCTCCCACTGCTGTTACTACCAGTTTGCAAGAACTGGACCGAACTGGGAGCAACCCACCACTGGTATAAACTTGCAATGTGTAAAAACCTCCAAAAGCAAAGGGGACCATTTTTTGATCCTTTGTTTCATCCAAGAATACCTCTCTCTCTCTCTCTCTCTCTCTCTCTCTCTCTCTCTCTCTCTCTCTCTCTCTCTCTCTCTCTCTCTCTCTCTCTCTCTCTTTCTCTTTCTCCCTCCCCCACAACAGAGCAAAACTTTGGCCTTCACTCATTCTGGGGGACTCTGGATAGGTCCCTTCTGACTCTTACAGGTAAAGCATTTTGCTTATTTAAGCATTGAGCAGATGGAAAATGGGCACTCTGTTCTCTAAGGAACAAAAACATGGCCCTGGTTAACTGACTAGGAATAAATTCTTATTTATTCTAGGAATAAATAAATACAGTCAGCATGGAGAGCCATTTATCACCTTGCAGAACTATGCAAAGCAGTGGTGGGTTTCAAATTTTTTTACTACCGGTTCTGTGGGTGTGGCTTGGTGGGTGTGGCAGGAGAAGGATACTGTAGAATCTCCATTCCCACCCCACTCCAGGGGAAGGATACTGTAAAATCTCCATTCCCACTCCACTCCAGGGGAAGGTTACTGCAAATTCCCCATTTCCTCCTGATCAGCTGGGACTTGGGAGGCAGAGAATAGATGGGGGTGGGGCCAGTCAGAATTTTTACTACCGGTTCTCCGAACTACTCAAAATTTCCACTACCAGTTCTCTAGAACTGGTCAGAACCTGTTGAAACCCACCTCTGATGCAAAGCCTTTAAACGTCTCCACAACATATGGCAGCAGGTACAAAGCATTTTTTAAAGCACTAAAGCAGCCACATTAAAAGCTGTTTTCTGCTGTTTCCTCAGCCACAGCCACTTCTCTTCTTTTGAAACCTTGAGAAATAGGTGCTTCCTATCAGCTTCGTTGTGTAGCAACAGACCTCTTTTGAAAGCTCCCACCAAATCTCCAAGTACAAAGAAAAGGGTTCTCTATTGCTCCAAATTTACAGATGGGCGAATATACCCATCTTGATTTTTTTCCCCCTCCACAGTATTCTCATTTCCATTAATCTGTGAAGTTTGTCTTTTTCTCAATTTATCATTTGTCAAAATCTAAGTGTAAGGTTTAGCCGAATGAAGCTATGACAGAAGGAGAAAATATGCTTGGGAAAAGTACATCCATCTAAACTGGACATGCTGCCTAGCATCCAAAACTCCAGAAAGCTTTTGTTCGAACGGCCTTCTTGGAGAGAGCTGGTGGGTGCAGATGGGGACGTGCTCTCAAAAATGCTTTCAATGGGAAGGTCTTCCTTTTATCCTGTCTTCTTGGCTTCTACCTGAGAAAGACCAAAGTCCAAGCAGATGCTTTAAAAGAAGTCTGGACCAAATGAGGAGAATAGCTGAAGCCGAGAATTCAGAAACAGATGGGGAAGGAGAGCAGAAGCTCCCATGATAGCTACCAGCATTGATACTGCCAACTTGCAGGCCATCTGGACAGCATTTCAAACCACAACAGCAAAAAGAGAAAAAGAAAGAGAAAAGGAAAAGAGAAAAAAGAGAAAAGAGAAAAGAAAGTCAGAATTCAAGGGAAATGAACATCATGAGAGCAATGAGAGAGCTAATGGGACTTAAAGTCGAAAGTTTAAATAAAATGTTCAAAAAGGGCTTTCCATACCAGCAAAGACTATATAACAAAACACCAATTAAGATGTAAACAAAGGCCAGGGTATCTATTACTTAATTTCAGGCTTTCATATCAGTTCAGCATGTAACAGTTGCTAGCTATTTAATCAAAACTTAATTATGTCATCATTGATGCAACAGGCATAATGTTTGATGATTTGGGGATCTCAAGTACTGGAATTTTTGCAGAAAATATATTTTTATGGTGACCGATGTACAGCTAGTTCCAGTTGCTCTGATACCGTTCCAATTCTTTGTTTTGTTCAGTTCCTTTAATTCCAGTTGCCCTGATATTCAATTCAATTCAATTCAATTATATTCTTTTGGTAAAAGCACTGGACATTCATAAAGCAGAATGAGCTTTCTAATGCAAGATTTCAAAATCTGCATGTTCTTATAGAAGTGTATTTATGTATGTGTGTGCATGAGGGGGAGACATTCCTTTAGGATGTTTTAGCCCCATGTTTGATGTGGCACAATCAAATTATCCTGCTTCAGAGACATTACGTGAAGACCCAGCTCTCGGGAGAAGGATCTAATGCTGGGAAAGATGGAAGGAAAGAAAAGATGATGACTATCAGTAGCAATGTGAATGGACTCAGTTATAGTAATGGTTATGGCACCGTTTGAAAACTTGAAAGTCCAGTTTAGGGACAGATGATCATGGAGAAAATCTATCTAAGTAGTTGCTAAGGGTCAACCACAACTTGAGGGTACATAATTATCATTTTTAAAGTGGAGATCAACCTTCTCACACAGAGAGCATAGAACAAAAGACCTTTCCCTCCCTTTCAGTTGTTTCTAGGTGGGTGCCCAAACTGAGAAAGCCAAAGTGACCCCAGTAACATAAAAGAAATATCCAGAAATCTGTGTTTTCAGAAGTACCAGAAATTCTTTAGAAGGAACAAAACTAGGCCAATGAAGATCATATCAAGGCAATGGGATGCTGACTGATTGTAGACTTTTGAGAGAGAGAGAGAGAGAGAGAGAGAGAACCCTTCAAGGTGATCAGGGGATGGGATGGGGTGTTCCCAATAGCTAACGTATTATTGGCGGTCTCATCAAAGCTGATACACATGCTCACTTAAGACTTTAATACCATTTATTTCTATTTCCACAGAAATCCCCCATTGCCATTCCCCACCCAATGGTGGGTTGCTAGTGGCAGGAGGCTCCGCCCACCCACCTGGACGTCTCTGCGCATGCGTGAACCACGAGCGAACCGGTAGCGACGGGATTTGAATCCCACTACTGTCCCCGCCCTATTGCTCCAAAGCTAGAAGAATCCTCTATGAGAATTGACAATTAGCCCAAATGATTGCTGAATTAGTTTTATTCACCTTCAAAAGGTTTGTAGGAGGGGCTGTCAGTGGTGAGTTTACATACAGTACTGGGGTAGATGCTATACTTGCACTTTGATTTAATATGGTCTCTCCAAACTGAATCACCAGAACCATTTACTTTAAAATTGATTTTCAATCTAACAGTTTACCCTTCCTTCTGAAACTAGTTTTTAATACTTTCATCCACTGTCCAGATCAGAGAAAACCTATATGGATAGGTACTATAAAAAAGGATGGACTAAAAAAGGTGAGTAGAAGGTGAATGAATGCCTCCCAAATTTTTAGTTCATGTACAGCCTCCAAATTATGACAAGCCATCCATGCTGAGGAGAAATAGTTTTAAGAAATACTACATTTTTTTTTTTTTACAATCATTTGTATCCAGGAGACTTTAATAGCCAATATTACAAATCGAAAATCCAGATTTAAATTCCAATTTAAATGTTGGTTTGATTGTGAATGTATCAAAGCTAATTAGTGGGTGGATGCAGGGTCTACAGAACCAGGAATGGTCATTCATTGTACAACCCTCTATTGCATGGGAATCAAACCTGGGATGTCACGTTGACGTCATGTGATGTATCACAACTTTTTCCTCCTTCGTTAAAATGGGGGTGGGCATGGCCAGCGCGTAACACATCTCGCCTACAGGCCATGAGTTTGACACCCCTGCTTTATTGGAACCAAAAACATTTTATAGATGTTTGCTGAAAAAGAAAAAGCAGGGGACTCAGCTGACATTAGCCCAGACCAAAAAAATATAAATAAATAAAAATAAAGAACCTCTGCATTTTAGTACCTTGTAGCCAATGCTTACCCCAACATTTCCCTGGGACAGTTAAATTAACGGCACCTGAGGTTTGGATTGAAATACAATGTTCATTTAAGTGAGCCAACTCCTGAGTTAACTTGAGATCATTTTTTAGACTGACCTCCAGCACACTCTCTAAAACTTCCAAATGGATAGTGAAGAAAGCTAAAAAAATGAATCATAGAACTAATCAATTCAGAGTTCTCACATGAAGCACAAATGATCAGGCTCAAATTCTCATATTTATGACCTATTATGCAAAGGTCCAGGTCCCGTGAGAAGTCCACAATGCTGGGGAAAGTGGAAGATACGAGGAGGACAACCGGCAAGAAGGTGGATGGAGACTACTACAATATTGATGGGTGCACCACAGAGAGACCTGAAGAGCCAGGTGCCCCCTCTTCCTGGAGCTCACCATAGAGAATTTCTATCTATGTGATAACTAAGAGTTAACACTGAGCACATAATCCATCTCTTAATCAATTACTCAGCTAAGAAAATAGAAAAGCAATGAGAGATGATCTGACTCTAGCTCAATCTCTAAAGGATAGTTTTGGATTGTGGGTTTCAAAACTGGCTTCTTTACTGACCCGCAAATGAAAACTTTTTCCAGATTCCTGATGAATGAAGCCAATGAATTAAGTGCCAATCTGTAACAAAGAAGAAAAGCTTGTCTCCTAAGTAAAAGCAGCAAGCTGCATGCCATATGCCTCCATGGGAAATTAACTGATTGGCTATTCAGGAGAAGGTACTGATCAAAGAGCAAGCTGGGTTCAAACTGGGTCAATCAACACTTACTTAAGTGTTAATGTGCTGCACCATCTAGTGGGAAAATATTCTGACTACAAGAATCTCTTTAGTTCAGCTTTATTGGTTTGAAGGTAGCATTTGAGTCCGTGTTCAGGGGCAGGCTTGCAGTCGTTGCAAATTATTTCTTTGATGATACAATTTTATGAAAACATCTCAATGCAGGTCAAATGTTGATCCTGATTCAAAAAATGGTGAGCCAACTTTCTATTTACTTTTACATTAATTCCATAATTTAAACGTTGTCCAAATCTGAATTCTATCCCCTTCAGCTTGCAAAAACTCTTTCTTTTGCTGATGACAAACCCAACCTATCCATCATGTAACCAGATGAAACATCCAAATTCTTATAACCTGGTAGGATAAAACTCATCATCAATTATGATAAAAGGAACATACAGTATTGGTCTTCTCTAATGCACTTGGTAGTAACAACCATTTCGGGAAGATAACTAATACCTGCATAGAGCAAGTTAAGCGTTTAACTTTTCATCACTTTTCTACGCCATGTAGTAGGAATAAATAAAAGCTCTCATTGATAAGAGCTACAGAGACCTGTGTATGTGTGTGCATGAGGGGGATTTTGCCTTTTGCCTGTAACAAAAATGTCATACACAGTATGTACCACTGCTAAAACATCTTTACAGCTAAGGTGATTAGCTTTCTGCTATATGGATCACAAATCTGCAGATTCAATCCTTTTTTTTCTAATTTGCCAATCTGTTATCAGTTACTTTTTAGGAAGGGCTACTACATTTGGCTCTGTACCTTTTACCGTTTCGGTATACTTCTGCTCCCTCTCCCTCTCCCTCTCCCTCTCCCTCCCTCCCTCCCTCCCTCTCTCCCTCTCTCTCTCCCTCCCTCCCTCTCTCTCTCTGTCTCTCTCTCTCCCTCCCTCCCTTCCTCTCTCTCTCTCTCTCCATATACACTTACTTTAATTCTGTCTGAAAACTTTAGACCTTACTTTTATCTTATCTTTTTTTTCTCTGCAATACTATATATCATCTCTGATATTTGACTATAAATAAAATTTACTCATCCCCAAGTTTCAGAAATTCACCTGAAAATTACTACAAGTTCAAACAAGATGCAAAACTGGGAGGATCACAACATTTAATTAGTTGGAAAGGTAGACCTTGGGGCAAATAAACTAAATTAGATACTCTAATAATTTATCATCTCAAAAGAATAGAGTATTAATAGTTTCCCCCCCTCTAGTTTACCCAATAAAAATGACTGTGACAAGGCCACTGAAAATTGTTGAGACCTTGTCTTTTATATCTAAGGACAATGCTAACTGGAAAACAATCTTAACTTTCTCAATCTGTTTTCAATCTTCCACAAGTTTCTTCCCCAAATTTAAGGTCTATGCAGGGGTCAAATCCAGCAGGTTTTGACAAGTTCTGGAGAACCGGTAGCGGAAATTTTGAGTAGTTCGGAGAACTGGTAGTGGAAATTTTGAGCAGTTCGGAGAACCGGCAAATATCACCTCTGGCTGGCCCCAGAGTGGGGTGGGAATGGAGATTTTGCAATATCCCTCCCCCAGGAGTAGTGAGGGAATGGGGATTTTGCAGTATCCTTCTCCTGGAGTGGGGTGGGAATGGAGATTTTGCAGTATTCTTCCCCTGCCATGCCCACCAAGTCACGCCCACCAAGCCACACCACGCCCACCAAGCCACGCCCACAGAACCAGTAGTAAAAAAAAATGGAATTTGGATTTCACCACTGGGTCTGTGCCTGAATATATTGTCAATGCCAAGAGACGCTGTTACTAAGGTCAACTGACAGACAATTCAAAATATCATTTCTGTAAAAAGGAAGATGCTCTTATGTTATAACATGCAAATACAAACATTCAGTTAAAAGTTGTTAGCAGTGAGAGTAAGAAAACTACAGTCATTCCACCAGATTTAGTTATTTTCAAGGGACTGTTTGGAAATAATCTCTTACTATAATCTAGAAATAATTAACTTCCAAATTCTCCACTGGATCATTGGCACATAAAAACTGTGCTTCTGTTTAGGAACACTATAGTCAATTCCTGAATGGCCAGTATTTCAGAGTTGCCAGGTTTAGACAGAATCTCTATTCTAAATGTCCTTGAACAAATGAACTAGCACTCATTTGCCAGCTGCCATTGGTGACAGGAATTGCATCTGGATTTAGGAAGTGGAAGAGGCTTCCAGATGAATTATAATCCAGTCTTAGTTGGCAACCGACTGAAGTTTGCTGATTAGATTTTGTACGATGAAATGACAGAATCCAGAGGCCATAGACAGAGTCAATGGAATCACCTTCAAGCTCCAGGTACAAGGTC
Source organism: Pantherophis guttatus (assembly GCF_059756535.1). NCBI lineage: Eukaryota > Metazoa > Chordata > Lepidosauria > Squamata > Colubridae > Pantherophis > Pantherophis guttatus. The sequence goes on from NC_142063.1 coordinate 214,734,886, forward strand.
TTGTTTGCGGATGCCTCCTAAGAGTATGATTTACTCCACATATTGAACCAATAAGGAAAGCATAAAGTCCTGGGCTTAAATCCTTCTTTCAGTGGAATAAGGAAATTATGGATCTCCAGGTGTTTGTTGAACCAGCACTGCAGATTCTGCACCAGGTAGGGGAAAAAAAATCCTTTTGGCTATAAAATTGTAGGTTGGTCTGCAGTTCTCTGCTTATACCTGGCACTGGATTTATACCTCGGCTACATTTTACGAATATATATCATGTATAGATAAGACTTCAGGCTGAAACAAAGTTGGTATGAATTGCACCACTGCACACTGCTTTACAGTTGTCAGTACAGACCTCTTAAAATATCCGCAGCCTCTCTGCATGTAGAAAATGTGCCCTCTAAATCAGGAGAGAGCTGGTAGAAGATACTTGTGACCAGTGGTGGGTTGCCCCCAGTTCGCACCGATTCTATAGAACTGGTAGTAAAACCGTTGGGAGGCTCCGCCCACTGACCCTGATGTCATCAGAACACTTCTGCGCATGTGTAGAAGAGCGTGCATGCGTGCGGGCCCCATTGCGAACCGGTAGTAAAGGTAAGTAGAACCCACCCCTGCTTGTGACCCTTCCTTCCTGCTTCTTTCTCTATGCCCTCCCCCCCGCAAACAATTGACCTTATGTATTATGGTTTGTGCTTTACTTGCAGTCAAAAATGTTACAGTCTACTGGCTTCTCTGCTGCATATTTAGAGAAACCACCCACTTCTGAAATAGAGATATTAATTAATTTTAATTTGACACTGCCTTTCTTTTTAATTCTTTTGTACATCTGATTTCAATGTTTTCCATACTTTCATATAACATCCAGCAGTGAAAATAATGTCAAGCAGTGGTGAAATCCATTTTTTTTTTTACTACCAGTTCTGTGGGCATGGCTTGGTGGGTATGGTGTGACTTGGTGGATGTGGCTTGGTCAGTGTGGCAGGGGAAGGATACTGCAAAATCTCCATTCCCACTCCACTCCAGGGGAAGGATACTGCAAAATCCCCATTCCCTTCCCACTCCTGGGGAAAAGATATTGCAAACTATCCATTCCCACCCCACTCTGGGGCCAGCCAGAGGTGGTATTTGCCAGTTCTCCGAACTACTCAAAATTTCCGCTACCGGTTCTCTGAACTGCTCAAGATTTCCGCTACTGGTTCTCCAGAACCTCTCAGAACCTGCTGGATTTCACCCCTGATGTCAAGGCAGAAGTGGCCCACTGCCTTGGGTTTAGAGGCACATGTGTCTCCAGTTAAGTGTCCCATCTTTGAAAATATCCAACTTGGTCATGGTTGGCTGTAGAATCTATACCATCATCACCTGCCCATAGATGAACCCAGATGTTGCCTCAGGTAGCACATTAAGTGGAAGGGGAGGGACAGGCTGAAAATGGCTATGGATGAGCATGGGAGACAGTGTAAGTGCATACCAGTTAAATCCGGGAAGAGATACAGAAATAACAAATGGGTTGCTGCCATCTAGCTGGGGTGGTTCTATGTCTGGGCACCAAATTTTAGTGGGTGCCAAAATTGAAAACCCTTCCAAAATACACAGCACAAACATACAATCTGTTCATCTTTCCTCCTTTCATAGGATGAAAACATCAGAGAAAACTAGAACAATTTTCTGGACCTGGAAACCATATGCATGAAGCTCAAAAACATGAAGAAGAAGAAGAAAGAAACAAGAGACTGCCTTTTTGACATTCATAACACAATTGGAAGAAGAACCAAACTATAGGGGCTCCAGAATATGACTTTGCCTAGGATCTCAAAATGCCTACAGCCAGCAATGCATCTAGTGGTCATCTAGTTTTTTTTGCAACCCAAAAGCTCCACCATCAGCCCCCACTGATGCCATCTCACCCTGGGAGTGCCTTGTGGTAACATGGCTTCCTCACATGTAGCCACTAGCCCTTTAATTGATGACTAACTTTGAGGTGAGGTCCCAGACAATAACAGTGACAATAACAGTTTCTTCTTCTTCTTCTTCTTCTTCTTCTTCTTCTTCTTCTTCTTCTTCTTCTTCTTCTTCTTCTTCTTCTTCTTCTTCTTCTTCTTCTTCTTCTTCTTCTTCTTTTTTCTTCTTTTTCTTCTTTTTTCTTTTTTTCTTTTTTTCTCCTCCTCCTCCTCCTCCTCCTCCTCCTCCTCCTCCTCCTCTTCCTTCTCCTCCTCCTCCTTCTTCTCCCTCTCCTCCTTCTTCTTCAGAAGATATAGAACAATTAAAACTCTAATCACATGTTTTCTGAATAGTTTTAATCCCAGAGCTATAATTGCACCCAATAATGAACTAAAGGGCCACCATCAGTGAGCTGTTGGACACCATTATTTGATCTGTTGTGTGGATGTTTGAGTGGTTCAGGGGTGGGCAATTTGTGGTGGTGGAGGTATTTGGGGATTGTTATGTATGTTGGGCATGGTCTTTGGGTATTATGTGAATTTTGTTGTATGGGTATACTGTGTATATACGTACAATGACAATAAAGTTTTTTGTTTGTTTGTTTGTTTGTTTATTACTTTTCCTTCTGCCTCTGCCTTCCTGCATCTACTTTCTTCTTCAAAATATGTTCCTATATATTTATCTCTTACAGATTGCACTTCCTTCCTTCCTTCCTTCCTTCCTTCCTTCCTTCCTTCCTTCCTTCCTTCCTTCCTTCCTTCCTTTTTGCCATTTCATGTGCTTCCTTTTCCAATTCTGGCAGAAAATTTCTCTCATTAATAAACCAGACTTGCTCATTTATCTTCCTGACTGCCTCCTCTCTCCCACTCAAACCTTTCTCCCTTAGCTCCTATAAGGGTACTTACACTAAGTGCGTTTACGGTTACATGTCTGGGTTGTTCCAAATTTAATTCCCAGCACAATTAATTTTCTTTCTTTCTTTTCTCTTTTCTTTCCTTTTCTTTTTACTAAATTTGAACTAAGCAAAGAGTCTGCTAGTCCACTGAAGTCCATTTTATTCAACCAGTAGCCAAAAGTAAGAGTGCTGGACAAACCTGGGTTGATCGTATGTGGTAATTTGCAACTCCCAGCTGGATATGTGGATTCAAGCACAGTTATCCTTTGAACTGCATGCCTCTTGGACCTTTTATTTGGTTTTGTGCAGTTAGGATTGAAAGTTTAAAAAATTAAGAACAAACACGCATACAGCTATGTGCATCTTCTGAGAAGATAGAACCACAAAGTGAATTTTAAAGGAAGTGCATATAAATTAAATATGTTTTTGTGCACTGTTTGGGGGATAAAAGAAGGAAAGAAATCAGGATAGAACAGATTTAAAACTAAATGTATGCAAAACCGCCACCAACTGGAAATCAAGCAGTGTATCAATTTCCAGCCCTGTTAAAATGAACTCTATAATCTCTAGCATAGCTGGAAAAGATAGGGATAATTGAGATTACAGAGACACTGAATAAACTCATATAAGCAAAATACCTCTGAACAGAGCAAGCATATCTTTTTGTTCTGGGGGGCAAAAACCCTCCCCAAATACTTGTTAAGAGAATAGAAACATTTTTAATGAATACATGACTTGGAAATTGGAAGTATTGATATTTGTTGTTTATATTAAATCTGATTTAAATGCTTTTAAGTGAAATATTTTGTTCATATATTTAAATATATTTTATTGACTTTCATTTTACAATGTGAACTTGTTTCCAGTTTATACATATTCCTTCCAAGTTTGTCATTTTGTCCTGTTTGGACTGTGAATTATATTGTTGCTATGTAGAGAATATTAACTTACTGAGGAAAAGTATAAATTTCTTTCCTTCTTTTGTGAAATAGGAAAATAGCTAAAAAAAAATTCTACCTGGCATGCTGTTGTGAACAAACATGATTTTATTTTCCACACCCTGTCAAATGCCTCCTTAAATCTTAAATCTTCCTTTTCTTGATTTTTAGTTAGCCCATTAATTTTTAACCCAAGCAAAATAAAGTCTAACATAAAATACTCATTGTTTGAATTTATATCCTGATATCCAGCCAAAAATGGCTTTCAAGGCAGCTAAGAAAAATCAAAGTAAGAATAGAAACAGAACTATAATTATATGAATTAATTTAAAACCCACCTGCCACACACACACACACACAATCTCCATGTCCTCTCGGAGAGGCTATCCATAAACATCTGCTCAAAGCAGTGGTGAAATCCCATTTTTTTTACTACCGGATCTGTGGGCGTGGCTTGGTGGGTGTGGCAGGGGAAGAATACTGCAAAATCCCCATTCTCACCCCACTCCTGGGGGAAGGATATTGCAAAATCTCCATTCCCACCCCACTCTGGGGCCAGCCAGAGGTGGTATTTGCCGGTTCTCCGAACTACTCAAAATTTCTGCTACCGGTTCTCCAGAACCTGTCAGAACCTTGTGGGATTTCACCCCAGCTCAAAGGTATCAAAAAATCATTAAGAAAGCTAAGAGAATTATCTAAGACATGTTGTTCTTCTGTTGCTCTTGGGATCATTTCTCCATCAAGTTTATCAAACCATTCTTAAAGTCACATAGAAATGGATTTAGATCACCAGCGCTAAGCCTCTATATTCATCCCACAAAACTCTTTCAGAATACAAAGAATGGGGATTTTCCAGAAGTTTTTTAATACAATGGAATGTGAGGACATTTTGTTTTAAGAAATAAAGATCTCAATCTTACCTCTTTGTGGCATGAACAATGTTGCAAGAAGGCGTTCACCATTGCTCTTGCTTACTCCTGGGGGCAGGAGAGAGAGAGAGAGAGAGAGAGGGAGGGAGGGAGGGAGGGAGGGAGGGAGGGAGAGAGAGAGAGAGAGAGAGAGAGAGAGAGAGAGAGAGGGAGATATTTGTCCTTAAGAGAGTCATCTGGGAGTTTGTGTTACTTCTCTAAGGATCTTATTCAGATCCGCCAATTGTTCAAACCTAAATGTATCTACATTAACTGTCAAAGCAAGGGCAAAAGTAAATCTAAGTATATATGGTACTCTACCGGCATGGCCCATCCCAATTATCTTTCCACACCATACAAGATATCCTGTAGCCATCTTCTCTTTTTCTTCTCTCTTTGTTTGAATAGGATCCCTGATCTAAGAACTGCTATCTCATCAATTATATGGTCTAATATGGTCACACATCTTTATTAGAAACAGAATATGAAGAAAGTTCTAGGCCAATGATGCCTAACCTTTTTACCATTGCATGCCAAAAGTGGGGGGAGTGTGTGGGGGGGGTTCACGCGCATGCGTGTCAACACCCATAATTCTATGTGCCCCATCCCACCCCCACCCCGTGTTCCCCCCACTTTTGGCATGTGATGACACAGTGGGCCCGGTATACCCATTTTTCACTCTTCCCAGGCTCCAGAGCCTTTCTAGGAGCCTGGGGAGTGCGGAAACAGCCTTCCCCATCTCCCTGGAGGCCCTCCGAAGGCCAGAAACAGCCTGTTCGCCTACTGGTGGGCCCAGAAGACCTAAAAATTAGCTGGCTGGGCGTGCGAATGCACAGCGGAGCTGAGCTCACCTGCCCACCAATATGGCTCCACGTGCCACCTGTGCATGCGTGCCATAGGGTCGCCATCACGGTTCTAGGCAGACCAAGTTCTAACCTTCTTCAGGGAACCAGACCTTTAAGAAATAATGGAGAGAAGGAACAGCTGTGTCAGCCCCATTGTGTTACTCGGCATCATAGTGGAAACACAGATCACCTTATTTTACAGCTTGCTCTTCGGCTGTTTAAACATTAAGCTGCCCATTAGATCTAAAGCTCATCTTTTAATGTACCTAGCAGTTAATGAATTTCTCAAGTGAAAACAAAGATGTTAAACAAAAGGTTTAATGAATGTTCTAATTATGGGAACCGGCTTAGCTATATTGGGACAGTTCTGACCTCTTGTCCAACCTGAGAAAGTCCTCTGCCAAAGGAATGTCCCAGAAAACAAAAGGTCAGTTTCTATCAAGAGATCTTTATCCGTTCCTGCAATCAACAACTCACCGCCTTGCTAAGTCCCACAACTGGAGTTTTTCATTTGCATGACCTTGAAGTCTCTGTTGTTTTGTCCTAGATCAGGCCACCGGTATAATGTCATAAAAGCGAGCAAAACCTTTTGGAGAAGGAAAACAGTTGCTTTCCTATGCAAGCAAAGCCAGAGGGGCAGCCTTGAACTCACTGCACATTTGATAATTAGAAAGGAGGACAGAGCCAGGTTAATTAGCCTTGGTTTTTTTAGACATTGTTAGACACTTTCACACTGGAACTGCAATGGGAGCACATTTCTACCACCGGTTTTGTTGAAGGTGGGCTCAGTGTTTTTAAAGAACATGCTACACATAACCAAAATCATCATACATACATACATACATACATACATACATACATACATACATACCAGGGGTGAAATCTAAAATTTGTTACTACCGGTTCTGTGGGCGTGGCTTGGTGGGGGGGTAATGTGACTGGGTGGGAGTGGCCAATTTTTTTTTTTTACTTTTAAAACCATTTTTTACATGTAAAACCATGTAAAAAAATGCTTTCGAAAGGCTCTGACTATCCCAGCTGAGTTGCCTGATTAGCAGGCAACTCAGCTGGGATCGTCAGAGCTTGGATCGTCAGAGCCATTTAAAAAAAAAAAAAGGCTCTGATGATCGCGCGGCTCAACTGGGCATGGGGGGCGGGGGCAGGGATTTTTGCTACCGGTTCTCCGAACTGCCTGCCGCCATCGCTACCTACTCACCCGAGCCAGTCCGAACCGGGAGCATTTCACCCCTAATACATACATACATACATACATACATACATACATACATACATACATACATATTACAATCGGGGCCTTGATGAGGCAAAGGGGCTTGTGTGGGTAAATGAAATTGGGGCTAACTCATCAGATATGGTTCTCCCACGGTATTCAAAAATATTGCAGGCCCAATTGGCAAAAAAAAGCTCAGGACTGTATTGGTGGGAAACATGCTGAAGAGGCCTTCATCCTGCAGTGGATAGATAGACAATGGCTAAAATGATGATATCACACACACACACACACACACACACACACACACACACACACACACCTAAGAGCAAGAATATCAAGGCAAGTACTGGCAGTCCTCAACTTATGACCACAATTGAGCCCACAATTTCTGTTACTAAATGAGACAATTGTCAAGAGAATTTTGCGCCATTTTTCGACCTTTCTTGCCACAGTTGTTAAGTGAATCAGCGCAGTTGTTAAGTTAGTAACACACTTGTTAAGTGAATCTGGCTTCCCCATTGACTTTGCTTGTCCGAAGGTCACAAAAGAGGATCACGTGATCCGAGGAGGACACTGCAACCGTCCTGAATATGAGCCAGTTACCAAGGATCTGAATTTTGATCACGTGACCATGGGGATGCTGCCATTGGTCTCGGTGTGAAAAATGGTCATAAGTCACTTTTTTCAGTGCTGATGTAACTTTGAACAGTCACTAAACAAACTGTTGTACGTTGAGGACTACCTGTATAACTCTATAACTGATGTTGATTTTCCAGCAAATTCCTCTGCTGATGCTTATAGTACCTCTAACACTTTTAACATTGTAAGCTACCCGGAGTCACCTTGTGGTTGAGGTGGGCATCAAATAAATTTAATAAATAAAAGAAAAATAATAAACACTAATAATAATCATAGTTACAGTGCAGTGATGCAGTAATATTCAGGTAGATCACCAGTGCCAACTTGTTGTTGTTGTTAGTTGTGAAGTCATGTCTGGACCATCGTGACCCCATGGACAACATTCCTCCAGGCCTTCCTGTCCTCTACCATCCTCTGGAGTCCATTTAAGCTCACACCTAGTGTTTCAGTGACTTCATCCATCCACCTCATTCTCTGTCGTCCCCTTCTTCTTTTGCCCTCAATCTTTCCCAGCATTAGGCTCTTCTCCAGTGATGTGGCCTTCTAAAGAGCAGTCAGGGTTGATCTCCTTTAAAACTGATCCGTTTGATCACCTTGCAGTACAAGGGAATCACAGGAGTCTTCTCCAGCACCATAGTTCAAAGGCCTCAATTCTTTGTGTCTAAGAATTTTTGTGTTTTTTGTTCTGTTTCCTGCTATTGAAGAACTAAGCCTGAGAAGCACCCTCCAAGATTGGACCCCTAACCTATTTTGGTCTTCGGTTGCCAGCTCCTAAATGAGCTGAAAATGCATATGGTGGTGGAGGGGACGATGACACAAAAAGGAAGGTTATGAAATATTTTACCAAATATTATTCCTGAAAAGAATATATGCATTATCCCTCAGCTCCTGTTTTTCTATTGTTCATTTCCAAGGGCTCTGCTTTGCTGCGACATTTTCAGCCCCTCTGCTTCTTTCTATAGCAAGGTCATTACAAACATTATAACGAAAATAGGCTGAATATTTTTCACGTCTCAGCATGTTTCTGTCTCTGCCAGAAGTTTTGCTTGCCACCTAGTTAGGAGTTTTTCAAGAGCCATGGAATGGACATTTTAGAGCAAAGATTAAGAAGGGTGATGGAGGTGGCGAGGCGGAGGGTGATTTATTATATATGACATGCATTTCAGGTCTCTGCGTTCGTGAAGGCCATGCCTGCACGATCTGTAATGCCAGCTTGCACACACCGTGCAAAGACGAATAAATGAATAATTGTTTTGATAATATTAAACAGCATGTGTGATGTCGCAGAGCAACATCTGTTATTAACAGTATAAACAAAAGGAAAGGGTGTTTTTTTTTTTTTTTTTTTAGAAACTGATTACATGTCATTCCATGGAGTGGAACAATGCAGGGAGCCCAACACAGTGTGTTCTGCGATAGCCAAAAAAACAGGTTTTGTAAGCAGAAACAAGTTTCATTTGGAAGGAAGTCTTAGCCTAAATCCAAGAGGGGAAAAAAAAACCCCGCAGAATCTAAACTTGTAATGAATGAAGTATATTTTACCATGTTGATTATATGAAGAAATCGTGATATGTTTGGCAATAAAATAGTCCATAATGAATAGGAATAATGGATCGCTTCACTTTTTTTTACTTATCATTTTGTTTTGGTCCATGTGTACAGTAATTTCAATCCACTCAAAGTATGATTTACAGAGTCATGTGCCTGTTTAAATATGAGTTTCTTTCAACATGCAAATTTAAATGGCTATTTTGACAAAGTGGTACTGACCAAACCATTTAGAAAAAGCTAAGACACATAAAAGACACATATATTAGATCAGGGGTCTCCAACCTTGGCAACTTTATGACTTGTGGACTTGAACTCTGTGTTGGAATGCAAGAAGAATTCCATTTTGATCTCAAATGATCTAATACAGGCATCTCCAACTTTGGCAACTTAATGACTTGTGGAGTTAAACTCCAAGAATTCCTCAGCCAGCGCATGAGGTCCAAAGACTTAATGTTCTTGATCAGAAATTGTGATTTGATGGAATTTTATTTTATTTAGTTTATTTTTGGCCATTGAGAACTCATTCAGAATACATCATTTATGTCAGCCTTGCTTCCTTATGACTAAGATGGTGGTACTTGTACTTCTGGGAACAAAGCAAAGAATGGCAAGAGCAATTATAGCTCCCAAACAGCATGTGTTTGTCTGTGTGAGTAGCGTATCTTAATCTTAAGGGGCAGGGAATCCATTCTGCAGTCTGACAAGTTCACAGGAAGAGTTTAAAAGGCATGGCAGGCCAATGTCAGGCCATTCCCATTCTCCAGGACTACATTCTTGCCAGCAATTGCAGAGGTATCAATCTTGCGACAGTCAAGTGCTCAAGCTCACCTACTCAGTGATATTATATGGGTCACTCATTTTCTGAACATGACTGAATGCATTCTATTGTTTTGGGAGCTGAAACAAGGGGTTTCTTTTAGAAGCAATGAAGTGCATGGACCCAGAAATGTATTGTCACCAAGGACATATAATCAAAAGTACAATGGAGTGATACAAAAAAAAAAAAAAAAGGAACTCCACAGAGAAGTTCATTTGTCAAAAAGTCAAAGTGATTATTCTGTTGTGTAGATGTGATACCCAAATGCTGGAACAAATTCTGATGTATTTTGTGACTGTCCTTTCGGATTGTGTTAGATTTATATACAAAAAAAAGCCATTTACCTGATCACCTATGAGAGTGTGAATTTTTTTTTTTAATTTGATTTATATGCCGCCCTTCTCCGGAGACTCAGGGCGGCTTACAATGTGCTCAGCAATAGCCTTCATCCTTTTGCATATTTATACAAAGTCAGCTTATTGCCCCCACAACTGGGTCCTCAATTTACCTACCTTAGAAAGGATGGAAGGCTGAGTCAACCTTGAGCCTTGGTGAGATTCGAACCTGCAGTAATTGCAGGCAGCTGGTCTTAATAACCAGCTTAATAACAGGGTGCCTTAGACCACTGTACTACCAAGGGTCTTTATAAGCTGAATAAGCTACAGGCAACTGGATAGGAAGAGCAAAATCTTCCACACTGTCTTCATATGCCACAAATGAATAATAGGGTTCAGCTGGTAGGGAAGCCTTTATTTGCAAATCTACAATGCAATGGTCTTTTGCCTCTGTTTTCTTTTGAAATATTTTACTGGAAAATCACCCATCGACTCCATTCAATCAATGAGAATTTCTGGATAGCCTGCCTCTTTTGAAGAGATCAAATTAAAGAGAAGGAAGAATGAAAAGCGTTTTGCTCAAGATCTGGGGATTTTCCTGTTCCAAGAGAGAAACCTGACTTCCTTTCAGTGTTTTGCTGTTCAATGAAAACTTCACTGTTTGGACAACAGTTAGTTTCTCTGCTACTGGAATTGGAATTATTTATTGGAACACAACGGGGCTTTTTCCTAATCATTCAGGCATCAGTTCTGACCCAGTTCCCTGAATCTCTTCACAGCACCTTCAAACCTAGCCATAATCCTACAGCTTTTATTTAAACCACTCTTCTCATATTGTGTCTGTGAGTTTGCCCAATGAAAAGCTCTTGAATACTTTGATTAGCGCAGATAGGCTGCTTGTGATATTTTGAGTGGGAAAGTGTAAAAGATCTGATGCTTTCAAAAACGTGGTTTAAATGTAAGTCTACTTATTTGTACAATAGAAAAGCACTGTGGGTGTAGTTGTTTATTATGAAAGATTCAAAGAACTAATGAAAAATACAGTAATAATGGAAGTGCTCAATATGAGTCAGAAAGTTATTCGGTTCTGTAAAGAGTAGAGCTTGGGGGAAACAGACATGGAGGAAAGCTATGAGTTTGTATGCAAAACTATTAGAAGATAGATTACTCTCTCAGACAGAATGAATAGAAAGGAGATGTAAGGAAGAAGAATGGCCATAGGAGCTTGGAACAGAATGAAAAAAGAATTATGTGACCTGGAGTCACAAAACTCTGGAACAAAATGAAAATGTTGTGGGTGAGGGGGGAAAAAATCACCTTGGAGAATGATTGTTACAAAAATGAGAACAGGGTATTATACTACAGTATAAAGCACGTAGAGGGGAAAGGATCATTGCAAAGAATGTAGTGAGGCAGAATGAATGAGATGAAAGGAAGGAGGAGATAGAGAAATGTCACGATTGATGAGATCCTCAAAAGGAGAAAGGGGGAAAATTTAGAGCAAAAGGTCATGTAAGAAGCAGGGTATGAATACTAGAAACAAGGGCAAAAAGATATGGACAGGTGTCGTGAATTGTACTGGGCTATACAATTAGATTTAGCTATATTTCCTTCTCTTTTTTGTTATTCCAGGTCTTTTAATTTGTTCTGCTTATTTCTTTTCTGGGTTTTAGAATAGAATAGAATAGAATAGAATAGAATAGAATAGAATAGAATAGAATAGAATAGAATAGAATAGAATAGAATAGAATAGAATAGAATAGAATTCTTTATTGGCCAAGTGTGATTGGACACACAAGGAATTTGTCTTGGTGCATACGCTCTCGGTATACATAAAAGAAAAGATACATTCATCAAGAATCATAAGGTACAACACTTAATGATAGTCATAGGGAAACAGTCAATATAAATCTTAAGGATACCAGCAACAAGGTTACAGTCATACAGTCATAAGTGGGAGGAGATGGGTGATAGGAACGATGAGAAGATTAATAGTAATGCAGACTTAGTAACTAGTTTGACAGTGTTGAGGGAATTATTTGTTTAGCAGAGTGATGGCATTTGGGAAAAAACTGTTCTTGTGTCTTGTTGTTCTGGTGTGCAGTGCTCTATAGCGTCATTTTGAGGGTAGGAGTTGAAACAGTTTATGTCCAGGATTTACATAATACTGCTTGCTCTGAAAGGTAACAGTGCAATGTCGACCTATATATGTATGATGAGGCTGCATTGTTACACAAAGTGAGTTTGGCAGTAGTTTTAAGCATAAAAATAGGGGGGGGAGTATTCCATAGACTATATGTGCAGAAGGCATCAAGTCAGCCTCATGGGCAAGACCTACAGTGGTACCCTAATATTCATCGTTAATGAGGTACCAAAACATTGAGTACCAAAGAAATTTTTTTCCATAAGAAAAGAGATAAAGTAGTGAGTCACAAGGCAGCCAACTACAACAAGTTCTAGCTTGTGTGTTGGGTATCAAACAAACGATGAGTACAGGAGCCAAATGTTCATGTCAAAATGCGTTGAGTACCAAATTTGATGAGTTTCAAAACAGTTGAGTACCAAGGTACTACTGTATTCATAATTTGTAATAGCAGAAAATTGAACTCCTTGTGGTTGAACTGGCCTTGAAAAAAAACCCAAGTATTTTTAATTGATGTACTCATAAAAATCAGCTATGCTGATTTTTCAAATCAAGTGATGACGAGGATTCAGAAAGTCACTTACCTCTACCTCCCCTTCCTCCACAAGCTAATATACCCTTGCTTGCTCAACTAGGCAGGAAATGAACATAGTTCTCTCTTTAGTCTTCTTCCAGAAATCAAATGGCTTCTCCCAAAGTAGAATATTCTGCCTCAAAATGCTGCTCAAGGATGGACAATAAAAAATAACATGAATCACAGTTTGTTTATTTTCTTCTATGATGAAAATGATCTTTTTCAGTGTTTGAGAATTTTATCATAAATATCATCCCTACTTAATGATCCTCAGCAGGGATCTTTTAATGATGACTTAATTATCTTGACTAGAGAGAAGGCCAGGTGAAAACTATTACTGAAACTTATGCAAGGATCTGTCTCACCATGGGCCAGGCCAGGTGGGTTCTACTTACCTTTACTACTGGTTCGCAATGGGGCCATGCGCACCCCATTTTTGATCCCAGGAGGCTAGTACAAAAACAGAGGTTGTGCGCGCATGCGTAGGGGCATTGCATTATGGGTGTCGGCACATGAATGCGTGCTGTCGCGCACGCGCTTTCAGCACCCGAGGAAAAAAAGGTTCGCTATTACTGACCTAGCCACTGGAACTTTGAGTCCAGGTTGTAAGTACCTTTTTTGGGCCCATCGTAACTTCAAATCATTGTTAAGTGACCAGTCATAAATCGAGGACTACCTGTATTTGAATTTACATGGTAAATTTATCAGCATCCTGAGGGGTGGCGATACCTATCACAGCATTGCCATGCCAACTCCATACTATATATACGTGCATATGGCATCACAACTTAAGTACAAAGAATGGAGCTTCTACCACAGCTTGTATGCCTATTTTGGAGATAGATGATTACTGATAGTAGCTCAGGAATTATAGTTGAATCAGTGACCATATCAAATGGAATTTCTTTCTCCACCTCTGTTGTCCTTAATAGCAATAACACTTAGACTTATGTACCATTTCACAGTGGTTTACAGCCCTCTCTAAGCGGTTTACAGAGTCAGCATATTGCCCCCCAACAATCTGGGTCCTCATTGAAACCCACCTTGGAAGGATGGAAGGCTGAGTCAACTTTGAGCTAGTTAATGTGTTATCTTCAAAAGTTATCCCAGGTAATGCCTATACAGGTGGTCCTCAATTTATGACCACAATTCAGCCCAAAATTTCTGTTGCTAAGTGATACATTTGTTAAGTGAGTTTTGCCCCATTTTACAACTTTTCATGCCACATTTGTTAAATGAATTACTGCAGTTGGTAACACAGTTGTTAAGTGAAACTGATTTTTCCATTGACTTTGCTCATCAGAAGGTTGCACGTGACTTCTGGACATTCCAACCATCATAAATATGAGTCAGATGCCAAGCATCTGAATTTTGATCATGTGATCATGGGGCTGCTGCAACAGTCATAAGTGTGAGAAATGGACATAACTCACTTTTTCAGTGATTTTGTAACTTTGAACAGTCACTAAATGAACTGTTGTAAATCAAGGATTACCTGTAGTGTAAAAAAGAGATGCAGTTTGTTCTCTGAATTTTCTATTTGGCTTCCTACTCTATCCTCTGGAGTCTAGGACAGTTTGTTTGTCCAATGGCAAAATGTCATCATGTTTCACTGTGAGAAGATTGTTCAATTTAGTAGTTTGTTCCAAACATTTCTCTAATTAGGTTTGAGAAGGTTTAACCTTCAATGTAAACTCTGACCTAAAAAAAATATCCCCTGGCATTTAATTTGTTTTGTTTGAACTGTGTCGCAAAATGTAACCGAAACATTCACAAGGTTTTAGTCCAGTTTATAGATGGTCAGAAAAGGGACGTGGTGGCTCAGATGCTGAGCTTGTCGATCGAAAGTTCAACAGTTCAGCGGTTCGAATCCCTAGTGCCGCATAATGGGATGAGCTCCCGTTACTTGTCCCAGCTTCTGCCAACCTAGCAGTTCGAAAAACCTAAAAAATTCAAGTACAAAAATAGGGACCACCTTTGGTGGGAAGGTAACAGCATTCCGTGCGCCTTTGACATTTAGTCATGCCGGCCACATGACCACCGAGACATCTTCAGACAGTGCTGGCTCTTCGGCTTTGAAACAGAGATGAGCACTGCCCCTTAGAGTCGGGAACGACTAGCACATACTATATGTGTGACTTTACCTTTATCTTATAGATGGTCAGAGTCTGTCTGATTTCACTCTTTTCCTGAAATATCTAAAATCGCTTAGTTAAAAATTGTGGTCCATTGTGATTCCTTAATCATTTTGAAATACCTACTATTGCAAAGAGTTGTCTTAATAATTCTATGATATTTATTCGTGTCTGTTGTTCAAGAATTGGAAATACCCCTGGCTACCTCTGAGCATGCGTATCACACCGGTAAAATGTTGTGCCCACAAATGGTCCTTCAAAGTCTCTATGAATTCTTTGCCATGGCAAAGCAGGTTCTTCCCATAGGAGAGAGGGTGCTGTTTGGGCAGAGTGGCGCAGTGGCGCAGTGGTAAGATTGCAGTACTTCAGGCTACTTCTGCTGAGTGCAATTTGGCAGTTCAAATCTCACTTTTTAAAAGTTTTTAAGAAGATATTGGATAACCATTTGTCTGAAGTGGTGTAGGGTTTCCTGCCTAAGCAGGGGGTTGGACTAGAAGACTTCCAAGGTCCCTTCCAACTCTGTTATTCAGTTTTTTTCTGTTTTCTCAGTGGCTCAATGTTGACTCAGCCTTCCATCCTTCCGAGGTCAGTAAAAGGAGGACCCAGGTTGTTGGGAGGCAATAGGCTGACTCTGTAAACTGCTTAGAGGGGGCTGTAAAGCACTGTGAAGCAGTATATAAGTCTAAGGGCTATTGCTAGTGGTATTTTTGAACATGTTGTCAATCTGGACAATATATTACAAGCTGTTTGGTTTATAATTTATTACCACCCATTAAACAAATCTATGAACTTGTGCTTGTACTGTTTCTGAGATACCCAATAAGTAATTCCTCCAACACTTGAGGTTTTCACTTGGGTACTATAATGGTTCTCAGTCTCACATAAGGCAACCACTATCAACCACAAGTTTATCATGGTTCTGATAAAACTCTACAAATGACAACCTTGCCATATATTCTGCCATTCTTGGTTACAGACTAGAGATAGGTCCTTTCTCATTTCTCTCTTAGTTAGATCTCTCCTGGTTTCCCTTTAAATGCTTTAGCTGTGATGGAAGGAAAACATGTCAGAAGAATTCCATCAGATATAGATTTTTAATGTTGTTTATCGTGGAAAGAAGAATGAGACATTCCATCCGCATTCTCCTGATTATGTATCCTTTTAAATTATATTTCGTATTTATATCTCCAGTGTACAAACTCAATACTATTCTCAAGCAGCTGCTGTAAGCAGAATCCCTTTTTGTGAATTGAAGATTGATGGTAGTGGTTGATGGCTAGTGACAAGTAGGTAAATAAACTTTTCTAAGAACTAGCTGAATTGTTGGATTCTCCAAACCAAACACAGATCTTCTCTGTCTATTTGCGCAGAATTTTCTTTGTGAAAGCATGTTTGCACTGTTTTATCTACCTCCATTTCCTCCCCATTTGCAGGGATTCAAGCAGTGGTGGGATTCAACAACCGGTTGAATTTAACAACCAGTTCTCTGCCCTAATGATTTCTTCCAACAACCAGTTCACCAAACTGCTCTGAAAGTTAACAACCGGTTCTCCTGAAGTGGTGTGAACTGACTGAATCCAGCCACTGGATTCAAGGGATGGAACTTATTAGAGTATCTAAATAAGGCAGAAATTTATTATATGTCTGTCTGTCTATCTATCTATTTATCTCATCATTGGCAACCTTCAGTCTCAAAAGACTATGGTATCGTGCTCTGGAAAGAGGTCCTAAAACAGCATCTAGTGTGACTTAAAAAGGCCAATTCGAGAGTGGCAATCCCTTCCACACTGAGGGTAGATACATTCTGTCCACTGCCCAGCCCCCAGATTTCGCTGGTTCCGGGGCTGCCTCTTTGCCTATCTATCTATCTATCTATCTATCTATCTATCTATCTATCTATCTATCTATTTACTAATCTACAATATCTCTCTTTCTGCTTCTCTCATCACATTTATATGGCTTCCTATCTATACAAGATGACTCAACAATTAATCCTAAAATGAATCATAGCTGTGATCTTGGTGCATTCATAATTGTTTGAAATTTTTCCCAACAATCATAAAAGCCTCATGCATCAGTTGTGAGACTGAAACATGTAATCACTAGGTTTTAAGAATTCGCATTTGTGGGGTCATCCTTGAAGTTCATCTTCTGCCAATTTTTGGTTTGGTTTCACAAATATACTTCATTTTCTTCTGTGAGAATGCTGCCATTTAAATAGCACTGGGTGCCTGGACAGCTCTATAGCATTGGTCCATGGCCTTCTTAAGGTAAGAACTATCTTGGAATCCCCTTTCCATCCTCAAATAAGCATCTAATCTACTGCATCTATTTTGCTGAAATGTTCCCTTCCTAGTAAGGTTAGCAAAAACGTCTTCACTTCAAGTTAAGTAGTGTCAATTTTAGCCTATACCAGTGGATTTATGATAACTTGAAAATCGCCACCGATCCTAACAAATTTGTCCCTTTTAACAAATGTGGCTCATGAGTTATAATCAATGTTTCCCTCAGTTTCCTTCTGCTCCCTTTCAGTTTCTGCTTGTTTGCATACAGCATGCATAATAGGAAGTGCTTTGCAAAATTTCCAGGTATTTTCTTGTGAACTCTGTTTTGCTTTTGATGTTCTTGAGTGTGCCATCCTCCACCATCATTTGCAGCTGATTCTCCATGGTCTCCATGGACAAGAAGCAAAGTCTGCAAGTTGTTAATGGAACTCATCATCAGCTTCCTCAACCAAATAGGAGCCCAGAATGATGTTCCACCTGTTTTCCCAACACATATCAAATGTGCTCTTTATTGTAGTTTATAGTTACAAACTACAAACTATAGTTAGTTTAATGAGAATAAATGTTTTCTCCAGCATGAATTTTGATTGCATTTGTGGTGGGTTTAGTTTATCATCTCTGAAATGCTGTTCAGATTCACACAGTGATCCAGGTGATACAGCAGTACCAATATCCAAATGCATTGATGTGGTTTTATCATTTTTGAAATGAATAATATGGCTGGTTTATGCCTCCTTCTACACTATAGTTTTCCAGATAAACTCACTGTGTTTCACATTCATTCTCAACTTCTTCATCAGTAGCATACAATATTGCTCTTCATTTAAAATAATGGCTTGGTTGCTAATCTTTAGTGGATTTCCAGTATATTCCATGTTATTGCATTATCTGCAAGATTCTTCCTTAATCTGCATTGAGCTAGTATCTATGCCAGAGGTCTTCAAACTTGCCAGCTTTAAGACTTGTGGACTTCAACTCCCAGAATTCTCCAGCCAGCATAGCTGGAGGTTGAAGTCCACAAGTCTTAAAGCTGCCAAGTTTGAAGACCTCTGATCTATGCACTTCTGACACAATGATAGCACAGTTCATTTTGACTTGTTGGTGAGTTTCTATATTATTACAAAGTACTTCTCATTTGCTTCTGCTTCTAACTGAAGCTCTGTAGTATCACCGGCATTGTTTCCATAGAATGAGCAATTTTAAACATTTTTAAATATTAAATCTGAGTCCTTTTAAAAGTTCTTTCTTTTAGAATTCTAAGCTAGCCGATCTCTCATTGCATCTTTTGTCCCTTTCCCAAATTTGCAATGTTCAACAGCTGCATAAAATATAGTGGGCATTCTGTTTGGAGCACTTTGGAGCGCGTGTCAGACCCAAAATCTTTGACAATAATGATTTTTGCTGCGGTGGCACAGTGGTTAGAGTGCGGAACTGCAGGCTACTTCTCCTGATCACCAGCTGCCAGCAGTTTGTCAGATCGAATCTCACCAGGTTGACTCAGCCTTTCATCCTTCTGAGGTGGGTAAAATGAGGGCCCAGATTGTTGGGGGCAATATGCTGACTCTGGAACCCACTTAGAGAGGGCTGTAAAGCACTATGAAGCAGTATATAAGTCTAAGTGCTATTGCTATTGTTATATCAAATGTTCCTGCATTACAGTCAGTTTCAGTTAATGCAAGTTTGAATACTGCAATATTTGCTTTAGTGTGAATTGTAAATTGATACCAGGTAGTGTTTTTTTTAAAAAAATATCATTTTATTATAGTGAATAAAATACAACTAACAGTAAAACAAACAAAATGAAACAAAGCAAAAACATACATTCAACCCTAACAACAACAAAAAGTGTACAAAAAAGGAAAAAAAGTGGTGAATTCAATTTAACATGTAGTTTTTAATGAAAATCAAAATTCCAAATTCTCCCCTCCAAAGACAAAGTGAAGCTTGAGAGGCTATTCTTAAAAATGTATTTTCCTAGCTTCGTTGACAATGTGGTGTCTTTTCTACTGATCAAGCAAAAGACAGTAGTTGGAATTGTGGTTTCTGCTATTTGTTTTGTTAAAATCACTAGAAGAGCTAACCCCAGTGTGTCTCTTAGAATTACAACATGCATAGCCGGGCTGAGGTAACTGAGTAATAATACTAAAATCATAGGCATACTTCATCAATTAATCAATAATAAAAAAGAAACAATGAACCAGACTACCATTTGGATCTCTGATTTCCTGAATCAAAAGTTGGCAGGTTTTACAAACAGTGTTTCTTAGCATCAGGCTGATGGTTGCGTTCAATGTGCCTAAAATCCAGAAGGCAGTCATTTCAAGTCATTCAAGATACAGGAGAACACGATTCAAGCTGCTTTGATAGATAAAATGGAAGACGGAAACATGGTGTTTAGCAACACGTAGAGAAGTCATCAACTTTTGCAGACCAGTAGACAAAGAAATAAGTATAATTTGGTTTCTCTTCTACTGCTCGGCCTTTCATCACCCTAGAGAAAAAGGCACCCAGCATCTTTGCATCTACGACTTACTTCACACGGAGGGGTTGTTATGGCAGCAAAAAGCAGTGATGCCAACCTTCTCCCATGTTAATTAATGTACTACTGTGTGTGAAGTAGCTCTCAGCAAACTAATTCTTTAAAATTCTTGAGAGCAATTTGGAAGGGGAGGAACACAGCACCAAAAAAAAAAAAAAAAAAAAAGGAAACAGGTGCTGGGCAGATCAAAGAGCAGAGGAAGAGCTCTCTAGCAGGTTTGCTAATGGAAAGATAATGGCTTTTATAAGGACAAGGGGAAGGAGGGAATAAAGTGACAGGCCTAAGGGTGAATTAAAAGAAGAGAAGAGTCCTTGTAAAATGAAGCCATAAAACAAATCCATTAGCTGTAAACACTGGATAATAATAATCCTGTAAATGGTACTCCACTTCCATTTTGAGCATCATGGTAGGTGAAAGGTGGCAGTCTGCCACAGACAAATAGGCTGCATGTTATTTTTTGCAAACGGCCTTGGAGAAGCCTAGCAAACATACTGACAGCTGTATTTAAAAGGAGCTTCTAGGGAGGGAAGAAAATGACTCCTTGTGCAGCATTATGACTTGAGTGTCTCTGAATTCAAGACTTCGCATAAATGCGGGAGTGTAGTTCCTTTGCTCAGCCTTGCATCTCTCTGTCCTAGAGTGAGGTGCGCATCACTCTTCTAAAATTAACGCAAAGGAGAGGAAGCAGGAAGTATCATTTGCTTTTCCGAGTTCCTCACTTTTGTCTGAAATAGGACATAGGCATTCTATTAATTTAGCATCCTTACTTAGTAAATAAACTTGTCTTTGTCCCTCTCTCACGTCTCACTAAAAGTCTTAGTACATTAATACTGATCTAACAGAGAAGAACACTTCCTAACCCTGCCTGGATAAAACAGAACTTATTTCTACTATGAAATTGCCCGGTATGAACAATGAAGATGTTCATACCAAGCCTGGTAATGAAATCTCTGCAAGCAAATAACCAAGCTCAGAGAGCACAAAGAATTCCACATCTTGGTGTTCTATTTGCTTTCCTTGATATATATATATATTTTAATTTGATTTATATGTTTATTTGTTTATTTGTTTATTTATTTACTTATTTATAAATCATCTTTATATGGATGCCTGTTTCATAGAATATGACTCTGGGTGGCATACAATAACACCATAAAATAACAATATTAAAACAGAATGCCATTAAAAACCTTGATGTTATTGTTTCAAAAGGCTAAATGAGAACATTAAATGTTATGAACAGTGGAGTCTCCTCAGGAGATCTCTGTTCCCTTGAGGCCTCCGGGCCTATTGACATGGACAAACTTTGAGGGATTTCTGTCAGAGTTTGTTGCAGAAAACATATCCAGAAGCACACACAGATAAACTGATGCAGCAAGATTCATTAACTTCTTTATATACACAATAATACACAAAGTAAATTTACAATACCAACAGCAGATTCACAGTTTCATTTCAGCTCAGATCTGCAGACGAGTTCACACACACTGGTTTCAGTTTTGCTTTCTCAGCACAGACTCAGAAGCTGCAGATTAAGACACGCCCTGGCTCCAGTCTGTCTCAGCTCCCAATTGGCTGATTTAGTTGCTATGCCTATTCATTGCTTGACCTTGTTATCATGTCTTCCCAGTCATGAATATTCTGACAATTTCCAGACAGATGAGAGGGAAAGGACCAACCTCACCTAGGGGGAGGGGGGAGGAGATGATGTTCCACAAAGTGAGTATCATGGCATAAAAGGCCCATGTCCTGGCTCCCACTAGATGTAACTCCTTATTAGGTGGGAGACACATCTTGCCTCTTCTTCCAGATCTGATGGGATGGACACATGTAATTGGGGAGAGGAGCTATCTCAAATAGGGGCCTGATGGCTCAGCAGACTGATAGCATTGTGATTAACACCAGCTGTCTGCAATTACTGTAAGTTTGAATCTCACCAGGCTCAAGGTTGACTCAACCTTCCATCCTTTCTAAGGTAGGTAAATTGAGGACCCAGTTTGTGGGGGCAATAAGCTGACTTTGTATAAATATACAAAAGTATGAATGCTATTGCTTAACGCATTGTAAGCCACCCTGAGTCTCCGGAGAAGGGTGGCATATAAATCAAATTTTAAAAAAAATCTCCCAAAGATTATCTAAACCAAAGGTCTCCAAACTTGGACACTTTAAGGCTTGGGAACTTCACCTTCCAGAATTCCTCAGCCAGTATGGCTGGCTGAGGAAATTTGGGAGTTGAAGTCCACAAGCCTTAAAGTGTCCAAGTTTGGAGACCCCTGGTCTAAACCATCAAAACTGAACTTCTTATTCTCTTGTATTGTGACTCCTCTGAGTCTGACTGCTCTCGGTGATTGTTGTCTGTGTCCTGCTGCCTAAGTCTTAGCAAGATGGCTTTGAATTTATTTGTTATTTGCTGGGTCTGGATTCCCTGCAGATGTCGGCAATTCACTGGTTTTTTCCCCCAGTCATCTGCTCTAATGCAAGAAATTCAGCCATTGCCCAAGACATCGGGATGATGCAGGCTGTATGCAAGTTCATTGGTTTTTATTTCCAATCAGATCTTCAGAATTTCCTGCCCCAGGATTGGGAAAAATATTGGAAACATTTTTAATTATATTACCTTGAGAGTTAATTTTTCGTTCTGTGACTATTATCTTTACTTGTTTTTCATTCAGCCCTTCTTTATAAGAATACTCTCATGAAACAGAAAACTTCATTAAGAGATGCTCAGACAGTGATAATACTAAAAATAGAAAGGAGAAAAGAGAATAAACTCAGCATCTGGGGGGGAAATCATGATTTGATACTATGGGATAGAACCCTAGAACATCTAGGATTTCTCCCCATCTCTATTAGTCCCTCTTTTCCATACAACCATATTGTAATGACAGAAAACATGCATTAAATATGGAAGGACAACATTATATTGTAAGCCTCTCCTACTCTGCTGCCTTCCAACACACGACACCTGCCCTATTTTTGCTCCAAAGGACATCCCTCCCTGAAAATGAAGCATCATATATCCTAAAATATTCTCCAAAACTTTGTGCAATTCTCAGGTACAATGAATTGCTAAAAGTATGGGGTTTGTTTCCTCTTAAAATAGGTTTTAGATGTATTTCCCCAGTCATAGCCCAGATACTAATCTTGCATAGCTTCTTCTCCGGTAACATTGTCCTGCAAACTAGGGCATACAAAACCTTTGCCAGACCAATTCTTGAATACAGCTCATCTGTCTGGAACCTGCACTGCATATCGGACATTAATACAATCAAACGAGTCCAGAGATATTTCATGAGAAGAGTCCTTCACTCCTCTGCTCACAACAAAATACCTTATACCACCAGACTTGAAATTTTGGGCTTAGATAACTTAGAACTTCGCCATATTCAGTTTGATCTAAGCGTAGCAGGGTTGAAATGCTACTGGTTCTTTCCAGTTCGCCCGAACAGGTAGTAAAAAATGCTACTGGTTTGCCGAACCGGTAGTAAAAATATATTTAAAAAGTTCCGATGATCAGCTGAGCGACGCACGATCGTTGGAACTTTTTTTTTTTAAACTTTTTTAGCATTTTTTACTACCGGTTCTCTGGAACCGGTAGTTAAAAATGCTTTAAAAAGTAAAAAAAAAAAAAAAAGTTCCAACAATCATGCGTCGCTCAGCTGATCATCGGAACTTTTTGGCAAATAGGTAGTAAAAAATGCTTCAAAAAAGTTTTAAAAAAGGGGGGGTCTGACGATCACAGCTATGCCACGTGATAGTCAGAGCCTTTTTTTTTTTACCTTTTAAAAGTATTTTTTTACTACCAGTTAGGGCGAATAGGTAAAAATTTAAAAGCATAGTAAGAAATGCTTTTAAAAAGTTTTTAAAAAGGTTCCCAGGATCGCACGCCACAGCTGATCACACACACACACATGCTGTTCTACTTACCTTCCCAAGCCTTCTTTTGGCGTGTATTGCGGCACGCATGCTCGGTCAGCGAACCGGTAGTAAACCAGTTCAGATTTCACCACTGAAGCATAGTACATAAAATCATCTGCTACAATGTCCTACCTGTCAATGAATACTTCAGCTTCAATCAAAACAATACAAGAGCACACAATAGATACAAACTCATGGTAAACCCTATCCAAACTTGATTGCAGAAAATATGACTTCTGCAACAGACTGATCAATGCCTGGAATGCACTACCTGACTCTGTGGTTTCTTCCCCAAACCCCCAAAACTTTAACCTTAGACTATCTACTGTACCCCATTCCCCATACTCACCCCATTCCTAAGAGGTCTGTAAGGGTCATGCATAAGCGCACCACCATGCCTACTGTCCCTGTCCTAATATTCCCTTTTATTTGTATCCATTTCATGTATTCATAATTATGTTTACACTTGTATCTGTTATCAAATACATGGTCAAGGGTCTTTTTAGCTAGCAGCCGCCTCTGCAGTCTAATGTCTCTGACCCCACATACTAGCTGCTCCACCAAAGCATCATCTAAGTCCCTGTACTCGCAGTCTAGAGCAGCGGTTCTCAGCCTAGCCATGTAATGGTTTTCTAACTCCCCTTCCTCCTGTAAAACTTGTCGCAACTTAAAACGATGGGCTATCCAGGAAGGGGCCGGGGAGTAGTGGCCCTTAAGCTTCTCACGCAACAGGTCCCAGGAGACTGTATGTACTAGGACAGGAGCGAACAATGCCCTAGCGGTTGCGAACATTTCAGGGCCGCAAGAGTTAAGGAAATGGGCCCTCTTTTTGTTGCTGGAAAGGTCAGTAAAATCATTTGCCTCCAAGAAGCATTCAAACCTTTCCATGTAGGCATCCCAAGACTCTGATCGTGCATCGAAAGAAGCGAATGTAGGCGGCGCCATTCTTCCGTCCTATTTCTCAGCCAAATATCTCGTCGCCAGTGTTATATTGTATAGCTGAGGCAAGGACGAGGCGACTGAGGCATGAGTTAACGTTATTTATTAACAGGAACCAACAGCAACAGTAACGTAACAGAACTGTCTGTAGATGACAGCTCTTTTATACTCCGAGCTGTCAGCTAACTACCCAATCAGAACAGTCAGAACTCCTGCTTGTTTTTAGCCATTCCCCCTAGCCAATCCCTAGTCAGCGTTCTTGTTGTCGGTGAATCACAACAAAATAAATAATAAAATAAATAAAATAAATACTCTTACTGATACCCTTCCTGGTGTAAATATTCTATGGCAAGGTCACATGACCACATTGACAAGAGAGGCCAGAAACCAAAATAAAGTAACCTTCCCAAAAATAAGAGTATGGCAGACCAAGCTTCAAAGCAGAGACTCACCCATTTATAGTTCAATCTCACAACGTCTTCACAGTTTAACTTGTCTTCAAAGGGTGTCATATGACATGGATGCCCACAATCCAAGGATTGGGAGGTCACGCTTCAACCTGGGTGGCTCCCCAACAAAACTTACCAGTCTGTGCTCTTGACTGCATTGTTCTGCTTTCCTTCCAGACCTGGTCCATTGCTTCAGACATTTCTCTGAGTTCCCGATTTTAATCACCCCAATCAGGGAAACCATTTCTGGCCATTTTGAAGCAGCTGCAGTTTTTAAATGTTAACACAGGTTTAATAATTAAAGAGCATGGAAGAACTCAATTCCCTCTCTCACGCCAAACCAGGAAAGCAATAAAATCTTGGCTCGTTCCACATGCATGCCACTGTTCCCTCCATTTCCATCATTGTGACAATCCCAATCTCTCTGGGTTTTGCCACTCTGGGTGGCAAAATGGTATGTAGGGCTCTTGGTTACCAGATGTGATTGCCATAGTTTAAAGTAGAATGAAAATCACCGTAGGCACAACAGCTGATTTGAATATTTGGATACATATCCACCAATCCTGACCTTGATTTGCAATGTACTTGCAACGGTTTCCTTCACGGCTCTATAATATACATGTAAAGAGCAAATAGATATCCTTGTTTTTCAGACTATAGCTTCAGACAGATTGTTATTAGGGTATTTATTATTATAGTTGGTTGCAGAGTTAGCCAGGTGTTTAGATGAATTTGGCATTTCTGTGCACCTATCAAGTCCTTCCCAAGGATCTGGGGAGGAGGAGGAGGAGGAGGAGGATTTCAGTGTTCTGCAGTAATTTTAACTAATCAGAGTCCAGATAAGTCTCATTTGTAAGATCATACTGTATGTGCTTAAAGTCACATAGGAGGAAGAATGGAGATAAACTTCATTTTAAAGAAAAGTCATACAGAGTCCACCTGCTTACTGAAGATGTTACTCCTCAGGTGGAACGTTCTGGGATTCCATTGAAAAACATGAAAGGGTTATCAGGGCAAATAAAACAATTTTTGCATGAAGGCAATGCTTTCTAGACATTATGGGTGCTCTTAGTCAACTAGATTACTAGCACACCAGATTCTCCTCCTGTTCGAGTGAATGGAGGAATGGCATAATTTTCTGGGGCAGCATTTGTTTTTATTAATCCCCCCTCCCCTTTTACCTTATCTTATATCTCTATTTATTACAATCTCAACAGAAATGATCTTGCAAAGCTGTAACTTAAGGCAATGTCAGAATTGTTAAGCCTGTTTGGATACCAAATCATGAGGGGTCTCTTGGTACTCTCTGAGCTTGGTTGTTTTCTTGTAGACATTTCATTAGCCAAACTAGGTAACACAATGATGATGATGATGATGATGATGATGATGATGATGATATAATGATGATGATGATGATGATGATGATACCTAGTTTGGGTAATGAAACATCTGCAAAAAAACAAGCAAGCTCAGAGAGCACCAAGGAGCCCTCATTTGAACCCTGAGCTACATATATTCTCCTTTATTGATACCAAATCATCTGGTGATGCCCCATCTTTTGACTTTCTAGTTTCTTATTGAACTTGTTTATTATTGGCTGAAAAGGGCCATGCTCGGTGGCACAGCATTTTATTTATTATCTCAATAATTCAGTGACTGCACAAAGTTTTTTTTTTAAAAAGTCTATGATTTTGGGGAGATGATCCAATGATCTGCATTATTAGTTCCAAATGCCTAAGAAAGATCATATTATACTTTATCATTGAAAAGTTAAAGGAAAATATTAGGGTTGTGCATGCTTTGTAATAAGAACTGCTCCGGTTCTTGCACGAACATGAAGAGGAGCCCAGCACTCTGTGCCACTCATGAAAGTCTTCAGAGTTGCTTTAACTCTTCCAACAGATGTATCTGCTGTCCCTGTTTCCGAATTCATTTGAAAGCTGGGAAAAGGACCCTTTGCTTTCATGAATCGCAGAGAAGTAGCGCTTATATGAGATGCGAAGCACTTTTTAATTACCGACAAAACTTGCACAATTTTAGTAAACATACTGCTGTCACTTATCGAGAATTGTATCTTTAAAAGATCCTACCCATCCATTGTCTTGGTACACCATCTGACACAACAGAGTTTCATTGACTTCAGTGTCATGCACTTCCAAGTAAACATGTTTAGGATGGCAACCTTGGGCATCGTTTAATCCCTGGACATTTTCAGTTCATTAGTAGCAGCCTACACAGCCATCTGACAGTTGGCCAGAACTCTGCACTAAACTGGAAGATAATGAGCTTTAGAAACAATCTTAGAGGGATGTGAAACCTCCGGAGTATCGTTGGATCGTACAAGGGAAAATTGCAAACTGTTTCACAGATCTTTCTGTTTGAGAAGAATGAGGTCTCTGTGGCGCAATTGAACTGATTTGGTTTCAAAGTAGTCACAGATGAAAATCTCTCCCCCCCCTTTTCCACCCCACTCTCTGAGTTTAAAAAGTGAAAATCCAAAGGCAAGAGTATATTATGGCCTCCTTGGAGCCCAGCTTAACTTTCCTTCAATTGTGTTGGTTCTCAAAGTAGAAATGTATTTGCATTACTTCTCAAGGTATCAGATATATGGGC
The DNA here is from genome assembly GCF_059756535.1 of Pantherophis guttatus. Classification (NCBI taxonomy): domain Eukaryota; kingdom Metazoa; phylum Chordata; class Lepidosauria; order Squamata; family Colubridae; genus Pantherophis; species Pantherophis guttatus. Next base: position 214,762,572 of record NC_142063.1, read on the forward strand.
TAGTTGTTTCAAAACATCTGAAACTGGTTCAAGTAAGATATAAATGGTTGAAATAAGAATAACTGAGCAATGACTGGAATATTTGAGAGAAGGGCACCACCGAAACAAACAAAAAACAACTTTCTTAACTAAGAAGGAGTTGTACAATTTCTCTTCATTTTACTTTCTAAACCAATTCCTTCAGTAAAGATGGATATTTTCCTGTCAATTAAAGTTTTAGAAATAATCAAATTTAGCATATATATCATCTTTCACTCCACTTTCTTGGATAAAAAGAAAATGATTTCCATGAGGATTGGGTTTTAGGGCAGAAGTCCAAGGCGGACAGAATTAATATATCAGTTTAATCCTAGGTCCGGTAATTCATTAATAGCTTGAATAAAGAGGGAGGGATCTTATCAGCATTTCATTAATTAAGGAAAGTTGCAAAAGACAACTGATGCCGGATTCAGTCTTGCTACAATGAATGCTTTTGTGGTTTTTCACGATGAAAGGATGAGTTATAAAAATGTTTATAAATGTATATCAATAAAACAAATAAAAGACAGTTATTATTATTGATCAAGCTTCAAGACATGGGAGCAATGTAATGAAGCCAATGCAAAAGTGCACTTAAGTGGAGCAACGTGGAAGAAAGAAGAACTTTTTGTGTATTGAAAACTCATAATCTGCCCAATATGTCCTACTCATAAAAGTGCCTGATAAACTCCCATCTTGGGGGCTGTTGTCATGGCAGAGTTTCATTTTCCAAAACATACCCAAACAGAAATTCAAACCAAAAGAATAATGAAACCATATTCAGATGTTATTGTATCAATGTGTTTTTTTTTAAATGCATTGTTTTAAGGTTCCCAGTAGTGTAAAATTATTTATAAATGTTTTAAAGAAATAATATTACACTAGTACTGATTCAAAGTGAAATTACATTTTTTAAAAAAAAAATCCTCATTTTTGGAGGAAATATATTGAAAAGTATGTGCACTTATACAGTCTATGGGCTTAACCTTCCCAATTTCTGTTTATTCCCTGTATAATCATAACAAACATAAGGGTGGAGCTCCCTCCTTCCCCATCAGTATTCCATGGTTCGGCTTAGTGCTCTGACAAACTTGCAAACTCAGTGAAGTGAATGGCCTAAGGCAGTGGTTCTCAACCTTCCTAGGTTAAAGCGACCCTTTAATACAGTTCCTCATGTTGTGGTGACCCCCAACCAGGGGTGGGTTCTAAAATTTTTTACTACCGATTCTGTGGGCGTGGCTTATTTTGTGGACGTGGCTTGGGGGTCATGTGACTGGGTGGGCGTGGCTAGCTGGTCATGTGACCGGGTGGCCATGGCTATGTGTATAGGGACTACAGAGGGCTGAAAAAAGTCATTTCTGACAGGTCCTCGCACTTTTGATTGGTCCTCACACTTATGACCATCTTAAGCAATCTTAACAACCATGTCACTCGTTTCACAACTGCTTCTCTTCACCATGGTGATAAGATAGGGCAAAAAACGTAAAATGTGAGGACAGTCGTAAGTTCGAGGACTGGTCAAAAGTGCCCGGACCAGTCAAAAATAACTTTTGCCCATATGATGTCCATATGCATAAAAGGATACAGCAATAGAGAGGGATGAAGGAAGGGAAGGGAAATTAGAGTAGGAGTGAGGGTAAGAGAGGGAGGAAGAGAGGAGGAGAAGGAGAAAGGAAGAGGAACTGGGGGGAGAAGAAGGGGGAAGAGAAAGTAAGAAGGAAAGAAAAGAGACAGGTGGTAGGTTTGAGGAGAAAGATTGCTGTACAATAAAAAAGATGAAATTTAAAATTTAAAGATTTTATTGGATTTTATTGAAGCTTCTTGGCTGAGAAGCAAAACGTCTTCAAAGAAAAACCAGAAAGTCCAGTTGCTTCTTGAAAAAGCACCTTTGGGACAACCATGACCTGGATGACTGAAAATCTCCATAGACATTTAGCTAGGAGAAAGAGTACCTTTTGTTAGCATTTTATTTATTTAGTTGTTTGTTTGATCTTTATTACTTTATTAGTAACTCAAGGTGGCAATAATTCCAGTGGTGGGTTGCCCCCGATTCAGACCAGTTCATAAGAACCGGTAGTAAAACCGGTGGGAGGCCCCGCCCACCGCCCCGGATGTCATCAGAGATCTGCACATGCGCGATCCCGTTGCGAACTAGTGGTAAAGGTAAGTAGAACTCACCCCTGAATCATTCCCCTTCCTCTTCCTATTTTCTCCACCACAGCAACCCTATGAGGTGGGCTGGGCTGAGGGAGAGTGATTGGCCCAAAGTTATTTAGCCAGCTTTCATGCCTTAGGTGGGACTAGAACTCATTGTCTCCTGGTTTCTAGGTTGGCATACCTTCACCAATACAACAAAAGGCCTCTTTCTTCAAATCTTTCCCAGCCACTTTCTCCAAACCTTTCTTCAGAGCCTTCTCCTAACCTTTTCCAAACAACTTTCCAGAATTTTGTTTTTAAACTTACTTATATTTTCCCTCTGTGCAAAAGTTCAACTCGGCTCATAGCTAGACCAAATGAATCTAAGCAGCCTGAATTCATCCGAATGCTAGGCAAGAAAGCAATTCTTTATCTCACGTCTGGCCCTTTCAACAGTCTTGCTTTGCTGAAGGAATGGGTCTGTTGTGCGTGCAGTGTGGATCGTGCCATGTCTCCTCTCACGCACATTAGGAAAAATGACAGATCAAGGACAAAATCATCTGAAAAGGGCTTTTAATAAGTACTAAAGTTTGTACACAAGGAGCAAAAGCAGCAATTCAGCTCACTCCCCCACCTCATACAGTGATTTAATTGCACGGGTTTGTTTGTTCTGCTTCTTGAAATTAAATCCTTTTAGAGTTTTTGAGCCTAGTACGTGAATTAGGCCTTGAACCAGGCAAATGACAATTATTTTTTTTCCCCCTCTTCTTTTGGCACCAGCTGGGTTCATGCTTCTGAAACAACTTTGATAGCCAGGCTGACTATTCGCTCTGAACATTCAGCCTCACTTGAAAGAGTAAAGGGCAACATTATGATGTCTTTTTTTTTTTTTAAAGTTACTTCACAAAAATCTCCCCCCCCCCACTTCTCCCCCTTTCCAGGGCCAGTTGTGGCCTTGCAGCTTGTGTGAGAGCAGGAGGCAGCCTGTACTTTTTAGGGAAGAGTAACAAGGGCAGCTTGTGTTTACCGCAATATCTTCCACACCACAGAATGTGAGGTGTTGAATATGGAAATGAGAGCTATGCCAAGGCATGATATTAATAGAGAGTGAGAATTCCATGTTCAAACTGGATGAGGATTCCCCCCCCCCTTTTTTTTTTTTAATGTTCAGGGCACTTTGCCTTCCCTGTACATGATACCTTCACAGTCTGCTAGCTTCTGAATTTCAACAAAGTTTTGAAAGCCGAGTTTCTATATTCGTATTCCGTTCCTTGACAGCCTCCAAATGGGATTCCTCTGTAAAAGTATTGGACAGAAATCCTGCCTGCAGAAAATACTTCTATTTTGAACAGAGCATTAAGCAGAAAAGCTTTGTTCATTATTAAAGGAATATTCTGCCACCACTCGGAGAAAATTACCAGAGAGGATAATGCTTTTCATGGAAGAATAAACTCACATTCTGCTTTAGGGTGCTGGGATGAGTTATTAGCACTCTTTTAAAGGAAGGTGGTTTTTTTTAATACAGTTTGACCAAATAAACTATTTATTTACTGATTGACTTGAGAATTATTTATATTATAGCATATTGCAGGTTATAATTATAATACAGGATATCATGTATCATAACAGGTATTCCTAATTTAGCAATTGAGACCAGCAAATCAGCCACTAAACAATGTAGGAACTATGTAGGAATGTAGGAACTATGTACATCTACTTCCTCAGCAAGCAAATATACACACGTACATACACACATCTATACATGCACACATCAATATACGATATATATATACATATGTTTTCATGTGTGTGCATGTGTATTTGCTTGCTGATTAAGTTGACCTCCATTTTCCAGGATACCAAAAAATGTTTTTAAAATCATGCTGTTTTTATCAAGGGATTGCCTTTACCGCTACTGTTCAAATATTCTAATTACTAACATGAGGTAGAATGTAGATTTGGCAGCATTACAGTCATCTAAATACTGAAGTTGTAATTATGCCTTGGATTTTGCTATGATGTACAGTACACCCTCTGAAGTTTCAGATCATAACCAGAAAGCTGAAGTCGATGCACATCAGAAGCTGGTATTAATCCAACAAATTCCATCATCTATCGCTACTAATCTAAAATATTTGAATCTTGTGACCTTCCAGTATGAATTCAGAATTTGCAATTGGCCTTCTTTGTGAATGGGGCCTTTCAGCTGAAATTCTCCATAGGGCAAATAAACAATGATAAATTGCTTGCTACTCAAAATGTGTGAACCAGATTGCTTTTCTCTTTCTGGCGTATCAATGTGAGATTGATCCCCGGTCAAACAGGCTTAATTGTGTAACTTTCTATTGGCAGAAAAAGAAAAAAAAAAGATTTCTTATGCTGCAAAGTTCATGGGAACAATAGCCTACTTTCCTGGTACACTAAATTTAGCAAACTTATTACTAATGATGTTAACTTAGTTTGGGTAATGAAACGTCTGCAAGAAAACAACCAACTCAGAGAGCACCAAGAACCCCTCACTCTAAACTTAAATAATATCCATGAAGAGATTACGAGTGAGCCTACTGTTTGCAAATTGTGAAGTAAATCAAAATCATAGTTTAGGAGACATAACAGCATGTACAGTATGTACGTATGTATCCTGCTCTAACCTATAAAGAAGAAGAAAACATGGTTATTTCTGAGAAACTGTCCTTGAAATGTAATGTGTCAAGCACGAAGCTACAACTGCATCAGACATGCCACAGGAAGAAGGCTGGTACAATTGCAATAACAGTGGTTCCTTGATGAAATTAGCCAACACCATGCTGAAAATGAACAAAACAGAAAAATCAATATATAGTGGATCATCAATAAATTGAAATCAATTTTATTATCATATTTTGAATTATTATTGTATGCTTTATTTACAGATGATTTCCCATAGCTATACAAGATGACGTGGGCCTTCAAAACATTCCCTAGCAGAGCCGTCTCCAGTACAGTGTTTCTGTCACGAGTGTTTCCAGGATTGCTGTGGCTACCTGCCTACTCACAAACAGTATGGTTTCAATCAACCCATCTCCTGTTGGCAATTACCTGCAAGCCTTCCCCGCCCTAGTTAATTGCAGGTTAACTCCCCATATAAGCAAGGACCTTTTCGCTTGCTACTCGGGCCTAGACTCCTGGTTTAGGCCTAAATGCACAGCTCCTGCAAGAAGCTCAGTGCAACGCCGCAGATGGGAGAAGAATGCAGATAAGGATTCCAGATGCCGTTGCAGAGAAACTCCCACGGATGCTTGCCCTTTGCTGTTTTGAAGCACGCAAGCTATCTTCGGGACTGCTGCTGAATCTTTTTCCTCCCACAAGCTTCAAGCAATGTTTGCTGTTTGAACCGTTTTTACTTCAGGTGACTTTTAGCTGTGAAGTTTGTGCTGCCCCCAGTTGGATTGCCTTGATGATGTATCGACGCCGAAGCTGCTTACCTTCATGCTAGCTTTATTCTCTTGTGAACTGTTTCGGTATTGTGGAGAGGGATCTAGGGAGATAGCCTTGCTTCACATACCCAGATAAGACTTTGTTTTTAATGTGCTTTCTTAAAGACATAGTGCTTTTTAAATGTTTTAAAGTAAATTATATTTTTACACAAGACGCCTCTGTCAGAATTATTTCAGTCTCAGTGTGTTTGCTCATAAGCTGGTTCATGGTCCGGGGTACCCCTCAACCCCATTTCATAACAGTTTCACCCAAGGATTCAACCTCTGTTTTCATAATTCATATCCAGCAACATTTTAGGCATTGAAGATTACAAGAATGAAGTCCAACACATCTGGAAGGAGTCAGTTTGGAGAAGGCTTTCATTCAGAACCTGAAGGCCAATATCAGAACTGGATTTCTAAGAAAGGTAAGACAAATTCATTCAGGATCAGTTGACGTGGAATATCTGCAAATACATCAAAATTAGGCCACAGTCTTTTCTTTTACAGAAATTGGGGCCCAACTGTTGCATAACGAATTTTCCACCTTGCCTCCCCCGCAACGTTTGCTAGCGTGCTCTGTCCTATCTGTATGTTTCTATTCAATTGTGCTATTTCCTTGAGACACAAAGGAAACAAGGATCAAATTTTATATCTTATCCATTTGGTGAAATATTCCTACTGGAAGTATTCCATTGATCTCCATGTTACCAGCTTTTCATTATGAGGTGAAGACTAATTACTTCTCCTGAACTAGCAATTAGGAGTTTTACCCTGCAATTTTTTAATTGCTGCTTTTTTGTGTGATCTTATACCACTAATGTTTAATACTAATGTTAAACATTGAACATTTTAAAGAAATGTTATCCTTCTTTAGAGCTTCCAGTGAAAGGTGATATTTTAAAATTGCAGCCAGTCTTTGTTATCAGAAACCCTGTCAGGGGAGAAGAGGAAGAATATAAATGGAACAATGCTTTGTATATTCTACTAAATGTTATGCCTCTTGACCTTTAATGTTAACTCAATTTCTTTGACAGCAAAGTCCACCAAACTCAATAGGACTTGCATGGTCTCTTTAGACATACTGGAATAACATACTATTCCAGAATATTGGAAGGGTAGTTTGGAAATAGAGAAATCAAGGGGTAGTTGACTCAGAGACAAAGCCATATTTGGATGGAATGTAACCTCTTTCCTAGCAAATAACCTTTTCTACTGTTTATAGTGGATAATTAGTTTAATGAATACATGATGAATATTCAGGTCACCTGAACACACAGGTACACACCTTACACCTTGCATGTAGGGTGGACTGTGAAAAAGATGTGCCAAAGACGAGAAGAAGGTCAGAGTAGCGCTTTGGGATAAATGTACCAAGCGTTAGGACATAAATACTCATAATTGGGAACTGGCCAAGAACAGATAAACCGTTCCCTCAAATTGTTTCCTAAAACTGTAATAATATTTCATGACAAGATTGATGAAAACCAGCTGATCGGAGTCCAATACTTTTTTGCTATAAAATGAGAAACAAAGAGAAGCTCTGTGTATATGTCCGTGTAAGTTGGTGAACTAAGTGTGTGTTTGTCTGTGTATCATTTGTGTGTGTGTGTCTGTCTGTCTGTGTGTATAATCTGTAAGAACTTCACTGTTCTATCTTATTGTTCCCTGATACTTCTCACTATTTGGGAAAGTTGGGAAAATACTCTAAAGTCAAGGAGCTTCAAGATAACTTTTGGTAATTACCTGATTATCAGTTTAGATAACTTCTCTGCTTGCATTAGTTGGGGAAAGGGTGTCGATTAGCGATGTGTACCTCTAATTAACTGTGCTGCAACTAGGAAATATCTTACAGGGAGAACTGATCAGGCTTTGGCTCAATAAACACTTGCAATTGTTTTACCTTCTGCTTTTTTAAAAATGATGTCTATACGAGACAAAGATCTTGAGAGGGGAAGAAATAAGTCTTCCATGTTGTATTGTTGTTCTAACAAATTAATTATAGTGAAGCAATATACCTGGGAAACAAAACCATTCTCATTATTTTAACCATGGATTTCTAAAGCCTTTTTTCCTTGAGTTTAATTCACATCTGAGGTTCCTGTATCATACCTATACTCAAAGGTTTCAAAGTTCTTCACTAGTATATCTTCAGACACATAAAAGTAAATAAGTGTATTGACTTTTGACCATCTGCGTCACTGTGATATATGATTTATATGCCACGTAAGTGACACACTTCTTTAGGGGCAAGTACGTAACTTACCTGCAGGACAAATAATTCACAGTGGATGGAATGACAGCAATATTCGTGAAGATAAAAGTGCATGTAACCAAATCCCAAGGATATCAGTAGGAGTGGCTATGATAATTAGTTCTATTGATGTCATGACTGCATTGTGTCAAGGGAAACAGAAGGGCTTTGATAGTTTTTGCACGTCTTTCAGTGAAAGCAAATCTGTATGCCTGGTGTTTTATTGTAATCTAGTTATTTACCGTTTTAGGATCCATTTCATCCTGGATTTAGGCCTGATTTTGGATTAGAAACTGCCCAGTAAGATGACCTCTAATGAAATAAGTACAACCTTTTAATTCTATTAGGCTTCACATTGAACAGCATCTACTTTTGTGGATACTAGCTATGATTTCTTTCTGAATTGGATAAATTGGGAATTGGGGATATTGCTATGCAGAGCTATACTTCTACCTCAGTAGTGATTTCCAGAGGGCAATGTTGAGGAAATTCTACTCAATCTCTTTGAAATTATGTTTCAGGGTTCAGCAGGGATCCATCTCTGTGAAGTTTAGTATCTACAAAAAAATTGCAGTATGAAGTGATTCAGAGTTTGGCCTAAGGAACCATTGGTAGATCAATAAATGAGCGACAATAAGCTCTTTTTCTCTTTTTCATAAAATCCAGGAGACATTATGAATCTAAGCAACTATGAATCAGTGCTTAGATGCTATAGGGGATTAGCTGAAGTCCAGTAACTTAGTTCATACAAAATATAGGTACTGCTAGAGCAGGGATGTCAAACTCACGTTGTCACGGCAGTATCACATGACATACCAGGACTTTTTTCCTCTTCGCTAAACCCGGTGTGGCCATGGCCAGTGCATGACGCATCCGGCTTGCGGGCCAGGAGTTTTACACCCCTGTGCTAGAGTATGAGGAGAGAACAATCTCATTATGCATGGAGTTCTAGAGGGGATTAGATTCTCCAAAGGTTCAGTTTACAAAGATGATTATTCAAAGATTAATGTTGATATACCGTTTGGCAACCTCAGTCCATCCGAATCAAGACTGTAAAATGGTTAATAGGGATTGCATGATTTTGTATATGTAAACCTGATCTTCTTTGCTGCCTTCATTGAGTGATAGATCCCGTAATGTGCTCTAATCTGTTTTACTCATGCTTTTATCAAGATTTCTGCCATCTATGCTATACCCATTAGTCAATCTGTCTCTTTGGGTATAAAGTGGTTGCATAAAATCTACTCCTACTTGCTGGCTCCCCGTCTTGAGCCACATTGCACCACCAGACCTATGAAGGCAGGAAGCCTTAGTGAAGGAGTACAACAAAATTATGAGAAACCCATTTCTTCCTGAGCACGCTGATCTTCCTCATCTATCAATTGACAGACTTAAATCCAGGAAGCCCTCTCTGATACTTGCTCAACAGCTGTCTAACAACTTTGATGTCAACACACAGCGGAAAGCCAAATGGGCTGCTGAATGCCCAGATATAGACAGTTACGTAGATGACCCTACACAAAAGGTGCCAGGTTTTGACCTTCCTTGCCAGCATTGCTCAACTCTGAACAGGATCCGTACCCAACATGGTGCCTGCCAGGACTCATTGTTTAAGTGGGGTCTTGTCTCTACCCCTCAGTGTGACTGTGGTGCTCCTCAATAAAATATCCACCACATTGTGTCTGAATGTCCATCAAGAGCTTATACCAGCCCATTGTCTGGTTTTTTCAACATAGACCATCCTGTCCTTGAATGGCTGGGTGGACTGGACATTAACATTTGAACTACTGTAAGTCCGTGTATTTGCCATACGCTAAATAAAATAAAAGAGACACAAAGACCTATCTAAAAATCAGAGCCATCCTAGCACATAGTAGTGACCACACAAACAATTAGACCGACAGCACTCCTATCTGACAGTATGAGGACCTCAACAGGATCACTAGCACTGTCACTCAGATCTCCTCTCTCCACAAAGCATTCAGGAATTCTTTGGAATTATAATTTCGGGGAATGGGGTGAGTGGACTACCTTAATCATACCAGGAAATCACAACTGTGACAGTGGGATGCCAACCTTTTTCACATTCAATTATCCTCCTCACTCATATCCTTGTAGCAATAGCAAGAGCACTTATATACTGCTTCACAGCCCTCTCAAAGCAGTTTACCGAGTCAGGATATTGCCCCCAACAATCTGGGTCCTCATTTTATCAAACTCATAGAGATGGAAGGCTGAGTCAATTTTGAGCCGGTCAGGATCAAACTGTTGGCAGAATTAGCCTGCAGTACTGCATTCTAATCACTGTGCCACCATGGCCCTCTAATACTTAATGCATTAGGCCACTGATATAGTGAGACAACCCTACTGTGAATGTTAACATCTCCACAGCCTTCCACAGGTTCCTACAGAGAGGCCACTGAGCAGCAGTGTGGAAGGTATCTCTGATTTCCCACTTGGCCTTAATAGTCAACACTAAATGTACAAACGGGGTGTGTGTGGGTGGGTGGGGAGGGGTATCTCAGAAAAACAAGGTTGCAGAATAATCGCAGGATGGAAGAGCCAAGGGATCCCTGCTCTTTCCAGAATTCTCAGCCACAGTGGAATGGAAGTTGTTCCACTCCTTTGGAGGGCACCCGCTTGGGGAAGGCTAAGTTAAGAGTTTCACTTGGCACGCCTCACTATCTAAGAACTAGAATCTTCATTAGTTCTAAAGGGGTGGGGGTGGGGGGAAGAGAGGTTGCCTTTGATGTTTCTCTTTTCTTCTTGAAAAAAAAAAATACCAACTGCTTTCTCAAGCCTGACAAATGTTAATATACAATCTACAGATTCGAAGAGCCTGGCAGCTACCCAGCCATGCACCTGCAACGAGAGCAACCAAGCTCTTTTTACTTTCTTAACAGCTTGTTTTCTTTTCAGGATAGCTGGCTGCAGGTTTGATTTTACTGGATTTATTTTTCCCTTCCTTTTCCCTTTCCTTTATTTTCCAAGTCCAACTTCCTTCCTTCCTTCCTTCCTTCCTTCCTTCCTTCCTTCCTTCCACCACTCCTTCACCCCCACCAATTGCTGTTTTTTTGAGGCTTCTTAGAGCTGCTCAGATGCATCTCTTGAGCAGTGTTACAAGACTGGCCTGTGCTGAAATGAAGGCAGATCCAGCAAAGATGGCGCTGAAGAATGGCAGACACCTGCTTTGCCTGAAGGGTAATGGAAGATTTTGCTCAAGTAAAGCAGAAAGAACATCTGCTTTCAGCTCAGGCCATTCTGACAGCTCCCATTACACCAATAAAACATGAAGTTATCAAAGCCTAAATAAGACCAGACAGAATTTTACCAGTTTCACTCTCTTCCTTTCCCCACCCACTGCTAATTTTTGACTGCAAATGGTTCCATGTCAATATACAGTCAGGTGTGTTTACATGTAATTCATTTGCATAAATACACAGGGTCCCCCAAAGCAAACAAAGGAAATTAATGCCAGCTTGAGAAGAGACTCTTCCACGGCAACTGTTTTTGTTTGAGACAAGCTTCAAAATGAAAGAAAGAGAAATCTAAACTCATCCCCGGAGTAAATCGCCAGAAGTCTTTTCACTCTGTCTTTATTCTAATTTGTTTTTCATTGACAAGTCTGTCTCTAAATTTGTTGGTTTGTTTATACAGAGAGAATGTATAAGGCTACTCATCTCATCTTCTACTTTATCATCCTCTGGATGATAAAAGACACATAAAATGTAGAGCAAAAGGAAATGAAGATGAAATGTCATAAGGCAAGACAACACAATGTGACCGTGGCTCCAAGCAAACTTCTCCCATATCACATTGTAAAGCATAAATATCAGACTCAATTAACATCCTGGCCTCAATGCCTAAGGGAAAACCCAGGTTCCTCAATTTCTGGATGGTTAGCTGGATCAGGGACATCTGAATCTTAGGGAGGAGGCTGGTCTAGAACAGAACAGAACAGAACAGAAGAGAAGAGAAGAGAAGAGAAGAGAAGAGAAGAGAAGAGAAGAGAAGAGAAGAGAAGAGAAGAGAAGAGAAGAGAAGAGAATTTTTATTGGCCAAGTGTGATTGGACACACAAGGAATTTGTCTTGGTGCATACGCTCTCGGTGTACATAAAAGAAAAGATACATTTGTCAAGAATCATAAGGTACAACACTTAATGATAGTCATAGGGAAACAGTCAATATAAATCTTAAGGATACCAGCAACAAGGTTACAGTCATACAGTCATAAGTGGGAGGAGATGGGTGATAGAATGATGAGAAGATTAATAGTAATGCAGACTAAGTAACTAGTTTGACAGTGTTGAGGGAATTATTTGTTTAGCAGAGTGATGACGTTCGGGGAAAAACTGTTCTTGTATATAGTTGTCTCAGTGTGCAGTGCTCTATATAGTTGTTTTGAGGGTAGGAATTGAAACAATTTATGTACAGGATGCGAGGGGTCTGTAAAAATAAGACAACTACCACAGCAGAGAAGGCATATCTTTTGACATGGCACTGTTAACAGAAAGAGCCCAGGGCAGGTCGACTCTGCCAGATTTGGTAGGATAGATGAAAAACCACCAGAGATCGACAAGTCACATATAATCTTGCCTATTGACCAACAACCACTTGAATTGCACATGAAAACTTATTGGAAGCCTGTACAGCTTGAAGAGCAGTGGTATTAAATGGGCCTCTGTAACCCACGTACATTCTTTATCAGTTGCAGCCTCCAAATGTTCTTCAAGGGCAGCCCCATGTAGAACGCATTGGAGTAATCTAACTGGGAGGTAACTAAGGCATCAACTGAGCCTCCCAATCCAGGAACAGATGCAATTGGCCCGCACAAGTGATTCGGTTCACGGCTGCCTCATGACCATGGGTGCTACCTGCTTCTTGAGCAGGTTGGGGCAGTGGTCCCCAATCTTTCCAGCATTGTGGATTGGGGGGGAGAGGATGGTTCTGTATGAGTGGCAGGTGAGCGCACCTGCTGCTTCCACCTCACTTGCTGCTTCCATAGCCCTGTTCCGAACAGGCCGTGGTCCATTTCTGGGCAGTGGCCCAAGGGTTGGGGAGCCTGGTTTGGGGACTCTGAAGAATTTTGCACCCAGGATCAATGATTCCCAAACAACTCACTAACTAGGTTTGGGGTTGTGTTACCCTATCAGTAGACAAAGATGGAACAACTTCAGATTTAGGGGGTTAAATCCTGGCGTCTCCTGCCATATATCCCCACAGGCCTAACACAGGTATGTTATTGCCTGCTCTCTTCTCCCAAACTTTGTCCATCCTCACCCTCCCCTAACTCAAGTAGCTCCAACATACAACCAGATTGCTCATCCCTCCAAATAGCTGACCAGTTCAGATATCCAGGGTGTCTTTCATTGCATTCAGCATCCCAAAATCTGGCTATTCAACTTACTTCCACCAACCAGCTATGTATATCTTAGCTCTATTCCTTCACCCTGAGGAGCTGGAGACTCTCAAACCCTCAACATTTCAATCCAATCTGATGCCCCAAATCTATCTGAAAGCTCACTCACATTGTCTTGTTGTTAGAACAAGAACAGCAACTATTATTTGGGGGCAATAACAGATGACATCACCCTTCATTCATCCCCTGCTTACTATGAAAGCAATCTAAAGCAGGGGTGTCAAACTCACAGTGTCACATTGTCATCACATGACACATCACAACTTTTTTTCCCTGGTGGGCATGGCCAGCACGTGACGCATCCTGTCTGTGTGCCGCAAGTTTAACACACCTGATCTAAAGGATCGTTTTTCTGCTACAGCTTTAAGGATCCTTTGTGATTCAGTCTTTCAAGGTAGATCAGGTGAAGATACAGAGATTCCAGGAAGACTATTTTATTTTTTTTGTGGCAAGGTAGAATAACAACATTTTGAAAGCTTCTTCAGAGCCTTCAGTGCCCCGTTTTAAGGACAAGGATAAAGAATGAGACTGTTCTGAATTTCATTCTCATGCTTTCTACTTTCCCAGGACTGAGTGAATCTTTTACCCACCCACTTCCTTCTCAAGGCCAGAGCTAAATTCCTTACCAGTGATCCAGTCACTTTAGACAAAAAAAATCCCTTTACATCTTTTCCCTATCTTTTAAGCCAGATGAGCTTTATGTGATAAAGCATTCCAGGCAATAGAATTTCTATTGCCCGGAATGCTTTATCACACGAAGCTCATTTGACCTTGACTCGGTTTCATTACAGCCCATTTTTCCCACTCTTCTTATTTGCGCTTTTCTTTTTAATGGGATCAACCTTTTTGGACTTTTAAACTTCTAAATCCTGGCACTTGCTGTATTTAAAAAAAAAACCCTTTTTCTAAGAGCTTTGGGTAGCTGTTTGCAAGGCTAGTGAATAGAGAAACAGTATTAATAAATAAAATGCACAGAGTGACTGAGAGAATGATGAGAACCAATAGGCAAGTTGCCCTGCCTTATGTAAGTAGTCCTCAACTTACAACCACAATTGAGCCCACAATTTATGTTGCTAAGTGAAACATTTGTTAAGTGACTTTTATGACTTTTTTTGCCACTGTTGTTCAGTGAATCATTGCAATTGTTAAGTTAGTAACATGGTTGTTAAGTGAATCTGGCTTCCCCAATGACTTTGCTTGTCAGAAGGTTGCAAAAGCTGATCACATGACCCCAGGACACTGCAACCATCATAAATACAAGCCGTTTGCTAAGCAACTGAGCCACGGTGACACAGTGGTTAGAGCGCAGTACTGCAGGCTACTTCTTCTGACTGCCGGCTGCCTGCAATTTGGCAGTTCCAATCTCACCAGGCTCAGGGTTGACTCAGCCTTCCATCCTTCCGAGTTGGGTAAAATGAGGACCCAAACTTGTTGGGGACAATATGCTGGCTCTGTAAACTGCTTAGAAAGGGTTGTAAAACACTGTAAAGCAGTATATAACACTAAGTGCTATTGCTATTGCTATTGCTATCTGAATTTTGATCATGTGAGCATGTGAAAAAAAGTCATAAGTCACTTTTTTCAGTGCCGTTGTAACTTTGAACGGTCGCTAAATGAACTATTGTAAGTCAAGGACTACCTGCAATTAACTGATATGGTTCCTTTCAACCTCATTGTCAGGCATATTCTCCGATGCCTTGAAGACATTAATCACAATCTGGGAAATTTTGAGTTGTTTATTAACATTAGCATCTAACTTGCATTCGCAATCTTTGTATCATCCAAATCTGATATTCTAATTCTAATTCTTATTCTTTCTATTCTTATTCTATTCATATGACTTGATCCAGCATTCAGAATTGCAGATTTGGAACACAGATGACACCTCAGGTAGAGAAACTTGGCACAATCAGTGGTTTACAAAAAGAATGGGTGGAGGAATCAAGGCCTCCTTAAGTATCTTGCTTCTTTCAGTCTTGGGAATGCCATATGAACCATTGAGTCCAGAAGAGATGTGTATATCCTTCACAGTGCCAAACCTCTCATCTAACCTTGATTCCAAGTTTAAAATCTCTGGAAGATGTGCACCAGATGTTCCCAGGATTATTAAACTCAATGAAATTCTACCAAAGAGTAATTCTGTCCTCAAAAAAAGGGTGGATGCCAACAGGCATGGTGATGATGCTGTTAAGATAGAATAACAGAGTTGGAAGGGATCTTGGAGGTCTTCTAGTCCATCCCCCTGCCTAGGCAGGAAATCCTACATCACTTCAGACAAATGGTTATCCAACCTCTTCTTAAAAACTTCCAGTGTTGGAGAATTCACAACTTCTGGAGGCAAGTTGTTCCACTGATTAACTGTTCTAACTGTCAGGAAATTTCTTCTTAGTTCTAGATTGCTTCTCTCCTTGATTAGTTTCCACCCATTGCTTCTTGTTCTGCCCTCAGGTGCTTTGGAGAATAGCTTGACTCCCTCTTCTTTGTGTCAGCCCCTGAAATATTGGAACACTCTTATCATGTCACACCTAGTCCTTCTTTTCATCAGACTAGACACACCCAATTCCTGCAACCATTCTTCATATATTTTAGCCTCCAGTCCCCTAATCATCTTTGTTGCTCTTCTCTGCACTCTTTCTAGAGCAGGGCTGTCAAACTCATGGCCCGCGGGCCAGATGCCTACACGCTGGCCACGCCCATGCTCGGTTAAGCGAAGGGGGGGAAGTCCCAATAGGTCACATGACGACGCCGTGACGACACAAGTTTGACACCCCTGTTTTAGAGTCTCAACATCTTTTTTTATATCATGCTGACCAAAACTGGATGCGGTATTCCAGGTGTGGCCTTCCCAAGGCATTATAAAGTGGTATTAACACTTCAGGTGATCTTGATGTTGGAAAGCTGTGAAGTCCTCAATTTTCCTTCAAAATACTTCCTAAGAAATGGGAGCAATTCAAATTTGGAGAATGCAAGGTAATCTTTTAGTTCTGGCGAAGAGATTTGGGATAGTTTGCAGTCTCAGAGGAAGGCCCCTTCTCTCACTCTGCCTACAAGCTGGTTCTAGCTGGTCCTTGAGGGCAGCAAAAGAAGAGGGATTTTGCAACCTCTGAGGCTAGTTTAGCAGAGGCAGAGTTGACAGACTTCTACCTTTTGGTTTCTCACAGTCCTTTTATAATGGCCTATAACAGAGGTGGGGAACGATGGCCCCTTTATGACTTGTGGACTTCAATTCCCAGAATTCCTGAGCCAGCATGTTGACATCCACAGGTAATAACAAAACCAGTTGTGGTGAACACCAAAGGTACTTAGAGTGGAGACTACAAATTTAGTTAAAGATATCTCCGTATTGATATATGGGCTTTTCTGCCTCCAAAATACGTTTTTAATTAGGGAGGAGAGGGAGTTTAACCCTCCTCTCTCCACCAGCTGTTATTCTAAGAAGAAAAAAAACCAGTGGTGAAATTCAAATTTTTTTACTACTGGTTCTGTGTGCGTGGCTTGGTGGGCATGGTGGGCGTGGCTTGGTGGGCATGGCTTGGTGGGTGTGGTAGGGGAAGGATACTGCAATATCTCCATTCCCACCCCACTCTGGGGACAGCCAGAGGTATATCCAAACTACTCAAAATTTCCGCTACCGGTTCTCCAGAACCTGTCAGAACCTGCTGGATTTCACCCCTGGAAAAAACCCTTCTTTTAAAGCTAATGGTGTTTTGTTTTGGTATTTTTTACAGGAATGTGGGGGTTTTTTCCTTCCAGACTGTAGCACATCTCACTGGTGATGGTGATAGTTTCTTCTCCATCTGATTTTCTTTGTCTCAGGTGAATTATTTCTCGGCTTCTCAAGTTTATGATCCTTTTTAACTTTCATTTTCTAGCAAACATTCACAAGCAGCTGATCAATATTTCCTGAGATGTCTGTCTTCACATATTGATTTTGCGTCACAGGTGAACTTTTTATTCCCTACTTCAGGCCCTTCGGATTATCGCACTTACTTTAGAGTAGATATGTGTGGGATTTAACTGAATTTCCTGCTTCACACACCCCCGCCCCCGCCCCAGAAGAATGAAATATTCTTGGAAATATTAAAAAGGCCGAATATTGTGTTTCCCTGAATGAGGAAGGGAGAAACATTTTTTAAAGACAAAGCAGCTTCCTGCAGCTCCCTGCCCCCCCTTCGGCTCCAGCGTGATGGGATTAAGACATGGCCCTCAGGACATGATAGGATTAGCTCGCTCTCTCTCTCTCTCTCTCTCTCTCTCTCTCTCTCTCCTCCCCCCCCCCATGGGCTTTTTGTCCAGGATCTCGTATCTAATATCTAATCGTTGCACTAATACTTCTTTATGATTCTGGGTGCAGTGGCTCAGTGGCTAAGATGCTGAGCTTGTCGATCGGCAGTTCAGCGGTTAGAATCCCTAGTGCCGCATAACGGGCTGAGCTCCCATTACTTGAAGCTGGGGCTTCTGCCAACCTAGCTGGGACTTCTGTCAACCTAGCAGTTTGAAAGCACATAAAAAAATGCAAGTAGAAAAACAGGGACCACCTTTGGTGGGAAGGTAACAGTATTCTGTGTGCCTTTGGCATTCAGTCATGCCGGCCACATGACCACAGAGACGTCTTCGGACATCGCTGGCTTTTCAGCTTTGAAACGGAGATGAGCACTGCCCCCTAGAGTTAGAAACGACTAGCACATAGGTGCAAGGGGAACCTTTACCTTTACCTATGATTCTGGAAGGTGGTCCTTTTCTGATACTCACAAATATTTAAAAATCCTGATGACAGGAGAAGTCTTTCCTTTTCTGAAGCTTTCTAAAATGACCATATAGTAAAGAATTCTGTTTTATGGTCACGCCAGAAAATCACTAGAGAGATCAATGCAAATGCAGCTGGCTTTTTTGAGTTTTTTTTTTTTTTAATGGAAACAATGTCCTACAATCTCTCATATTTCTACCTCAGCTGTGAAATATTTCTTTCCATTTTTAAAATGCTCTTTTGATGGTGCTAGATATGGCAATTATTCTGCCAAGGCTAACAGTTACAATGTAGAACTTTCTTTGAATTTTCTGCACAGCTCTTTGGATTATCAATTCAAAAACAAAAGAAAAAAATGTTAACAAAATCACTATGAGATTTAATGAGATTCTGTACGGTTTCAGTCCTGAGATCACACAGGATTCCTGCAATTTCACATGAAATATCTTGATGTTCCGAAAATCTCAAAAATTATTTTACTTGTGGGAGATGAAAAAATCCCCTGAAATTCTGAAATTTGCATCTTTTTTTTTTATTTTATTTTTTATTGAAAAAGTTTTCAAATACAAATTCCCCCCCCTTTTTTTCCTCCCCCTCCCCCTCCCTAACCCCCCCTCCCCACCCATCCCCCCCTGTAACTTCTTCGTAACAAAAAACCTAATTCATAACAGATTACTTACTCCCTCCTCTAAATACTGACCTTTACTTACTAAAAATATTATTAATATTATAACATCCCCCTTTATCCATACATTTCAGAAAAGAAAAAAAAAACCAAACATTATACTATAACATTGTAGAGTAACTTCTAATTTAACATAATAGTATTATAACTCCCAATTTGGCAATAATCTGCCCTTTTTCTCCTCTCCCAAACTTATATCTATATATTATTACAACAATTCAAAACCACCTTCCACTTTAAGACTATACGATAAGTCCTACTTTAACATTTAATCTTCTATATATATTACTATAACATTTCAAAGCGGCCTTCCCCATAAAATCTAGTTTAACATTTAACATTTAACATTTATTCCACTCTATCCATTTCCTCCACTCCCCTACGTATATCACTTAAAAATCCCTTTTCTTAAACTAATCAGTCTGCTAACTAGCTTATTCACCCACTGTCCTGCAAAATTACCATACACAACAATTCTTAATATCTTTGATTCACTGCCCACACTACTTAAAAATATATGTATATATATTCCATTATATCTAAATAAAAAAAGAAAAGACAATGACTTTAAATTTATCGTCCATATAATATCTTCTTTGAAGTCTTTCCACTGGATTATTAGAACCAACATCCATAATAGGGTAACATAGCTTGCTGATGCAACAGTTTATTCAAAATCTTCAATCATATCTGCCCCCATCAGTAGTAAATATCTTCTTATATGTATAAAAGTAAAAACAACCACCCGAGTGACATTATAATTATATTCCATATAGTAATAATTGTGGGTTTCATCAGGATTATTGATTCCCATCATCGTAGTGGGTAACAACCCGATCTTCTGCGTGCCCCAGCATAATTCTCTTGCCTGATTCAAGATAATTATAATATATTTATCAACACAAAAAGAAATTCCAAAGTGGATAATTCAAATCCATCAGATTAAGGCTCTTTTCACGTCCCAAGATTACGGCAATGCAGAGATCTACCACTATCCTCAGGATGATATGGACCAATACGTCGCCTCCTCTATGTTTTCACATAATCATTCATATTTTAAAGTCCCTGGCTTCACTGTTGCTTGATTTAGAAATTTCTATTTTTATGCAACCTATTTCTTTTTTTCTTTTCTTTTTGTCGGTTTGATTTCCATCCTGGTTTCCTTTCTACAGATTGTGTATCAGCTAGTCGGTTTTCATTCTGCTTTGTAGATTGGTCTTGTTGGTTTTGTTTTTGTGTCTCATGTTTCTTTTTTATCCCTTGTATGTCCCCTAATTGGTTTCCATGCTTGTCTTTGCCTTGATAAGTCATCACATTAAAGTCAGATGCCACTTCTCTCAAATTTGTAGATAATCCAGCTGGAGTATCCGATAAATCCAAAGGCAATTTATCTGGTACAGTCTCTGTAATTCGATATTCTCCCTTTATTTCCAGCTCCTTCTGCTTATCCTGTATTATACCTGAAGATGTTAAATTCATTTTCAACCTATTTTGATAAAATTCTTCCGCTCTTTCAACAGTATTTAGCTGGTATCTTTCTCCTTGATATCTCAATATAATACCAACTGGGGCGTCCCACCTAAATGGGATATTTCTCTTTTTTAACTCAGTCACCAGAAAACCAAATTTCTTCCTTTCCATTAATATCTTAGGTGGGAGTTCCTTGTAAATCCAAATCTTTCTTCCATACAATTGCAAATTAGAATTAAAGGAATTTTGCACAATATTATTCCTAATTTCTTTATCTGTGAAATAAATCATCACATCTCTAGGCAGTTGCCTTTGCTT
The DNA here is from genome assembly GCF_059756535.1 of Pantherophis guttatus. Taxonomy (NCBI): domain Eukaryota; kingdom Metazoa; phylum Chordata; class Lepidosauria; order Squamata; family Colubridae; genus Pantherophis; species Pantherophis guttatus. The sequence continues at coordinate 214,783,075 of NC_142063.1, forward strand.
GGCAATCCAGGAATTTATTCTGTAAACTCTGTCAATCCTACAAAACACTTCCTCAGGTTGAACCTTTAAAATCCCAGCTAGAATTTCAGAAGATATTATCCTTAAATCATCTCTGTTATTTTCCTGCAAGCCTCTTAGTCTTATCGCATATTCTGTAAAATTATATTGTACCATTAGAACCTCTTTTTCAATCCTCTGTTGCAGATTTTCTACATTACCAGACTTTTGAACAGCATCCATTTTAGGTTTTTCTTCTGAGCTATTATCCTGAGTGTTTATCAAATCATTTTCAATCTTTTGAATTCTATTGTCCAATTTATCTTGAATTTCTTCCATTTTAGACTCTAGTAAATTAGTATTTGTATCCAGCTGTGTCATAAATTCTGAAAAACCATTAGCCACTTTTAAAATTTTTCGCTCCAAAAAATCAAACTTAGATTTCACCAATTCTTTAATTTCCTGCTTAAATTTTTCAAGATGCTGATTCACAATCTCATCCCTTCTTTCAATCTCCTCTAAGAGAAATTCTATTATATTAAAATCAGGTTTCTGAGACTGAAGAGTTAAAACTTGTTCCTTTAAGTTGTTAATGGGGGAATCCCCCCCCTACTTGTTTATCTGACTTTATAAGTCTCAGTGCCATGTTTCCGCCCAGGCAGGCTTTGTTAAAAGAAAAAAAAAACAGGAAAAAAGACTTCTTTCCAATCAACAACAATGTCAAGTCTCCAGGGGAAAAAGAGAGAAAAAAACACAGGAGCGAAGTTTTGTCTACAAATGTAGCCAGTGGTATTTATTCCGCTACATTGTAATAATAGGAAACGGGAGGACTTTCCCTTTCAGCCTCTTCTCCAGCCGCGGCAGACACCATTTTAAAAGGTTTTTTTTTTCCCCTTTCTTTTCCTCTTTCTCTTAAGTACTTTTTAAAAGATAAGTAAAATACTTGCGATTCAGTATTACAGGTCCAGCTCACATTTTCTTTGAATAATCTGTTAGATTCGCAGGCTTGCTCTTGACGCCTGGCTCTGCATTAGCAGAGGTCTCCCAAAGCCCGGAGCAGCGGCTGGGGATATGGGGCATCTCATCCGCTCCGTCCCAAAAGTAAAAGAAAAACTTTTGGGACTCTGCAGAGAGTTCTACCCACCCCTGCCGGCTCTATCTCCGTTTCCTCATGGAAACGGAGTTTTTTCGAGCCGCCATTCCATTGTGAAGGCGGCTCTGACAGGCAGTGGAAGCTGACGATCCCGAAGGAGCATCTGGCGGCGGCCAGCAGCAAACCGGAAGCTCCTGAAATTTGCATCTTATTGGGTTATGATCCGTGATAAAATATCATAGATGCAGTTTTATTAATAATAGGAAACGTAGTTAGAAAAACAACCGGAAAAATAACTTAGACTCAGTTATTCTGCACCTAATTTTAGCTCAAACAGACTCTTCTCTCTATCAGTCCAAAAGCATGCTAGGAAATGTTGTCTTCCCAAAGTATAGTTCCCACCTTTATTTACCATCTCAATACTATGAGGACATTGGTAATCTGGGTGTTCCTGTTGTTGGAAATTGTTCCTTTTTGGATTGGATCTGAACTATGGATTCTCTTCTGGAGTAGAGCTGCTCAGGAGCAGGGGTGAAATCCAGCAGGTTCTGACAGGTTCTGGAGAACCTGTAGCAGAAATTTTGAGTAGTTCTGAGAACCGGTAGTGGAAAATTTGAGTAGTTCGGAGAACTGGCAAATGCCACCTCTGACTGGCCCTAGAGTGGGGTGGGAATGGAGATTTTGCAATATCCTTCCCCCAGGAGTGGGAAGGGAATGGAGATTTTGCAGTATCCTTTCCCTGCCATGCCCACCAAGCCACGCCCACCAAGCCACGCCCACAGAACTGATAGTAAAAAAAATGGATTTCACCACGGCTCAGGAGCAATACATGCTTTGCATGGAGAAGCACCAAAAATAACTCCTGACATCTTTGGCGGAACTGGGAAAAGTTCCTTTACTGCAGCCAGTGCTGAGCTAACACCCTGCTTGAACTAAAGATATGACTCAAACCTTTTCTATAGTGCTACTGTTTATACTTTCCAAAATCCCAAGCCTTTTCAAGGTTATCAACAATTATCTTTCTGTTTGTCAATTCTGAATAGTAGAAAATATTATGCCCAAAGTAGCAATAGCAATAGTACTTAGACTTATATACCACTTTACAGTGCTTTACAGCCCCCTCTAAGTGGTTTACATATTCAGCATATTGCCCCCCAACAATCTGGGTCTTCATTTTACTTGGAAAAATGGAAGGCTAAGTCAGCCTTGAGCCTGGTGAGATTTGAACTGCCAAATTGCAGGCAGCCGGCAGTCAGCAGAAGTAGCTTGCAGTACTGCACTCTAACCACTGCACCACCGCAGCTCATAATAATTACACTTTTGTACAATATCAGTTAGGGGTATAGTTGAAGATTTGATACCAAAGGCTGCTTTGAATTAGGGTTCAAGACACAGAAGATAATGTTGTCAGGTGTCCACTATTTGAGCGGACAGTCCGCTTTTTTCACATTATGTTCACTATTATTTTTCACAAAATAGTGGACATTTTTTAATTCAAAAGCTTTATGATGAAATTAAAATGTAATTTAATATTTTACATATTATTATAATATATTTGATGTTTTGAATTTTAAGTAAAGTTTTGAAGTGATTATTTTAATATGTGTTAAAATGTTTCTAAGAAAATATATAATTTAATTGTAAATTTTTTTTTTATTTTTTTACTATTAACCCCCCAACCCCCGCTTGTCCACTATTTTTTGGAAGCAGACCTGGCAACCCTAATTTCAACATTGGTTCAGGCTTCAGCTAAGTCATACAAGCAAAATTCACCGCTGTAACCCAAGCTGCTGGAGGAGGAAATAAAAAGCCTTACTTTGTCCCATCCCATTCATACATTGCTCTAAAGGAGAAACATGTAAAAGGTGTGTCTTCCCAGAAAACGTATGTATTAAGTAGTCTGATAACAAAACCAACCATTTAAAAAAACAAACAAACCAGCATTTCCTATCAGAAAGCTATCAGCCCTTCAGTCCTCAAAAGACAAGAGTTCCTCCTAATGGGGAAAAAGCCCACCCACAAATTCTTCAACACATCGCCAAAAGAAAATGGCTTCCTAGCAGTTACAAGTCAATTGCAGCTGAAATGGAGATAAATTGGCTCAGCAGCTAAGTTGATCGTAAAAGGATGGGGGGGGGGAGAGATCCTGGAGCGAATGGCAGAAACTCACAGTAATAAGGCAACATTTTAGGTCCGTAGAGATCTGACTCAATATAGCTGAAGTACCAAGTTACCAGTTTTGTTTTGTTTTGTTTTTTTTTTAAAAAAAACATTCTCCCCACAGTTTCTGCCGGTTGATCCATATCACAGTGTTACACAATATGATGTGAAAATGAACATACCATGCAATCTTCCATGAAGCCCACACACACACTTTTCATATAGCGGGGTATAGATACTGTGATTTCATTTATCCAATTGGCATGGGGGAAACACAGTTATTTTCAGATAATTAGAAAGAGACACAATGACTGCATAGCTTTGCCTGAATGTTGAATACAGATGGGATGCCCAATGGCATTTGATAACTAAACACTGGATAACCAATATGGTTTAAGAGAAAATATTGGCTTAGCATTACTAAATATCCTGAAGGATTCTTGCTGCCGAAGAGAAAACCACAAAAATGTTTCTTTTTTTAAAACAAGAACTTTTTGGATAAATGGCTGTTTTACATCATTGCAGAAAAACACATTTTGGGGTCAATAAAAATACATTTCTAAAAGAGAAAGCCCCCTAACTTGTTAGGAACCTAGCATGTTAACACCTTGTCCGTTTTAATTAAAATGAATATGAATGCTCACTCATTTCTTTGAGCACAGGAAGTATTTTAATAAATTTAAATATTGAGATCATTCCAGTTTCACAATCAAATGTTGAGACTGATCAGTTTTCTAAGTCTTGTTCTGTTTTGTGCATCCAATATGAATGATTTCATTCCCTAATGAATTTTCACACTAAATTCTTGACTCACAATTATGATTGAAGTTTTCCATGAAATCACAGTATAAACTCTGACATGAACTGGCTCCTCGCTAGTTCACAGCAGGGCCCAAGGGCAACCCTTACAAAGCTATTTCTCTACTTTTAGGTAAATTTCCATTAGATTGAAGAAGAAATCCAATTTGGCTATTTCCCCAATGAACAACAACAAGAAAAAAATGTCTACCACAATCGTTGGACAATAGACTCTTAGAAACAAACAAAAGATTCAGCACTTTACCAAGCCAGAAATCCAGGATGAAATGGTCATGGAGAGAAGTGACAAACAATACTACCCAATTAAAGCAGCCTTGTCTTCAACCAAAGGAAGTGCAGCTGAAAGAACATGCAGCAGTAGCTAAGCAGACAGAACTTGGAAAACTTCCTTCAGAGCAACTGCACACACCTTGAAAAGACACTGCTGTCTCTTAACTGTTTGGAGAGAGGTGTTTCATAGATGATCTTCCATGATGGGAACCTTCTCTTTGATGGTAGACTTGTAGATTTGGGGTGGAAGAGATGTCATTTTGCCTTTCTGTCTCCTCCCCATAAAAGCAGAAATTAACATTGGAGCATTACCCTGTTTCCCTGAAAATAAGACATCCCCTGAAAATAAGCCAAAATGGGTTTTTGAGCGCATGCGCTAAAATAACTCCCCCCCTGAAAATAAGCCCTCCCCAAAAATATTTAAACACATGCACAACCGGTCCCCGCCATTTCTTCTGGTTAGGGTTAGGGAGACAGAGCTGGAAATCAGGTAAGATGACAAGAGGAGCCCTGTCTTGCCTAACACGCCCCAAAATAATAAGAATCCCTGAAAATAAGGCCAAGCGCTTATTTCAGGAATCAAAAAAAATATAAGGCAGGGTCTTATTTTCAGGAAAACACAGTATTAGAAAGCTGCATTAAAACAGTTCAGAAATGCAGAAGCACTCTGCAAAGAATTGCTTACACAATAGAGGTTCATACTGAATGTACAGCTGTATGAATCAGTCTCATTCCATTTTGAATAATGATTCGGTTTAGAGTTGTGATCTGATTTAAACCGGACTTTTCGTTCAGCACAGAAAGTCACTCCAAAGCATCTGATCCTTTCAATTCAAAGTGCCAAACTGAGCAAAAAAAAAAAAGGACATATGCACAAGTTGTCTCCAATGCATTTGACATGATGATTCAAACCAGCTGATGAACCAATGAGAAAAAAAAATGATATTTGATTAGGAGATTTGACTGATTTGTCTTTTAGACTAGAATATTCACATTATATTCTACTTAAGGTTCATGACTTTTGCCATCACATAGCTGAAGTGAAGAATCTATCTAGGCCCAGGCCACTCGAAGACCTCCAGAGTCAAAGATTTAAGTGGTGGCCTCTACCCCATTCCCTGTGCAAGCACAAGGGTGAGGAAGTCCAAGGCAAAATAGAGCCTGTGAGTTCTAGTCCCACTTTAGGCATGAAAGCCGGCTGGGTGACCTTGGGCCAGGCACTCTCAGCCCAATTCACCTCACAGGGTTGTTGTGGGGAAAATAGGAGGAAGGAATATTAGGCATATTTGCCACCTTGAGTTACTTATAAAGTAATAAACGTGAGATAATAAATAAATGAAAATATGCATTTTTTTCTCCAGGGTAGAGGAAGATGAATTAAGCAGCACACCTAAGCTGAGGCCTCAAGGTATCATTTGCAACCTAACAGGGACAGATTAACCAGAAGTGAAGGGAAGCTAAATAAATAGAGATTTGGTGTGTGAGGAAGCTTTTTAGTCTCGCCCCTGGGACAGGAACCATATCCCCCCCCACCCGGCATTTAAAGCTTATTTTCATAATCTAGGATCTTTCCCAGAGAGCAAATGACTCCTCGGAGAGTAATTCATCAGGTGACGGAGACATGAGTCTTTAAGGGTCACTGAAACCAGCATATTCAAACGCTTTCAAATTGTGTGGGAACTTAATAGCTATGCCTTATTTATATTTTCTAATATTTGTTTCTCTACAGTTTGTGCTTTATCTTCTGGAAAAGGTGTGCTTCCTCGGGGTAGGAGGAATAAATGGCTTGAGTACGTAAGTAAAATCTGTGCTGTAAACCACAGAGTAAATACGAAAATATTTGTGTGATACTTTTTGAACTTTTGCAATTTTTCCCATACATCAGAATGAATAAATGCGGAAAGATATGTTTCCTGTAACAGCTCTCTAATGTAAGTGGGCTGGAGTACTAATACTAGCGATATTCCTAACTCACTTAATGCTCTTTTCCAACTGTGTGGACCTGATATCTAATTCATATCATGGTCTGTTATATCATCTGTTGGCATGTGGGAGCTTAAATATTCCGCACTCTCTGCTTCTGATGAAAATGTCCCAGAACACTATTTTTGTTTAATGTTCCTTGTTAATGTGTACGCTATTATTTTGGACATGTTAAATCATAACAACATCTGAATTTCCTAATTTCAGCTGCATTTGTGTTTCATATTAGACAATTCCTGTGGTTGGCTTTAATTGTTCCATTGTCCTATCTGTTTACCTCACTACATATGGTCTTCTTCATTGCAAAGAATGATAAAATGTATACACAATGCATAGTCAGACATAAACCCACAGCCGCAGGATTTGCCAATGGAAAAAAAAAATGCTGGTGTCCATTTTATTCCTTGCCATAATTTGCATTGCAGTATAAACCAAATCCCCAATTAAGGAATGGAATGCCAAAATACATATAATCAAGGCTGATTGCATGCAGTCTGCAATAAAATAATAAAAAAAATAAAATAAAAGAGAAGAGAAAAAATCTTGCACTCTGAATAGATTACCCATACTTTGCAAGTTTTGCCAGTATATTACCATCACAGCATGAGAAGAGACACTATCCAAATTTGATGGAATCCAGATTTGGTTGATCTTCCTACCCAATTTCATTCTCTATCTACCATTGCTAATATTTATAATAGGTCAAATTGATGGAAGTTGTAGTCCTCAAACTCCCGGCCCGTGGGCCAGATGGGTCACATAATGTGGGTCACAATGTGGGTCACACAATGGCCATGCCCATGCCCAGTTTAATGAAAGGGGAAAAAGTCCTGGCACATGATGCTGTTGTGACAACATGAGTTTGATACCCCGTCCCAGGGGTGAAATCCAGCAAGTTCTGACAGGTTCTGGAGAACCAGTAGCGGAAATTTTGAGTAGTTCAGAGAACTGGCAAATACCACCTCTGGCTGGTCCCAGAGTGGGGTGGGAATGGAGATTTTGCAGTATCCTTCCCCCAGAAGTGGGGTGGGAATGGAGATTTTGCAGTATCCTTCTCCTGCCACACCCACCAAGCCACGCCCACCAAGCCACGCCCACAGAACTGAGAGTTAAAAAAATGGATTTCACCACTGCCCTGTCCTATACGTTTGAAAGCTACACATTTAGGAAAGTTAGAGAAGCAGCACACTTCATTTTCTAAACTTCCCAGCCATGTACTTTGGAGCACTGAAAACATAGGATGATAAATTCACATTATAATAAAATAACTAAAAGTATCAGATCCTATAATAAAAAAAATGCTCTTGAAGTCATTTTGAATTGGTAGAAATGAGCTGTGAACAAAATGCACTGGTTATAGCAATATTTATCAATATTGCTGGCTCGGGAAATTCTGGGAGGTGAAATCTACACAAATGGAAGTTATCAAGGTTGAGAAATGTTGGGTTATGGTGATTCTGAAGGAAGTTCAGAGACAATAAAGAATAATATTTGTAGCTCAGGGTTGAAATGAGGGGTTGTTGGTGCTCTCTGAGCTTGGTTGTTTTCTTGCAGATCAGTGGTGGGTTTCTACCAGTTTGCCCCGGTTCAGGCAAACCGGTAGTGACGGCGGCAGGAGGCTCCGCCCACCCATCCTGATGTCACCACGGATGCCTTATTTATTTATTTATTTATTTATTAATCAAATTTCTATACCGCCCTACTCCCGGAGGACTCAGGGTGGTGAACAGCCAAGATAAAATACAGATAATACAAATATTAAAAATCCCTTAAAATTATTAAATATTTTGGCTGAAACACAGATTAAAACACCCAATTTATAAAATCACGAATTAAAAATTTAAAAGAGGAGAGTTAGGCCAGGCCAGCCTGCTGAAATAAAAAAGTTTTGAGAGAACGATGAAACGTGCGCAGGTCCGGGATCCTCCGTATCTCTGGGGGGAGCTCGTTCCAGATGGTAGGTGCCCCCACAAAGAAGGCTCTCCCTCTGGGGCTGCCAGTCGACACTGTTTGGCCGATGGCACCCTGAGGAGCCCCTCTCTATGGGAGCGTACTGGTTGGTGAGAGGCTATTGGTAGCAGAAGGCGGTCTCGTAAATACCCCGGTCCGATGCCATGCATGCTCCCAATTCCGAACCGGTAGCAAAGGTAAGTGGAACTCCCTACTGTTGCAGATGTCTCATTACCCAAACTAGATAACATCATCAGTGCACGTCAATATCTGCAATTTAAATGTGTACAGGATTATACAAATATTATCACCTGTAATCCACTGTGAAAATGTGAAGCAGGAGCAATATTATTAACAATAGAAATAGCATTAGGAAGAAAAATATAATTATTTGATTATTAACTGTACTAAGAGCAAAAGTGATTGAAGTCAAAGTCTTTTTATTTCTTTAAAGAAAGAAAGAAAAAGAAAAAAAACCCAAACTCTCAGTAAAGATTAAACCTGGAGAGTGGTAAAACTTTATTCCACAAGTGCAGAGTATTTCATTTCCAGAATTCAAACTTCTCTTTTAAATGGTGATGAGTTCAATTTTAAGGGTTTCTTTTTGAAGGGCACCACATATGTAAATTCCCAGTGTCTTAAATGGGAACATGGAAATGTTTGCATTTTATTGTGGCTTGCTGTTAGTCCTAATGATCTCAAAAAACCTGGACTGGTTGCAATCCAGGCCATCCCTTTCTGAATAATAAATGCAGTTGACAGCAGGATTTTCTTCTCTTCATATGTTACATATTGCTTATCCATTCACATGAAATGGTGGTACAGTGAACATAATTTTTCCTTCGGGTTGTGCTTGACTCCTGATAGTATTTTTCTTAGTAACAATATCAGTGTGGGTTATGTTCTTGCTTTCTTTAGGTTTCCTTTTCTTTAGGTTTCCTAGTATAGCCTATACCGCTGGGATTTCCTGGTGGTCTCCTTTCCAAGTACTAACCAATTCCAAATGACCGTAGCAACTTGTTTTACTTCACAGTGCAGGTGACATGCTTAATGGTCATATCTTTCTTAAGGAATATGTCGATGAAGATTCTCAGTCATCCAGATGGAATTGTCTGGAACTTGAGTCATGGCATCTGGACTTCTTTTCTTGTTGGTTGGAAACGTTTCATAGATATGGGATCTGCCTAACCAACTTGCTCAGATTAAAGAAGCTACTTGGAAAAGCAGCAAAATATTTCCAGCCAGCAAGAAAAGAAGTTCAGTTGCCAGGATTCAACTTCCGGACTTCCTTAATGGAGAAATGGAAAGTTCTACATTTTGAAATGTCATGATAAAGCATTGCTTAGCAGAAATCTCAGCTGAACGTTGCTGAAGTCTGGGGTTTGATATAGTTAGACTAGTTTTAGAGCCATGGTAGCGCAGTGGTTAGAATGGAGTACTGCAGGCTAATTCTGCTGACTCTGTTTACAGCCAGGAGTTCGATCCTGACCGGCTCAAGGTTGACTCAGCCTTCCTTCCTTCCAAGGTTGGTAAAATGAGGACCCAAATTGTTAGAGGCAATATACTATAAACCGCTTAGAGAGGGCTGTAGAGCACTATGAAGCGGTATGTAAGTACTATTGCTTTTGCTTTTTAGACCTGCAGAATCTGGCTTTCCTCCTCTCACAATGGGCATGTACAATGACCACAGCCTGGGTGTTCACATATCGAGACTTGAAGGTAAGGAGAAATTCAACACAACCTCCCTCTTCCCAAGCCAGTAAGGACCACCAGCAAAGGAGGGCATTCGTTCTGAAAAAGCAGAAGGTAGCAGCAGATGGCATTCATGTGCAGTCTCGAGTATCTGGAATGGAGAGCTACCTTCTGAGTTAAAAAAAGCAAGCTTTCCTTCAACTGTTGAAGTCAACAAGGCAAGAGGAGACTCTCCAACACTTCAGCACAGATCAGAAACTTTCCAAGCAGCACCGTTATTTTCCAACAATGTAGCACTTTTTTTTTTTTTACAACAACGGTTGAGCAGTTTAAGCTACATCTGCAGGGGCTCTTCAGGAATAAAGATCTCTCAAGCATTTGATACGCACATCTGGAGAAGGACATCAATATTGCTGCTATAATGAAGTGTGTGTGGAGCTGTCTTTGAAGACAGCTCAGAAAAAAGTAGCTATATAAAAGCCAATGGCTCAGCTGCTGGCTGCAACTTGCCAGTAAAAATATGCCCCACTGCTGTTAGACTCTGAGCCTAGTTGCGAGCATGGCTGAAAATGCTGGGAAATATTTAGAAAACCCAACAAGGCTTGAGTGATGGAGAAAGCAGGCATCAGCACCTGGCAGATCTGGGCACCCAGCAGCTGTCAAGGAGAGTAAGGAAGCTGTGTCTGCTTTATCAGTGCCCTCGCTATTTCCTCTCCTGCATGCACATTCTCAACTTTGGCAAGTAGGGAATGCTGGGAGTAGAAGTCCACCCATCTTCAAAAAGTCCACCCATCTTAGAGTGCAGTACTGCAGACTACATCCGCTGACTGCTGGCTGCCTGCAATTTGGCAATTCAAATCTCACCAGGCTCAAGGTTGACTCAGCCTTCCATCCTTCCGAGATCGGCAAAATGAGGACCTAGATTGTTGGGGGCAATATGCTGACTCTGTAAACAGCTTAGAGAGGGCTGTGAAGCACTGTGAAGTGGTATATAAGCCTAAATGCTATTGCTAGTGCTATCTTATACTTGCCAAGGTTGAGAAATATCGCTTTACACTAAGGAAGCAGTTCGCTTTTCTGCCTTTTTTGCATCTAAAAAGAAATTAGATGGAATGGAGTCATATGTGAAAATGTACAGGTACTCCTCAACTTACAATAATTCATTTAGTGACCAAAGTTACAAAGGGATTGAAAAAAGTGACATGACCTTTTTTCTCACTTACAGCATCCCCATGATCATGTGATCAAAATTCAGATGCTTGGCAACTGACTCATATTTATGGCAGTTGTAATGTTCCGGGGTCATGTGATCACCTTCTGTGACCTTCTGACAAGCAAAGGCAATGGAGAGGCCAGATTCACTTAACAACCATGTTACTAACTTAGCAACTGCAGTGATTTGCTTAACAACTGTGGTAAGAAAGGTCGTAAAATGGGGCAAAACTCATTTAACAAATGTTTAACTTAACAACAGAATCGTTGGGCTCAATTGTGGTCGTACGTTGAGGACTACCTGACAACATAGGCGATAGCCAGATTTAGATTGATCCCCACATCCTTAGCTCATCTTAAGACAGAGTGAGTGGAAAGATAAAGTTCCCCTTGATCATACAATACTGCACAGTTAAACTGTTGTTATAGCTAAACAAAAGAAATGTTTCTTTCCTAGTGGATTCTGAAGGTGAATATATTCCATAACAGCAATTCAACCCCAAATTTATTAAGTTGGTATAAATCTGTTTGTATGGGGGAGGGAGAATTTGGTGATGGGTAAATGGTCATTTTATTTGTTCTGGTGTTTTGTTTTTTGTTGTTGTTGTTGTTGTTTTGTGGTTACTGATTCATGTTAATACTGATTGCTAGTTCTTTTGAAGATTCTTGTACTGAAAAGCCAGAATCAAATCAAAATCAATAATTTTGGCAATGATTTAAGATTATTTTTGATTTCTATTTTGACAAAATCTTTTTTCCCATGGGTCACATGGAAGTAGAGATGCTGACCACTAACACAAGCACAAGAACTAATATTTCAGTTTTCTTTTTGCGACAATAGGAGCATGAAGGTTTTTTTTTATTTGTTTGTCAAACATGTACAAGGTAGCAAGTATAAGTATGAACATAAGCATGAAAAAAAGGAAGTAAATACAGATAAATAAAGTTGCATCATTGCAAATTAGAACCTGGACATAAAAATCTTTCATGGATCCCATGCTTTCTCCATTTGGGCAGCAAATTCATCTTGGCTATCACTTTACAGGGGTTACTTGCAACTCTACAGAAACCATAGCTCTCAACAGCAAACAAATTCAGAACTTTCCTCATTCTCTGTCTTATCTTGTTCAGATTTTACATGAACATGTGCTGCCACCTCTAGATGATTCTGTGAAACTATGACTTCCCTGTTCAGTTTCTGCAATAACATGCTTCCTTGCTTGCTTCATTACTTATAAGAGTTAAGTTCTTCTCAAGTGAAAATAGAACAGCCTTGCAATTGATCTATCAAAAAGAAAGGGGGGAAAAACTTATAATGAGACATTATATTGAAGTGCTGACTTTTTTAGGAGGACATGGAGTCTGACTGGTATAAACCAAATGCAAGGCAGGCTTTCTATATAAAGTTTTTTCATGGTACAGGTGCATTTCATTTGGAAGACAAATTATGCAAGTTCATTCTGTGCAAGAGAAGTACAGTCTGAAGCCATGTGTCCCTCACCCCAATCCCCTCCTGTTCCCTTCTTAGATACTTTCTGAACATTTACCACCTAAATAGAATAGAATATAATTCTTTATTGGCCAAGTGTGACTGGACACATAAGGAATTTGTCTTGGTGCATACACTCTTGGTGTACATAAAGGAAAAGATATATTCGTCAAGAATCATAAGGTACAACACTTAATGATAGTCATAGGGAAACAGTCAATATAAATCTTAAGGATACCAGCAACAAGGTTACAGTCATACAGTCATAAGTGGGAGGAGATGGGTGATAGGAATGATGAGAAGATTAATAGTAATGCAGACTTAGTAAATAGTTTGAAAGTGTTGAGGGAATTATTTGTTTAGCAGAGTGATGGCGTTCGGGAAAAAACTGTTCTTGTGTCTAGTTGTTCTGGTGTGCAGTGCTCTATAGCGTCGTTTTGAGGGTAAGAGTTGAAACAGTTTATGTCCAGGATGTGAGGGGTCTGTAAATATTTTCACAGCCCTCTTTTTGACTGGTGCAGTATACAGGTCCTTAATGGAAGACAGGTTGGTAGCAATTGTTTTTTCTGCAGTTCTAATTATTCTCTTGCTGGGGTGCAGAAATATTAAATATAATATTTAAAGTAAAGAGGGGAAAACTACTGGACTAAGTTTTTAATTTAAATGAAATCTATTCAGGTTTTTGTCCAAGGACTGCGGTGGTAGCCCACAATATTCCATTCATGGATCAAACATGGCCCTCAGTCTCCAAATAATATTGCTTTGTTCTTTTACCAGCACTGGTTTTCCTCTTAGGCAGTGGCGGGCAGTCTGTTCAGGTAACTGATTTGAAAGTGCTACAAAAGAGCAGGAGAAGTTTCTATTTCATGTACTGTAATATGTTCAGGTGAAGAATTATATGTAACTTTTGGGGAGATGTACTTGTGGGATTTATAGGATGATCTGATCTGTTGACTCTTTGAGCAGGATACACTCCCCACTACGTGAATGGGATGGAAATTTTACAACCAGTTAATGAACAACTAGAACCACTCCTGTTTAACTGGAAATCACAATCAAAACATTAACCCAAATGAAAAAATAGGCCCAATCTCCCAAACTGCAAACTGTAGCAATCCAACCTCACTGCCTTGATAGATCAGTTTCCTAAAAGGCAGAAGAGGCTAATCTCACATTGATGTGATGGGCAGTACTAGTCCAAAGATGACGAAAAAGACACACCTATGTGGCTCCTAAAGAGGACAGTCTTTAATTGAGGAGACAAATAGCAAGTCCATCCGATTAGGTTTTATTGGCTGGGCAGATGGTACATGGAGAAAGTGACAGATATCCAGGCCCCCACCCATGCCAAGCTTTAAAGGGGCCAACCAGCACCTTGAATTGCATTTAACAACCAGTGCAATTATTAGAATAAAACTGTAACATTGCCTCAAGGTGGGCCCATCATTATCATGCTGCATTCTGGATCAGTTGCACTTCCAAATGCTTCTTAAGGACAGCCCATGTGGAGTGCATTGTAGTAGTCTAACCGACAGTAAATATTGCCTTCGTCTCCAGGAACGGTCCAAAGAGTTGGAGCCAAGTAAAAGGTTTTTTTAGCCTTACCTGTGACCTACTCCTCAAACAGGGCCTGCAAATAAGATACTCCTAAATACTACAATTGACAGTGATCATGTGAACTTTTGGAGATAATTATTGGGAGTATCAATCTCATCAATATTAATGGCTAGAATAAAAAAAAAATCAAATCCATCTGATTTTCTAAATGTTGAGCTATACTTTGGATGGGGCCCCATTCATAAAGGGAGTTCAAGAAAATTGCCCTTACCCCCAAAAAACATTTTGCTTTCAAACTGAGGCAAAATTTGGATCCATTGCCATCCATAGGAAAGTGACCTAGAATCTGATCCCTTCTGGAAGTGCTGGATTTTAGTTCCCATAATCTTTAGTCAACTTGGTTTGAACAATATTTCCCAACCTCAGCAACTTTTAAGATGTGTGGGCTTAAAATATGTGGAGTTAAAAATGTCTTAGAGCTGAAATTCACACATTTTAAAATTGCTGAAGTTGAGAAATGCTTGTTTAGAACAATGCTGTTGAGACCAATAAAAACCTCCTAAATTCCAGGTGAGAAAGGATTTGAACCTGGACTTCCCTAGCCCTAGGCTTAGGATTGGTAGCTCTTAAGTATTAACGCCTATACTACATCTAATATAGTTCCCTCCAAGAAAATACATAATAGCAGTTGTGTTATTACTATTATTGTTTATTGCTCTTGTTTGTTGGTTTCAACCCTAAATTCACTATACCAAGAGTTGAAATTGGGAGATAGATACTTAATATATAAAGGGAAGGAAGGAAGGAAGGAAGGAAGGAAGGAAGGAAGGAAGGAAGGAAGGAAGGAAGGAAGGAAGGAAGGAAGGCCTTCCTTCCTTTCCTATATTACACTGCTTAATTTTCCTGGCCTGATGTGTATGATTTCTCTATAATCAGAGACCAAGGGAATGCTGCTTGAGAATTATGGAAACTGGTTCAACGTTATTTGAATGGCATTAATTAAGGAAGGCTCTACTCATTTCTCTGCTGCTTAATATAGCTGAAACCTTCCTTTGTTCTGATATGTCTTACTGTCGCTACTGACCATATAACCCAAGTGCATCATTAAAATGCCTGCAGCACAGAGGGAAAGGTCTTATTAGACCCAACCCGCCTTTTCCTTTCTCTCTCCACTTTCCTCATTTTCCTCCCCCTTTCATAAAGGTGAAGAGGGAAATCACTTGCATACATTTCATTTCATTTCGTTTCCTTCTTATGCCCAAACGGTGACCAGTTTTCTGTTTTTAATCTTCACTTTAACAAAGAGCAGTTGGGCAGCCACCAATGGTGGGAAACACTGCAGTCAACTAACTTGTAAATGAGAAGCAATGGTAATAAAAATGAATTTGTATATCACCAGGAGCGGAGAGTACGTCTGCCTTGTAAATTTAATTAAACAGCAGGTGCAAAATCAGGTCATGTGGCTTTCATGTGCCCCTTGTGAGGATGACAACTAAACAATGATTCTAATATGAAGACATTTGCATACATTTGCATTGGATGCCATGGAACACACTGTTATTGTCTCCTTCGCCTTGTGTGTCACTTCTGGCAAGTTGATTATCTGACTAAGTGGCATGGTGTCCCTTTCTTAGCCTTTTCCAAAAAGAAGACATGTTTCCATTCTCTGGTAGCTAGGATCCAGAGATGAAATGCTTTTTCACATGAAATGTAAAACAAGAATCTTATAACTGGACTTTTCAGAATTCAAGAGACCTGTTGGATTTGCCTGGAACAAAATCAAAAGGAAAAAGCTAGAGTAAGGACATGCTGCCAAATCGGGGCAAGGCAAGATCATATCTTCAAATAAAGTGTGATTGTAGAAAAGTACTCACACATATTTGCTCTCTACTCAGAGAACATTAGAAGGAATCAGTGGTGGGTTTCAAAAAGTTTTACTATCAGTTCTGTGTGTGTGGCTTGGTGAGCGTGGCATTGCTTGGTGGGCATGGCAGAGGAAGAATACTGTAAAATCTCCATTCCCACCCCACTCCAGGGGAAGGTTCCTGCAAAATTCCCATTTCCTCCCGATCAGCTGGGACTTGGGAGGCAGAGGGGCGGTGCCTGTCAGAATTTTTATCACCGGTTCTCCAAACTACTCAGAATTTCCAGTAACATTCCTTCAGAACTGGTCAGAACCTGCTGAAACCCACCTCTGGAAGGAATCCTGAGTATGGGTTAAAGAGTTAACAATACTAGACAAGGACCTTAGCCTGGTGTATATCAGACTTTTGAGTTTTTATTTAGAAGTGCTCCATTGTGAGATTCTACCTGCTGTTGCTGCCATAATCATCTTCTGATCCATCTTCAACATCTGCTGCTTTCACTCTAGACTTTAGAGCAACCTGCTCAACCTGATGCCCTCCAGATGTGTTTGGATTACATCCCACAATTCAGTTGGGCAACAGTGCAGAAAGTTCAGGATTGTTCCCTTCTAAGCCTCCCTCCCTCTCTTCCTTCTGCCTGGTCACGTGATTTCCCCTCATAAGTGTATTGTACTCATAGATATACAGTACATGCAAACACAGAGTTATGCAACATGAGGAGAGAGCAGAAATGCACACATTCATAAAGGATCCCATGTATGTTGATGTTGATTAGACACTCGTGTGCAATCACACATACAAAGGAAACATGTGCATATATGTTACCTTTGTATGTATGATTGCACATGAGTTTCTAATCAACATGAACATCCTAATTTGTACTGGGGGGGGGGAATGCCTACAGAGGTCATATCTGTATTTTCCTTTTTAAGTTGTTCACATTTTATGCTCATGCTGGCTTCGCTTTAAGCCAACATAAAATAAAGATCCTGTGTGGACTGAGTTACTTTAGCAACAACTTGCAACTAAACAGATTACAGACTGCCACATCATCCTATTAGACAATTCCCCTGCCACTAGGCCTATCCACCTATCTTTATAGGAAAGCTATGACCAATGGCTTTCCTTCTTGTGAACAGGTGGGTGATTCTATAGACACATGTACATATACTTGCAAGAGGCGTGCTCACACAGAGACTTAAAACTGAATCTATATATTCAAAATTAAAGCACAAAATACACATACATGCATCCGCAATAAGCAGTTTATAACTAATCGATTTGTACCCCCTTTTTGCTTTCTAACTTCTTTGAAAGCTATTTTTTCTACAAGTGTTGTCTGCAAATGGCTCTAATTCCTACTTTGTAAGTGGGAAGATGTTCATTCAGCTCCCAGAAGAACCATTTAAATTATTTTTCCCCATTTCCTAAGCTTTCTACTCTTCTCTGTTTTTTTAAAGCCCATTAATGAGCTATTTCACTATTTTCCCAGTCACCTGAGGTAGATTTGGTACCCGCCTCCCCTCCCTCAGTTTTAAAGAACTCATGCAGTGTTGGATTTGTTTATTCATTTAAGATCTGGGTTACTGATATTAAAATGTAATCTGAGGAAACATCCATCAGTTATAAGCACAAAAATGTGATTATGACATCAAACTCCAATGTCTTCTCAATGGTTGTGAAGAAACAAGCAAATAATCTCACCAGAAATAAAAAGTATTTGCAATTTTACAAAAATTAATATGACATGTGAATTGAAATTGCCTTGTAATATTTATTTAGCAACTTCAACTAATGAGAAAAAGTTAAAACCAAAAATGGACAAGAAAAGAGATCAATGCTGCATGTAGTTCTATTATTATGGAATCTGATGCTATGGTAAAGGTGGGGAACTAAATATTGTTTTAAGTCATCCACATCCTTTCAAAAGAAGGGGAAACAGAAACATTTTTAAGCTATTACTTAGTTTACAATGAAAGGGTCTAGGGCAGGTATGTCCAAAACATTGCCCAAAGGCCCCATGCTGCCTTGGAAAACTAGTAATGCAATTTAGTAATACAAGATCATAAACTTTTCACATTATATGTTATTTATATACCTTAACTATATTATATATTTTATATATGACCCAAGGCAATTCCTCTTCACTCAATGTGGCCGAGGCAAACTAAAAGCTTGGACACACATGATCTAGGGCAGGGCAGTGGTGGGTTCCTCCCAGTTCCTCCCGGTTCCACCGAGCCGGTAGCAGTGACGATATGACATCACCGAACCGGCCCTGCCCCCCTGCCCCCCCCGTCCCCCCTGCATTATTCTTACCTTTTATTTGGCCCCATCCTCAATCTATTGCTGCCTCCTGAGTCCCAGCTGATTGGCTAGAGGGAAAAAAATTGTTTAAACTCTTGCCGTGGGGCTTCAAAGGGCCGCCCTACAGCTGATCAGTGTTAAAAGAAAACAAAAATAAATGAATAGACCAGTGCCTCCAAAAACAAATGAGTAGACCAGTGCCTCCAAAAACAAATGAATAGACCAGTGCCTCCAAAAACAAATGAGTAGACCGGTACAGCTCTGCAAGCAGTTAAAAGCCTGGTAGACCAGTATCTCTGCTAAACCCTAAAGAATTGTCACATGACCATCAAACCACGCCCACAAAATAAGCCACGCCCACAGAACCGGTAGTAAAAAATTTTAGAACCCACCCCTAGGGCAGGGGTGTCAAACTTGCAGCCTGCGGGCTTGATGCATCATGTGCTGGCCACCCCCACCTCTGGTTTAGCGAAGCGGGAAAAAGTCATGATACGTCACGTGACGACAACATGACGCCGCGAGTTTGACACCCCTGATCTAGGGCCTAAAGTTGAAAAGCTTTATATCCCACGATTCCTTCAAGATGGTGTACATTTTCCCCCACCCTCATTACACAACGCAACCCGATAAGGGAATTAAAGATGAGAGATGTTAATTAGATTAAATCAACCAGTGAGTTTCTCCGTTTTATGGTGGCCTTGAACTCTTCCTAGTCCAAAACTCTAAGCACCCTTCCTCTATTGACTTTGTCCCAAATTGCAACATCCATTCATAAAAGGACTTACAAACTTTTTGCAAGTGGATGAGGCCAACCTCAAAAGGCCTGCCTGGTTTGGTTGACACTGGGCTAGATGTGTTAAGCCACTAGTAGCCTCAACCACTACTGTCATAAGCAATTTATGTCATTGTTAGGAACACAAACTTGTTTTGTTTTAGAACAAACTTGTTTTGGTCACCACATTACAAAAAAGATGTTAAGACTTTGGAAAAAGTGCAGACAAGAGCAACTAGGTTGATTAAAGGCCTGGAGACTAAAACATATAAAGAACGGTTGCAGGAACTGGGTATGGTTGGTCTAGAGAAAAGAAGGAAAAGGGGTGACATGATAGCAGTATTCCAGTATTTGAGAGGCTGCCACAAAGAGGAGGCGGTCAATTTCTTTTCCAAAACATCAGAGGGTCGGACAAGAAACAATGGATGGAAACCAGTGGTGGGTTCCGTCCGGTTCGGCCGATCTGGTAGCGGTGACGATATGATGTCACCGAACCGGTTCTCCCCCCCGCCCTCCCACGTTATTCTTACCTTTTATTTGGCCCCACCCCCAATCTATTGCTGCCTCCTGAGTCCCAGCTGATGACTAGAGGAAAAAAACTGTTTAAACTCTTGCCGCGGGGCTTCAAAGGGCCGTCCTACAGCTGATCAATGTTAAAAGCAAACAAAGGAGTCGGGTCGTAAGTGCGAGGATTGGTCGTAAGTGCGAGGACCTTCCAGAAATGACTCTGACCAGCTAGCCATGCCCACCTAGTCACATGACCTCCAAGCCACACCCACAAAATAAGCCACGCCCACAGAACCGATAGTAAAAAAAATTAGAACCCACCCCTGATGGAAACTAATCAAGGAGAGAAGCAACCTGGAATTAAAGAGAAGCTTCCTAACAGTGAGGACAATTAACCAGTGGAACAGTTTGCCTTCAGAAGCTGTAAATGCTTCTGGAGGTTTTTAAGAGAAGACTGGACAGCCACTTGTCTCAAAGTGTATAGGGTCTCCTGCTTAAGCAGGGGGTTGGACTAGAAGACCTCTAAGGTCCCTTCTACCTCAATTCTAATTGATGGATACTATTAGTATTTCCCATCCTCTTATATAAGGCTTCCCCAACCTGAACAGAAGCCCAAGGTTGTTCAGGATTCTGGGACTTCTATTGTTAACAAAGTAGGAAAGTCAGGGTTGTGGTGGGTGACCTACATGTTAAAGTCTAGGGATGTTTTCTGGGGGAAAGGGGCAAGGACAGCGGGCATGATTTCAGTCCCCCTGACATCCATAAGCAAGTGAGCCGAGCACATAATATTCTGGATGCAGATAGTAAATTATGCCGGCATAGTAGGTCCATGATTAAAATGACGCTACTCTTTCCCGCTGCAACATTAAGGAAGCAGATCACAGTCATTTTGTTTTATTCACATGCCTTTGTGGCAGCTCTTATTTCTCTCCAACAGGCCACAATCCCAATTAATCTCTTTATGGCCAGCTGCAAGAGGTGTTTCAGAGCTGTCGGTGTCACAGGTGACTTCCATACTAGAAGGCCTGCTCTCATTTCATCTGGAGCAAAATAGGTGTAAATACTTTATTAATTTAAAACACAGAGACACACACTCACACCAAGTGAAAGCTGTTCCCCACTGATTGATTTTTCAAAAGCTCCCTAGACTGATTCAACTACAGATGTTTGGGAAGTGATTGGATGTAAAGTAGTTTTAATTCATAAAAGCAATAAAAATTTGCTTATTGCCTGAACAGATGAGCTAGCTGAGGGGGCATAATTTGGAGAGTTCTTATTGCAAAAGTTTTTGAAAACAAGTAATGATAGTGCAGAGAAAAAGCCTTATTAGATACAGTCAATGATTTAAGAGGGGAAGAAAAGCTTTAAAATCTGGGCTGTATAATTTAACTGTACATCAGAGTAAATTGCTCCGCGTTCTCAGACTATCTAACTTTATTCCCAAAGAACACAACACTCTAAAAGACCAAGCTAAATAAATCTATATTTAAAGATGAAGATGGTCCATGCATATCTGTGAGAACTGCGCTATGGGAAATTAAAACAAAAGCAAAAAAAAAAACACCCCACAACACTTAATAAATATTTTGAGAGGGCATTAATAGAGGCCATGAATTCATGCAGTAATATATTCCACTTTAGAAGATCATACTAGCTCTAGAATTTCTTTGAAGTCCACATTCTGAAATGAAATGGGTTTATTCTGAAAAGATTTTCATATCCCTGTGATGGAGAAGATGGTTCTGGATTGATTTCTTTCTGAATCTGAATGTTGACCAAGATGGCAAAGAATAAGCTGGCCATTTGAGAATTAGGGAGCTTCAGTTCAGCAGAATTGGTTTGAAGGATTGGATTCATAGTTCAGAAATGAGCCAATTTTCTCTGAGTTGCTCCAGAAAGTCCCTTTAAACCTTGGTCTTCTGATCTAGGCCATGATTTGGGAAAATTGGAACTCTGCTTTCAATGTTAATGGAGACAAGCTACAAAGAGTTGAAGCTTTGGGGGTTCTTTTCAGAAAAAAGTCAATAGCATTTGTAAGCCAGACATGCTAGGTCAGGGGTATCAAACTCATGGCGTCACGGCAGTGCCATGTGACGTATCTTGACATTTTCCCCCTTCACTAAAGCGGGAGTGGGCATGGCCAGCGCGTGACGCATCTGGCCCGCGGGCCGGGAGTTTGACAGCCCTGCGCTAGGTCCAGTGGTGAAATGTAAATTGTTACTACTGGTTCTGTGGGGGTGGCTTGGGGTGGGTGGGTAATGTGACTGGGTGGGCGTGGCCAACTTTTTTTTTTTTACTTTTAAAAGCATTTTTTCTACAACCTCTTCAGCCGAAGATGTTGTAGAAAAAATGCTTTTAAAAGTTTTTTTAAAAAAGCCTCTGATGATTGCGCGGCTCAGTTAGGCATGGGGGGGCGTAGGGATTTTTGCTACCGGTTCTCCGAACCACCCACCGCCATCGCTACCAGATTGGGTGATCCGTCCGAACCGGGAACATTTCACCCCTGGCTAGGTCCCTATGAGGAAACATTACAAGATGTCAACTTTCTTAGGAATCGATACAAGCTTCTTCATGTTCTTTTAAAATCTCTTTTTAAAAAGTGACAGAAAGGCTGGTTTTCCCCACAAGTTATATCACATTCTGTCCAAAAACAACTAAATATATTTAAAACATCTCTAATCACTAAATTTTTGTTGACATTCTCACAGACCTCAGAAAAATGAGCCAAAATTTTGCTGAAGCCTTGTTGACTCTTCTTTGGCTAGGCCTGTTCTTTTGCAAGCTTCATATTTCCATATTTAGCCATTCTTTCTTCCAACTAACTAAAAGCAGAATTGATTTTAATTTACTCAGATCCTAGAATCTCCCATCTCCCTTGGGTTGTTCGCTTTGTTTGTTTGTTTTAATCATATTGCTTTGATCATTTTCAGATCCTTGGAAAATGAGGCTGACCTTCAAGCGATATTATTTATTTTTAATATGAAATCAGTTCACAATTCAGTTTTTTTTTTGTTTGTTAAAGAACTATCTGACAGATATGATTATATTCAGTGATTTCCTTTGTCTGCCAAGCTCAGTGTGATTTAAGTGTTTTTTACAGGATTACAAAAATGTGTTGGGTGGGAAGTGAAAAATTTAAGAAGCAACGTTTGAGTTATTTTCAGTGGACAGTCCTAATCTGAAAGTTGAGATATCTGAGAGCCTTCCTTTACTTTTATTCGCCTCCCCACAAAAAAAGTATGTTGTTAGTTCAAATGGTGGTGGCTATTCATAACTGAAGGTTACAATGCATGGCAGAGGTGGGCTTCACATACTGTAGCAACCCGTTTGCTCAGCACCAGAAATGTGAGCTTGCATGCGCCATCCGTGCAGGTGTGCGGCATCATAAAACATGGCAATTAACTCACACGCGCCATCGACACATGTATGCAACGTCAAACAACATGGCAATTCACACGTGTGCCATCCGCATATACATGCGGCATCAAAAACACAGTGATATAGGATGGGATTGCACCTGGGCAGGTGGGTGGGCCCCCACCCACATGTTGTCACTACCGGTTTTCCCGAACCAGTCCAAACCAGCTGAATACCACTTCTGATGCATGGGAACATTTAATGGGCCAACAGGATAGCTATTTAGCACCATGGTGGCGCAGTGGTAAGAATGCAGTATTGCAGGCTAATTCTGCCGACTGCCAGTAGTTCGATCCTGACTGGCTCAAGGTTGACTCAGCCTTCCATCCTTCCGAGATTGGTAAAATGAGGACCCAGATTGTTGGGGGCAAAATGCTGCCTCTGTAAACCTCTTAGAGAGCACTGTGAAGCGGTATATAAGTCTAACTGCTATTGCTATTGTTATTTTTCCAAGGACAACCATAACAGCATTGTAATATCACAACGAAACCTTGGAGAACAAGGAGCATCAGTTGACTGTTCTTTCAGGACAATCATGCCACGCCACAGCTTTAAAAAGCAGCTTTTTTTCCTCTTTAAGGAAAGAAATAGAAGAAATTTCTTGTGTTTTCTTCTGAAGCTCTCTCTGGTTTGCTGCTTTTGTTCAGTCCATTAATATGAGAAATAGAAATAGTTAGTTCCAAATAGGAGGTTGAATGATCTTAACAATTGTATAGTTCAACACACATCTTCCTGGAATATACTATGATGTTCCTGTTCAATCAAAATTGTGCCATCAAAGCTTCCTGCTATCATATACCAATATATCTTTCCAATGGAAACATATTCTGGAAATGGAACATCTGCTAGAACAGCAGATTGTAAGAAAGCAAGAAAAGATTAAGATTAAGAAGAAAAGGGGCAGAGAAAGTCATGCGCAATGCATAGAATTTTGTTCAGAGAGAAAGCAGGAAAAAAAATTCATATAATGCTAGAATGGAGCCATGTCAAATGCAATAAATCATTGTTGCTCCTGAAACTGGCAATCTGTGAGTTTGGAGCCATACATGATTCATAAATACTTCTGTTTTGGCAAGCCCTGGCCCTCTTTCTCTAACCACAATTGTTTAAATTGTGGTTGAAATTATTTCCCATCATTTTGCAATAGGAAACTAATGGAAGCCCCAATATTGTTTTAATACCATTTAAGGGCCAACTAAACAAAAACATCTCAACAGCAGCAGCAGCAGCATTAGTACACATGCATATACGGGGGAAAATATCCCATCCATTGATGAGAGAACCTCACACCCGTGCCTGTCATGGCCCCATCCATGGTGGCCCATGTGCCTCTAAAAGCCACATCTGTGGCCCTGTGCAACTCAAAGGTTGTTATCTTCTTTTTGTTCAACCTGTAGGTAGGGAAGTCTTGGAGTTTCTGTCCCAATCAGTGGTGGGTTTCAATTTTTTTTACTACCAGTTCTGTGGGTGTGGCTTGGTGGGCATGGCTTGGTGGGCGTGGCAAGGGAAAGATACTGTAAAATCTCCATTCCCTCCCCAATCCAGGGGAAGGTTACTGCAAAATATCCATTTCCTCCCGATCAGCTGGAACTTGGCAGAGAATAGATGGGGGCGGGGCCACTCAGAATTTTTACAACCGGTTCTCCAAACTGCTCAAAATTTTCGCTACCAGTTCTCCAGAACTGGTCAGAACCTGCTGAAACCCACCTCTGGTCCCAATCCATCTGGATGGCAGCAGATTGGGGAAAGCAACAGTAAGTAAAATGAATGTCATCCAGTCCTGTAGAAAGAGAAGAGAGGGAGGGAGGGAGGGAGAGGGAGAGGGAGGGAGGGGCAGGCAATTAGGATTTGAACATAAGAAACCCAATTACTCCAAGTTTGTTTCAAACAAAGATGCATTGAGTTGGATTCTAGTTTAACAACTCCAGCCAGATGCTTCCAGGAATTCTGTAAGTACTTCATAGAAGCAAAAATGTACTTCTTTTGTTCTTTCCAATAATAAGTGGCATTGAAGGTTGTTTACCCATACAATGTTTTCAATATCTTGATTAATAGCTATTGTAGCAAACAGACTCAGACTGATGGATCTATCATAATTTTTTTCGGTAATTCTCTTTTAAATCACCATTCAAAGTGAAGACCACAATCATCTCTAATAATAGTATTTTCCGCTATGGAGATTCTATTGCCTATCTACCTTATTGAGTAATCATGAATTATAATTTTACGAGGGAGGGAAAAAAGGGATCTTTCCATTTTCCTTGATATCTTTCATAAATTAATGAGTTTCTTTCATCAAGTCTGCACAGCTCTGTCATCATTAAACATCTACATTAGTTGGTTATAAAATAACAAAATAATTCAAAAACTTGGATGTGAATAAGAAATCATTTGGTCGTCACAATATTCCAAACCACTGTGCCAAGTTCCTCTGTAATAATTTCATCAGCTAATGCATTATTTACTTTATCATGTGTGACGAACAGAAAATGCAAAAAAAAAAAAAAGAATGACTATTCCACATTAAATAAGGATCAAGAATGTGATAAAACTAAACCATATAGCTAAAATCTCTGGCTGAATCATTTATTTATTATTTATTAGTTTAATTTATATGCCGCCTTTCTCCGGAGAGATTACAGGGGAAATTAAACTTTTTCAAAGTTATGCGTATATATCTTTTGTCTAATCAAAATATTAGGACTATAGTCAAGAGCCATTATAAGCTATCGATAAACATCTTAGTAAAAACTTAACACTTCATATTCTAATATCCATCAAGTCATCTCAACATCTTCTCTGAACCTTCAACCAAGGAAGTGTATTTGCACATCGTGCTCTGTATTCTACAAGTGGGTCAATGAGATAATGAACACATTGCAAGGAAATGCTTTTGTGCTTATCCAGGATCTTTACTCTAAGGAAATCAGTTTTTTAAAATCAATTTCATCATGTGACAGGGCGAAGGTAAAGGTTAAGGAAAAGATTTCCCCTCTCCAGTCATACCTGACTCTAGAAGGCAGTGCTCATTTCTGTTTCCTAGGCGAGGGAGACAGCGTTATCCAATGCTTCTATGGTCATGTGGCCGGCACATGCGGCCAACATGACTATATGCTGATGCACACAGAACGCTGTTACCTGCCCGTCAAAGTGGTACCTATTTATCTACTTGCATTTACATGCCTTTGAACTGCTAGGTTGGCAGGAGGTGGGGCCAGAATGGGAGCTCAGCTCAACCCATCATACAGTACTTGGGTCTTGAACTGCTGACCTTTCAGTCAACAAACCCAGCATCTTAACTGCTAGGCCACCACATCCCCTAGACAGGGCTAGGAAGAAGGAGTTATTTAAGTACAATCAGACAGCACCTTTCAATGGAAACAAGCAATCACATTAATTTATATTTGGAAAACCAATTGTTTTCTATTCTGTGAATGGCTGGAATGTTAAACAGAAAGACTTGGGGAAATATTCCAAGTTATTTAAGCTTGAGAGTTTAAGTCCTTTTGTTTTGAATCCATATTCAGCTGCAAATTCATTCCATACTCTTCTCCACTGATCAGAATTTTTAAAAAATCAGACTGAAAAATGGTGTTGAAATATAGACGGATTATATATTATGAGAGATACCATTCTCTCAAATATTTGGTTTTTTGGTTGCTTTTTTGCTTGCTATGCACATATACACATAAACATCAAAACACACCAGTTGGTGCCAACTTCATTGATGAATAGCTGAGAGAAGATGATATTTGGGATTCTCATAGAGAATAGTTCTCCTGAGAAAGGAAGGTGGGCAGCAAATGGCTGGGTCACATTCAGTGGTGGGTTGCCCCCGGTTCGGACCATTTCATAAGAACCAGTAGTAAAACTGGCGGGAGGCCCCACCCACCGCCCCGGATGTCATCATCAGCGATCTGCACCTGCGCAGAAGCTTCGCGCAATCCCATTGCAAACCGGTAGTAAAAGTAAGTAGAACCCACCCCTGGTCACATTGGCATTAGGGACAGAGTTTTGTGCACTGTCAAGAGAACTCTAGGAAGGAAGATTTAAAATGGAAGCAATTCTGAAGATTATGATGAATATATTTTTCAAACAGTAGCCTGGTTTTAATAATGATTTGTAATTTTAAAATGACAAAGTATTCAAATATGTAGAATTAAATTGTTATTCCTGGTGGCGTAGTGGTTAGAATGAAGTATTGCAAGCTACTTCTGCTGACTGCCAACTGCCACTAGTTTGGCAGTTCGAGTCTCACCGGCTCAAGGTTGACTCAGCCTTCCATCCTTCCGAGTTCGGTAAAATGAGGACCCAGATTGTTGGGGGAAAATAGGCTGACTCTGTAAACCGCTTAGAGAGGGCTGTAAAGCACTGTGCAGCAGTATATAAGTCTAAGTGCTATTGTTATTGTAGTTCTGAGAACATATACTTTATTTAATGGTGCGAAACTTGTAAATCTCTTGACTATTTATGCTGTTATCATTTGTCTTCTTGCTTTCTTTAAAAAACTCTGATTCTTGTTATCTTCAATGAAAACTAACATTGAAAAGAGAAGAAGGATGTAGACACTAAATGGCTGTTGAAGATGGGTTGTTGAATTTGGTAAAGAATAGCATAGGGTGGCAAATCTAAGTTAGACAGGGCAGTGTTTGCAGTGCTGAAGAGAATTGCTTGGCATTATCAAAAGAATCATGCTGAAGACCACAAGGCCCATAATGCCAGGAGAAAATTAGAAACCAATACACAGGTTTCAGGGTTTCAGAAGAACATGGCAAATAAGAAGGTCAAAAGAAGAAACCAAAAAGCTTCCAGTCAGAGACAAGAGACAGGAAGAAAGAATGGCCACTAATCTCTGTAAACCCGTTCTTAACATTAGAATTAAGACATAGGGGAGAGTTCAGAGTAGAGTAGCAGAGTAGCCCACAAGTTATACACACATATACTGTATGCATATACATACACACAATCGCTCTGATGCTGAAAGTTGGAATTCAAAAAATTGGTTAAAATGCTAGTTGCAACAGACTGTTAGAGAGAGAGGGGAGGGAGAGAGGGAGGGAGGAAGAAAAGAAAGAGAGAGAGAGAGGAAGGAAGGAAGGAAGGAAGGAAGGAAGGAAGGAAGGAAGGAAGGAAGGAAGGAAGGAAGGAAGGAAGGAAGGAAGAAAAGAGAGGTTGTCCACCATAGGATATAAGGTACTTGTTGGATGTAAATCGTACTCGCAAAACTTCTTTGGCTATCTTTTAGCAGAAAGTTCAGAAATTGGCTATTATATGCACTTTCTCTTTCAGTCTGATACCTTGAATTCATAACTTTATAAATTTATAAATTATTTTAACTTTATTTTTTAACTGTGATGTTTGTATAGATGTTTTTTTATCTGGCTGTTCACCGCCCTGAGTCCGAAAGGAGAAGGGCGGTATAGAAATTCGAATAAATAAGTAAATAAACTGCACCCTGCAACAATGATACTTTTTATTATATGTTAACTGAGCTGAAAATTAAAGTGGAGCATGGAGGCAGAACAGAAGCCCATTGATAGCTAAGCTAACCCTCTAATTTCAGGAGGAACGGATTTTCTCAGGTTTCACAAATCTCAAATTCCATTTCAGATTAGATCTCCATTTCATAAGGAAGTCTCTGATTTCTATTCTTGAAGGACAAAAAACACCTTTCTCAACCAGCACTGGCAAAGCTTTGCCACTGGCACAATTTGATGCGGTGAAGGCAACAGGTTTTGTGGCTGACCTAAAAAGATGGAGTTGGGTCATCGATTTGGTCAGCAGAAAATATAATTTTGAAATTGACCTTTTTGAGTGAAAAGGTTAAATTGGGTCCCGTATATTTACGCCGTCTTGAAAACTTGTGTCTCCAATTTGAATTACAGCTTCAAAAAGAAACTGGGAGAGATCCATTATGTCTCAAACTTGTATAACCATCCAGAATTGCTGGAATGCATAGCAGAGTTCTCAGTTTATAGAGTTTTATAAGCGCCATGATGAAGTTAAATTTAATAGCAGTTGTATTCTATGGAGACTGAGAGTGAGCATACTGTTCTACTTGACAGCATGGTTATTGGAAGAGCTGTAAGCTGGACATCTCACAGAAGTAAAGACAAAGGCATTAGCTCATAGTTTTGTTTTGTGGCTGGAGCCAACAAATCAAAGAGCTTGAAATTAGTTGCCTAGGTTTCCAACAAATCCAAAAGATGTCAAATCAGTGCAACTTCATCTTTGGGAATGGCTTGCCATGTCATAGCAAATAATTCACATAGACTTTGCAGAACCATTTATGGACACAACATTTTAGCTATCTGAGATGCATGTTCAAAATGGACAGCATCCACAAATACTGTACATGGACTGTGTTGGGATTATTCTTTATAAGAATAGGTATTCCCGAAGATTTAGTGAGCAGCAAAGGATTGCAATTTCTAACTGAGCACTTCAAGATATGTATGAAAAAGAACATAATTGGGCATATCATATTATCACTGCATGTTCTAGTTACAAGCATATTGGCTTCAGAGTATTCAAAGTTTCAAGAGCAATTCTAAAAAGGTCTGGAAAAAGAATCACATTGAATCTAAAGGCTCAGTTTTTTATTTGCATATTACAATACAAAGAGCTACTTTGGCATTACTAGGCTAGAAACTAGGAGATTGTGAGTTCAATCCTGTTTTAGTCATGAAACCAGCTGGGTGAACTTGAGCCATTCATACTTTCTCAGCTCTGAGAAGAAGGCAGATCAGGCCACTTCTCCGCATAGTAGGGGAACGGCTGTCACCTTGGGTCCGACATAGCCATGCAGCATGTGACCGAGTCTACAAAATTAGCTTAGCTCCGCCCTCCTATCCAGTGTTTTGACTCGGTCTATGCTGGCCGGTCGTGTCTCCCTGTGAAGCCGTCTACCTTTCTCCTGCTTCAGCTTAGTTTGTTTGTTTTTTTTGTTAAATTTGGACCTTTTTCCCCTTTTTTATTGCCTTTTGTTAATTTTTGGCTGTTTTTTGTCGTCAGCGTTGCGTTCCGCCGCCTCGCGCTCCCCTCAGCCATCGGGTTGAGCGCGGCGGCGCTTTTGCGCGCGCCTTTTTCTTTTTCCAGCTTACTGCTTCACCATTGGGTAAGACTATCAATTTGAAATTGGCGCTGCTGTTTATTAGAGCGGAGAGCACTCCGGGATCGCTACTCGGCTCTTTTGGCCTGCGATCGAGCTTTTTCTCTTTCTCCCTGCCTCGGCTCTCCCGATCTCTGCCGCCTGCCGCATTAACAGCCTTTTGGCTGGCGGCGTGTTTGAAGTGATTGACAGCCCGGACTGCTTTGCCTTGGCCGCGATCGCAGTAATAGCCTTGAGCTAGCGATCTTTGTATTGCCGTCTGGTTTGCTGTGTTAGCGATTGTTTTCTACTGCTTATTACTCGGACCTGAGGCTTGCCCTTGTTATCGCTCAGGACAGCGACGGCTTCCCCTTATTAGTGTCGGTGGCCATTTTGACCATATTTTTCCAGACGGGGCCCTTTCTAAAATGGCGGCTAAACATCAGTCGGCTCCTAACCAAACCAGCAGAGCTTCAAAAAGACCTGCCCATGATGACCCATTGGAGGGCCCCTCTCCTAAGCAGTCCAGGTCACATCGGGGCAAAAGTAGCAAGTCTGGCTCTTCATCTGCTAGGGATGAGCAGAGGCGCCACAAGGCCATTGAAAAGGCCTTTAACAAAGCCTTATCTTCCGTGGCCCAGGCCGCCCCTAGCGACCCAGTGGTCTCCTCGAGAGCTCGGTCTCCTGCCCCTTCGCTGGCGTCCTCTGCCGCCCGGGAGCTTTCGCCGGATGGCTCTTTTTCAGCTGAACCGCCTCATGTGCCTAGCGCTGAGCCTCTTTTTCAGACAGTTCCTGCTCCTGAGGCTCCACAAGGGATGGTAAGGGACGCTCCAGTTCCAGCGGCTTCCTCAGTGGTCTCGGCTCCGCCCGTTCCAGAGAACTTTGAACTCATGCTAGCCAGGGTCATTAAACAATGTATGCAACAGGGCGGCATGGCTCCTGCTTCTCAGCCTTTACAGCATCAACCGTTGGATCCGGCTGGGGATTCCATGTCCAAGCAAGACCTGGCAGAGTCTATGGTATCCCCGGATCACGCATCTCTGTCTGAGGTGGATGAGGCTCCTGATTCGGCTCTGTCCGATGACGAAGGACTGATCCCTGATCAAACTCCGTTTATTGGTCTTTTCAAACCACAACTTTTTCACTCCTTATTACGCAAAGCCATAGTGACTACCCGTTTGGGCACTGTTCCTTCCGTACCACCAGATTCTGTTGTTCCTGACCCAGCTTCAGCGGTCTTCGCAGAGCCTACAGTGGACCCGGAAACCATCCCGGCCCCCAAACTTTTCTTAGACGTGCTCCAACGCCAGTGGAACTTACCTGGGGCTGGTCCTAGTCCTAACAGCCTTGACAAGAGGCTGTACAATTCTGCTCCCGCCCTTGCGGATTTACTGCAACCTCCTACAGTGGATGGCCCGATAGTGGCTCTTTGCAATTCTTCCCGTCCCGCTGGGCCTCCAGAGGACTCTTTGCACCCGGAAGATCGCAGAGCTGAGAAAATCCTGCTCAAAGGTCACCAGGCGGCTGCCTGGGCCGTCAAGGCCTCGTCCTCGGCTTCATTCTTCAACAGGGCCGCTTTGTTATGGATCAAACAACTTCAGGACCGCATTCAGCCTGCCAACTCTCGTTCCCGTCAGGACTTGAACAAAATTTCAGCTGCATTGGAGTATTCAGCGGACGCTACTCTCAATGCGACCAGGTTTGCAGCTAAGGCCTTAAGTTCCAACGTTACATCGCGTCATCTCCTGTGGCTACGCAACTGGAACGCCGATATGCGAAGCAAGTGGCAGTTGGCTTCTGCGGCCTATACTGCAGGGTCTTTGTTCGGGCCCCCATTGGAACCCCTCCTGGTTGAAACTAGAGACCGACGTAAGATTCTTCCCTCGGTTTCCAGGCGTGCGGATTCTCGATTTTCAGCTCTTCCTCGGAACCAGTCCTTTCGTGCTCCCGATCCCAGTCCTTTCCAACACCGTTTTCAACGTTCCTATCCGGCAAGGATCCATTCCCAGGATGCCCAGTTTAGACAGGGTAATAGGTTCTTCCCTAAGCGTTCATTCAGGGGCGGCAGGGGTCGTTTCCAGCGTAGATCCCGCTAATTTTGCGCCCATAGGGGGACGCTTGTCTCTTTTTCTCCATCAGTGGGAGGTTTCTACCTCTGATGCCTGGGTCCTGTCTACTATTAAGTCGGGGCTTTATCTAGAGTTCCTTTCTACCCCTCCTTCGGTTTTCCTACCCTGCCCCATTCCACGGGATGTTACTAGGAGGGCCTTGGTGTCTTCAGCTATTTCCCATCTTTTGGACCTAAGGGCTGTCCAGAAGGTGCCTCGAGAGCAGTGGGGCCAGGGTTTCTACTCCCACTTGTTTCTGGTTAAGAAGTCCTCGGGGGGTTGGTGCCCCATCCTAGATTTGAAGGCTTTGAACCGGTACGTTACTTACCGCCGGTTCAAAATGCATTCCTTATCCACCATTTTGGAATGCATTCACCCAGGGGATTTGCTCTCCTCTATAGATTTAACCGAGGCATACCTCCATATCCGTATCACTCCTTCCCACCGCCAGTATCTCCGTTTTTGTTTTTTGGGACAGCATTACCAGTATAGGGCCCTACCCTTCGGGTTGTCGTCCGCTCCAAGGGTCTTTACTAAGATTATGGCCGCCCTCATCGGGCATATTCGGACCCTTTCTATTCGCATACAATTTTATTTGGACGACATTTTGGTTCAGTCCTCGTCCTTCCCTGCAGCTCAACGTGATTTAGATTTGGTTTTATCCACCTTGCAGGCTCATGGTTTCTCGATTAACTGGTCCAAGAGCCAGCTCGCACCTAGTTCACGTATTCTCCACCTAGGGGCTACTATAGATTCGGTTTCATCGTTAGTCTTCCTTTCCCCAGAACGCCAGGTTAGTCTTTCCTCTTTGGCTTCTCAGTGTTTAGCAGAGGGTTCCTGTTCTGTTCTTAAACTGTCCCGTTTGTTGGGGAAAATGGTCTCCACTTTTGGAATAGTTCCCTGGTCTCAATTGCACAGCAGGCAGCTCCAGTGGTTCCTGCTTCCTCACCAACGGGCCGGCCACAGCTCCTCGCTCATCCTCCTGCAGTTGTCCCCTCAAGTGGCCTCCTCCCTGCGGTGGTGGACTTCCGACGCCATCGCTCGGGGCAGTTGCTTTCGCGAACCCCATCGTCTTTCTTTGGTGACCGATGCCAGCCTTTGGCACCGGCACATTTGCTTCAGCATCAGGCTCAGGGCCTCTGGACTGTACAAGAACGTCGGAACAACATCAACTTCTTGGAGCTGCGGGCCGTTCGCCTGGCCCTTCTTCGCTTCCAGCATCTCGTGGTGGGCAGGGACATTCTGGTCCTAACGGACAACATTTCTACGAAAGCCCATCTGAACAGACAGGGGGGGACTCATTCCAGGTTACTTCTAACAGAGTCTCTACGCCTCGGTCTCTGGGCCGAACGTCATCTTCGGTCTCTCAAGGCGGACTACATCACAGGAGCTTCGAACGTTCAGGCGGACGCCCTCAGTCGTCACGTTCTGGATCCGGGAGAATGGAGCATTCCTCAGCCCCTTTTTCGGGAGATCACGGGCAGGTTTGGGACTCCTGTTGTCGATTTATTCACCACCTCTTCAAACCACCGGGTTCCCCGGTTCTTCTCCCGGTATCTGGACCCTCGTGCGGAGGCCACAAACGCCCTCCGCACTCCTTGGCCGTCCGGCCTACTCTATGCGTTTCCCCCTCTGCCTCTTCTGGCTCGGGTGGTTCAGAAGCTCCTGGACGAGAGGGCAGAACTGATTCTCATTGCCCCGCACTGGCCTTGTCAACCGTGGTTCACGGACCTGTGCTCCCTGTCTGTAGCGAATCCATGGCGCATTCCTCGACGCAGCCTATCTCTCTCCCAAGGGGTTCTTCAGCATCCGGACCCAACGAGCCTCCAGTTGACCGTTTGGAGGCTGAGCGGCGTCTGTTAGCCAATGCTGCTGTTCCTCCGCGGGTCATTTCCATTATGCAGGCGGCCCGCCGCGGTTCTACTACGCGAATATATCAGGCAACCTGGAACTCTTTCTCCTCCTGGTGCGGTCGCTCGGGGATAAATCCGATGACGGCCTCAATCATTGCAGTCCTTTCCTTTCTTTTGGAGGGTTTTGACGCTGGGTTGGCTCCTTCCACTCTGCGCCGCCAGGTGGCGGCGCTTTCGACGGTGTTGACTTGTGGATCCAAAGAATCTCTCGCCCACCATCCTCTCATCAGGACCTTCTTACGAGGAGCGTCCAATTTACGGCCTCCGGTGGTCCATCGGTTTCCGACGTGGAATTTGAATTCAGTCCTCAGAGCTCTTACTGACTCTCCCTTTGAGCCCCTCCGGGAGGTCTCTCTGCGTTTTCTGTCTTTCAAAGTTTTGTTTTTAGTGGCGATCACCTCGGCTCGTCGTATATCTGAGTTGGGGGCTCTTTCAATACGCCAGGATCTTTGTATTTTCCATAAGGACAGAGTGGTACTCCGCCTTGACCCAGCCTTCCTATCCAAAGTCAATTCCCTTTTTCATCGGTCTCAAGAACTGGTCCTGCCTAACTTTTGCCCTCGTCCTTCTCATCCCCTCGAACGATCCTGGCATACTCTAGATGTACGTCGAGCCCTCCGCATCTACCTTTCTCGGACAAGTTCATTCCGTAAAACGGAGGCGCTGTTCGTGTCCTTCCAGTTGGATTCCATTGGATCCCGGGTATCTGGCTCTACCCTAGGTCGTTGGATTCGGGCCACTATTGCAACCGCTTATCAACGGCTTCATCTGCCTGTGCCTCCTCGAATTACAGCTCACTCGACTCGGAGTGCGGCGACCTCGGCAGCCTGGGCCACCCGCGCTTCGGTGGATGAGCTGTGCCGGGCGGCCACCTGGACGTCTATCACGCCCTTTATCCGGCATTACAGAGTTGATGCGTTTGCCTCTTCGGATGCTGCCTTCGGCCGTCGAGTCTTACAGGCGATTCATCGTTCCTGACTCCTTCATCGGCCGGCGCGACTCCTTTCCCGCCCTGGAGGACATTCAGCTCTGGTATGTCCCCAAGGTGACAGCCATTCCCCTACTATGCGGAGAATGGACGTTGGACTTACCTGATACGTCCGTTCTCGTTGTAGGGGAACGGCTGTCACGCCCTCCCTTGCTGGTCCCACGGGGTGGGAGGTGTACTAACTCTTTCTCGTTCCAGGGAGACACGTCAGTCTACATCTACGCCCTCGCCGAAACACTGGATAGGAGGGCGGAGCTAAGCTAATTTTGTAGACTCGGTCACATGCTGCATGGCTATGTCGGACCCAAGGTGACAGCCGTTCCCCTACAACGAGAACGGACGTATCAGGTAAGTCCAACGTCCATTCTGCACATGTGGCCAAGAAAACTGCAGGAAGCTCTCCAGACAATTAACAAGAGTCAAGACTGAAGGCACTGGAACAGAACAAAATTACAACAGAGTACACATGACAAATCAAACACCAGGAGTGCCGCTCCTAAGTAATACCTTATATTCAAGTGTTCTGGACAAACAGATCAAATAAATTGAGTAATCTTCTTTGGAACATGTCACATTTACCAGCTAAGAGCACAGAGAGAAGAAGTTGCCCACCATGGTTGGACATGCAACTCTACTACCTGGTTACTACCAAAAGTACTGAGGCCTGAAGTAGTTCCAAAATCAGTGAATGTTCCATGATTGCTACCGTGTTTCCCTGAAAATAAGACCCTGTCTTATATTTTTTGAACCTCGAAATAAATGTTTGGCCTTATTTTTGGGGAGGTCTTATTATTTTGGGGTGCATGGAGTAAGATGGGGCTCCTCTTGCCGTCTTACCTGATTTCCAGCTCTACATTTAAATATTTTCAGGGAGGGCTTATTTTCAGGGGGAGACTTATTTTAGCACATGCGCTCAAAAGCCTGATTGGGCTTATTATCAGGGGATGTCTTATTTTCGGGGAAACAGGGTAGTAAACTGAAATGTGAAAATAAATAACATAATAAAATAATCCTAGAATTAAAGTACAATGCAAGGATAGAAGGATGGCGCATGCTTTTTAAATCTGACACTAACAGTGGACAAAATTAAATTAGTTAGAATTAGAATTGTAGTTTTTATGAATAGTGTTTAGAATAGTGTTTAGATCAGCTAGACTTGACAGTTTCATCTGCACAATATAACTCTTAATTATCTTTAACCTGGTTAGCTGTATGTGTGTGTATTAGTGCAATACTAAGATAGTCTGATACAGTAATTTACCATTCCACATATTCTGCAATCCAGGAAAAATGCATTAATTTGATTACCAGGTTATTTATGTTATTTCTATTATATTACCAGGTTATTTATGATGTGTGAACAGTTTTAAGAACTAATGTACATCCCGCCCATGTTATCGCATTTTGATTGTTTTTCTAACCATTTCTACTTTAAATATGATTTCCCCCCAAAAAAAGTACAAAAATCAATGTTAAGAATTTTGAACCTTCTTTCTCAAATAACAGAATGATGCTGTTCATATGATGAAAGCAGATTTTGATTTTTAAAAAATCAAACTATGCAATTAAATTCAGAGAAGTGCAAAGAACATTGGGCAGCCATGATCTGATCTCCACATTAGCCTGGGCCATTTGGCAAATGAACTCACTTTGAGTTCCCAGTGAGCCAGCCAAAGGAGCAAGGATTCTGGTAGCTGTATTTAAACCAACTGCTTTCTTCATATTGTTGTGGCCCGCTGGCAGCCAGCAGAGCTGGCAGCAGATTCGGACAGTGAGGAGGTTGGGGAGGAACTTGGATCAGTCCTGGGGGCTGGGGAAAGCTCGGACGAGGGCTCTGCATTGGAGGCAGAGAGAGAGTTAGACAGTAGCGAGGCAGAGGAACAGCTGGAGCCAGTTCCCAGTGTGCGCATGCGCAGAGCCGCCAAAAGACAAGAATAACTCAGAAAGCAGGGTAGACTTGGGAGTAAGGCCACACTTTGGAGATGATTGGCCCCTCCCATAGGACATAAAAGAGGAGCGAACGGGATGTGGGCTTTTGCAGGGAGCAATTAGTTCATCTCGTTTCAAGATTGGAAAGTTCTGTTTGTGACTCTAATAGACTCAGTGCCAAGTTTGGCCTTGCTCTGCATTTGGAAATTGGTTCTCTGGCAGCGTTCCAAGTGAGATAAGGTGGGGGTTGGTAAACATTCCTCTGAAAGACTGTTTGCCAAAGCCTTATTGACTGTGAATGAACGAAATTCACAGTCGTGTTAATAAAAGAGGTTTTACCAGGATTAAGACTTTGCTTCCTGCTTTCTAAGGAAGCCTAGGTCAGAACATATATTACTCAATGGCAAAGAAGAGACCACATCACTCTGAGGAAATGTGACCGAAATGAAGAGCAATTGGTAGTGGGCATTAAAGACCTTTTTCCCCTAGAAGAGATACTTCAGGAACATAATGGCCCAAAACACAGAGAGAGCCTTTGTTTTGCATTTCTATCTGAGCATTCATTGGCAAGATCTAGTGCAACAGTATACAGAACTGCAAAATAAAATATGCAAGAATATTTCTACCCCATGTTCTGCCAGAAGTTTGTTATAAGACCATCTGGACTGTTTTCATTTATCCAGCTGCATTTCTTGAGTTTTTGCATTTTTAATCAGCACATCATTCAAAAATGGCAGTGTGATTTTTTTTTTAAACTTCTTCAATTCCACTTAAAACACTGAGCCTGAAACAAGGTACCTGGTTTTCAAGTTATGGCTTTCATTTCATGGAAGACGTATTATAATCTGAACACTTCCTGTTCCATTCTCCCATGTTTCTAATTGCTTTTCTCTTGTCCTCTGCTTCTCTTTTTCAGGTTTCTGTGAACACAAATGAGAGATCAACGAAGGAACATCAAAGAAGGGCAAAGTGATAGCTTCTAAGAGGAAAGATTAAGAGAATTTACACAGAGAAATTCCTATTGGTAGATAACTGTGATTCAAACTGGCCGCCTGAGTTGCTTGTTGCTATATTATCAGCAAGTTGTAAACTCTTAGCAGTTCATAAACTTGAAGGAGAAAATACAAGGGCTAATTCGAGAGACTTGCAGACAAGAATCACCTTCCCAATGTACTAGTCTACCTGTTGATGTCAGTACTTAAGTTGAGGTACTCCTTGACCATACCTGAGAACAACGGAATCATTTAGAGAGTGTAGACCCGGGATGGTAAACCTATGGCACGCAGCTCCCTCTCTGATGGCATGTGAGCCGTCACTCCGTTCAGCTTCGCTGCACATGCACACGCACTCCCACCTACCAGCTGATCTTCGGGTCTCTGCCACGCATGCGCAGGAGGCCGTGGTGCATGCAGGGGGCTGTGCGCACATGCGGGGGAGGAGGGCACATGCAGGGGGGCATGCGCTCATGAGGGGGGCGGGGTGTGTGCAGGGGGTCCATGCGCACATGCACAAGGCGTGTGCAGGGGAGCCATGCATTCATGCGCAGGGGAGGGATCCATGCAGGGGGCACCGTGTGCATTGCATTTTGGGGGTTCGGGCACATGCATGCTTTGGGCACTCGGTCCAGAAAAGGTTAGCCATCACTGGTGTAGACCATGGGTGTCAAACTCATGAGGATCATTGAGGATTGCATCAGGGTTGTGTCTGACCTTAGTGGGGCGGGGGTTGTGTGTGCCAGGGGCATGACCAGCTCACGGTCACTCATCAAGGCTCCGTTTTTGACTGTGATAGCCTCCTGAAGCCCTCTGCCAGTAAGAATGGAGCTCAGGGAGGCTGTGCGCATCCCGCCTGGGCTTTGTTTTCACTGGCAGGAGGCTGTCATGGCTGAAAACAGAGCACAGACAGGCCGCGTGTGGCCCTCCTGCGCTCCGTTTTGGCTGGCAGAGGCACTGCAGGCCAGTTCTTCACTGTTTTCAGGGGAGCCCTGCAGGCCAGATCTAAGCACCCCATGGACCAGATCTGGCCTCCGGGCCTTGAGTTTGACATCCCTGGTATAGACCAAGTTAGGAAGCATATACAGCCTCGTCCTCCACTAACAGAAGGAAAGAACCAGGGAAGAATTTAGAAGAAGCAGTGAGGTGGCTACACCATGATTTCCCTGTGCCTCGGTGTCTTCCACCTGAGATGGGTGCCTCTTTCTATCCAGAAGAAGAACTAGTTCTCAAAAAGGTAAACACTGAAAAAGGAGCATTGGCTATCTGTCGATTTCCAAACCCAGTTCAACCTGTTGGTGCTTATCTGCCTTTATCAGCCTGGATAAACTTACTAACAAACCTACTTTATGTATATAATGGTCAGGAGTTAATCATGTCAGCCATGCCTCTGATACATTCCAGATGCTGGTATGCTATGAATTCATCACATGGCAGCTATGCAATTGTGTTTAAATAATTTGCACTCAACTATACTGAGTTGAAGAGAACTATTTACCTTTTAAATTCCACCTTTAATCACTTTTCCCATGCCTCATTTGATGACAAAATAGTGTGTGTGCTTGTGCAAATGCATTTCATATATAACTGGGCAATGGTAAAAAAAAAAAAAAAAAATGAGACAATAGTCCTCTGTGCAAAATTTAAATATCCTTCTTCTAAACTTGTAGAAAGCATGCAGTTGTCCATTGCAGGAAGGAAAAAAAAAAACACCATTTACTGATAGAGAATCATCCAAGAAAAAAACCCCAACCAAATAAAAACGACAATTCTGAGTTTTTTTCTGTCTCTTCCCTACTTCGAACAAACTTGCCTAAATAAATTTTAGAAGGA
This sequence comes from Pantherophis guttatus, assembly GCF_059756535.1. Lineage (NCBI taxonomy): Eukaryota > Metazoa > Chordata > Lepidosauria > Squamata > Colubridae > Pantherophis > Pantherophis guttatus. The sequence goes on from NC_142063.1 coordinate 214,823,018, forward strand.
GAAGGAGCTATCTGTTCACTTATGTCCAATTCTCAATGGTTCTATGGACCAGCTCTCTCCACATTTTCTGATCTTGTATGGCTTCATTCAATTTTTTTAAAGCTCTGACTAGTGTCAGCTTTGATGGTGTCCAGCTACCATATTCTTTTGGTTGCCTCGTTTTCTTTTACCATGTTTCCCCGAAAATAAAACCCTGTGTTATATTTTTTTGAACTCTGAAATAAGCGCTTGGCCTTATTGCCCTGCGCTCAAAAGCCCGATTGGGCTTATTATCAGGGGATGACTTATTTTGGGGGAAACAGGGTAACATTGATCATTCCAAGCTTAACTGCCTCTTCCAGTGTTTTTGAACATAGAATTATAGATTGCATAGCATGGCTGAAATAAGTAAGGCAGAATTTTGTGGTATTTGTCTTCCAGGGATATATCTGGTTTTATACACTGCAGTAGTTGGTTGGTTGTCACTTTTGCCCCACAAGGAATGCTCAACAGCTTTCCCCCAACACCACAGTTTGAACAAGTCGATTTTCTTCCTGTCTAGCTTTTTCATGCTCCAACTTTCACAACCGTAGGAGCTAAACAGGGAAACAGGATAGTACTTGGATAGTTGTTTTTTTTTTTTTAATTTGATTTATATGCCGCCCTTCTCCGAAGACTCAGGGCGGCTTACAATGTGCTCAGCAATAGCCTTCATCCTTTTTGTATATATTTATACAAAGTCAGCTTATTGCCCCCACAAACTGGGTCCTCATTTCACCTACCTTAGAAAGGATGGAAGGCTGAGTCAACCTTGAGCCTTGGCGAGATTCGAACCCTGCAGTAATTGCAGGCAGCTGGTCTTAATAAGCTTAATAACAGGGTGCCTTAAACCCCTGTACTACCAAGGCTCTTGTTGGTCTGCAACAGGCTGATACGTCCGTGTTTTTCAGTTCTCTATTCAGGCTCATCATTGCTGTGTGACCCAGTGCAATTTATCACTTTATTTCTGAACGGCATTCATTATTTTGATCAATCTGCAATCCTACGAAAGTGAAGCATTGCACACATTCGATCGCTGCACTGTCAGTTATTATTTTGACATTTCCATTCCTCACAATGGTCATGAGCTTGCTTTTTTTTTTTTTTTGATGTTCCAGAAGAGGCCAGATTTCACAACTTTCTTCTGTAATCCTCATGATCAGATGTTTCAGGCTTTTTGTAGCAGAAAACCGAGATACAAAAACACAGTCACACTCCCTTAACCGTGCAGGATTGTGAAAGTGTTCATTTCCTTTTTCAAAGGGCCCATCATACCACTCATCCCACCCACCATCACCAATTTTATCCATCTATGGAAGAAACGCTGCAGCAATGTTAAACACTCTACTAAGTCAAAGTAATCTGTGATCAGATTCAATACCTTGAATCAATGGAATCTCCTTTGAATCAAATCATCCCTTCAAAACTTTGCAAAACTCTCTTGCTAATATGCTTGATTTACTCAATATGGAGCTGGTATGTTTGCTGTGTTCTGCTGTGTTTTTTTCCTGAACAGGTTTTTGTGCTGCTTCAGTCTAAGGGACTCTAAGCAGCCATTGGGAGAATATGGCCTGCAGCATCCAAAGGTTGCCCACCTCCAAATTTAGTGGTACTGCACTTCATTGTAGTCTACCTTCAGCTCTTATAGCTTTCTCTGTGCCTAGACTAAGTCTTGTCTGTACTCTCTTCTGCCATGATTAAAGCTTTTGCAAGGGTAGATCACTGAAACTTGGATCCAAATGTTGTGGTCTAGCCTAATTTTCTACATCCTAATCTAGCCTAATTTTCAAGGGCTCCTAATGGTGAAGTGTCATTGTTATTCCATGCGATGATGTTATGTTATGTGCTAATATCAGCAGCACTGATGACGTTACCTAGCTGGGTAGTGAAATGTCTGCAAGTAAACAACCAAGATCAGAGAGCATCAAGAATTTCACAACAGTTCTAGTACCTGAGCTACAGAGTACCTGAGCTTCTGTTGTGGCTCCTAATTTCCATCCATGGCCACTTCTTAAGAATCTCAATCCAATCCTTCCTGTGGTAGAATGCAGTCTGGTTTCCCAGAAGGGAGGGGTTGTATTCCAGAGGACAAAGGGACAGTGAAGTTTAGCTAGTTTGGCCAGGAGAAAGAGAGTTAAGAAGGCTCTTCCCTAGCAATTCTCAGAGTATATCTATAGTGATGCAAACAGTTGTTTTACTGTGACAAGATTGATGTCAGACCCCCAAGAACCAAGAAAGACACATAAAATTACTTCTAATCAGTTTAATTTACGATTTCTCACTTATAGACAGAAAGGAAGGGAATGAATCCTTGCGAGAAGTGTGCAAGAGAATTTGCAATTCTCCTTGCTTTCCCCCAACAGCTTTTCCTGACTTGGTGTCCCCAAAATGTGTAGAGATTGCCGTTCTCAGGGGTCCCATTCCAGCTGTGAGATTTGGAGATAAGAATAACTTTGGAGAGTAGTAACTTGAAGAAAACTGCAGTAGAGGTTCAGAGTTCGCATCCATGGTTGTTTCAGAATTCAGCCAGTCAGTAGCAGTTAGCTCTGGTCAAATTATTAAGCCATTATATTTATGAGCGTATGTATTATTCCACCGTGGCCATAACTGTCAAATCAGCCTGATTAAAAATGCTCCCATCTGGTTCGCATGAAAATAAATTACCAAAATAATCAGCTGCTTTTTCTTCTCTTCTTATTGAAAGCTGGTTTTAATGGCTGTTGAATGTGTCACCCTCTATTTAACAAAATGGGCAATGGTGATACAATGATTCTGGGGTTTGGTGGGGTGTGTTTTGGGGGGTTCTTTTGGTAAATAAGTAATGCAAAAAAACAAAAAACGAAACCAGGCTCAGAGCAAAATGGTATGTAATAAGGTTCAATACATTCAGAGGTAAAAACCCAAGAGTGCCATACTGAGAATTGGTCCTTGTGGTAGAGGCTAAGAGGAGGGCAATTTGAGCAAACACTTCATTAGGAATGAATAATGAATGAGATCTAATGCGGAAAAAAAAATTCTGCTTGAGACAGACAGGGAATGGAACTGCCAATTATTTACAATTGGTTCAGCAAGAGAAACTTTGCTCAAGTGACATTCCTGCCTGGAACCACTGAGGTGCTTACATCCCAGGATTTGAAGCTGAAAACCATATTTCATCCTTTTATTAAGTCCATCCTAACCCAAGCTGATGCTCTCCAGATGTGCTAATGACCGTGATAACCGCGGTGATTATGGGATAGGATTATGAGATCCAATACTTCTAGAAGGCACCGGACTGGAAAAGACCAACTTAATCTCTAATGCAATTCAATATCTTTGACTATCCCGGGCAAACTGTTATTGGAGATTAACCTGACCAGATATTTTCTTTGTTCCAAGCTGAAGGCTATTTCTCCTGTCAAGTTGTGGCTTGCATAACTAATGGTGACACACTGTAGGGTTTTGGGTTTTTTTTATGATTCTTATGCCGATGGTCTAGATTATAAATTATAAGTTGTTGCTAACAGAAAAGAGTGACCAATAATATATTTCAACATATTGGATGTTTACCTATTTTCATTTTAAATGTAGATCTGGCATTTCTCTAAAACATAAGAACAAACAGTGTTACCTTTTCTCATGCCATAACAAGCTTTTCATGAAGCAGGACAAACTGAGAGCTAACCCCACGTAGCCCAATGCGCTTCCATGGTTGAAGATTGTGCCTCAACCTGGTTCTCTCCAGCATCAATACTTCAATCATTGCAGCAGCATGCCTCACTACATCTCCAAAAGTAGAAGATAGGGGAGAAATAAAACTTCTCCATTCACATTTATTTCAGTAACTTAAACAAATGGTATCGCTGAATCTCCATTTTTGTTCTGAAAAAAGAATTCTGCTGGAAGTCTATGGAGATTTTTAGTCACCCAGGAGGTCATGATGGTCCCAAAGGTGCTTTTTCAAGAGGCAACTGGACCTTCTGGTTTTTCTTTGAAGACGTTTTGCTTCTCATCCTTACAGAACCATGGAATAACTGGGTTGGAAGGGACCCTGGAGATCTTCTAGTCCAACCCCCTGCTCACACAGGAGAGCCTATACCATTTCTGACAAGTGGTTGTCCACTCTCTTCTTAAAAACTTCCAGTGATGGAGCATCCACAACTACTGAAAGCAACTCTTCCCACTGGTTAATTGTTCTAACTGTCAGGAAATTTCTCCTTATTTCTAGTTAGTTTTCTCCTTGATTAGTTTCCACCCTTTGCTTCTGGTCTGCCTTCAGTTGCTTTGGAGAATAACAGAATAATAGAGTTGGAAGGGATCCCAGAGGTCTTTTAGTCCAACCCTCTGCACAAGCAGGAGAATTTACACTATTCTGGACAAATGACATCCTATTTCTTCTTGAGAACCTCCAATGTTGGAGTACCTACAACTTCTGAAGGCAAGCCATTCCACTGGTTAATTGTTCTTACTGTCATAAAATTCCTCCTTAGTTTTATAAATCCTTCCCTTTCTCCACCATCCAGTCAGAGCTGAAGAAGCTTCTTGGATGAGAAGCGAAACGTCTTCAAAGAAAAACAAGAACGTCCAGTTGCCTCTTGAAAAGGCACCTTTGGGAGTTCTGCTGGAAGACCACAGTAGAACTCCTGCAAACAAGAACATTTGATTAACATTCTCCCCATATCTCTGTTACTGATCAAATTAAGAAGAGGTACCTGCATTACTTCGGTAATTACACTTATGGGAACTTCCCCCAAGGGATAATAATATTTTGTAATGCATATCAAATTACAAATCACCAGTAAACCCCAAAGGAAATCTGAAATGAAAATTTCAGAGCATTGGCAGAGAACGAAACTGAAACAAAGCTTCCTTTATTTCTTTTGCTGTAATCTGTTTGGTTTTCATACCTGAGAAAGCACCTGCTATGGATAGGGCCGGGGTAAGCAGGTGCATGATTTGACATTGCTTTCGGGAGTCTGACAGATCATGCTACCTCCATCCAAGTCCTGGCACAAGTCATACATGACAGCAACTCATATAGTTTTTCTTCTAGACCCAGGCTGAGTCCAGGCTGCCAAGGGTCCATAAAATCCTCTAGGTCTCTTTGTAACTTAGCTGATCAATCTCTCAATGCTCTTTCCTAAAAAGGAAATTGAAGTTAGGACTTTAATTGCTATGTAGAAGTGAATCATAGAACCATAGGGCTGAAAGGGAACTTGGAGGTCTTCTAGTCCTTTCCTCCTTTCCCAAAGCAGGAATTATTACACCATCCTAGACAAATGGTTGTCCAATCTTTGGCTTGTCAAGCAGAAGGCAGACTGAGGTCGCTTTCAAAGTTACTGGAAACAAAACTTCTCCAAAGCGGAACTGACTACCAACTGGATCCAACTTCTTAGGTACTATTTTACACCAATTTATCACAATTTAAAAGACACCAATGCCCTTTTTAAAGCTTTGGATAAGTATAGGATTATATAAGTATAGTATTATACTTATATAATATTATATAATATTATATTATATAAGTATACTTATATCCTATAAGTATAGGATAAGTATATCATTCATTATTTCACACAATAGGCAGAAAAATTAAATTTCTGGATCAGAAAGGCTGTTTGTTGTTGGATTCTTGGGACAAAAACAGCGTCTCAAGCAATCGCCTATCAACTGCGAGATTTCTTCTGGATTATTGTGATGACTATTACTGGTGAGGATATGCGGGGATTAAATAATTTAATTAACATGAATTAGTCAGTTTCTAAATAACTTAGGTGGCCTCTTAGAAAAGAAATAATAGAATAGCATTTGTCTACCTTTCCATTCTGCAATTTTTTTTGAAAGAACATAGAACAATAGGGTTGGAAATGACTTTGGAGGTCTTCTAGTCTACCCCTTATTGAAGCAGGAGACCTTATACTATTCTGGATAAATGGTTGTCCAGTCTGTTCTTGAAAACCTCAAGTAATGGAGAACCCATTCCACTGGTTAATTGTTCTCAGTCAGAAATTTCTCCTTAGTTCTAGATTGGATCTCTCTTTGTTAAGAGAGAGATCATTATTGGATCTCCCTTCCATCTGTTACTTCTTGTCTTGCCCTCAGGTGCTTTGGAAAATTGGTTGATCTCCTCTTCTCTGTAACAGCCTGTTAAATATTGAAAGACAAGCTATCATGTCACCCCTAGTCCTTCTCTTTGTTAGACTAGACTTACCTAATTCATTCCTTCAATTGTTTACCATACAAATTAACCTCCAAGCCCCTTACCATCTTGGTTGCTCTTCTCTGCAACTCTTCTCTAGGGCCTCAGAATCTTTTTTCTATCATGATGACCAGAATTGTACACAATATTCCAAATATGTGTACAATACATGACTTGCATGCATACATCATTGCATTTCTATAGCAGCCCTGTAGCAGATCACCTTCATGTATATTTAAACCTCAGTAAATTAACCTTAAACTTACAGTATTTTTTTTCCAGAACATTTAGTCCCAAGGCTTTACACACTCTCTTGCTAATACCACTTTCTTATTGTCATCTTACAAGAAGTTGTTCTGGGTAGAAAGTTGTTCATCTAGCTGGCAAGTTTTGTAAATCTGTTTGATTTTCCTCTTAAATTCAAGCAGTCTACCTATGTGCTTTAATATAATACTTCATAAGTAAATAGGTTTATGGTTGTGATGACAGATCATAACAATGTAGCATAGCATAAAACAGAATAAAAGGACAGTGGGGTAGTAACGATAATGAAATGAAGTAATAAAAGAAGTATTACATGTAAGTAGGTTGAAAGTGGATAAATCCAGCACAATAGCTAAGAACCTAATTATTTCTATGCTTAAGTGACAGCAAAACGAAAGTAGAAACCTGACTACTAACAGGTATTATTAATCTGGGGCACAGAGAAATGCTTTTAAGAGTTCACTTGATTTTCTTCTTGTAATATTGATTCTTAGTCTATGCCTTGAAATTCTTGTTTCTAACTTGGATAATTAGACCATTTTGAAAAAAACTCTAGATCAGGTACAAATGGATTCATTCGTTTACTTCATCTTTTTACTTTTTTCAGTGTGGTTCAAAGAAGCTTGTTCCAGATGGGCATTTGAGACCAGAGCACGATCCAAAATATGGGGAGAGGAAAATGAAAGGAGATAAAGAAAGGTTAAGGCTAGACATCTCCAGTGGTTCTGTCCGTGGGAGAGTTCCATACAGGTAATCCTCAACTCATGAGCCCAATTGGGAATCAAAATTTTTGCTGTTAAGCAAGATGATTATTAATGCCCGATTTTATGACCTTTTTAACTATGGTTGTTAAGAGAATCACTGCAGTTATTAAGTGAAACATGCAGCTGATAGGTTCACCTGGCTTCTCCCCATTGACTTTGCTTGTTGGAAGATGGCTGGGAAGGTCACAAATGGAGATTACATGATACACACAAACCCATGATGCTGCAACCATCTTAAATACATGCCAGTTGCCAAGCACTCAAATTTTGATCACATAACACTTGGAGATGCTGCAATGGTCAAAATGCGAGAGCCAATTGTAAGTCACTTTTTCAATGGTGTTGTAACTTTGAACAGTCACTGAACAAACAGTTGTAAGATGAGGACTACCTGTAGTCTCAATCCTGTATAAGATACTGTAGCTCCCCTGGATTAATGACCTTCTCTTATTTCTCTTTCTTTGTCTCTGACTGAGAGATTGGGTAAGCCTAAGGGGGAGTTGATAAAGTAAACTTCTCAATGAACTTCCTTCAAGTTCTTCTTGGGACAGCTGGAACTCTTTATGCTACCTGCCCCATTGCAAGAAATCCATTCTCAGGCCAAATTCTAGCCCAATCTTTAGAATGCCTAGATTCTCCCTTCTCCTTCAGCTAGCCTTCCTGTTCTTCTCATCCTCCAATCACCAAAAGTACTCCAGAAGTACTGTGCCAAACAGAGAAACAGTTCTAGAAAAACACAGGAGACCGCCAGTAGGAGTATAATGAAACAGGAAGAAACAATCTCACAGACAAAAAGCAGGCAAAGTAAAAAATAATAATAATAATAAAAAGGAAGACCGAAGAAATCCCAAAATCCCTATCTAGACCCCACTTGCAGTCAATAGATTCTGGAGAGCTGAAAGGTCAGTACAATTGAAGTCATACTTCCAATATTTCTTGCCAAATGGCTTCTCTGCAATGTTGGCTGTTTTCATTGCCCCAACCCATTAATCGGTACATCTTTTAGTTAGAAATAAGGAAGCATTATTAACTTTTGCATCTGTTTTTCTGCAGCTAAACAACTTTCACCTCCTTAGACACATCTATGATGCTTATAAATTTCATCTCATTCTTTTGGGGAAACAATTAATGCTAATGTCTTTGGTTTTCTCGTGTCAGTTAACAGATGGCACAAACTGTATTTTCAGTCCAAACTTCAAGTAATCTTAACAGTCTCTGAGTCATCTAAGTGGGCTATTTCAACTGAGGCCCAGTCTGGACCTGAATTTAAACTTAGGGTCAATGGACATTCTTCCTGACAAGTCTACAGTATACCATTTCCTATGTGGCATTGGAAGAGATGACATGGTTTAGTGCAGAATCATATAGCTAACGGGTTCATCTTTAACCTGAAATCTCTATGCTTTGCCTTACAGCTTTGCCTAATAGATTTTTTGACTTACAAACGATCACTTAGCGATCATTCAAAGTTAAGACCTGCCTGAAAAATAGGACTTACAACCCAGATCTGAAGTTCTGATGGTAGTTCCCCCTCCCCTGTGGTCACATGGCTGCACTTTGAAAGCTTGGCAACCCAGCTGTATTTTGCAGTCTACGTTTCCCACCCTAAAACCATTTTATGGTGGTTTCCCACAAACCGCACTTACTTCTGGTTTTCAGCTAAACTGGGGTAAAGTGAACAATGGGTTTGCACTCCAACCACTGTGTTCCTTTAAACCACCTTTAAACCAACAGCATTCACACTTCTGACCATAGTAATTCTCTTAATGACCACTGCAAAAAATATAAAAATTTTGTTGATCACATGACCAATTTATGATAATTACGAGATCGCCTTCTGCTACTGATAGCCTCCCACCGGCCAGTACGCTCCCACAGAGAGGGACTCCTCAGGGTACCGTCGGTCAAACAATGTCGACTGGCGACCCCCGGGGGAGAGCCTTCTCTGTGGGGGCACCCGTCCTCTGGAATGAATTGCCCCCGGAGATATGGATGATCCCTGACCTACGCACCTTTCGCCGTGCCCTCAAGACGTTATTGTTCCAACAAGCTGGGCTGGCCTAAACATTAATTTTAATGGGTTGCTTTTGTTTTTTAATGATGTCGGGGCCAAATTATTTAATATGTTTTTTAAATTGCTTTTAAATTTTATGTATGTGTTTGTTTTATCTTTGGCTGTGCACCGCCCTGAGTCCTTCGGGAGAAGGGCAGTATAAACATTAGATTAAATAAATAAATAAATAAATAAATAAATAAATAAATAAATAAATAAATAAATAAATAAATAAATAAATAAATAAATAAAAATAGTTACAAGTGACCCTAATGGGAGGCTCCATTACATGAGAATGTCTTTATTGGAGAATCATGAGGACTATCTGTGCTCCGTGGCTCATGAAGGTGGTTCTTAAATGGTCAGATAAGCTTGCAGTCCATTCCACTTTCCAAAGAATACCTTTGTAATCATAAATCCATTGTCTTTCTGCCTTGAAACAGGTATTGGCAACAAGGCAGCTCTAAGCATTAAAAAGGAACTCTTGACATGCTAATTTGGTCCAGGTTTTCAGTAGAATGAATGTTTTCCTTTATGATTACCAAATCTTGGGTCACTTCCATTATTAGTCGATGCACTTTTTTTTTTTTTGGTTCTGTGTAATCAGAATGTAGTTCGTTCAGAGGACAAAGAATCTAGAACAATGATTGACAGTTAATGTTCTATTTCCAGAGGTGTACCCAGGAGGCATTTAAGTTACACCTCTCCTCCTGGACACTCTTATTTTCAGGTTTTGGCCAGAGACAAACGCTGAAGTTTCAGACCCATGTTGATGTTTCAGATGAACAGCCCAGAACTTTGCATGGAAAAGAAAGAAGAAGAAAAAAACTCAGCATCTGATTCGAAGTCATGGTAGTGCTCATAGCAAATCCTTTGAAATGTTGTCTCGAAGGCAGTTGGAATGCTCAGAGATCTGTGTCCTATAAGGAATGTAGTGAAGCCAGATGCCGATATGAGCACAATGTGTTCCACAAGTTGTTTTGAATGCATGCCCCAGGCTCTTGAACACTCGAAACACATGTGAGCAACAGTTTGAGTCTTGGCAGCAGCACAAACATGGCAACAACAGCAGTCTTTGGGATAGCTTCGTTCTGAAAAACATTCACTTTCTGCATATCCCTCAGCTCAATGAATCTAAGTAAATTTTTCAGACTCTGAAGATGGTGGCATTCAACAGGTGCTGAACTTTCCATCTCTTTCTTTCCATCTCTTTCTTTCTTTCTTTCTTTCTTTCTTTCTTTCTTTCTTTCTTTCTTTCTTTCTTTCTTTCTAAAAATACGTGGATATTTTTTGCAATTATTTACATTTTGTCTTTTTGACTGACCATTTTTCCTGGGCAACTAACAACATGACCTTGAAAGCAAAGAAGCACCATTTTCTAGTGACATTACTATAATTCCACATTTGGAAATGTAACTATATATAATATGACTAATGCAGTTCATCTCTCTCTGTGTTTCTCCCTGAGAGCTAAGAGGATGTAATGGTTAAGATGCTGCACAAAGAGTGGGGACACCCAGTTTCCAGTCATTAATTGGGCTTCGAAGCTGGCTGGGTGACTTTGAGTCAGTCACTCTCTCTCTCAGCCCTAGACAAAAATATAAGAAAACATCTGTCTACCAAACTCATACTGGACCAGACTGGTTAGTTATGTACAGTTATGTCAATGAAAAGGCCTTTGTCCTGTTTGTACATGGGTGCATGTGTGTGTATGTATCTGTGGGTGCAGTAGATAAGGAATTGTCAGAGTTTGTTGCAGCACACACAATCAGACAATTCAGCAGGATTCAAAACTTCTTTATATACATAATAACACAAGGCATGTATACAATACCCTTGTAGGTTTTTCCACGTTGTAGAGAAGAGAAATAGCAAGTACAAACACAGCACAAAATGAAAGCACAAAATGAAGGCCAGCAAAAGGAAGCAAGCAAATGGAAGCAGCAAAATGGAGGAGAGAGAAGCTAGTACCATCAAGCTTATATACAGAACAGTTAAGCCACGCCCAGGCTCCAAACTGTCTCTTATGGCTCCATACAACAAATACTATGTTTCAGTTACCAAACAGTCCCCCATTGGCTAACCCGTTGCTATGCCTATTCCAGTTCATGAATATACTGACCGGAATCTATTTAATAATTGTCTCCTTTTAGGGCCTGAAAGCAGTTGAACTCTGGGAAATTAGCCCCTGCACCTCTGTCATATTTTTTTTCATATAATTTTTCTTTAAAAATTTGTTAAAGAAAATAAAAATAAACAAGAACTAATATAAAGAAAAGAATGGAAAAAAGGAAACAAAGAAAAAGCCAAAAGTATAAAAAGAAAGAATAAAAACATGTAGCTTCCAGTTTTCCTTACACTGATTATAAGTGCAAATACAAAGTTACCTCTTACTCTATGGTTATAAAAAAAATTCCTCTGTTTTTCTTTTATCTATTTTTTCTAATCATTGAACTCATAAACCATAAGAGCATATTTTTTTTTCTTCTTTGTGGAAGTCCATGAGGGCTTTCCAGCCAGCAATAAATGTAAATATTGTTTTTTCTCTAACCAAGGAAGTCACTTTAGCCATCTCTGCAAGTTCCATCATCTCTACTCGACCGTCAACTTTGAGGCCAACTTTTCCACTTTCGAGCTTATAAAAATCTTGCTGCAGTTATCATATATAAAAACAAACACATGGCTTTTTTTCCAGCTGTTTGTCTATCAATCCCTTAAAAAATCCCTCTAGTTTCAATTTTATATTAATCTTTAAAATCCTCAGAAGTACTGCGTGTATTTATATCCAAAATGTTCTAGATTTTTTTACATATACGCCCAACATGATAAAATGTCCCTATTGTTCATATTTCTGATATAAATTTGAGGTATATTTATACATTCCAGAACAATTTCTGATTTTATTTTAAAAATCTCTTTAAGATTATAATGTAAATTTCAATAGTTTCAGTCACACATTTTCCCATTGTTCTATTTTTATATTGTAACCATATTTTATCTATTTTATCATACATTCTTTCACCTCTTCTTCTGTTTTAAATTTCAATAAAAGTTTATAGATTTGGCAATTACATTTTCATAATTTTTACACAGTTCTATTTCAAACTCAGTCTTACTGTTCAAAACCATAAATTATTTTGTCTAGTCTAAGCCTTTTCTAACAATTACACATAAGAAAAACTTTGAGAAGCATATACTGTACCTTGACTACCAGATCTTCTGTTGATTTTATTTTGCATTCCTCTTGAAAAAAAATTCTAATATCTCACAATACATTTACCACAACCACCAGTGTAGAACTATACACAATTTCCCCTTCTTAGAGATTTCTCGCATGCTTTAAAGGTTGAAATTGATGAGCCATTTTGAAAAATCAGGGAATTATAATTTTCACATTCTAATCAAAGGTCTAACTAAAGGATTTTATTTATTTATTTATTATTTATTTATTAAATTTATATCCCGCCCTTCTCCCCGAAGAGACTGAGGGCGGTGGATGAAATATAATGATCCTTGTATACTAGGAATGAGTAACACTGTCACTGAAAAGCTCTCTTTGGATAAAAGTCCAGGGAAAGTGATTAGGCTACCAAAGCAACATATGGTTACACTAGCTGGACGCCCATGCTTCGCTATGAAACTATGTGATCGGGTGTGATAAATTGACACTTAAAGCCTGAAACTTAATGTAGAATGTGTAACTCTGTAGCATCAGACCGTGTTAATATAAGGCAACTGGCAGTTGGAACAGAGGGGGAGTGGGAATAGAATATCCCAGCCCGCAGGCCGGATGAGTCATGCACTGGTCACACCCATGCCCAGTTTAGTGAAGTAGTAGCATCGGAGTGTGCTAATATAAAGCAACTGGCAGTTGGAACAGAGTTCTTTTCAGGTGGGGAGGGGGAGTAGAACATCTAACTCCTTAGCATCAGAGCGTGTACATATAATACTGTATATGAAATATTAATGATCTGCTGGTCATTTCGAAAAATTCTTTCTTAGCAAGCACCTAGAAGCCAAGAGGAACATACATGCCAAATTTCAAGTTTGTAGGCTTCATCATTCTGGAGATTTTGTGAGTGAGTGGTATTTGGCTTTTATATATATAGATTAGGATTGTTAATTATACTTACAGAGACATTACATCTACATGAGGGTGTCCTTGAAGAATATCCAGAAACTTCAACTGGTACAGAGTACAAATGGCAAAGGCAGTTATGTGAACTCCTGGAAGACAGTATATTACACCCTTGCTCCATAAGCAACATTGGCTTGCTTCCAGATCTAATTCAAGGTGCTGGTCTTAACCTTTAAAGCCCTTGAGATTACGCTATCTAATAGGGCCTCTCCCTATTAATATCAACTTGCCTCATCAGATCTTGCAGAGAAGGCAAGCTGCAGGCACCATTTAGCTGGAAATCAACATTTGGTAGATGTCAGGAGATGTGCCTTCTCTGCTGTGGCACTCACTTTATGGAACATCCTTCCCCCAAAATTATAGTTATATAGCCAGGCCTGGGGCTCCCAAGGAACTGGAAACTTGTCTTGATGATTCCATTGTTGAGTGGACAATTTTTAGTCTCCCTCAATTTTTGGTTGTATAGGAGATATATTTGGGGGGGGGGTTGTAGGATATTTATTATGATTATTTTTATATTTGTAATTTTTTAAATATAATTTTGGCTTTATACATAGAATAGAATTTTCTTTATTGTCCAAGTGTGATTGGACACCCAAGGAATTTGTCTCCGGTGAAGAAGTGTACATACAAACAACAGTGATAAACATAGATACCAATAGGAGAAGGTAATAGGAAAGATGAGAAGGATAAGAGTAGTATCTATTGCCATACACCACCTTTGCTGAGATGGGTGACTATATACATTTGATTAACCAATGAAAATAAATAAATCTAATGGGACCATCAGCAAAGCAGTTGTACATGCAAAGAAGTGGGAAGATCACCCGGAAGAGCTTTTGAAAGAAAAGTGTACTGGACATTTGGAGAGAGACATTTTGCTTCGCAACACATAACACGCCCTTTAAACACCACCCATTTTGAAGAACTATGGCACAAGAGGCAACTTTCTACATGCATAGCAGCAGAATTCAAAATGCCATTTGCCACTTTGTATGTGTGGACTGGATTTGAGCTTGAAACCTCAGTATAGCTCATTGAAATAAAAGCACCGTCCATTTTTATTTGACTCGTGGTCACAAAAATTGTGTTACAGAGCTGAGCACTCTACTATATAACAGAGGCACGTGGAGAAACGCTCTCTGGTGTTGGATCGGAGATTCAGAGAGGGTTAACACAGTAATTTTGTATCAGACAAGCATGACTGATTTTGTAAGCTATGGAATGTACTGATAAATATACCATGGCCTACCTGTCTGAGCAGAAACAGATGTGCTTGTTAACTTACTAGTCAGATTCACATATCAAAACAATTTGAAAGAAGATGGAACGGCTTTTTAAAATTGGGGGAAAATATATCCTTTCTCTACATTTGTTTAAAATTACAAATTAGACTGTTATGGCCAAAGAATATTTCTTTTCAGAAACATCAGCTCCATGCAGTACTAAGCTGTTAGCTAAACTAGTTGATTCGTAAGGAAGAAAATAAAATAGTGGGATATTTCCTTAACAGTGACTCTGAATTCATTACAAAAAAAAAATAAAAAAATTCTATAGTATATATAGATATATATGCAATAGTTCTTAAACTGCTGAGAATATATTTTTCTGTAATTTCAGCATAATCCTCATTTTAAAACCATGGCCTTGTTACAGATTCAGAAGAAAATTGTTGCCGGAAATAGTTATTCCATGATTTCTACCTAATTCAGTTCTTTGAAATGTATTGTACAGGTACAACTCACCTACCAATTGCCTTATGCAATGACTGTTTAAATGTACAACAATGCTGGAAAAAAAATAACTTTGCAACCATTATAGTAAGTTAACATGTGTTGTCCTGTGCCTTATTTTCTTTCCCTCTTCGTAGAACAGAGGGCCAAGTTTCATTGCTCTGCAGTACAGCTCTTCCCCAAAAGGTGTTAACACAAGCTAATAAGCTTAGCTCTCTGACTTTAATTAGCTGGCTGCCTGTAACTGATAAGATTTTAATCACTTTCACATGGAGCTTGGAGCTGTGAGCATGCTAGGCATGCAGCCCACACCATGACATTGCTTTCAATATGAATTTCCCATTGAGTGTCTTCTTACTCTCCTGTAATCCTTTTCTCTCCAATGAATGTAAATACAAACAATTCCGTCTAATTATCCCAGTAGAGGGGTGAGCATTCCAAAGGGCAGGGCAATGGGAAAAAAGAGAATCTGAAATAAAATTGTAAGTGCAATGATGGTCCATTTAACAGCTATATAACTTAGTGACCAAGTTGCCAATCCCAACTGTGGTTTATAAATGAGGACTGCCGGTTCTAATCCAAGAGTAAGAAAGCAGATAATTTGCCATTCCTGAATTAGTTTTATTAAGATATTGATATTTCAAGTGTATGCCATATAGTGTAGTTGCACCATGGACAACTTGGTGAAGATACTCTAAAAAACTCTTGCAAGAAATGTACGTAATTTAGCAAGAGCTCCATTGTAGGTTTATTCCCTCATGTGCTTATAAAACAAGCCCTGTGGACTGCATTGTTTCATCTAGATTTTTAGTCTTTTTGTCTATATTACTACTTAGCAACTAAGGTAAAGGGAACCAAATGAGCTCCCTAATTAATACTTGCAGAGAAGAAGTAGTCAGATTTGCCCAGTTCCTAAGGTATTGACAAGATATACCACCAGACCATCTCCAGGTATTTTACATTGGAAACCATGTCTTACTCAAGATATCCCTGGATGTAGGTTAACTGAATTATGATTGGTAAGAGGTGCTACCAAGTTTCTCCCAGGTACTGTATTATCTAAATGCCCTGACTCCTGAAAAAATAAATTAAAAGTGACAAAAAGCCCCAGGCATTTTGAGACTTTGGATGCTAAAGACCTGGGGAAAAAAGTTGTTCAACTGCTTGGTACATTTACTGCCATTTTCTGGGAGTTTATAGCAAGGAGGAGGAAGTTAGTAGGACTTTCTCTAACTTTCCTATTGTTTATTCAATAATATCCTTTTTGGCATTTCACCCAGTTTGAGCCCTTTGCCTTTGAATCCTGTCAGCATATTGACTCCCAGCTGGCCACTGGTGCCAATACACACAGCAAGGACAGCAGTGGTGGGATTCAAATTTTTTCCTACTGGTTCTGTGGGTGTGGCTTGGTGGGTGTGGCAAGGGAAGGATACTGTAAAATCTCCATTCCCTCCCCACTCCAGGGGAAGGTTACTGCAAAATCCTTATTTCCTCCCGATCAGCTGGGATTCGGGCCAGTCAGAAGCGGTATTTACCGGTTCTCTGAACTACTGAAAATTTCCGCTACCGGTTCTCCAGAACCAGTCAGAACCTGCTGAATATCACCTCTGTAGGACAGGTAACCTTTATAACTGACAGACATGTTTGGAATGTGGATGCATTTACAAAATGGCTGCCACCAGCCTTACCTATTCAAAATTAGCTGCAATGGTGCGGAAGACCTCTGATTATGATGCCGTGTTTTCCCCCGTCACTTCTTCTACCACCCTAACTTGTTTTTGTCTTCTTTTCTACAGGCACCTGCACTTCCTAATGAAGATCTGAGCTGAGGCCATCCTCCAGTTTTAGTCTTTCAAAACCAACAGAATGCTGGCAAGAAATTGAAGACAGAACAGAAAGGGTCAAAATTTTCATGAGAGAAGACACCATCAAGAGAAAGTTTGGGTTTGAAAACAGGCCCCATGCAATTGGGGCAACAGAGGAGAAAAAAATATAGGAAAAGAGCGTGGGAAGTTTCCCCCCCTCCACCACTCCTAGAAGAATAAAATATTTTGGGAAATATTAAAAAGGCAGAATATTATTGTTGCAATATTTTCAGGATCAGACTCAATAAATCTAGTAAGAGTTAAGAGTTCAAATATATCTCTCTTTATTTACACAAGGCATTCTATATTCACTGAATATTCACAGATAGAAGCGAGGAAATGGATGCATACAGCTCCTTATATATACAATGGGTGGAGCTAGGTGTGGGAGTGGTGAATTATGAATACATTAAGAAGTGAAGAATAAATTAACCCCTGATACCCCGTTCATATACTATTTACACATTAGAGAATAAGGCATTTACATGTGACAAATCCCCCTCTAAATGCCGATTCGTTAAGCTACACCAATTACATACAGATTCAGGACAATACAAGACATATAACTTGGAAGTCAAGTACTTATGCTGCTTAGAAGGTAGAGGCTTTGTCAGTATGTCAGCTAATTGTTCTGATGTTTCACAATGTACTGCTCTGATAAATCCATCCTGAGATAATTGCCTCACATGCTTAAATTTTATATCTATATGTCTGGATCTTTGTCCAATGGCGTCAGATCTAGATATTTCAATAGCTGCTTTATTGTCTTCATGCATAACAAAAGGTAAAGCAGGTTTTTTCCAAACATCTGAAATTAAATCATTAAACCATACAAGGTTATTTGCAGCTTTAGATAAACAAACATATTCTGCTTCTGTCGTTGAAGTGGCCACTAATTCTTGTTTGCCAGTGTACCAGTAAACTGGACAATCATTTAGGAGGAATACATAACCGGATATACTTTTTCTACATGAGGTGTCTCCAGCCCAATCCGCATCTGCGTAACATGTGAGGTTTGGTTCCTTAATATTATTAGGTTCTAACATCAAACAAAAGTCTAATGTATTTTTCAAATATCTTAATATCCTTTTAACAGCTTCCCAATGGTACATTGTTGGTTTGCTGACATGTCTGGATAATAAATTGAGGGGTAAAGCGATATCAGGTCTTGTCCAATTGGAAATATAAAGAAGTGAACCTATGACTGATCTATAAAACGTGTTATCTTTGAATTCAGGGGATGATTCATCAGCATTTCTTAGGAAGTCAGTCTGCATAGGAGTGTCACAAGGCTTGGCATCACTTAGATTACATTTGTTTAAGAGTTCTATGATCTTATCTCTCTGAGTAAGTTTGAATCCTCTTTTAGTCTTATTAATTTGAACACCAAGATACTTATTTACTTTGCCTAAAGATTTCAATGAGAAATGTTCATTTAGCTTAGTTACAAATGTTTCTCTTCTCTCTTTATGTTTACCTATGTATAAAATGTCATCCACATAGATCAATACAAATTCTATATAATCATCACCTTTTTTCACAAAGAAACAGTTATCAGCAGTAGTAGCATTGAAATCCATAGTTTTAAGTACTTTTACTAAACAATCATACCATCGTTTACCAGATTGTTTTAACCCGTATAAACTCTTGTTTAACAACCAAGTCTCATTCTTGTTTGTGTATTGACTGTGAGGTGCTCTTACATATATTTCCTTATCTAGTTTTGCGTGTAGATACGCAGTCTGTATGTCATATTGGAATACATCGAGATTGAGTGCTGATGCTACTACTAGAGCTGTTTTGACACTCTCAGTTCTTACTGTGGGGGAATATGTGTCAGTATAGTCCTCCGGATATTTCTGTGCATAACCTTGTGCGACTAGTCTGGCTTTGTATAAAGTATTGCCTCCCTCTAAGTTTTTAATTTTATATATCCACCTAGTACCAATAATTGTTTTGTCTTTTGGTGCAATTGCAGGTGTAAATACGTTTAATCCTTGTAAACTTTCCATCTCTTTTTTCATTGCTAATTCCCATTTTTCTTTTTCTTTACGAGGAAGTTTTAACACTTCTTCATATGTATTAGGTGTCATTGATTCACTATCCATATGCATTATGTAATCCTTGTATTTATTTGGCATTTGATTTCTGGTGTTTCTAATTGTTTTTTCAGGTTTACTATTATTATCATGCAAATATCTTGCTTCCTTTTTTGTTAGTGTGTCTGTCTTTATTTTGTGTTGGCTATTTGTCCATGTTTTGTTTTTGTTTCTATGTTTGTTGTCATTTTGCTTTTCTATAATTCCTTTTTCTTGGGATTTTGTATCTTTGTTGTTACTTGGAAATATTTCATTAAGATGTATTTTAGACCAGTTGGCCTGCTCATGGAACACAGCTGTTCTGGAAACTATAAATTTGTTATTATTATCAATGAATCTGTATCCTTTAGTGCCTGTCTCATATCCCACAAATCTGAGTCTTCTGGACACATTTTCTCCCTTTCTTCTTAATTGTTTAGGTATGTGTACGTCTGCAGTGACTCCAAATATGTGCATGTGTGCTAATTTTGGTTTCCTATTATACATCACTTCATATGGTGTCTTATTTACAATGCTGGACCAGGTTCTATTCTGTGTGTAATTGGAATAATGTAGGGCTTCTGACCAGAATTGTTTGCTTAAGCCAGCATCTTCCAATGTGCATCTAATCATGGTTTGTAACGTTGAGTTCTTCCTCTCTACAATTCCGTTCTGAAACGCAGAAAATGGGCTAGATGTGTAATGTAACATTCCTTTGTCCTTCAGCCATTGGGAGAATTCTTTAGACATGAATTCACATCCCCTATCTGTCATGATTTGTTTTATTTTGGTATTGTGTTGTGTTTCTACGCGCTTATAAAATTCTTTAAATTTCTGAAAAGTTTCATCTTTGTGTTTTAATGTATAAACAAATCCATAGCGACTGTAATCGTCCACTATGGTCAAGAAGTAACGTTTTCTATAAGTGATTGATGGAGTTAGTGGACCAACTAAGTCCATGTGTACTAAATCAAAAATTTTGTTGGTTGACCTAGTTGATTTCCTTGGCCTGGGGCTAGTTTTTAGTTTTGTAGATTTACATACTGAGCATTCCAAATAGTTTTCACAATTTTTTATTTTAACACCTTCTGCGTGTTCAGTCATTTTTTGTACTACAGGAAAACTGGCATGTCCTAACTTCCTATGTAAAATATGAGCACACTCATCATGAATTGGCTTACCTATTTTTGGTTTTTTTTTATTATGTGCATCTTTGTGATCATGAGCTATTTTACATTCATCATTGTCACTATTGCTAATGTTTTCATCATCTACTTCAATACAATCTTCCATATTTGAATCAATGTTATGCAAACATTTTTCTTTTGTTATTAAATAAGGTAGGCCCCCTTTAATCATCACTGTACCTATATCTATTTTATTTTTCTCCAAGGTCGCTTTTCCTTTTGAAAAGACAATGTTAATATCAGAATCCCTGCTTAGTTTTATGGCACTTAGTATGTTATGAGGTATTTCGGGTATTAGTAATACCCCCTCTATTTTTCCTAGGCCAGGTAAGGTTACATTCCCTCTACCTAATACTTGAACCTTTTCTTGGTTAGCTACCTTTATTACAAATTTATCTTCTACAAATGAAGATAGTATATTTTTGTTATTGGTGGTGTGATTAGTTGCTCCAGAATCAATAAGCCAATTATTGTTCTCTGTTTGCTGTATGTTAGTGTTGTCTTGTTTATTTAATCCATTCAGTGAACCAGATTTTCTATCCTTTGAATTATCTCTGCCCCCTCTATTCTCTTTGTAATTTGGCGGGCTTCTATATCTATGTCTATCAATGGAAGACTGTCTATAGTTGTATTTGTTTCTGTATTCTGACCTATGTCTTTCTTTTGAAATTTTGGGGCAATCTCTTCTATTGTGTTCCCTTGATCCACAGTTGTGGCATCTAAATGCTTCATTATATTTTTCTTGAAAAGCTACTTTTCTATATGGTTTGTGTTCTATGTGATTGTTAGAGCGACTCCTCCTTGAATTGTCTTCAGCTATTAACTTATTGGATAGACTTTCTATGGATAAGTATCCTAGATTGATTGTGTCTAAATGTGACATATAATTATCCCATGATGGGTCAAGTGAGTTGATGATAACACTTTTCATTGTTTGATCTGAAATCACCTCCCCCCTTAAATGCAGTTCAGCTCTTATTTTGTTTAAAGATATCAAGTGCTCACTTATGGAAACCCCTGGTTTTATCCTAGATGAAAAGAAATCTTTAGACATCCTTGTGGTAGTAGCTACACTGTCACTGTGAAATAGATTGAACATGCATTGAATAATTTCTGAAACAGTCAGATTTTGCTTAATGCTGTGATACATAGCAGGAGATACACTAGAAATTAATAAGAAAAATGCTCTATGGTGTAAACAGTCTAATTTTAGAGTCCAAGGTCTTTTTGGGGGACTAGTGATAAAAAACAGTAAGTTTTCTTTCATAAAGACAACCTGGAGCTGCTGATACCATTCTTGTAAATTAATGCCATCTATCCTCAGCTTTGGGAAGTCACTGGGCAAATTTCCGACATTATTAGGTCCATTACTTACAACCTGAGGTAGTCCGTGGTCTTGTAAATGCAGAAAGTTACAAAACGGCATGGGGATGCTCGCAACGAGCCTGCACGGTCTTCTCAGCAATTCATGTCTTCCTGGGCCGTCTGCGTAGTCTTGCGCATGCGCGTTGTCCATTTCGTCCCTGAAGTCGTCGTGAGAGGTTCTCGTCGTTGCAGCTCGCTCGTTCTGCTCTTCCTCAGACGAATCGGTCTCTGGCTCGATCTTGGGAGTCCTGACGATGTTGGCTGTTCTTTTTCTTCTTTTGAGAGCGTTGGTGCTTGCATCGGTCTGTGGCGTGGGGCGGTATCGGCAGGGCTCTCTGGGTTCTGGCGTCGGCGCTCTCGTAGTCAGGATGGGAGCGGGTAGATTTTGAGGCATTGGCTTGCTCGCTTGCTTCTTAGTTAGCTTTTTGGTAATTTTTAGTTTTGGTCCAAATGCAGCAAAAAGCGTTTTCATTGCTGATTTTATCTGATTATTTATTGAATCACCTTCACTTTCCGATTCTGATTCTTCTGAGGTGTTTGAATTTTCTTTTTCGTTTTCGTTGTCTGTGTGATGAAATGGGGTTGAGGGGTACCCCGGACCATGAACCAGCTCATGAGTAAACACACTGAGACTAAAATGATTCTGACAGAGGCGTCTTGTGTAAAAATATAATTTACTTTAAAACATTTAAAAAGCACTATGTCTTTAAGAAAGCACATTAAAAACAAAGTCTTATCTGGGTATGTGAAACAAGGCTATCTCCCTAGATCCCTCTCCACAATACCAAAACAGTTCACGAAAGAATAAAGCTAGCATGAAGGTAAGCAGCTTCGGCGTCGATACATCATCAAGGCAATCATAATGGGAGCAGCACGAGCTTCACAGCTGAAAGTCACCTGAAGTAAAAACAGTTCAAAAAGCAAACATTGCTTGAAGCTTGTGGGAGGAAGAAGATCCAGCAACAGTAGTCCCGATGATAGCTTGCGTGCTACAAAACAGCAAAAGGCAAGCATCCGTGGGAGTCTCTCTGTAGCGGCGTCTGGAGTCCTTATCTGCATTCTTCTCCCATCTGCAGCGTTGCAACAAGCTTCCTGCAGGAGCTGTACATTTAGGCCTAGATCAGACTAGGCCCGGGTAGCAAGCAAAAGGTCCTTGCTTATATAGGGAGTCAACCTGCAATTAACTAGGGCGGGGAAGGCTTGCAGGTAATTGGCAACAGCAGATGGCTTGATTAAAACCATACTGTTTGTGAGTAGGCAGATAGCCACAGCAATCCTGGAAACACTCGTGACAGTCTGGTAATGTTTTTCGCGCCAGAAATTTTGAATCGAGTTTTCTGATTGGCTCTGCTTCGCTCACCCTGGAGGTCTGTTGAAACCAAGATGGCTGCCATTCAAAATTTTGCGCGGGATCACCGTTTTTCTTCTTCATAGTAATTTTTTCTGCAGTCATATCACTCACTATTTTTGGGTCTTTTGTTTTTCCAGTAGTGATGTGCTTCTCTCTCGCTGCTCCGCTGTTTTTCAGCATATCTTGGAGGTTCGCGATGAGGCTTTCATCATTTTTCTGGCTCTTTAATAGTTTTAATATCTCTGACCTGAGTTCGTTGTTTTCTATTTTGATTTCCTCCTGATCATCATTTTCATCTATTATTTCTTCGTCTTCAGTGGTGTATTCTTCGGATTCTCTCGAAATCGCGTTTGTTGATTCGTCGATTATTTCTTGATCCGTTTCCATTTCTTTGCTGTATGCCCTGGTGTTGGGCCTATCTCTCTTAGACATTCTTTTTAAATTTTTTATTGAGTCAATTAACCATCCTCTGCTACCAGCTTGTTGCAATATTTTCAGGATCAGACTCAATAAATCTAGTAAGAGTTAAGAGTTCAAATATATCTCTCTTTATTTACACAAGGCATTCTATATTCACTGAATATTCACAGATAGAAGCGAGGAAATGGATGCATACAGCTCCTTATATATACAATGGGTGGAGCTAGGTGTGGGAGTGGTGAATTATGAATACATTAAGAAGTGAAGAATAAATTAACCCCTGATACCCCGTTCATATACTATTTACACATTAGAGAATAAGGCATTTACATGTGACAATTATATTTCCCCAAAGGAGAAATGGAGAAACATGCTCCTAAAGACAGAAAGAAGATTCAGTCTTTCTTAATAGCCCACAGCAGATACCAACACTTAAGAGAGAAAGAGCTTATTGAAAGAGGAACTGCTGTATCCAAATAGCTCTATTCATAAGCAAAGCAAATATTGCAGGCAGAAATCTATTGAAGACAGGATATTTTGAAACTTGCAGCAAAGTTTGACAGCTAACAAAAGCAGAGTGATTGGATTAGAATTGGCCTCTCACCCAAGATCCAACACAGGACAAAAGCCATTAGCCACAATAGGAATTGCCCAACACCCTTTCAGAACACAAGGCCCTTCATTGCACCACACCCAGGACAGTTAAAACTTCAAAGTCACAGAAATCTATAAAGATCCACCCACTCATTCAACTATTTGTTCAACTGACCCAGAACTGTCTTTGTGGTTCTGTTCAATAAACCAGCTTTCCAATCAGCCTCCATGTTGTTTCCAGCGTTTTTCTCCCAGTTTGGAACTGAACCAGATGGATTTTTCTTCCAACAAGAGCATACCCTGTGTACATAAATATATACAGGAATGGAACATGAGAGAAGTAGCACCCACCCACCCACCCACCCAAGAGATGCAACATGTTATCTTGCTTGCCAGAAGGATATGAAGTCACGTGTTACGGCACTAGGAGTTGTGTTCTCCATGCTTTCCCTATCTTGTTAATTTATAAAAATACCTCTGGAGCCTATGAGAGTTTCACAAACCTTCTTAGAAGTAAAGATTACTCGAGAGACCGCTTTTTGGCATAATTGTTTTTATTTAATTAAACAACAAAAATAACTGTTAGATGTGCCCAGAAGGCTTTCTGGCACCAAGAAAGTGAGGGTACAGTAGTATCTGATATATTGTCTGTTACTGAGAAGACACTTTAATTAGCTGAATGGAAAAGCTTCTGCTATTTCCAGTGCTATAGGGATGAGCCATGGGGAAATAGGGAATCTCTCTATGAAGAAGGAATGGAAATGTCTCTGCTGTAAAAGCATGGATTTACTGAGCATATTGATTTAGGTGAAATGTTAAAATACCTAACAAGTCCATGCCATACACTAAATAAATAATTGAGCATCACTTTGGAGCTTTTACTGTGAAAAAACAAAATCAAATCAGAAAGGAAACTTGTACAATTAGAAATACATGCTATAAATAAGATGTTGTAAAGACAGGAAGAACAGCAGCAAGGGGAAGCCCTCTATCCCAGTTGACTTCAAAAATATCCCTGACAATGAGCACTGAAATTTAAGAATACTTCTCTTTCTTCCCCAACAGAAAGGCACTAAGGTCAGATAAAGGCAGCATCCATACTAATTACTTATAGCAGGGGTGGCAAACTAGCGGCCCGCAGGCTGGATGCGTCACATACAGGCCACGCCCATCCCGGCTCTGCAAAGGCAAAAAAAAATATGTCGTGATACGTCACATGGCATCACGTGACACGATCAAGTTTGACACCCGTGATTTATAACATGACAAGTAGTCTTCAATTTACAACCATTCATCTGGTAACCATTCAAAGCTATAACAGTGCTGAAAAATGTGACTTACAACCAGTCCTCGTACTTACGACCATCACATCCCTGTGAGCATCTGATCAAAACCTGGGTGCTTGGCAACTCGTATATATTTACTATGGTTGCAGCATTCCAGGACCATGGGATGGCCACTTGCAACCTTTCCAGCTGGTTTCCAACAATTTGGAATTGGATTTGATTAATGACTACGTGATTCATTTAACAACCACAGTAAACAGGGTTATAAAATTGGGCACAATTCACTTAACCACCCCCTTGTTTAGCAATGAAAGTTCCAGTCACAACTGTTGTAATTTGAGGACTACTTGTACTAAAGTCATCCAGACCCTTTTATGCTGATTTAACATTGATGATAATGTAATGAGGAGTCCTATAATGTGGATATTCTTGGTATGCCTCAGGTAGTGGATGGGTGATGCTAGAAGGTACCCTAAGATGGAAAATGGTCAAGATTTCTAAATGAAAATATCAATACTATAACATAAGTCATCATCATCTCCTTTTAACGATCCCATAATCCCTTGTGGGGTGGAGTCTGGGCAACTGAATGCAGCTGAGTGTTTACTGGCCAAATGCCCTTCCTAATGCCAATGCTGAGTTTTATTCAGCAGATATATTCTCATTGTTCCCAGAGTGAAATATCTGCCCCTACCGAGGATCGAACGCACAGCCTCCAGTGAGGTGAGAGCTCCACCTCTAGGCCACCACACCACTCAATAAGTGATAATGATAATCTCATGATTTTTACTGGATTGGAGGATTTGAACAAAATTATATTACAGAGTGAAAAGGTATTGAATTTCCTTTAATGGATGTGTCCTTTGAATAATTATAAACATTTTAGTATTGCTAAGGATGTTCTTTAGTCCCTTTAGTGAAAAAAGGGTGGTTAATTAAATTGTGATAATGCCTTGCCAGATGATTTTAGCATCAACATGATTACTGCCAAAGTCAAATTATGGAGGTGTTTTATTTATTTGTTTATGTATAATTATAATGCTATTGGCTATATTCAAGGATATAAATATGAACTGCATAAGTACAAACTTCAGAGTTTGATCTCACAAGATTGATGTGAAGGGGCTCCATTTTAGAAAATTAATTCCCCAGACTGTTCATTTATTTGTGGTATTATAACAAACAAACACTTTGGAATAAGACTCTAAAAGTTTTATTCCTTGGTGTTGTCATGCAAAATGACACCATTTCCTTGAATTTTGTTTCAGGTCAAATCAAAATAGAATTTCAAGATAACCATTTCTTTCAAGGTATAGGATAAATGGAATCTTGAAGATTTTTTGAGATAAAGCTACTTACTCTACTGCATGGGTGTCAAACTTGATTGTTGTTCTGTCCTCACTACATTTTAGTCTGTGTGCAGCTCGGCATGCAGCTAGACCCACCTATCCTCCAATAAAACAGACCGTGTGCATAGATTTGAAAGCTTTATTGGAAGAACAGGATATGGTGAAACTAGGTAAAATAGGGATATATACAATGAGAACCAAATACAAGATAGACAGTATAGAGTTACTGCTGAACATAACAATTAATAAATACAATCAATTTAAATCTCACCAGCGATGATCTGTGTGTGTGATGTGGGTTTGTCCTTGGATGACCACGTGCCATAGATTAAGATGGATTCTTCTTTGTGCTTCTGCCTTTTCCAAATGTTAAAAGAAATGGAGTCTGGCTTCCCAACGTGCACTTGTTTTGAGAGTGTGGGCTGATGGGTAAAGGGATGGGTAAGCTTCAAACAATCTACTTGGTATTTGTCTCTCCAGCCACTAGATGGGGCTAGAGAGCAACAACAGTATATAACGATTGTATGTTGGGGTATATTTATCCCTCCGGCCACTAGATGGGGCTAACGAGCAACAACAGTATATAAAGGTTATGTGCTGGGGCAGGGGTGGACAACTGTGGGCCTTTTACAACCTTTGGACTTCAACTCCCAGAATTCCTGAGGCAGCATGGCTGTCTTAGGAATTCTGGGAGTTGAAGTCCACAGGTTGTAAAAGGGCCACAGTTGCCCACCCCTGTGCTGGGGCATGACAATTGTGACACGTGACATCAAGTGATGTATCACAACGTTTTTTGCCTTTGTGGCAAAAAATGCATCCGGCCTGCAGAGCACCAGTTGGACACCCCTGCTTGGTTGTAGGTAGATTCTGCACACCTTTCCCCAATCAGATGATCATGTCTGTTGAAGATTACTTCCTAATAGGAGTCATGAGAGCAGAGGGTGCATTGATAGGTGATGGCCCTTCTCCTTAGGAGTAGCTTTCCCCCAGGTGAAGGTGGCTCTTATTTTTATGGCCTTCTAAAAATAAAAACAGCTTTTTTCAAAAGGGCTTCAGGAACTGATTGTGTACTATCCTTGGTTCTAGAATGATTATTCTTTAATATGTTCAGTTTAGCATGTATATATTTTTTATATCTGTTGTAAGAAATGTAATTTGAGGGGGGAAATGTAGATTTACAATAGTTGCGTTATTATTGTAGTTGTTAGGAGATGTGTTTTGTGTATTCTCACTTCTTGCTTCCTGTTCAATTTGGACATTTGCCTTTCCCATGCTGTCCTTGTCTTGGGTGGATTTCCCCCCGTCCCCCACATTTCAAATAATTACCAAAGCATGTAAATGCAAAGCCATTCTGCTTTCTGTTTAATATCGCTAGATGGTTTTTATATTTTATCATATTTCAAAATAACGGCTCATGCATTTTTAAAAAAATACTCATTGTCAGCAATTTGAACTACAAAGAATGTAATAAAGAATGCCAAAACCAAAGACGTGTGCAATGCAATATTCAGTTTTGCAGAAGGAATTTATAATGTTACATATAACAAAGGAGTGTGATATAAGTGACTTATAAAATAATGACAGTTGAACACATAATGCAGCATTTATCAATAGTTAATAGGTATTTATTCTAACTGAAAGATACTGCAACTGAGGATTTGATTTGCACTCTTTTTCATTTGTAGCACAGCCAATCCTGTTTGATCCAAATTAATTTTGGATACAGAGACTTGATTCAAGAGCCCTTTCCCTAGAATAGGATGATCTTTCTTATGGTGAAACTCTGCTGTAACAAAGACATAAAAGGTTTAGATGGGACTCTGCCTGTAAAAAATATTTTAGCATGGATTGGTTCGTTAGAAAATGTAATTAAAAGGTGATATGAGGAGGATTGTCAGGATAAAGAAATATTGATAAACCGAGAGTTGGAAAATTATTATGTTAGTATTATGTGATAGGTAGGAATTGTATTGGTATTGAAAATTGTATTGGTATTGAAATTTTCACAGATGAAGAGATTTAGGTATCTGAATTTTGATAAGACTGTACATATTTATATATCAAAAATGAATTGTATTTGTTGTAAGGTAAAACTTGATGGAAATGTTTGAACCAGAAAAGTCGCACCATGTCCAATGTTTTTAACTGTATATTTAATAAAAAACTTTAAAAGAAAAAGGTGATATGAAATATGTTAAATCAACTGCTATAAAATGAAGTTCAGGAAAAGTATAATTAAACTTATGTCCTCATAGATGATAGTCCTCAGATTACTGTTGGTGGCATACAGAGGTGGGTTCTACTTACATTTACTACTGGTTCGCAACAGGATTGTGCACACGCGCATGCTTCACATTTACGTGTGCACGCCTTGCTTCTGCACATGCGCAGATTGCCAATGACGACATCCAGGGTGGTGAGCAGGGCCTCCCGCCAGTTTTACTACCGATTCTTGTGAACCGAACTGGGGGCAACCCACCACTGGTGGCATATGTTTAGATTAAGTCATTAGGGAAATTGAACAATCACAGGATAGGCAATGGTGAAAGTGAACTGAGTGGCAAGGAAAATAACGATGCGCACACAAAATAGGACACCTGAAATAAGTTCACATCTTGCAAAGCAGAATAGCCAAATTAATACAGCTATAGAACTCAGATTAATGATATTTTGCAAACCCTTGATGACCCCAAGATACTTACAGTTTTTTTCTCTTTCTTTCTACAAAGGAAGTTATTCGTATATTTTCCAATAATATTCTGCCTATCAAGACTTTATGTGGAAAGTAATCATAATGAGAGATATTCCAAAAGGAAATTCTGGTTAGTATTTGGATAGCGCAGGTAGTCCTTTTTCAGCTACTTGCCTCATTTAGTGTTTGTTCCCCTGCGCTATACAAATACTTAATCAGATCTGGAGGCCTTGTAACAATGCAGTAAATTACCACAACATAAACCTCTGGATCAAAATAACAGACAAAAGGGGAAACAGAAGTAGGAGTAACAATAGTGCTCCTGAAGATATGTTTTCCAGTCTTTTTACAAAGTACAAAAATTCCTGGGGATACTGGGATGGGGGAAAGTTTGTTATGTAATATGCTTTTATATTTTCTAGCCATCTTCCTCTTTACTGTGAAAGTCTTTCAATTAACATGCAGGCTTCAAGTAGAAATCTCTGAGGGTCCCTATGATTTAAAGATTTCCATTCATTCCATCTATCGTTTTTAAGTTATTGTGATTTGACTTACAAGTCCCAAAAATGTTGGGAAGAGGCTGTATCAAAGAGATTTTTTTAAAAAAAATTATCTTCTCCACCCAGCCTGTTAAGAGAATTCTGAACTGATAGGATACGGATAAAATATGAGTATCACTAATAAACAGCAGCTGCACAATATGGGAAGTTGGAACCTTCCACAAAATATCTTTTAAGATGCTTTTGGCAGAGAGTTCAGGATTGCCTTGACCAACACTTTCCCAGATGTACCGGATTATGGGCTCTCACTGTTAGAGGCTCTCATGATAATGCTTTACATTCACAATCACACCTGGCTTGAATATTGCAATCAGCTCCATTTTATTTTGATTCCCCCCCCCTTCTCTCTCCATGTGTACCATTTTCCTACCTCGTTCATTTTCATTTCTCCAGCCGCCCTCCACTCCCCCTGCCTTTTTATCACTTAATACATTTTCCTCATTATTGGCATCTGGGCTACGTGCTCCATCACAAACACCAAAAGACCAAATCAAGATGAAAAACAACAACAGCAACAAAAAGCGAGCAAAAATATTCCCATTTCAGATGGAAGAGCAGATGGCGCTCTTGGCACTTCAGAGGGTTTTAAACTGACCCTGTGCACCAAGCCCGAGAAAGACAGACTGTCACCACTGACTGTGAAGCACTAAAGAGACCTGATTTTCCTATGTAATGTACAATAGCATTTTGTAGCTTCTTCTGCCCAAATTGTGCACTGCAATGAAAATGAGAAATATCCATTCACACCAGACCATGCTAATCCTGAATCCTTGACATAACTGCCCAAAGAATATTTCTTCAGAAGCCTATAAATGTGTGTGAGAGAAAGGATTTGTTGAATAGTGCAGTAAGGTTTTCTCCATCCAAGATATCAGTGTTCTAGCATATACTTAGCAGTATATTGTCTACAGTTTAACAGTTTCTACTAAAAACTCAGAGGAGCAGGTTCTGGGCTAGGGGAATGATGTATCATATAATATCCAAACTTCATTGCATTCAAACATAAATTTCTTTAGGAATAACCTCCATTGAACTGAATGGGATTTCTTCAAAAGAGGCATAAATAGGATTGCAGCTATGGTTCATAGAGCATACTAAATTCTAGTATAATAAAAAAAATAAAACTTGTCACTATGTTTTGTAAATCATAATTATGGGAACCCAGCCTTGTGTGATTTATTCAAGAAGCCATGTTAAGTAAATAAGGTTATTGCAGACTTCTATCACCTCAAGGGCCATCAAAAATGGGTTTTTATGGGGTATAATAGGTGCCTTAAGACCCTGCAAGGCATTCCCATCCCTATCTATCTATCTATCTATCTATCTATCTATCTATCTATCTATCTATCTATCTCTATCTATCTATCTATCTATCTATCTATCTATCTATCTATTTATCTATCTCTCTATCTTTATCTCTATCTCTATGTCTATCTATCTATCTATATCTATCTATCTATTTATCTCTTTATCTTTATCTCTATCTCTATGTCTATCTATCTATCTATATTGATCTATCTATCTACTGTATCTATCTATCTATCTATCTATCTTCTATCATCTAATTTATCATCTATACAGACAGACAGACAGACAGACAGACAGACAGACAGACAGACAGACAGTATATTCTTCTGGGGAAGCTCTGGGGCAAAAAAATTGTCCAGCTCCCTGTGGTAAACTCAACCACAGCTTTTGTCTTCCTAGGTTAGTGTAGTCTTAGAGCACAGCCTAGATTTCAAGTTTTTGAATGAGAGATATGATAATAATATATGATACATGATACTTCCAACAGTTTTCAAAACCAGTATTCTAAAGTTCTGACAATTCGATCTGGCAGAGAAAGCATGTGGCAAGGGACATACATTTGGTGGTTCCCAGGAGGTGAGCATTCTCTGCCATGGTGCCTGTCTTATGGAGTATTCTCCCCTCCAAACCTAGACTATCTCCATCCCTGTTAATATTCCGGACGTTCCTCATGATCTAGTTAGGCTTGGAGGTCACTGGAAACCAGTCATACCTTCAGATGGTACCACTATTGATATCTTTACTCTCTGCATGCCTGTGGTTTGCTTATTTTATTTTTCAATATATTTTAATTTTTAGTAATGTTTTTATTCATATAATTGTTGTTGTTTATTGTTGTATGCCGCCGAGAGTCATTTCCTATGAGATGGGTAACTATAAATTTAATAATAAATTTGACAAAAAAATAAACAAATAGTTGAGGGTAGTTCTGGTGTTAATTATCCCAGAGTTGATAGGGCACTTGTAATAAGCAGCTGGAAAATAGGCTGGGTTGAACATGACAAGGTTAATATTTTTATATGTGGTTTGGTTTCTTTTTTAAGGCAAGTTGTGTATCACCCAATTTACAGAAACATAAAATCCAAGAAAAGTGAGTTCTTATCTCCCTCCCCTGTAAGAAAAGTGACGGAAGGACAGAGAAGGGAATTAAAGATAATAGAGAAGCCACCATGGAAACTGTGGTGTGGTAGATGGTGTGCCACTCACTAATGAGCTCTTCATCCATCATGGATGCTGAAATTATTGAGTTCATGCTGGCAATGGACGATTTCTCTGCTTTGCTGCCACTTAGGGCTCATTACACCTGCCCGTTAGGTCAGTTTGCTTAAAAATGTAACATCTCTTCATGACTCCACAATTAATTTTGCTATCCAAGTAAAACCTTCTACTTCAGAAGGTGTCAACATCCTTCTTCATCTCTTGAGAGGCTAATAACATCGAAAGCCTGTGCTGATTGTTGGGTGATTAATCTTGGAACCCAAGATACAATTCAATGTTTAGTTCAAGTGCTCTCATTGGTTACAGATTACAGACAGTCCAGGAACTACTTTTCAAATTACACAGCACGAACTATCACCATATAGGAAAAGATGGACAAGCAAAATGTAAAACACAGTATACTTATGCTTGTTAAGCCTGGACTTTATTTGTTGTTTGCTGTTCTTTTCAACCTAGTGACTCTGGGTAACCACAGTATAGAAAACATAAAATAAGAACAATAAAAAAATAATTCAGAACAAGGTAACTAACCAGTGGTGGGTTTCTATCAGTTCACCCCAGTTCGGGCAAACTGGTAGCAGCATTGGGAGGCTCCACCCAGCTGCCCGGATGTCATCACGGATGCTCTGTGCATACGCAGAAGGTTCTGCACATGTGCAAAAGCACTGCGCACGAGCAAAGCGAGAGCACGCATGCACACGCTCACAGTTCCGAACCGGTAGAGAAGGTAAGTGAAAACCACTACCCTAACCAACGCTCCAAGTAAAATAAATTTATTTATTTGTTTATTTATTTATTTGTTTATTTATTTATTTATTTATTTATTTATTTATTTATTTATTTATTTATTTATTTATATACCACCCTTCTCCCGAAGGACTCAAGGCGGTGAACAGCCAAGATCAAATACATAAATATAAAAGTTAAAAACAATTTAAAACCAGATTAAATACTTTGGCCCACAATTAAAAACATCCCATTAAAATCCAATTTAAAATTTAAAACCGTTAAAATTAGGCTAGCCCAGCTTGCTGGAATAACAAAGTCTTCAGGGCATGGTGGAAGGTGCGCAACTCCAGGATCCCCCATACCTCCGGGGGCAGCTCATTCCAGAGGGCAGTAGCCCCCACTGAGAAGGCTCTTCCCCGGCGGGTCGCCAGTCGACATTGTCTGACTGACGGCACCCCGAGGAGCCCCGCCCTGTGGGAGCGTACTGGCTGGTGGGAGGCTTTTGGTAGCAGAAGGCAGTCCCGTAAGTACCCAGGTCCTAAGCCATGGAGTGCTTTAAAGTTGTTAATCAACACCTTGAATTGCACCCGGAAGACCACTGGGAGCCAATGCAGCTCGCGCAGGAGAGGTGTTACATGGGAGCACCCCGCCGCTCCCATAATCACCCACACAGCTGCATTTTGGACCAGCTGGAGCCTCCGGATGCTCTTCAAGGGGAGCCCCATATACAGAGCATTGCAGTAGTCCAGTTGGGAAGTGACGAGGGCATGAGTGACCGTGCGCAGGGAGTCCCAATCCAGAAAGGGACGCAACTGGCGGATCAGGCGAACCTGATAAAAAGCCCCCCTGGCTACGGACATCATATGCTCTTCTAAAGACAGCTGCGCATCCAGGAGGACACCCAAGTTGTGAGCCCTCTCCATGGGGGCCAATGACTCACCCCCAATAGCCAGCAATGGCACCAGCTGGCTATATTGGGACACCAGAAGCCACAGCCACTCAGTCTTGGAGGGGTTGAGTCGGAGTCTGTTTCTCCCCATCCAGACCTGCACGGCCTCCAGGCACCGGGACAAATCTTTCCAGAATCTCTTATGTTTTATGTAGACAAACTAGGGTACTATATTAACTCTGTATTTGACTTACACATCCTGCTGAGACTTAAGATGGGTGGCCTTTATTTATCATATGGTATGAATGCAGCCATTGTTGTTTGTTGACCAGGCAATGCCTTTGATTTGTGGAAAACTCAGGTTTAAGCTTTCACATGACAACTGGATTCATGTATGATATCAGACAAATCTCTTTTTTTAGCCCAATCTATCTCAGCAAGCTCTGTGAAAACATAGAGATTATAAATGCAATCAGTCAACAAAAGAGCAGTTAGGTATGCCTTTGGGCAATGCATGAACTCAGTCCAGAGTTTGGGATAGAGCCTGCTTTTCCCCCAGAATGAAGTTTGTCTGAAGATGCTGTAGGTTTAAGGTTTACAGAGATCAAAAGAGAAGGAAAATCCACAAAGATTTCCTTCTTCCCTATTCCTCCAATGAAAAATAAATGTGGGATTAGAACCAGGAAGATTCTGGATCTAGGCCATCATATGCATATCTGAACATTACTCTTGTGTTATGGTTAGAAAATAAGCAGTCGGTATAATGGGATTTAAAAATAGGCAACCCTTGTTAGAAAAGAACAGACACGTTCAAAGTTTCACTTTCAGCCTCATTTTGTGCCACTTTTTGGCAAAGTTACGGAAATTTAACACACAATGTTCCTAAAATGCCAACAATACTTTTTTTCCCCTTCATCCTGTTTATTTGTTTTCGTTAAGCTTGTTCCCTATGGCTGGGAATATGATTCTTTCTTTTTTTCTTTTTGCATATTGCCATTCAGACCAGCTGCTGTAAAATTGCTATAAAAATACTCCCCATACAGATCTTGACCGTAGATCACTGCACCTAGACCCAGCTGCAGATGGATGGAGCAGCTGGTCCAAAGAGGTGCTGTTACTCTCTCCCCTTGTGTGAATGCTCTCATACACACACCATGCAACACACACACACACACACACACACACACACACAGGCTTGTGTTGCATGAAGCAGCCCAGTTGTTTTCTACCCTCAATTCCTGTTCCAGCACAGCTTTAGGAAGTAATGAGCCAATGAATAGAAAAGAAGAAAAGAAAGCAGACTGAGAAGAATCCCTTTGGTGTATATTTAACAAACATTCACAAATACTTCTTGACTGTACAGTAATGTTATTTGGACTTTGAGAAGCTAATGCCTTTTACAAAGAATTAAGGTGACTAACACCTAAGAATAAACTGTTATGTGATGAGGCTTTATATGAAAGGGAAAGGAAACGGAAGATATTACTTTCTCTGTCCTTCAAATACTTTCTCTCTGCACCTTTGTTTTTATCTTCTTTTTCAATATCTCACTGTCATGGGTTCTCTTTAAAAAACTATACCCAATTTGATTGACTCAGTCTCAAAAGATCCATCAAAAGCACTGAACCTTAGACAATTGGGTCTAGTAATAAAGGTTAGGGAGATGTTTTACTTTGAAAAATCTAAGTTTCAAAAACAAAACGTATAAACATATATGTGAGTTCT
The DNA here is from genome assembly GCF_059756535.1 of Pantherophis guttatus. Lineage (NCBI taxonomy): Eukaryota > Metazoa > Chordata > Lepidosauria > Squamata > Colubridae > Pantherophis > Pantherophis guttatus. The sequence goes on from NC_142063.1 coordinate 214,858,782, forward strand.
TTCTGTCTATTGTCTTATACTACTTATCTATTTCTACTTATACTATACAATGTTCATTATACTATATTCTATTATACTGTACTCTGTACTACCGTGTTTTCCCGAAAATAAGACCCTGTCTTATATTTTTTTGAACCCCAAAATAAGCGCTTGGCCTTATTTTCGGGGAGGTCTTATTATTTTGGAGAGCATGGAGCAAGACGGGGCTCCTCTTGCAGTCTTACCTGATTTCCAGCTCTGTCTGCCTAACCAGAGGAAATGGGGACCAGCTGCACATGCATTTAAATATTTTCAGGGAGGGCTTATTTTCAGGGGGGGTTATTTTAGCGCATGTGCTCAAAAGCCCGATTGGGCTTATTATCAGGGGATGTCTTATTTTTGGGGAAACAGGGTATTATATGCATTTTTGTGCTATAGTGTACCATTTCTACTTCCAGTATGCCATTACAATTGCTACTATTCTACTATTACCAGTATACAACCGTGTTTTATTCTTACAGACCCTAGTCATCTTTAAGTTCTCTATCTCTGGGACTGTTATTTTCTTCTTTATTAATGGGCCACAGTGGCAGTGGCACCTCCACAGCATTTGGCTTGGCTTGGCCTCCTCTTTTTCTTCCATATTCTTCCATCTCTGGAAAGACCCCCCCCCTTTTATTTTGCTGCTCTTTGTTTGTTGTTGTTCCTTTGCTGTTGTGAGCAAGAGACAGAGAGAGAGAGAGAGAGAGAGAGAGGGGGGGGGGCAGGGGGGAGAAAAAGAGACTGGTGGAGGGAAGGGAAGAGAGAGAATAGATAGAGACTGGAGAGGGAGAGAGAGAGAGGGAGAGCCTGGGGTGGGAAAATAAGTGGGGAGAGAGAGATTGGAGAGAGAGGGAAGAGAGAGAGAGAGACTGGGGGGAGAGAGAAAGACTGGAGAGAGAGAGCCTGGAGAGGGAAATAGAAGGGGGGAGAGAGAGACTGGAGAGAGAGAGAAAGAGGGAGGGAGGGAGGAGAGAGAAAGACTGGAGAGAGAGAAAGAGAGAGGGAGGGAGAAAGAGAGAGACTGGAGAGAGAGAGACTAGAGAGAGAGACAAGAGAGGGAGAAAGAGAGAGGGAGGGAAGGAGTGAGTGAGAGAGAGAGATATGGAAATTAAACTTTAAACTCTGCCCAGCTAACACTGGAGGGAAGACTCAAATAGAAGGAGCAAAAGGCAGCATAGGTGCCTGCCATTTTCTTAGTGGCCTGCTCTTCCCCACTCCCAAGCACTCCTTCGGTCTGCTACTTCATCAAGGTCCCATAAATTCAACACTTTGTTATCACTCCCAGGGGCGGGTTCCAAATCCCGTTGCTACTGGTTCGCTCGTGGGTGCGTGTGCGCTCGCTCACGTGGCACTTCTGCACAGAAGTGTCCAGGCGGGTGGGCAGAGCCTCCCACCACCGCCAGTACTGGTTCACCAGATCTAGTGCGAACCGGTAGCAATCCACCACAGATCACTCCTCAGAATATTTTCTCTCTTTTTTTTCTTAGTGGGAAAATTTTACTGTTGGAATTTTATGTCTGAAGTACAATAATATAGTTCCTCCACAGATTTGTTTTTAAGACATGAGGTAATATAGCTTATCCCACAGAATCCTACAGAAAGCCAGAATTCAGCAAGCGTCGGTGCCATGGTGACCAAACAGAGCAAAGTTGTCAGTGAAAAGCACTCAAGTTGCTCTCAGGCATCTTGTTGACATCAGAGAAAACACAGGTCCCCGGGGCCTTGAGGCAGACAGTCTTTTTATCATATATTTTTCCAAAACTGGCATCCAAGGGAGCTTCCTTCATGCCCATTATTCTTTCTACTGCTGAATCTCCATGATAAAATAGCCTGGTTTACATCATTTTTGTGTACAACACACACCTCTAAAGAGCCCAATTCTGTATATGGTTTTCTGTCCAATATATCCCCTTTAGGTAGAAAGAAAAAGCAAAGCAAAACAATTGTACAAGGTGAATTTGTTCCTGAATTTGCCGAATAAGGCACTCTTGCCTGAAGCAATTTTTTGTGACACAATGTTATTTATGTAATCCAGTTATATCTTATATCGTGTGCCACTTTTTAAGAACATTTGATGATTGGGCATTAGAACTGTCACTCAAAGGTTAGTATCCTAAGGCACCACTTTCTGGTTCATATACTAAAGGGGTGAGGCTGAAGACCTTTCGGAGAGGTGGATCAAAGACTGGATCTGAGAAATGCTGGAAGCCTTCACCTGAGGATACTCTCCAACTACCATAGTGACTGGTTTGGGAATATATCTCTTGTGTCAGGGAAGGCAACTATTACTCGCTTACAAATATTTTGTGCAATATACGTTACCAGGAGTCATGTTGCAGTGAAAGTTGAAAGAAGACCTCAAGGAAATTAACTCAAGTTGTAATTTTAAGGGGACTGGTTTACAACCTTTTGAATTTGATTGGTTATACAAATTTTTATTAAAAATATATATTATAAAAACAAACTGCAAGCCACTCTATATGTGGCTTGTGTTCTACCAAACCACCTCACCTCACTTCATCTATTTTTGTTCTTATAAAAATTTAATATATAAGCCATATTAAATTTTTAAAAGGAAAAAAAAATAGATGAAGTGAGGTGAAAATAAGCCATGTATAGAATGGCTTGTATATGTAAAAGTACAAAAGTTGAGGTTGCATATGATTACCTTATTCTACTGTGCCACAAAGAGTCAATGCTCTTCTTTTTCTTCTAATAATAAAATATTAGAACTATTAAATAAAATATTTCAACTAATAAAATATGAAACCTTCAAAAATGATAGTGCTGGGAAAAGATTGACTAATGGTACATTATTTAAGGTTGACTTGGCATTTGGTTTTTCTGGATTTTAATATTTTAATCTGTTTAGTTTTAAGTTTTAATTTGATTTTATATGTTGTTTTAACTTTTGCTTGTATGAATGTATGAAGGAAGGAAGGAGGGAGGGAGGGAAGGAAGGAAGGAAGGAAGGAAGGAAGGAAGGAAGGAAGGAAGGAAGGAAGGAAGGAAGGAAGGAAGGAAGGAAGGAAAACCCAGATGAAAAGCAAAGACTACATAAAAAAAACTAAAGATAAAATTATATGCTATATAAAACTGAGTAAGAGTTTCAAAAAAACACTAGATATAAAAGTGATCAAAACTATTATTAAGATCGCATCAAGAATGAGCATAAGTATAATAAGAATTACAAATAATAGTAAACAATTTACAGCCGTTTACCTGATCTAAAAAGTTTTATCTTTACCTAACAAGAGAGGCAATAAATCTTATATTAAAATTTCTTTCTTTCTTTCTTTCTTTCTTTCTTTCTTTCTTTCTTTCTTTCTTTCTTTCTTTCTTTCTTTCTTTCTTTCTTTCTTTCTCTTTCTTTCTTTCTTTCTTTCTTTCTTTCTTTCTTTCCCATTTCAATAAGAGAAGAGATCTTCAAGGCCTTACGAAAGGCCAACAGGGTCAGACTGATGTTCCATTTATCCTGGGGGCACCACAATAGAACAGGCTCTCTTCATTCAGTCTGATGGCATTCCATAATGGACAGAAACCAAGCATTATGTTAAGAGAAATCAGAGTCCATAGTAGAATTATAGCAAATGAATTGTTTCTAAGTTGAATTCAATTTGTCACCACCTTATTTTTCAAATATAAAGTTATTCTTGACATTATTGCATACTCCCGTAATTTAGTTTGTCATTTTTCCTAATGCGGGAATTACATGTCATAAAAGGCATAAAATGTCCTGGCAGATGTTGTCATATTCAGAGCCAACTCCATTTACTTACTTTTAGAAATATAAGATTTAGTGATGTTTAACCTAAAAACACTAGTAGAGAAGACAATTCCATTTTAAGATTTGTTTTGTTTTATAACAGCTCAACTTCCACAATTGTCTTCCATTAACTTTGTCATTTTTAAAAAATTTTTTGATTTATATGCCGCCCTTCTCCGGAGACTCAGGGCGGCTTACAATGCGTTAAGCAATAGCCTTCATCCTTTTGTATATTTATACAAAGTCAGCTTATTGCCCCCACAACTGGGTCCTCAATTTACCTACCTTAGAAAGGATGGAAGGCTGAGTCAACCTTGAGCCTGGCGAGATTCGAACCTGCAGTAATTGCAGGCAGCTGGTCTTAATAACAGAGTGCTTTAGACCACTGTACTTCCAAGGCTCCCATTGTTGTATATCCAACAATGGCTGTTCTGGTTAGGTTCTGCATCTGTTTAATCTTACAGACTATAATTTGGTCAGTTTCTGAACTATATTTCAATAACAATTTATTAATAAATTCCAGGAGATTTTTGAGTTGTGTGTTATTCTCTGTGGTGGCACCTACCCTTTGGTACAATCTACCCCCAGAGATACGAGTGATCTCCGACCTCCGGACTTTTCGTCAGGCCCTAAAAACTTACTTTTTTCAGTTAGACAGTCTGTCTTGATTTTAGGGTTGGTTTTAAAATTTTGATACTGATTTTAAATTGACAAGTTTTAAATTACGGGCCAAATTTATTAATTATTTTAAATCTATTTTTAATTGTAATGTTATGTATAATGTTTTTATTTTGGCTGTTCACCGCCCTGAGTCCGAAAGGAGAAGGGCGGTATAGAAGTTTGAATAATAAAATAAATAAATAAATAAATAAATAAATAAATGAGATTTTTAAATTCAAATATCCTTAAATCTTTCATTTACAGGAGGAAAACAAAAAGATTTCCAAATCAGGTATGGGATTGGTATTGACAGCAGAACCAGTGGAGGTCAGCTGGAGAATTGAATCTTGGGTCTCTTTTGCCTTAATATAACTTTTAACTATTGTCATCACTATGTTGCAGATTATAATAGCATAAAAACAAATAGCTTTCTAAAGTTAAGAACACAACAATTAATTTTCAGTCTCAATTCAAAGCTTGAGAAAAAGGAGATGACTCGGATCATATTACTTTTGAATTGATTTTTTTATTGTTTTAGAAAAGCTGTCTATATTTATCATTGATAGATTTTTTTACCTGCAAATTTGCTGAAGGTTTACCATTATGTGTCTGAACAAATGTCATTCTTCCCTTCATTCTCAAAACAAATATTTGATTAGAAAATTGATGTTGGACATATAAAGCAAAGGCCCATAGACATTTTGAAAGAGAAATAATTGCATGCTTTATATAAACATATAATCCTTAATTAGTCACTTTAAATGAAAGAGTATATTTATTAAAAAGCTGCAGGTAAGTGAAGGTATGTTCTGAGTACATGTCAGTACACTGCACATACTTCCAGTCCATGAGATGTAGAAAGCAGTATGTTGGTGTGCAACTTAGGCTCTCCAATCTAAAAGTTATCTTGTATATAATAATGTGAGCCCACCTGGAGTAAAACTGTCTTGCTTGCATTTGGGATTTACCATTAGCAAGGAATACTGCATGTGACAGAGAAACAACTGAGCATGGTATCTAATTTATGCTTTCTCTATCTATTTGAGCTTCAATTGATCGAAGCCATGATAGGTAATGGGGTCAATACTTATAGTTCCATTTGTTGTTGACCATAGTATATGGAAGATTGTGACTCACAATGGAAGAGGAATTAATGATCAACATATGAAATAATGAATAAAATGAAAGAAAAATAGATGATATTTGCCTGGTCATATGGAATTAATGTATACAGGCATGGATGTGAAGTTATGAATTTAACTATGAACAAAAGGGCTAATGTTCATGTCAAAACAAAAATTGGTACCTTCTAGATTGCATGTGTTTGAAACTAAGAATTCACAGGTTGTTGATAATTGTATGTTACGCTCCAGTACATTACAACGATGGAAAAACCAGGGGTAAGTTTTTGGGACAATTACAAAACATTCTGAATTAATGCAGTCCAGCGAAAGAGTTAGGTGAAATGGGTAGGAAGGATAAAAGTTGTTCAACTACTTGAAAACCCAAGGAGGAATTAAAATGGCAATTATTGGGTAAGTATTTGCTTAGAAAAAGGCCTCTTTGCTTTGACCTTGTAACTCTTTCGATGTGCACACACGGAAAAGGAATTAATCAAAAGCACCATTGATTTAATTGTGATGAAAGAGAGAATTAGTCAAAGGTACAAGGCTGGTGAGAGAAAATGGTACAGAACATTAGTTATTAGATTCAAAAGAGAGAACATGGAAGAAAAGGAAAGAAGTGCAAGAATCTAGAGGGAAAGTAAAATTAGTTCAGGAAGATAACATGCAATCCATATATGAAAGCGTATTAGATGACTCTCCCAACAGAATGTATGCAAAAAGGACATACAGAAAGTCTATAGTAAAAACTGCTTTTAACAGAGTGGAATAAATATGCTACAAAAGTGAAGCTACTCTCCTTAAGTCCTGCTACAGTTCTTCATCATGGGAACAGTGAGATAATTCCAAGAGGGATGTCTTTGGAGATTTTTAGTCATTCAGGCAGGGGTGAAATGCTACCGGTTCGCTACAGTTCGGGTGAACCTGTAGTGATAAAAACTACCGGTTCAAGTGAACCGATACTAAAAAAAAAGCTACCAGTTCGGGCAAACAGGTATTTCCGACAATCAGCTCTGCTGCGGGATTTAGCTTTGCTAGAAAGTAGGATGTCCTGCTTTCTAGCAAAGCTAAATCGCGTGCCACAGCTGATCCCCCCACTGTTCTACTTACCTTCCCAAGCCTCCTTTTGGCATGTACTGTGCATGTGCACATGCGCTCAGAGTGCACGTTTGGTGCACAGTGCGCATGCGCGGCCAGCAAACCGGCAGCAAACTGGTTTGGAGCTAAACGTCTTCAAGGAAAAACAAAGAAAGTCCAGTTGCCTTTTGAAAAAGCACCTTTGGGACTTCCAAGAAGGATGAGCAAAGAACACCAGGAGTGCATCCCAATAGCATGAAAATCATCCCAGCAACAGGTGTTCTTGTATGGTAAAGGAATGTGTTCTCTGGAGCCAATGAAAAGCCAGTGCTTAGCAAAGATTGCTGTTACAGCGGTTCCTGAATTCCTACAGGAAAAGCTGCAAGATGCGATCAAGGTTTTCTCTCTCTGGGAAGCATTAATATCAGGACAAGTTGAAGCAAATCAGAATGATTTTAGACTGGTAGCTTTATGACATCACCTAGCTAGCATCATAAGAAACTCAGGGGCTCCATGTCTATGGAGATTCTCAGTCATCCAGGTCATGGTTGTCCCAAAGGCGCTTTTTCAAGAGGTAACGAGACTTTCTGGTTTTTCTTTGAAGACGTTTTGCTTCTCAGGGATATAACATCATCTATCTCCAGTCTACAACACAATCCTTTCAACAATTCCAAGAAGGCTCCACACCCATTTGCACCACTCAGGTGACCCTGACGACACAAATAAATCTCCAGGTGACCTTAAAGACTCACTAAAAGAATGCAAATGACCAGCTCTCTGCAAGGAGTATAAATCCTTCCATTCCCCGCCATCCAGTCACAGCTGAAGAAGCTTCTTGGATGAGAAGTGAAACGTCTTCAAAGAAAAACCAGAAAGTCCAGTTGCCTCTTGAAGAAGCATCTTTGGGACAATTATGGGCTCCATGCAGTCAATAGTTGTTCTAGAGAGTTGAAAACTAGGACTTAGATTTATTATTATCCACAGCGACATGCTTACATTTCCCCCCTGATCACTTGTGGTCAATCAGTTCCCTAGCCACTAATTCTGTGGCTAATGTTAGCACCTAATCAATCTTAACTGATCTCAGAAGCTATGTAGGCCCAAACCTTGGTTAGTACTTGGATGGAAATCTACTATTCTTTTGATTGTTATACTACTGATAGGAAGTTAAAAATATCAAGAAATCAGCAATAGCAAACCATGTTATAATACTGCAAACAAAATCACACAGTTGCTGTCACTAGGTATTAAATATTATTTATGGATATTTTCACTTTGTTATACCTATCAGAAATATTTATTTAGTTTACATTTACAAAATCCACACTTCTGAAGCCATTCAGAAATCAAAACTCATTCCACATTTGACATTCCATTTCTTTCCTAAATGTTTAGTGCAGGGTCGATAGGGATGAATCTGTACAAAAATGCATGCATTCATGGAATAATTTATGCACTGCATTATATGATAGGAAGTACTAATAATAGGAAAATTTGTTATTATGTTGGGCAAAAATGCAGAACAATTTCATATATTTGAAGAAATATTCTTACCAATTTTAAAAACACCTGCTCGGTTTTGCCAAATTGAACTTGATAAAGTTGCAGAAGTTTAGACATCATCACCAGTCTCTCTTGGAAATGCCTAAGATATCAAGGATAACACCTTAATATTCTTTGAAACTATAACTGAATGGTTCAGAGTTTGGCTTTTTTAAGTAGATGAATCTATGCGCATCAAGTGATTGTAAGTCAGCTCATGCTGGGTGGCCTTGCGAAAAGAAAAAAAATGTGGGTGCAAATCCATACAATGATGCAAAAGTTGTTACAAGCTAACATCACAAGGAAATCAGAATTATTCCCACTTTATTTTATGAATAAGGAATTAGAACAAAAGGGGGGAAATTAATATAGTATATGGTAACAATGGCAAGATTATTATATGCAAAACGTTGGAAAACAGTAAAACACTTACAGTGGAAGTTGGGAATATAAAGCAATCTGAATTTGCAGAAACAGCAAAACTGACGAGTTTGGTTAGAAAAAAATAATGAGGACTTTTTTTTAAAAAAAAGACTGCAAGCCTTTTATGGTCTTTTTGCTGAAAGAAGGAAAGATTGAATTGATGAGGTTGAGATTTGAGGGTTTAAAATGGATGAAGAAAAATTAAGGTGATAACTATTCGACAGAAAGAAGGGAGGAAAACATAATTGTATTTTTTTCTTTTTTTTTTCTTGTTTTGTATACTTTTACTATATTTTAAAAAATTACCGTATTTTTCGAAGTATAAGACTTAGCAGAGTATAAGACGCACCTTAGTTGTTGGAGAGGAAAATAAGAAAAAAGCCGATTGGGAGGTGGATCGGCTTCCCGGAATACCCCCAATCAGCTGTTCCCAGAGGTGAATTTTAGCAACAGGTTCCTTGGTTGTGAGCTCTGTGCCTTCCTTTTTTTTTTTTTTTTGCTTTTTTTTCTGCCTCTGAAAGCCTCTGAAACAGAGCTTCAGAAAAAAAGCCTGTTCTGCCCCAGCTACGGATCCCAAAGAACACAGCACACACAAACTCTATACAAAGCTTATTTTACTCCAATAACTTAGTCTTTAACATTCAAAGGCTGTTAATGAACTGTCTTAACAGCCTACCAGAATTCTAAGATAAGGTAATCACAGTCTTACTAGAGTTGGCAGAAAGCCCAGAAGCAATTTTGCAGACACAAAGGAGAGTGAACGAAAGTTGTTCTCTACAGCTTGTTGCAAGCAGCGTTCCTTCTTAAATAGGCTAAGGGAGTGGCCAATTAGCCCCAAGCCTTACTCTCGAGGAGACCTCCTCCTGAGGAGCCACTCCTGCACGCCCTTGCATTGAGAAGAGGCTCCTCCTCTTCATCCTCTTCACTTAAAGGAGCTTCTGGAGGTTCTGAAGACCCTGGCTGAATCCCTGCCTCTGGCACCACATCTTCTACGGCCTCCTCACTATCCGACTCAAGCACCAGCTGCACAAGCTGCTGACGCAACAACACACCAGCCTCCTCATTGTCGGAATCAGCTACAATCTGCACAGGCCGTTGACGGGCCACAATAAAGCCTCTGAAGCTCTGTTTGGGGTCTTTTTTCCTGAAGCTTTGTTTCTGATGCTTTTTTCAGCCTCCTATCTCCGTTTGAGAAGCTGGGTGGGGCTATATTCGGAGTATAAGAGGCACCCAGATTTTCACCCTCTTTTTGGAGGGAAAAAGGTGCATCTTATACTCCAAAAAATATGGTAATAATTTTTCTCATCTCTTGCTGTTTTCTTCTTACCTTCCTCTTCTATTGTACCTTCACCCCAGAGGTGAGTTTCAGCAGATTCTAACCAGTTCAAACCGGTAAATACCACCTCTGACTGGCCCTGCCCCCATCTATTCTCTGTCTCCCGAGTCCCAGCTGATCAGGAGGAAATGGGGATTTTACAGTAACCTTCCCAAGCCATGCCCATCAAGCCACACCACGCCCACCAAACCACGCCCACAGAACCGGTAGTAAAAAATTTTGAATTTCACCACTGCCTTTATCCCATATTGCATCACTGAGCCAAGTGTTGAAAACACCAAAACACTGAAAATTAGAAACATAAAAGGTGATTCCACAAAAGTAGAGAGACAGTTTTCTGTGATCTGTCACTGCTCTGATTCCTTTAGCCTAAAATAACCTTTTGGATCTTTAAGACAGAGAGGGAGAAACAGAGAGGGAGAGAGAAAGAGAGAGTTGATCCAACATAAAATATAAAAATTAAGCAAGGGAAACTTTCCTTATTATTTATTACTATATCAGAAAGTATAACATACTTTTGCATAACAGGCTGCTCTTAAACCCAAGGCCAATAAAACCAGCAAACAAAGCAGCCTGCTTTGTACTTCCAAAATCATCACCTTAAGAAGACTGTGGGATCCCTGATTACATGGAACTGGTTCGTGCCAAAACTATTAACAGAAATCCTGTCCAGCTAGGCTCACCTCAGAGTCAACAGGCTGCCTGCCCACTGAAGGCTGGTTCTGTGAATCATACAACTAGGCAACAACAGGGGAGAAAAGGGAATTGATTTGGTCTACATCTCTAAGGAAACAGATATAATGGCCACTTCCCACATCATCCTTTTTTTTTAGACTGCACTAAAATATTTGGATTAGAATTAGAATATGGATCTTAAAAACAATTGTGCACAAAAATGGATACAAACTATGTATCTTAGGAAAAAGTGAGGCTCAGGTTTCATATTTCCTTTTTCCCTTTTATTCTACGCAATATAATGTGGAAACGGGCCAGAGCAGATGAATAATAAATATCTCCCAAAGTGAAATGGATTGGAAGGAGGCTGATCTATCCATCCCTAATTTAGTCCATGCCTTTTCTAAAACACTGTACTGCTTTTTATATTCCATGCTTTCTTTAATCGGGAGGTTTGTCAATAATTTATTGTAGTCACCTGTGGGTAGAGAGCCTGGTGAGCCTTGTTTAAGCTCAGAATCTCAGAAGAGTGCAAACTAATTTATTCTTGGAAAGAAGATGAGCAGAATCTAAAAGCTAAGATGACACAGACATTGAAAAGAAATCAATTTTAAAAAAGCAACTGGAGAACTATTTATAGTGGCAAAGGGGCTAGCCTTGAAACCAGGTGAGCCCCAGACCTCCCTTAGGCATGAAAGCTGCTGGGTGACTTTGGCCCAGTCTAACTGTCCCACCTCACAGGGTTGTTATTGTGGGGAAAACAGGAGATAGGAGCATTAGGTGTTTGCCACCAGGCATGATAGAAATCTAATAATCGTAATAATAATGTCAAACCAAGTCCCTCTGGTTGCCAAGAAAATATATGGACATCACACACAGTCCTTTCCCTCAGGTTAGGTTCATCTAATGTTACCTTATAGAGTGGGTTAGGATTAGGGTTGCCCTATATGAATATTGTTGAGCGAATAGTGGAATGAGGGTATGCCCAGTTTAAATCTAGCACATTAATTAATGCATTATATTACATCAATCATTAATAACAATTGTAAATTATTTAATTAAAATTAATAATTAATTTGAAAATAATTACATTGCATGGATCATTAAAGAGGTGTCTCACAATACAGAAAATGTTTAGGAATGTGTTGTGTGTTGGAATTATGGGAACTACACTTAAAAATGTTCAGAGAGCATCTGGCTAGGAAAAAAACCATTGCTTGCGCCTCTTGCTCCAAAATGCATGAAAAAGTTCTATGCTGCCACCTCCTGGCCAAATTGTATTGATACAGCACTACTATGTACGCAGTGCCGTGTGATGCTTCTATTTTAAGTTCTAAATGAAAGTTGGCTGATTGGTTCAGGTGTTCGGAGCCTAAGGTTCAAAAAGCTCCTTTTGCAAAAGGATTTCTCTTCAATGATAATAATAAATTAGAGAAGAAGTAAAGGAAGCAAGTTTGCTTTCTGATGTACCTGAATCTAGTACCCAATTATGAGTTCTGGCATCTCTGATTTTATTGCTTATTTATTTCTATTTCTATTTTATATCACTCAGCCTGTTGTAGGATATCCTTCAGTTCCTAAATTCTTCAGAACTTTTCCTTCCTTCCTTCCTTCCTTCCTTCCTTCCTTCCTTCCTTCCTTCCTTCCTTCCTTCTTTCTTTCCTTCCTTCCTTCCTTTCTCTCTCTCTCTTTTTCTTTCTTTCTCTCTCTCTCTTTCCTCTCCTTCCCACCTTCCTTCCTGTTTCTTCCTCTTATAAAGAAAAGGAAAAATGAAATTCAGGATCTGCTAGAATCTAGACCAAAACCTGTTTTAATCTGTTCTGATTTATTACTGGAATAAGTCGTGGTGCGATTTGCCAGTTCTCCAAACTACTCAAAATTTCCGCAACCGGTTCTCTTGAGCCAGTCCGAACCAGCTGAATACCTCCTCTGATTGTAATGGGATATATCAGGCACCACCTTGACAAAATTGAGCTATTTGACTTTGTTATAACCTAATTTTGGATTGGGTTAGGTTTATAAGTATTATAAAATAATAATAGCAGCAACATCCAAAGCTATGATTTGAAAAGGAATCTAAAAACAAGACATAGGTTAAAGAATGGAGTTTAAAAGGCCGCGAGAAACTTTATAAATTATATATTTACTTAGTGCTACATTGACATTGAGATGGATTCCAGGATAACTCTTTGGGAAAGTTATTGCATGAATAAACATTTATGTGAAGCCGCTGGGTGAGATCATCCATGGTTTTGGGGTGAAGTACCATCAGTACGCTGATGACACCCAGCTGTACATCTCCACCCCAGACCACCCCAATGATGCCCTCGAGGTGATGTCCCGGTGCCTGGAGGCCGATCTGGATGGGGAGGAACAGACTCAGGCTCAACCCATCCAAGACCGAGTGGCTGTGGTTTCCGTCGTCCCGATATAGTCAGTTGGCACCATCTCTGACTATTGGGGGCGAGTCGTTGGCCCCCACAGATGGGGTTCGCAACTTGGGCGTCCTCCTGGACTCGCGGCTGTCTTTAGAAGAGCATATGGCGGCCGTGGCCAGGAGGACTTTTTATCAGGTTCGCCTGATTCGCCAGTTGTGTCCCTTTCTGGATCGGGATTCGTTACGCACGGTCACTCACGCCCTTGTCACCTCACGCCTGGATTATTGCAATGCTCTCTACATGGGGCTCCCCTTGAGGAGCACCCGGAGGCTCCAATTGGTCCAGAATGCGGCCGCGCGGGTGGTGATGGGAGCGATGTGGCGCTCCCATGTGACCCCCCTCCTGCGCGAGCTGCACTGGCTCCCAGTGGTCTTCTGGGTGCGCTTCAAGGTTTTGGTTACCACCTTTAGAGCGCTCCATGGCTCAGGACCAGGGTACTTACGAGACCGCCTTCTGCCACCAGTAGCCTCTCACCGACCAGTTCGCTCCCATAGAGAGGGGCTCCTCAGGGTGCCGTCGGCCAAACAATGTCGACTGGCGGCCCCCAGGGGGAGAGCCTTCTCTGTGGGGGCACCTGCCATCTGGAACGAGCTCCCCCCGGAGATACAGAGGATCCAAGACTTACGCATCTTCCGCCGCGCCCTAAAAACGTTTTTATTCCAACAGGCTGGTCTGGCCTAACTCTCCCTTTTAAATTGGGTTTTAAATTGGGTTTTAAATGTCTTTTAGATAAATTGGATGTTTTAATTTTTTGAGCCTAAATTATTTAATCTGTTTTTAATAGTTTTTAACTTTTGTATGTCTTTGTATTTTATTTTTGGCTGTTCACCGCCCTGAGTCCTTCGGGAGTAGGGCAGTATACAAATATGAAAAATAAATAAATAAATAAATAAAATAAATAAATAAAAAATGAAGAAAACCAAAGAGCCATTCCAGTAATACTGATTCCCTAAAGCAAAAATAAATTTAGGTGAGCATGAAAGGTGCGTCTTTGCCTACCTTCATAATACAGGTGTTTCTGATATATGACAAGGATATTTTCCAATAAGGAAAATATTGGGAAGTGAAACTCATTACAAACAGGTATTATCTTCCCACAACTGAAGCCTGACTAAAAGGAAATTGCATTTATATTTATGTTAAGGTGGACAAGGTACTCAGAGACCCAGCAGCAACATGGGCACAAGCTTCAACTGAGGCTTGAAGTCAAACTGAAACAAGGCCAGGCCAACTGTGTGGTTTCACTTCAGGGAGCACAAGCAGGGATGAAGGTTGCCAGGCACAGATTCATCCTTTACCATCACCTCTACTGGCCAGCTGAGGGATCTCAGAAGCCTGCTTACCTTTAGAAGGGGGAAGGGAAAGAGCTTTTAGGCAACCAATAAGCAACCACCCAATAAACCGATCACTCACCCACTCCAGTGGTGGGTTGCCCCCGGTTCGCACCGGTTCTATAGAACCAGTAGTAAAACCGGGGGGAGGCTCCGCCCACCGACCCCAACGTCATCAGAACGCTTCTGTGCATGCGCAGAAGAGCACACACGCAACCCCGTTGCAAACCGGTATTAAAGGTAAGTAGAAGCCACACCGACCCACTCTGTTTCCTATACAAAATACAGGGCCTGATCTTCATGTCTAAAGGGAGCGTGTTCAATATCCAAGGATCCTCACACTAGCTGTACATAAACCTGCAAACTGGAGTTAGTGGAGATGGCAGAGATGCCCTAGGCTACTTATACATGACATCATTCCCTTCTATGCATACTACAGTATGTATATCCATGTAGTAGAGTGGTTAGAGAGCTTAATAGATACAGAGGGGTCCAAGTTAAAAGCTTCACCTAGCTTTGAAGTTCCCTAGGAATTTCATTTTATTCCCTATCGCTCAGCTTTGCTCAGTTCACAAACACATGAGATGGTTATTTGGGGAAGATGTGGAAGAAGATACAAAATGTAAGAAGGCAACAGTTAATAGTGTTGTGCAAGAAGAACTTGCTGCCTAGAATCACCCCAAACAACAAGAGGGTGTGTGTGTGTTATAAATCATGAAAGCTACTTGGTGGTCTCTGAGCTTCATTGTTTTCTTGCAGACGTTTCATTACCCAAACTAGGTAACATCATCAGTATGAATGAAGGCAAATGTATGTGGCCCAGGATAATGTTGCAGGATCCAATCTGAATCGGTCAGACACTCCAGCATGAGCTAAAAGCTTAGAAGACAAAACTCTGGTCCCAGTGACTGACTAAGATGACGGGGGCGGAGAGGGAGAGAGATCTATCAATCTTTCTGTCTATGTTTTAAAGAAAGGTAAAGAACTAAGTCATCCTGTGAGTTACTCAACCAGGTGTCACATGACCACCACCACTTGGTTGTAACACTGAAACTGAGATTAAGGTTAATACAAAAATGATGCAGTTGTTGGTTAAATAGATAGAGACTTGATTTGTTTCACCTAATAGTAAATCTGCCTCTGAAGAACATTTGAATATCTATCATGACGGAGTTGGGATTTGCTACAAAAAAGAATAAGTTCCTTGACTGGGATGTTTAACTAACTGTACTCCATCCTTACAACACAGAATGAGAAATAAGTAGGATTACACTGTGCATATTTATGTATTGTACATTACAGCGATTGCTTCAAAAGATAAATCAATTGATTCCCCATCAACTCAATGAGATTCTTTTTTTAAAAAAGTATCTTATTTTAGCAAATTAAAAAAAATGAATAATTCTTCATATGAGCAAGTGGTCTCCATACTACTAGTCTGGGAATATATATTTTTTTCTGAGAAGCTAAAAGACACCTGGGGAGGGGTATAAAGCATTTCAGAGTTGAAATTGCAACATATCCATGACTAATTGTGATTCACATGTCTGCACAGTTATAGAATGTACTTTTAGGTGATTTTCAGTCAAATTCCTAGGGAAGGCATTTTTGAACCTCTGCACATTTTATATATCAAAACCACCTGGACAGATGTGTCTTCAGCTATTGCTATTACTTCATGACAATCAAAATTGCATTCTTTAAATCATTCTAATACCTATCATGAAGGTAATGAATTATGTCTGGTTACACATCACACTGAAGGGCAAGATACAGAAAATAGAAATTGTCCCCTTGGATTTACGGTTGTCTGGTACATAGTCACATCACTCCCATAAAAGCTAGAAAAAATATTTAGAAATGGAGATTTGAATTTCACAATGAGCTGTAGTTTACATGCCTGGCCATTTTAGTCTTAGAAAAAGACAAAACTACAATTATCATGCCTTTGGTTTCACAACAGTGTTAGAATCAGTTTTAATTTCAGGAAAATATATGAATAACAATTAGTACTTCAAGAGTGACAATAGTGATCCTTACGAATAGTGTATTTATATGATAGATTATGTTCATATATGTTTTGCTACTGCAAGAATGTGCTTGGATCGATACAAAACACATGTATAAAGGCTGATGTATCTTGAGCCAACCGTAGATCATAGAAGAAGAAGAAATATTGAGCATAGTTGACATCTGTACAAGACTACCATCATTTTACAGATGTTTACGATTACAGTGTGCAATCTCTGAAAAATATCTTTAAGTCTTCTGCAATGTGTTTTGCAATACTCTATAATACCTTCCAGTGGGATGTCTGTTCATCAAAATTGCTTTTGTATGGCTTTTGAGCTGTCCTATAAACAACTATAAAAGAGGAGATGGATTATTCAATATCTGGGGGAATGCAAAACAACCATTAAGTTGAGTTTTGTAAGTCATTGCTTCTCATAGTAGCTTACTCTTACAGACTGGAGAAATGGGATGACTTTTCCTCATAAATAGATCCCAGGGGTTCTCAACTGGGACAGGAAGGGAAAAGAACTTACCTATCTAGCTGGAGTTTTCTTCTGTTGTCAGTTCAGCTCTAAGAAACCACAGAAAAAATGGGCTGTGGATTCGTGTGACTGTATAGCCTTGCACAAGAGAAAGATTTTGTGAGGACATTTGTTTTCAAGCAAACATAATCAAATGAGTCAGATATGATTTTTTAAAAAATTGTCTGGATAAATAGCAATAGCACTTAGACTTATATACCGCTTCACAGTGCTTTACAGCCCTCTCTAAGTGGTTCACAGAGTCAGCATATTGCTCCCAACAATTTTGGGTCCTCATTTTACCCACCTCAGAAGGATGGAAGGCTGAGTCAACCTTGAGCCTGGTGAGATTTGAACTGGAAATGGAAAAAGCATGTAGAATAAAGGTAGATAACAATCAAGTACATAGATCATCAATTCCAAATAAAATTGGTAAAATTAATCTGAATGGCATAATTAATTACCTGCTGGAATAGAAGTAGTTTTGAAACATGTGCAGTGTTTATCACAAAGAAAATTATATATGCAACAGTTTTGGGGTATTCTGCTTAGATATTGTTAGGTAGGGTTATCTTTCTGACAAGAATTTAAGATAAAGGGGAAAAACTAGTTTCTTCTCTTAGTTTTATTTATTTAGATGTGGGTGGGATACCCTTGCATATTTCATGCACTAGTTTGTTGAGTGCTGTCAGCTGTGGTCCCGCTATTTGTAGCACTGAAGCCTACTTTTCACACCTCTCATTACTAATAATAGTTGCTACCTTTATTCCATCATGCATAATCATGTAAATAGAGCTGCCCACAAAATCATGGTTCGTTTCTGAATGTTCTATGTATATCACTTTGAAGTGATCAGATTTTGGGGTGAGTACATTTTCTTGTATAGTTGAGTTTGACCATAATTCATTAAGGATTGATTCCACTGGTCTACAAATTTGGGGAAATTATCAACCTCCGAGATAAAATGTATCAATTTTACATATTTTGATTAGATGAATTACAAAACAGGTGATAAAGTGCTGGTTGGCTAAAGTTTTCAAGATATTTCACAATAAAGATTTATACACAGGCGAGTATGTTTGGTTACAAGGGAGGGAGGTGTCCAATGGTGCCTTGTAACTTCGTGACAAAGTACAGTAGAACAATGAAAATGGTACCATGTGGAAGTGTATAAATTTATCTTCACTTTGAGAACAGCAAGGCAGATGACTATGAAAAACACGTGGAAAATTTGCTTGGGTTCTATAAAGCACGTGGTGCAAAGAGGTCACTGAAAATTCACTTCTTACACTCACATTTAGACTATTTCCCTTTGAACTGTGGGGTAGTGAGCAATGAGCATGGGAAGAGATTCGACCAGGATATTGCAGGCATGGAGAAAAGATCCCAATGAAAATGGAGTCTGGCCATGCTTGCCAATTACTGCTGGAATCTCCCCAGGGATGATCCTACTGCAGTACACAAGAGAAAAGCCAAAAAAGCGACAGATACCGACTAAAGATGGAACCTTGTCGTTTAATCTGATGTTAGAGCTTGTCAGTTTTTCATGCAAAAAGCATGAAAATGTTACATGAAAAACCAATAAACGAATGGAAAGTTATATTATTGGTATCAATAAAAAAAATAAATCTATAATGATTGGTGTGGCACCATTCTCATTGCTATATCACATTTTGCAGAAAAGTTCAGGAGCATAATCGCACATCCCCCTTGTAATTTTGAATTATTTTGATGCAATGTTGACCTGAAGCTGTATCTTAAAAACTGGATCCAATTAATACTCAGGACTTAATTTTCCTTTAGTAGTGACCCAATTCTGGTAAAATTAAGCTGCTTTCATTTCCGAGGCTTTCTCCTTGTCGACCAGTGTTCTCTTTGGCTCACAAGCAGTTTTACAGTATGGCTGTTTCTGCAGCACAAAGTACTATCCATTTTTCCTAAACCAGGAAATCAAAGAAGGAATCAAAACACCCTGGAAAATATGAACGCATGGAGAACTAAATCATTGTTTATACTTACTTCTGAGATAACCCATTTTAAATCTCTAGTTGCTTTTAATCAATGGATACTTGCATTGATACTGCATGATATCCTTCATGCAGTGCACTTTTGTCTTCCAAATACTTTCAGTCATATGATTGGAATGAATCTACACACAACTGTCTTCAAATAGTTGTGTGGAAAAGAATGGATTCATTTTGCTTCAACTGTATAAGCTGTTTTATATTTATTTTTTAAACTAAAAATATATGTATTATTATGTATTATTTTCATAAATAAGGCTGCAAACATAGCGAATAGCTTTTCTTACTCCTATTTTCCCCACAACAATAAACCTGTGAGGTGGATTGAGCTGAGAGAATGACTGGCCAACAGTCACCCAGCTGGCTTTCATGCCTGAGGCAGAACTAGAATTTATACAAGCCATAATGGGCAACCTTCAAAAACCATGGTTGTCTCTTTGCTTTTCTCTGTGTATCGATACAATTTCTAGTGTGCATCAGTGCAAAGTTACAAAATGAAAAACGGACTGTTTAGGTCGTACCAACTTCCATCAGAGACGCTCCCTGAATGACGGACTACCGTGAAGCTTTATTGTGGATGATGACTGCTGGCCACCGTAACAAGAAGGTAGGCCTCAGTGCCTTTTCCCACATTACTATTGTGGATAGGAGCCAGTGGTGAAATCCAAAATTTTTTACTACTGGTTCTGTGGGTGTGGCTTGGTGGGTGTGGTGTGGCTTGGTGGGTGTGGCTTGGTGGGTGTGGCAGGGGAAGGATACTGCAAAATCCCCATTCCCTCCCCACTCCTGGAGAAAGGATATTGCAAAATCTCCATTCCCACCCCACTCTGGGGCCAGCCAGAAATGGCATTTGCCGGTTCTCCGAACTGCTCAAAATTTCCTCTACCAGTTCTCCAGAACCTGTCAGAACCTGCTGAATTTCACCCCTGATAGGAGCTCTACTGCTGGCAAGAAATGTAGATCTGATGAAGGACTCCGTACTTCAGAGCCAAGCAGTAGACTCCAGAGTTGCTCCTCTTGACCACTGTTGCAAATGTCCAATCTGATCTGGGTCTTCTAATATTCCTTTAGTGGCCCTTTAGTGCCCTTTGAGAGCTCAAGTATTATTAAGCTAAGTTGAGATTTGCCTCAATGCACTGCTCCTAATCATTTGTCTAGAGCAGGACCAAAGGTCATGCTAACTGGCCTATTCATCTCAACATTAACAAAAATGGGCTTTTATGCATGGGTAAGAAAGATTATCTGTGCCCATGGCTTCCAAATCAGGAAATACTAAATGTACATATTGCAGCCATGTGTGAACCATTGGTATTTCAAAGATCTAAGGGGTTTTTTTTCCAAAAAAAAACCCTTGGCTATTACATGGCTGACACCCCCTCCCCATTTCTTTGAGGAAAATGCAATATATTGTAAGTATGCCTGTAGCTGTATAAAAGAGAAGAAAAGAAATGAATTATGCACACATAAGAGTCTTTTTTTTAATGTAAGTAACATACACTGGAGATCATCATAAATTCAGTTTATAGTCTCTATAGTCCACCTGAAAAGTCTTCTTTTTCTCTTGCTCGTGCGCTCTTTGAGACAATGGCAGCTTAGCAATAGTTCAAATCCTGACAAACAAGCTGTCTTTGACAGATATTTGTTCCTCTCCCTTGAGGATACATCAGGCGGCGGTTTTTCCGTGGCTTTATTTTAGCGAGAAAAGCCTTTGCATGAGTGCTATTAGAATACACAGGTGCTTGTAGTTTTTATGACTCTGGTGCGGGAGTTCACATAATTAAATGTAATCTTCTTCCTGTAGATAACTGGAGGAAAATACATTTCTAAAAACTTACAGCCACTCCAAAACAGCTCTGCATAAAAATAACCAGCAGATATTTGAGCAGCTATGCGCCAAGCCCATTGGAGGAATTCCATCATTCTGTTTGACCAGTGCTAAGTGGTAGATTTCCATGGAAAATCAACTGGTCAAGTCGAATGAAACAAAATTCCACCTATGTTCTAACCATTCCTATTTTCCTTTCTCAATACAGCCCAGCCCCATATATTTTCACACAGGGACATATTTCTAGCGGATGAGTGGCCTAATGGATTTAATAATCTTCATTAGTGCCATTCAGAAAGATTATCCTATTTTTTTCTCTGCTGTACGATAAAAGAGAATTGCTTTTCATGGTTTTTCCTCCCCAAATGAGGATTATGTTGGTGAAATCTTCATGCCAAATTCTTGCATATTTAGGGATGCGGTGACCAAGGGGATTGTATGAATGCTCTGTCCTGTACTTACAGTAACCAGGGAGCTCCGGTGGTACATTGGTTAGAACTCAGTATTACAGGCAAACTCTGCCCACAGCCTGGAGTTCGATCCTGATGGGGCTCAAGGTTGACTCAGCCTTTCATCCTTCCAAGGGCGGTAAAATGAGGACTCAGATTGTTGGGAGCAAAAGGCTGACATTATAAACTGCTCAGAGTAGGCTGTAAAGCACTATGGAATGTTATATAAATCTATGTGCAATCTCTCCAAACGTTTGAGTTTTTCTGACTTCCTACTGTTCAATTAAATCCCAAGGAGAGACATAATGAGAATGTTCTATCTATGGGTTTTCTTAGAAGGCAAAGTTTAAGTAGACAGAAATGTCCAGAGTGATGGAAATACATGTAGCAGAAAGCAAGAACACCAACAGTAACATTTGCTACTACCTCCTACAGTAAATTCAAAAATACTGTCAAAAGAAATGTGAAAGAAATTATCTAGGCTACTTAGCTTGAGTAGCAAAAGATAGAAAAACAGAAGGCAAGAAAAGGTTTGAACTGTTGCAAGGCAAATACAATGCAGTTGATAGATTTTATGAATTTATGAATTTGATGTAGAATCTTGAGTTTCATGAGACTTGCGCAATCAACCATTATTGATACATTTTTGGCTTGCATATTAATTACTTGTCCATAACTTAATGTGGAAGAAAAAGTGAAATTCTTCTATCAAAGAATTACAGATTTAGAAGACCATAATGCTTGTTAAAAGATGTATAATAAAATGGAAGCTATTTGCTCAGTCATAGTAGATATTAGCATGACTAGGCAAATGTTCATAGTTCTATTTGGAAATGCATTTTTCCTCGTTACGTATATGATATAAACACCAGCACCATCTACGGCGTGTTAAGTCATTTTTCCTTGGTCTTAATAGAGTTATATTTGATTCTGTAAGCACTTCTAAAAGTCGGCATGTATTATTTCAATGACTTTATTATGTTAACTATAGTAAGAACTGGCTGGGCTGCCTTTGGGGTAGATGTAAATCACTGAGGTCCTCATTTTGGTTAGCTTAGAGAATCCTTTTTCTTGGCCATGCTTGCTGAAGCTGGTAGGAATTAAAGACCAACAATGTCAAGGGACCTGTTCATTCTGCAGAATGGGGCCCTTTTCCTTGGTCCCAAAGTCTTGCAGTGATGGACCATTGACTTCCAGCTTTTCACCGGAGGTCTTCTAGAGAAGCAATTGCAGTTTCAAAAGGATGATCAAGATCCATATTATGGATATATGGGATAAATTAAAAGATGAATCTTCTGTTCAATTAAAACTCTTCTCAAAATTTCAAAACAGCACTTCCTGGCAAGCATTCTTTGAGAATGGCAGGGGTGGGTGGGAATCCAAACTTTGCACAATATACTTATTCAGGAGCCTTTGACATCTGACTGTATAGGTTCAAATCAGGTCACAGATGGATAGAATGAATGGAAAGTATTCAGGGTCTCACTTCTATTCTTTACCTTCAGGATAACAACAGGGATTCAAAGCAGCTTGTTCCTCTGCCATATTCTCCACTTTACAAGAGGGTTAGAAAGCACTTCTGTTGTTTCTGGGGAGATCACCATCAAGGGCAAGCTAAAATAGCTGTCTGCCACCTCTCTAATTTCAGATTTGCCATCATGAGCTGAGCTTTAATTTGCGTTTTAATTCCAACATTCAAACTCAACTTCCGATGTAACAACTTTTACATTTATTTTTATTGTTGCTGCACAGGAACGTGAAACTAACACAGGAGAGAGACCAAACAACAGTTGCACATTCAGTGCAATGAAGAAAATCCAATTATCATGTCTAAATTTGTTCAAGTTATTCAGAAACCTCACATTTCAAAAAAAAAAGGGGGGGGGGACAAATTGTCACGATCAAACCAAATTGTCTCTCTGCTACAAATTCTTGCCAGGCAAAATAAATGTTAAAATATCCAAGTCTAGATTTTATCAATGTATATCCACATGTACGAATCTACTATTACAATTTTACTGTACTGTGATCTTCAATCTGGTAGCACTAGTACAACTAAGAATAAGGTCTTTGATCCAAAAGTTATATAGCAGATATTCTGCCTTTCCCTTCCAAGTGGATTTTTTCCCAGAAAGAAAAAAGTAAGAAACTCTGAGTGTGAGGACCCACATCTTCCCAGAAGCCTTGGTGAATAAGAATGATGTATGATAAAAAGCCTCATCTGGACCAGTCCAACTTTTCTGGTATTCTGATATGAGAAGTTCAGCGGAATGGGAATGAGAATAGAGAGGTCCTTATCTCTCTTCAGCTCTTCTGAGGCCTTTTTTTAAAAATCCTCCCTGGCAAACAAATGGAGCAAAATTGTTGAGTGCAGCCAAATGGCTGTCTTAAAGTTCGCCTTTGATTTGGCTTTTTTGAGGTCAATATTTCCAACATCCTGTCTGCCTGTCTGTTTCTCTGTCTGCCTCAGAGATCAGAGCTCTTTTCCAACCTTTCATAAGCATGAGATCCCTTTTATAATCATTAGTACCTCACATATAAAAGAGCATATGGCAATCGCTAAGAACAAAGCATCTAGAAAAACTGTCTTATCTCAAAACAGATTATTAGAACTTCTTCTAGAAAGTCTCAAACCAAACTAGCCTTTATGAGTTGCAATTGAAGTCATGCCTGTGCCTCAAAGAGGATGACACTGTCGTTTGCCTAAATTTCTATATTGTCTATATTGTCAAATAGCAAATACCTCTATATTGTCAAATAGCAACATTTTTTGCCATTTTCACATACTACAGATGCGTCAAGTCATTAACTCCCAGAATTCCAAAGGCCAAACTGAATGGGAATTTAAAGAGCTACTCTTAAAACAAAATTCACTTATAAGACATCAAATAAAAATGATTACTAAACAGCATGGGAGAGGGGTGGGGAAATCATGGATGGGTGACCCAAAACCAGAAAGAAAATATATAGGTGCTTCTAATTGAATGAAAAATAAAGCAATTACAGTTTTGATGATGATGATGATGATGATGATGATGATGATGATGATGATGATGATGATGATGATGATGAATCATGTATCAGTGATACCCATTGTCATCGGGGCACTTGGTACCATGTCCCAGAATTTTACAAAACACATCAAGAAATTGCAGCTTCCTGCAATAACACCAGTGGAACTGTAAAAAACTGCACTACTCAGCACATCATATATTTTAAGAAGATACTTGATTGATACCTAGGACACTGGCAGCAACCCGTATCAACCATTAGCACCAGTCAATCGTATTTGTGACACATTTTTAAATGTTCAGTTGACTGAGTTTCATAATTAATGAATAAAAGAGATAATAATAATAATTGGAATACTTGGAACATCGTACACCTTAAGAAGGTACTTGGTTGATACCTAGGATGCTGTCAGCAACCCGTATCAACCATTAGCACCAGTCAATGGTATTTGTGATGCATTTTTGAATGTTCAGTTGACTGAGTTTCATGTTTAATGAATAAAGTATACAATAATAATAATAATAATAATAATAATAATAATAATAATAATAATAATAATAATAAGTTTTAAGGTTTTTTTAAGGTTGAGAAAGTTTTAGAGAATGAGAAACTCAAGATCTTGTGGGACTTTAGGATTCAGACTGACAGGCACTTGGTCCACAACACACCTGACATAACAATAGTTGAAAAGAAAAAAGTATGGTTCATTGACATTGCAATACCTGGTGATGCACGAATTGAAGATAAGAAGCAAGAAAAAATCACAAAGTACCGGGACTTACAAATTGAAGTTGAGCGACTGTGGAAAAAGAAATCGTGTGTTGTCCCGATTGTAATTGGAGCCCTCGGAGCAATACCCAAAGGGTTACCCCGCTATTTAGAAATTCTAAATTTGCCGGACTTGAACATTTTGACTCTACAAAAAACCACCTTACTCGGAACAGCTTACATCCTCCGACGATACCTTAACAGTTCCTAGGTCCTTGGTTAGGACTCGAGCTGCTGAGCTATTAACCAGCCTCAAAGGCTGTGAATCTCACTAAAGATTAACCAATAAATAATAATAATAATAATAATAGTAGTAGTAGTAAGGGGGGATGATTGGACCAGGGGGAGGAAGGGTGAAAAGGAGTGTCCAGAGGGGTTGAGGGAGAGAAGAGAAAATGTTCTCATGAGCGACACTTTCCATGTTTGTTGTGCAGCTGGGTAGCACCTGCCTAACATTTATACCGGATAGCTTTTATTCATTTCATGGGATAGTCATCAAAAACATAGTTGAGAGATGGAGAAAATTCCAAGTATGTGTCATCACTTTCCTGGCTGGTGCAGCTGTTTCCTTAGGCACACAATGATGTTGTGTCATGAAGGAAATACACTGTCACTGTGGCGGACGGATAACACATTTGGTTTTATTGAGCCACTCTACAATAATGAAGGGAAATAATAGGCCCCAATATACTGTTCATTCAGTGGCAATGAGCTCTCACTTCAGCCTCTCAAAAACCCAGCAAGGAAGCAAACAACCACACACCAGCATAATCCCCCACACACACACACACACATACACACACACACACACACTAGTGTAGAAATCATTCCGAATCACTTTCCTCCTGGACAACTTGCCCACTAAAAGCTCTTTCCCAGAATATGCTGATGCAGCAGACATTTTGCAGCTGACCTCTGCCACAGAATTCAGTGTCAGTATCGGTGTCGCTCTTCGTAGATCTTCCAAATGAATGCTAACATCATTCATACATTGGGACTGTGATCCTGGGGATTGTGCACAAGAACATGGGCAAATTATCTGCAAATAAATATAGAACAGGTCTTTCATAATCTCGCGCAACTGCGGGATCTGAGAACAGTGAATATAGGAGTACACAGATCTTTTTGGTGTCATTGGAAATAGGCTCAGGCTTTTTTATGCTGTTCTACTTTTCAGCAGAATGGAGCAGATGTTTGGGTGGAGTTTAAATAGTTGGGGGGAAGATGAGAATGAGACAAGCTGGGATTCAGTGAAGCTCCGTTCTTCTTGAGATATTCTATCCAGGCTGTCAGCTCTGCCATCACGGAAGCTAGTTTGAAGGTGAAGCTGGAAATCTAAGGACCCGTTGAAAATGCTGATGACTGTACACCTCCTTCTCAATGCAAAAAACAAAAACAAACACAAAACCCTACACATAGACTCATTGCTTCTCCTTTTTGTATCTCCCTTATAGCCCATCTCAAATTAGCCTTATAGCAAATAATAGCAGCAAACTAAGAGAAGCATGAAAATTTCATTTTTATTTTTTTAAAATTTGATTTATATGCCACCCTTCTCCGGAGACTCAGGGCGGCTTACAATGCGTTAAGCAATAGCCTTCATACTTTTGTATGTTTATACAAAGTCAGCTTATTGCCCCCACAAACTGGGTCCTCATTTCACCTACCTTAGAAAGGATGGAAGGCTGAGTCAACCTTAAGCCTGGTAAGATTCACTTTCATTCACTTTCTTTTTGGTAAGAACTTTCCAAGATACACATTTTTTTTAATGTGATGTTAGGAGTTTGATCATTTTTGTTTTCTTCTCTTCATGTGTGTGCATGAGCTATGCAGAAGGCAAAAATTAGAGATTTCTTTATTCAGGGAAAATGTGCATGTCTATAGTGTTATGGATGAATATATCTTCTTGATGTTTATAATATTTGGACCTGAGGGTAAAGGTTCATTCACTGAGCTTGTGGGTTGGTTTCTGAACATTTTGTTACCAGGTTAGGTAACGTCTTCAGCGGAGATTAGGGGATGTCAGTGTCAGTGTTCTGTTTATAAGGGCTTCAGGTGTGGGTGTGTCAAGTGAGGGTCTTGTGACAGGTCTTGTGATGGGTCAGCTGTGAGTCATCAGTGAAACTTGTAATGGGTCTTGTGATAAGGAGATTACCTCAGGTCAGGGTCCTTGAGAGGTGAACTATTGGTGGGGGGGAATTGTGTGGGTTGGTTGAGGGTTGGTGCTGTCTCTGGTTAGCTGGGCAGTTGATTTGGATCCTGAGGGGTTCGTAGGTTGGTTGTAGGTCAACGTGTCTGTTGATGGAATTGTTTGTGGAGTGCCAGGCTTTGATGAACTCATGAGTGTGGTGGGTAGTAGCATGGCCGATGACTTTTGTGTTGCTCCAATCAAACTGGTGCTGTTTGGTGTAGGTGTGGGTAGAGATTAATGATTTGGGATTGTGGCGTTTGACTGCCAGCCAGTGTTCATGGCTCCTGTTTTTTACTTTTTTTTTTTTAAATTTGATTTATATGCCACCCTTCTCCAGAGATTCAGGGCGGCTTACAATGTGTTAAGCAATAGCCTTCATACTTTTGTATATTTATACAAAGTCAGCTTATTGCTCCCACAATCTGGGTCCTCATTTCACCTACCTTAGAAAGGATGGATGGCTGAGTCAACCTTGAGCCTGGTGAGATTTGAACTTACAGTAATTGCAGACAGCTTGATGTTAATAACAGTGCTTTAGTCTGCTGCGCCACCAGGCTCCCTTGGATACTTGACGTGATCTTTGTCCCACGTAGAATTGGTTGCACTGTTTAAAGTTGATTTTGTAGATTACATTCTTTCTTTCATCTGTCTGTATTTTTATATTTGGCTCTGGATAATTCCTGGCACAGTGCGGCTGTAGGGGTATTGTTATTCCTAGAGGTTGGAGGATTCTGGCTGTCATTTCCGACACCCCTTTTTTGTATGGTAGGGTTAGTTTTGGACTTACTGAATTTAATTGGCACAGACAGGGTTCTTTTTGTTTTTATTGTTGTGCCTGTTTCTCATTCTCTCCTCCCCCCCCCACTTTTTTCAGAGTTAGTAAAATTAGCACATTTCTTTTTAAAAAAATAGAAAAAAATGGAATGTGGGAGAAAGTAAATCTGAGAGATTTGTCCATTGCTATGATGTTATGGGACTTGAAGAGGATGTATAAATAGACACAACAAGTGATTCCAGGCTAAAGAGAGAAAGTTGCCTTTGAAATCAAGCTTTCAAGAATGAAAATCTCTCCTCCTGCCCCCTTTCAAATTCTCTCATTGGGATCCCTTTGAGAACAGATGCTTTTAAAGAGTGAGTTTTGTGTCTTTTTCTATTGTCATATTATGAGAGAGAGGGAGGGAGGGAGGGAGGGAGAGAATAGATAGAGATAATGATTTGCAATCATCTGCTCTAAAACAAATCCCTGTTAAAAGGGCACCACAACTTCTGGGGGAAATGAAACATATAAAGGATAGAGTGTGCTTGTCAAAGATCATAATGGACCTTTGTAGCAGAGCTGGGAAG
Source organism: Pantherophis guttatus (assembly GCF_059756535.1). NCBI lineage: Eukaryota > Metazoa > Chordata > Lepidosauria > Squamata > Colubridae > Pantherophis > Pantherophis guttatus. The sequence continues at coordinate 214,887,322 of NC_142063.1, forward strand.
CAAAGCCAGATGTCCATAGTCTTGGATTTCCTGTACATCAATGAACACATTGAGGTTTAAAAATACGGCAATGAAGAAGGGAAAACTGCCATCTCTAGATCCTTAGGGGGACAGTTGTAGGTTTTAATGTGCCGCATGATGTTTATGGAAAGAAAAGCTATCCCTGTTGTAAATCTGCCTGTCATACCTCTTATGCATGAATGAGTTCAAAAGAAAGAGGTGGACTGACAACAGGAATAAAATATAAAGTCATTTTAATTCAGTTTGCAGGGAAAAATCTATACATTCAATCATAAGCGTGCTATCATTCCTTAGTTCTATGTGTGAGAGAGAAAAGGAGAAAGAAATGGGGGAAAATGCTCTTGGGTGCTGTATCAGCATTCCACTTTCAACACTAGAATATAGAGCTATAATGTGAGCTCTATACTGCTTTGTAACATAAAGTAGTACAATGTTTATTTGCTGCCTTACAATTTTAAAAAAAGCTACATTCAATTTGGTAGCAAAAAAGTCTTTCAAGTTATTTATTTTTATTTATTTATTCTGTCAAGCATGTATTAGATAACATATATAAGTATAGACATAATTATGAATACATGACATGGATACAAATAAAATGGAACATTAGGACAGAGATGGTAGGCAGGCTAGTGCCCTTATGCATGACCCTTAAAGGGCTCTTAAGAATGGGGTGAGATCAACAGTAGACAGTCTAAGGTTAAAGTTATGGGGGTTTGGGGAAGAAACCATAGAGTCAGATAGGGCATTCCAGGCATTGACCCCTCTGTTGCTGAAGTCGTATTTTCTGCAATCGAGTTTGGAGCGGTTTACTTTAAGTTTGTATCTATTGTTTGCTCTTGTATTGTTTGGTTGAAGCTGAAGTAGTTGTTGACAGGTAGAACACTGTAGCAGATGATTATATGTACTACGCTTAGATCAGAACGAAGGCGACGTAGTTCTAAATTGTCTAAGCCCAAAATTTCAAGTCTGGTGGCATAAGGTATTCTATTGCGGGTAGAGGAATGGAGGACTCTTCTCGTGAAATATCTCTGGACTCTCTCAATTGTATTAATGTCCGATATGCAGTGAAGGTTCCAGACAGATGAGCTGTATTCAAGAATTGGTCTAGCAAATGTTTTATATGCTCTAGTTAGTAGTACAATATTACCAGAGAAGAAGATACGCAATATTAAGTTAACAACTTTTAATGCCTTTTTGGCAATACTGTTACAGTGAGCTCTGGCACTTAGTTCATTTGAGATGAGTACTTCAAGGTCCTTGACAGAGTGAGGGTTGTCTACAAGGTCGTATCCGCCCAGATTGTATTTTGTGTTCTGATTTTTTTTGCCAATGTGTAAGACAGAGCTGGTTGAGATTTGGAGTTGCCAATTGTTTGACCATTCTGACAAATAGTCAAGGTCTTTTTGTAGGGTAGCAGTAAAGAGTGTGGGTCCTAAAATGCTTCCTTGGGGGACACCGCTGTTAACAGGTGCAGAGTTCCCTATTTTGACTGCTTGTTGCCTGTTTGATAGGAATGCAGCTATCTACTTATCCTTCCTTCCCCCTCCCCCTGAGGAATTTTGGAAATATTTGGAGAGTTTCAGAGAAATTTATTTGAGTGGGATGGAAATGTTTCTCCAGTTATTAGGACACAAGGTGGCTCAGGGGTGCACGTGTGATAAAGCCCACTATTTTGTTGTACGATCATCTTTCCAATGGTCAGCAGCCATTTTGGCTTCTTTGCTTTCATTAATTTCCAAGAAAAACATTGAGAAGCAACACTTTTTTTAATATAACCATTTGTATTGAAGTTTTAAAATACAAAGATAAAAATGAATACTAAGAAAAAATATATAAAAAAGAAAAAGACAACATGCAGAGAAAAAAAAGGGGAGCAGAGGAAAGAAATATTAGGAAAAGAGATATATAAAGAACTGACTTTGCTTGTCATCACAACAACTGGAAATAGTTTCAGTTACTTATCACCTTATTTAATGTTTCAACCAATGTCCCAAAGGTGCTCCTTTTCAAGAGGCAACTGGACTTTCTGATTTTTCTTTGAAGATGTTTCGCTTCTTATCCAAGAAGCTTCTTCAGCTCTGTAGCTCCCACATTCAGCTTCTTCTTCAGAGCTGAAGAAGATTCTTAGAATGAAAATTGAAACGTCTTCCAGGAAAAACCAGAACGTCCAGTTGCCTCTTGAAAAAAGGCACCTTTGGGACAACCATGACCTGGATGACTGAGAATCTCCATCAGGCATGGTATTCACTTACCTTCGCTACCGGTTCACAAATGTGAACACACACGCCTTCCACGCATGCACAGAGCATCAAAAACGGGACGTGATGACATCTGGGCAGGTGGGTGGAGCCTCCCACAGCCGCCGCTACTGGTTCGCTCGAACCGGATAGAACCGGCTGAATACCACCACTGATCTCCATAGACATTTAGCTATCCATTTCAGCCAAAGATCTTTTCACCCAAATCTCATCTTTAAGAAGTAGGACTTAATTAGATCAGAAACTAGTTCAGCCGGGGAAGATTGCTAGTGTGGTGTGCAATGGAAAGAAAAACACAGAAAAGCTCAATAATTCCACCAAAAGACATTCCAAAGCACTTTGATACTAAGCGCAGCAATTAAAATATACTTCTAGGGGAGAAGAACATTGTCAAATATCAGCTCAGTATTCAGAAGAAAACAACCTGGGGGCAGCTGTATGTTGTCTATCCCACTCTGTAACAGATAGTATGACTTCCCTCACATGTTGACATTATTCTTCACTATGCCCTTGGACACCATCCATATATCAAGGCAATTTAGGTAACTCTCCAGTAAGGATTGTGGTACTGGCTGAACAGAGAGTAGGAAAGATTGAGAATGGGATTTTTACTTTGGATGAGCAGCTGCTTGGACTAGGGGTCTCCAACCTTGGCAACTTTAAGACTTGTGGACTTCAACTCCCAGAGTTCCTCAGCCAGCTTTGCTGAAGTTGAAGTCCACAAGTCTTAAAGTTGCCAAGGTTGGAGACCCCTGGCCTGGACTACTTCTAGCCCAGTGATGGCAGATTTTTTGGCTTGGCAGCATGTCAAAAATTCAGGAAATGCCTAACCTAACTCTATTGACGTGTCTCACATACACACATAACCAAATAAAAGAGAAACAATCATCTTTCCATCCTCCCCATCTAGGCCACCCTGAACAGCAGCACCCGAGGCTGGGCCTGAAGCCTGGGCCTGAACCTCAACTTCCATTGCCTCTCAATAAGGCCACATTGCACCATTCCCCAAGGCGTGCAACACGATTGCCCCGTTGACTCAGCCTTCCATCCTTCCGAGATTGGTAAAATGAGGACCCAGATTGTTGGGGGCAATATGCTGATTCTTTAAACTGCTTAGAGAGTGTTGTAAAGCACTGTGAAGCGGTATATAAGTCTAAGGGCTATTGTTATTATTTGTATGTCATGTCCAGATGATATATGCAATGGCAGATATATATTATATATGGAAATAGTTAAGTAATGCTGAATGAAGCAGCAAAAAGGAATGGAGAGAAGACTACCCTATAGGAGCTTCTGAGAAACTCCATATTCCAAACTTTAGTGTAATTTTTCGATGCTCGGTTGTGGTTAAGCTTAGTCTCCTTGACTCAAACTCTGAAATTAAGGGAGACAAGTGGTTATTTGTGTGTGTGTGAGTGTGTGTTTCCAAGCAAATTGGGTGTGGCCTAGCAAGTTGAACAAACCCAGGCAATGGTGCTATATATAGTATTTGTACAAACTTAGAATTCAGTAATTAGGTTTAACTTGTTCTGTAATGTAGTACATCCTTATCAGTTTTTATATACATCTGTGCATATGCATATCCAATTTATGTTTCAACAAATGTTACTTTAAATTTTGCAATAGTCTTATTATAATATTCAAAGGATGAAAATGCCACGGTTCATATTCCAAATCTGGTTTTATATAGAAAGAAAAAAATCTTCAATTCACCAAAAAGGTCTTCCTGTTTTTATGTTTTCTCCCCAACCTAAATATAAAAATAACACCAAAACAAGTCTTTTCTTTTCATGTGACTTCTTGCATCTTTAAAAAAAAAAAAATCAGAAAGGTTTTTCATGATTAAATATATTCCTGGTTATTTATATGTTATGATCCCGCCTTTAGCGGGAAATAAATGCTATTGTGTAAATTGCCACTATGTTATGCCTGTATTATTTTCATCGTGCAATCCAGCTTGGATGAATGTTTTATTTCAGAGGTAGGACGGTAAAAGAAAAATAGCTTCAATAATAAATATAGGTATGATTTGGGTTTGTTCCTCCAACAGATATGTCAGATGTCTTTTGCTTCTCCCTCCCGCAATATGTTAATTTGGCTCCTGTATTGACAATAAACAAAAAAATATGAAGAGTGCCGGGGAAATGAAAATGCAGCTGACACGCTTTTCCTTTGAAACTTCCCACTTCAATGAGCAGGTCCTGTTCTGCTTCTTTTGTGAGGAAAACTTAAGGTCCAGCTGGTTCATAAAGGCAGTGAGCAGTGAGCATTCTCAGAACGGATAAGATGTGCCTCGGCATGGTTGCCCCTGGCTACTGGCCCTCCAGAGTAGGCATTGTAAGGTTGGATAATTATCCTCACTCGCCCAGAGCCCCTGAGAAGCAGAAGAGAAGCAAAAAAGCACACCTGGAAGAGAGGGCCTTGCCAATCATACAATCAGACAGAGGCTATTTTGGCTTTGATCTCACCCAGCAGCCCTGAAGCAAGAAGCACTCTGTGTGCTCAGAGGAGATTGTCTCAAGCATCACAGCGTGGTGTGGTTTTGAAAAACTCCCTCCCTCCACACCTTCTTCTCTGAAAAGACAAGCGGGGGGGAAAAAAGATTTCCTCCTTCTCCACAATGATCTGAAATAATTATGCTTCCCCCTTTCCCCTCCCAAAAAAAGTCTTAAATCTGACAGCGCAGGTGAACAAGTCTTTTGTGAAGCATTCACAGGATGGATCTTAGAAAAGAACAAAGGGGACCATTTTTTGATCCCATGTTTTATCTCTCCCTCTCTCTCTCCCTCTCTCTCTCTCTCTCCCTCCCTCCCTCCCTCCTCCCTCCCTCCCTTTCTCTCTCTCCTATCTGTTTATCTATCTGTCACTATAACTATCTCTCTATCTCTGTATCTTATTGTGTGTCTATATCTTGGACAAGGTTGTTTTCTTTCTGATATATGCCATGCTATCTCTTCCAATGGCTGATGCTTTATATAAAATTTGCCTATATTAATATGCGTGTCTGACAAACTCCAGCATTTTATATGGCTCAACAGTGCCCCCAAGAGCATTTATTATGTTGACCCCAGCTGGGAAATCTGAATAAATTAGAATTCATTTTTTCTTTCCCAGTATTCCTCTCCAGCAATCATTTTTATACAATGCCTTCACTGGTTTCAAACAAAAACAAAAGCCAGCTAAAACAGTTATCATTCAACAAAAAGCTTTAAGCAACTGGGTTCATCAATCTGATTTACTACTTAGGTATCTTATATTGGGGGGGGGATAACTGTCCCCCCTGTAGAAATGTGAAAAAAACTGTGTGGATTTTTTTTTCTTTTTTAGAAAATCCAAGAAGAAAACCAATAGCATTCAGGCAGGAGGCTAAGAAGCTTTCTCTTAAGTAATGTTCTTCATACAGGTTTTAAAACCCATGATCCTATTAAAACAAGTAATATGTAATTAGGTTAATTGACTGTTGTTTTTGCTTGGAACTCTGTATGATTTTTGTCTTCTTTTTTTCTTTGTTTTTCCCTCCCTTCCCCACCCCCATAAATTTCTTTTAATATTTACATATTTATCTATATGAATGGAGGGCTTCTCATCAAAACTTGCATTATATGTAGCACTAGCCAGTTCAACAAGGGGAAAAAAAAAACATTTCAATATCTGCCCAAGGTTGCTAAGTTCCATATTCAGTAGAACTCCCTGTAGGGAAGACAAGAACAGAAATAATTGTTCTTCCTCTGAACAATTGAAAAGAAGAGATCCGCTAGTAGGAAAATATTCTAGTCCACAATAGCATGAAGATAATCTCCCTAAAACGTCCTACCTGTAAATGAGTACTTTAATTTCAACCACAATAACACAAGGGCTATCAATAGATTCAAACTCAATGTAATTCGCTCTAATCTTGATTGTAGGAAATATGACTTCGGCAATAGAGTAGTAAATGGCTGGAACACTCTACCTGATCCTGTTGTTAGTCTCTCTAATCCCTGTACCTTTTACCTTAAACTGACTACCATGGACCTTTCATATTTCTTAAGAGGTCCCTAAGGGGGCGTGTATAAGTGCACCAATGTGCCTACCGTCCCTGTCCTACTGTCCCCATTTATATGTAATCATTCTATGTGTTTATGGCTATGTTTTGCCTATTTATATCATTTTATTTGTGCCAACTTTTTTCATGTGTCCATGTCTATGTCTATACAGTTACTTGTTTCCTTGTACTTGTTGATAAATTAATTAATTAATTAATTAATTAATTAATTAAATTCAGCAAGAACATGATCTTGCAACGGTTTTCTTCTGCATCTTTACAATATCACCCTTGTCACATCATGTCTATCTTAAAGTGTCCTTAGCTATCCCCATTTTAAAGTAATGTTTTCCCACTTTTGATGCAATTTTGGAGAAGGATACAATTTAGTGTGTTTCACTAACAAACACAGACAAGAGTTGGGATCTCTTTAGCTCCTATTAGCCCCTTTAGAGGAATGCAAGCATGCCCCCTCCCCTTTGATCACTATGGATTGCTCTTTGTAGACCTTTTGGCTAGAGCTACAGGAGAGGCCCAGGCTAGAAACTGGGAGACTGTGAGTTGTAGTCCTGTCTTAGCCAAGAAAGCCAGGTGGGTGACCCTGAGCCAATCACTCTCTCTCAGCCCAACCCACCTCAGAAGGCTGCTGTGGTGGGGAAAATAGAATAGAATAGAATAGAATTCTTTATTGGTCAAGTGTGATTGGGCACACAAGGAATTTATCTTTGGTGCATATGCTCTCAGTGTACATTAAAAAAATAATATTCGTCAATAATCATAAGATACAACTCTTAGTGATAGTCATAGGATACTAATAAGCAATCAAATCATACTAGGAAACAATAAAAACAATATAAGTTGTAAAGATACAAGCAACATGTATATAGCCATAAGTGGGAAGAGATAGGTACTAATAAGGATGAGAAGAAGAATAGTAATACAGTCTTTGTAGTTACTTTGACAGTGTTGTGAGTATTAGTTGTTTAGTAGAGTGATGGCATTCGGGGGAAAAGCTGTCCTTGTGTCTTGTTGTTCTGGTGTGCAGAGAGCCCTATAACATCATTTTGAGGGTAGGAGTTGAAACAGTTTATGTCCATGCGATGTTATGTTATGTTTATGCGAGAGGTGTGTAAATATTTTCACAGCCCTCTTTTTGACTTGTGCAGTATACAGGTCCTCAATGGAAGGCAGGTTGGTAGCAATTGTTTTTTCTGCAGTTCTAATTATCCTCTACAGTCTGTGTCTGTCTTGTTGGGTTGCAGAGCCAAACCAGACAGTTATAGAGGTGCAAATGACAGACTCAGTAATTCCTCTGTAGAACTGGATCAGCAGCCCTTTGGGAAGGACGGTTTCTAACAAACAAACATCTAACTTCTACACAGACATCTGACTGGTATTTTCCAAAGCGATTGTCAGATTGTGCAGAGGATCTTCAGTGCTTGTGTGAAAAACGCTAGACTTATCTTTTTTTAAAATCTGTGTTTAAAAACATATAGTATTGCAAGAGACCACTAACAGGATCAGTTTAAACCTGAAAAGAGTTGAATTCTGTCAGCTAAGTGTTGCCAGTCCTGTCGTCATTGAGGAAAAGTTTTCCACTGCTTCTGCCAACAAAGGATTTCATGTGGCTGTTTCTGTATTCTTGTTCCAACTTTGGTGGCACTAAATGCCCTGGTGATGACAGCTGTCTGTTGACTGTCTACTTCCAGGTGCTGCCGCCTACAAGGCCAGAACGAGTGAAGGACAAAGTGTGCTCATTATCAATATATCTGCTTTACCTTCACCCTTTCTCTGTCCTTGTTACTTGTTAGTCGGCTGGGCTATGTTATAAACATGGGCTTAAATTCTTTCAGAAGAGTAGAAATTCTCTTCTTCCCCTTCTCAGAAATAGCCTGTTAAGCAGACGTGCAGATAAGTGGTTGGATTGAACAGGAGCGTCTCCTCCTACCTCACCCAGCACCTTGTTCTGCACCTGCAACCAGTTGGGCACCTGGATGGGTGGCTGAAGCTGCTATTCTAGGATGCTGACACCCCAGGTAAATGGCCATTATCAATGATTGCTTGCCTGACAATAGGTGGGAGGAGAAAGGAAGCCGGGAGACATCTTCTCTTTGACGTGCCCATTATGGCTGTGTAAAGATATCATCCTTCATCAGCCTAGTTCAGGGTTTTCCAATCTTGGCCACTTGTATAGACTTCAATTTCCAGAATTTAGTAGCCAACCATGCTGGGGAATTCTGGGATTTGAAGTCCACATATCTTCAAGAGGTCAAGACTGAGAAACTAGGTCAAGGCCCAGTTTCTGTTGCTAGAATGGGCAGTTGGGGAGGGGTGTCAGCACAATTTATGCTGGCATACTTTTCTGCTAGCTCAAGAAGTGGTGAATACCATATTTTCAGAGTATAAAATGCACCGGAGTATAAGACGTACCTACCTTTTTTGGTGAGGAAAAGAAGAAAAAGAAATCTCCCTCTGCCTCTGCCTAATTTTGCCTCGTTGCAGCAAACAGCCTGCTTTATTTTCATTTTCATTTTCAGCATAGCTTGATTAGCACAAGGAAAAAAAAATCTGTTCCAGCAATTTATCTCTTTGCAGCAAGCAGCAGAGCCCTGCAAAACATCTGATAGCAAAACAGCTGAGAGTCGGGAGGCGGATCCAATCAGCTTGTGCTAATTAGGCTGTGCTGAAGCTGAAAGGAGGTGTTTTTTCTTGCTGTTTGCTTGCAAAGAGGTAACTGCTGCGAGGCAGAGGCCAAAGGATGGGGGCCAGTGTGTGGGTGGGGCTACATTCAGTGTATAAGAGGCACCTAAATTTTCACCCCCTTTTAGGGGGGAAAAAGGTGCATCTTATACTCTGAAAAATACGGTAGCTCTTGAACACAGCCATGGGAAAGAGCCCTCAGAGTGTAGAATATGTACATGGTATGATATGAAATAAGTAGGTGTCACCATCCTGACTTAACAGTGGAGGTGGGGCTGTATTCACTTGACTGCAGTGAGAAATTCCTGCTTTACCTCTGAGCCTTGCGTTCAACATTCAGTTTTTGAAATTATATTGACATTCTTTTCCCTCAGGTTTTTCCCTAGTTGTCCTAACTTTCAAAGACCTTGTCCGAGGCATGCTTTGCATTGCAGACAGAGGCAGAAAGCGAAATACGAGAATAAACAAGGGGGATGTATAGCCAGAAAGACCTTGGAGAGGGAGTGCTTGCCAAAAACATGTTAATGCTGACAGTGTGATCATCCACTCCCCGTATGCTAATAAAATGCCAGCTCAGCCTGTGGAAATGTTCAGGAAGAGATAAGCGCTGGTGATAATTCTTAGAGAGACACCAGGCAGAAAGAATTATTATCAGCACAAGGCTATCGTCAAAATCCTCATCTTGATGCTCAGGCTGAATCCGTGATTTTTACATTTCACTTGATTAATTGTTCCAAAACTATTCAAGAGCAGCCAGAACTCAGAGAACAAAGGGCTGAAGGCGCTCTTCTTCCAGGTACAAAATTACAGCCATATGGGCTTTCTTTTATATCACCAGGTTGAGATACTGGCACAGACCCATGGATAGGATTAGGCAGGAGATAGAGGTATATCAACGACCATCAATATAAGCTTCAGAAATGCCCCCCACCCCCACCCTCCCAAATGTGTGTTGCATGTTTTTCACATTTGGATTTCATCCCGACCTGGGAGGAACAGAGAGAAAGAACTTCATTGGTTTTGCTACAGGAGATTAATATAGCCACCCCTCTGGGAAAATGTTCAAGGGAAAGAAGTAGAGAAAATGAAAACTGATACAGATGAACAGGCCTTGAAAACACTTATCTTGGTTTAACATGGAAAGATTGGTTTCTATTGATCAATGCACAAGACAAATCCTAGGTCTACAAGGTTTGAGGAGAGGAATGTTTTCACTTTATATCTCTTCCCATTCTTGCTTTCTCATACAGTGTTCCAGATGCTCTCCCAAAGAGCAGACGGATGAACTTGGATCCAGAGAGTGTCTCTCCCCCTCGGTTTCCACACAGGGACCCTTTGGATGTTCTCCGGGCTCTCCTCTTTCCAAGTAGACCAGGCCTCTCCTCTTCACCGCCAGGAACGTCTTGTTCTGCCCCAGCTACGGACCCAAAGAACGTAGCACACACGAAGTCTGTACAAACCTTAGTTTACTAAATAAACCAGTATTTTACAACAATGGCTGTTAATTAACTGCATTAACAGCCACCAAGAATTCAAAGAATAATAACTGAAAGCTTACTATGGTTGGCAGAATGCCCAGAAGCAATTTGCAGGAAGCTGATAAGATAAGCAAGACAAAACACGAAGGTATGTGAACTAAGCTGTTCCCTGCAAATTGCTTCAGTCAGCGTTCCTCCTTAAGTAGGCTAAGGGAGTGGCCAATTAGCCCCAAGCCTTACTCTCGAGGAGACCTCCTCTTGAGGAGCCACTCCTGCCTTTTGGCAGCTCTGCACGCCCGTGCGTCAAGGAGAGGCTCCTCCTCTTCATCCTCTTCACTTAAGAGAGCTTCTGGAGGTTCTGAAGGCCCTGGCTGAATCCCCGCCTCTGGCACCACATCTTCTCCAGCCTCCTCATTGTCTGACTTGAGTGCCAGCTGCACAGGCTGCTGGCGCAGCACCACACCAGCCTCCTCACTGTCTGAATCAGCTACTAGCTGCACAGGTCGCGTACGGGCCACAACACTTCTTCCCTCTCGCGCGCCAGATGCTGAGGACCCCTGACATGAGAAGCTGAGGCATAAAATCAGAGAACTGTACAGGTAGTTCTCAACTTACAACCACAGTTGAGCCCAACATTTCTATTGCTAAGTGAGACATTTGTTAAGGGAGTTTGGCTCCATCTTACAACCCTTCTTGCCGTAGTTCTTAAGTGAATCACTGCAGTTGTTAAGTAAGTAACACAGTTGTTAAGTGAATCTGGTTTCCCCGTTGACTTGGCTTGTCAGAAGGTCGCAAAAAGTGATCGTGTGACCCCGGGACACTGCAACTATCATAAATATGAGACAGTTGCCAAATGTTTCAATTTTGACCATCTGACCATGGGGCTGTTGCAATGGTCATGTGAAAATAGCCATAACTCACTTTTTTCAGTGCCATTATAACTTTGAACGATCACTAAATGAATGGTTGTAAGTTGAGGACTACCTGTAATAGATCATCTAGTCAAGTCTTCTGCTCAGTGAAGGAATCCACATCATCTCCCCACATATTAAAAGCCCCAGGGACAAGGAATCCATCACTGATCTAGGTAGAGTGCTCCGTTGCTTATAGCTATGCTCTCCAAACCATTGTGAAAAATGGTCAAAAGTCACTTTTTCAGTGCCATTGTAACTTTGAATGGTCACTTAATGAAGTTGGGGACTACCTGTATTACACGAGGCACAAAATGTTACTTGCACTGTAGAAAAACAAACTATTTCTACCACAGTTGCGGCCATTATGTACTAAGAGTAAGGAATTAGAATAAAGGAGAGGGGAAAAAGGTGTTATTACACACACCTTCTCTCCCACCAATAAAAGCTGTAGATAGTGCAAAGAAACATGCCATAATTTAGAATGTACAATTTTCAGAATACAGGGATTTGGAATTCAGCTCCTTCGTGGCCCCATCATCAATTCTGTCCTTGCCTTCATCATACGTTCCATTGCTGGTTCGATCATTGACTCAGTCATTAGCTTAATTGCTGATAGCATCTCCATCACTGGTTCCATCATCACTTTCATCACTGGCTACATCAATGGTGTTGCCACTGGTTGTGTCAACAGCTCCAAAGAGATGCCATCATTGACTCTGTACCCCCTTCTATTTTTCCCATCATCCTTTCCTCATTCTTTCACTCTCCTGTCACTCTTATTCCACCACATCGTCTGGCTCAACTCAACTCATCTGATCTCATCTCATCCTATCTTGATTGGAGTATTTTATTTATTTTAATTTGTTATTTTATTTCAAAATTTATATACTGTAGGGGCCCATCTTATGTAACATAGCTCAGTTCATGAACAATTTTAAAACCAATAAAAATGGTAAAAAAAACATAAAACCAACAGAGACTCTCATGGCAGCTCCCAATGCAACATATCCCCCACACAGCCTCACCATATCCCAAGGCTGGTGGGAAAATCCAAGTTTTCAAGGATTTTTGGAAGTTCAGGGGTTTGCCACATCTCAGGGGGAGAATACCCTAAAGCAGGGGTCGGCAACCTTAAACACTCAAAGAGCCACAAAGGTCCTAACCAGATGCCCCCCGTTCAGTTCTGGAGCTGGCTGGAAGTCCAGTTCCCCCACCATAGAATCTCCTCCTAGCGCGGCGTCCTTTTTCCTCTGCTGACTGAAAGTTTGATTCCCCTACCATAGAGTCTCCTCCTAGCGCAGCATCCTTTTCCTTCTGCCAACCGGAAGTCTGGTTCCCACACCATAGAGTCTCCTCCTAGCACGGCATCCTTTTTCCCCTGCCAACCGGAAGTCCAGTCCCCCGCCCATTGAGTCTCCTCCTAGCATGGTGTTCTTTTTCCTCTACCTGTCCTAACCGAAAGCCCTATCAATTGTGGAGCCGACCGGTGACAGGGAGCCACAGCAGAGGGATGAAAGAGCCACATACAGCTCCAGAGCTGCAGGTTGCTGACCCCTATCCTAAGGGAAAGAGGCTGCTATTGCCTAGATCCCACTAGATGGCAACATGTAAGGGATCTTGAGTTTCCACTACCAAGTAGAAGAGTAGACTCTTTCAAGGAGAATCAGTCCTGAAAATAATCTGGCCCTGTGCCAAGGCATTTTTCTCTCTGTATAGTTAAGCAGCCTAAGTAATGCCTGACTGACTCTCTGCATCAGCTGCCCAGAACTACAGAGGGAAGTCATGAGAAACCAGAGATGTGCTATAGCAACCCAAGGCCACCAATAGGAGCTCTATAGATCCCAGGCCATTCCATGTTATTATCCTGGTCACTGCCAAAGCACCATAAGAAATCTATTGATCAAGTTTTGTGCTGGGAGAAAGTAGGGGGGGGGAATGGAAAAGCCATTTTAACATCAGACCTGATTTTTTTGGGTGGGGGGTGGTGGAAAGATGACACTAGGAGCTTCAGTTATGATCTGAGGATGAGACAAAGACTGACCTATTCTTAGAGAATGCTTAGCCGGCCATCCCACCCACTGGAAATTTGCTCTCTGGAGCTGCATTGACTCTGAACCCTCCTTGCATTTTTCAAGTCTCTTTCAATGTGGTTTTTAACTTATTGTGACTGCAGGCAACTATTAGCTGTTCTGTGATGTGGTGCAGTGTGGAATGGCATGGTATTTAATTGAGATTGATATTAGTTTTCTTGTTTATTCTTTTATTATGCACTAGTGGGAGTCTGGTGATTGTGTTGGGGTGTGCATATGTGGATCTTTCTTTTAAGTTTGATTGCCAAAGGCAGTAATGAAAATATTCATCCATTCCAGTTTATTTTATATATAGCTTTTTAATTAGTTTTTATATTACATTTTAATTAATGGCTGGCTAGAATTTTTTTTTCTTTAACTATTACTTGTGCCTACTTGAAAAACTTTGAAAAGGAACAGAAGAGATCATGGTTTGGTATTTCCCCCCCCCCAAATATTTGGTTTCAATCATTTTTTTTAAATCTTATGTTTATGTTTTGTTTTCTTAAGCTAGAGTAACAATAGAAAACACGTTGCTATTTTTGTTTTGTTGCTTTCTATAAAAGATTGGCTTAGATATTCTTGGAAAAAAGTTTTAAATTACCATTATTTAGCATATAAAACACTATTATCTAGTAAAGAAAATATATATCCATAATGCACCCAATCACCATCAATGATCACTGTTACATACAAATGCATTGTTTTATGTACCAGTACTATGAATATATTTGTATGTTGCCTGTTAAATATTTCAGTAGGAAAGCTATTTAATATCCTTTTATATTGTGTGCAAAGGCTGCACCCTGCTGGTTTTTAATAAAATAAGTGGAAGTATGAGGGATGCTTTTGTTTTTTAAGTTGCTTGTAAAAGAAATAGGATATATAGCATAATTAAAGAAAAATTCAGTTGGGATCCTAGCCATTCGGATTACAAAATAAATTATAAATAACTAAAATTTATTGAAGAATTAGATACATACCTAAAGGCCTTTGCTTGGAAATGTTAGCATATCAATGCTAACTTTTCAGAATATTTCTGAAATATTTCTTCTCATTCAGAATATTTATCTGACCCACCTTCCATCGTGTTGAAATAATAACTGAGAATTTCAACTATTCCAAGTTTGGCTTTTCTCTATGGCTGATACAAACATGGCCACATCTTCTCAGAAGACATTAAAACATATTTTTTTCCAGCTTCCTTCAACTCAATAATGATCCGGATGAGGGAGAATAGGTGAAATTAAATCCAAACAAGGAGGAGATGATATTGTAAAAAGCAACTGGACTTGGGGGGGGGGGGGAAGGTGAGGCCTATTTGGAATGGAGTTACTGTCAGGCCTGAAAGCCATCTTTTGTATTAGGCCTTCAAGCCTGCCACATTTACTACTGTGTGAAATTGGGAGGGGGGGATTGTATGGAACATGGGTGATATACAGTCATAATAACATTCCTTTCTCAGAGAGTCAAGGACATGTTGCCTTGCTCCTGGATGGCTGGAACTGGGAGGCCTCTCCAGTTGGGACGGTGTTTGGATTAGACCATGTGATGAACTTGTGGGTGCTGGGCAGGGACTTGGACTTTCCTTTGGGTGGGGAAAACCTGGAAGCTTTCAGATTCGGGTTTTCCCAGATGTGCCAATATGACATCTCTAATAAAAAGGAACTTTAAGGAACTTCAAGCCTCGGAATCTTTTTTCGATGGGGGTGTTACTTGGAACCCTGACAGTTGCATTCTTTTATAAAGGACAGGTTTGCAGTTTGGGGAGGCCAGTTTTCCCTGGATTTGATGAAGGTTGTATTTGCAAAACCAACAGGTGACCTTTTCCTGAACTGGCTGGACTTCGCTATGGTTACATTTTGTCTTGACAAGGGCCTTGCATGCTATGTGCAGACAGCTTTTAAAAGGGATCAGAATCGGCTGTTGTGCAAATTGCTATGGTCAAACTTGTTGATCAATCCAAAGTACAGGGATATGATGCTCAGCAGAGGACCATTATTGAAGGGACAGCCTTCCTTGCTATGTTACCTGCCCGGTTTCCAAGATATGTAGGACAGGAAACTTTGAATACCTTCCCTCGTCAAAATCTCAGCTATCTGATACAGGGAGTCCTCATTTAGCAACCACAACTGGGACCATTAACTTGGTCATTAAGCAAAGTAGTCGCTAAGTGAAACAGTGACTGTGCTTATGATCCGACTTCGGATTTTCTTCACTTTACAGACCTGTAAAGGTCATGAATGTAAGGATTGGTCATAAAGTTTACTTTTTCATCACCCTCATAACTGCAAACGGTTGCTAAATGGGGCCGTCACTAACAAAGGCTACCTGTATGCAGAAGGAGACCATCTCCTCAGTCATTCCCAGGCTAGGGAAGATAAGGCCATTTGGTTCGTCTCTTGGGATTCAGAGAAATGGCAGAAACCCAGGTTTCCCCCCCACTATGCATTTAATTGTTAGCGGAACTGATTTGATTTTAAGAGTATTGATTTATTTCTGCCTTAATTTTAATTGCGCTTTTATGCCTAACATTTTCTAATTTGCTAATGTTAATGATTGTAAACTCTCCTGATATAAATGACTGTTATGAATTTCATAAAGAAAGTGCAAAAAAAAAAAAATCTGCACTGACATTGCAGGGAAGATGCCCAGTGTTGTAAACCTACTTTAAAAAAAAAAAAAAAGGGGGGGGGGGCTGACTGAAAACTGACAAATGTCTGAGCCAGAAGTAAATGCAAAACAGGCCAATGCAATGTTTGGCTACGTCAACAGAAATGTGACTTCTGCTCCTGCTTTGGTCAGATCTTGTTTTGAGTACTCCGTCTGTTTCTAGCTTTATACTGTAAAAATAATTTGGAAAAACTGAAAACAGATTCAGCAACTGGAGATGATCAGGGGACTAAGACTTAAGGAAAGTTGAAGGAGTCTTAAGGAAAAAAAAAACTGAAGTGGAAAAGAATATGATTTCCATACTCAAATGTGAAAGTGTATGACAAGATCTCCACTCTCTCATTCCACAGGGCAGAACTCATAATGAAGGGTTTAAGTTACATGAAGAGAGATCCCAATGGAATGCTAGCAAAAGCTGAGAACAATTCAACAATGGAACCAGCGACCCACAAGACAATGGACTCTCCTTGCTTGGATGTATTTGTAGTCCTCAAGATACGACCTATGTACCTGCCTGGCTGCCAAGATCTGCAAGACAGGTCCGTGTGACAAAATCTCATTTAAAAGTGATACTCCTCCTTTAGTGATTGTAATTGGGACTGCAATTCCTTAAGCGAAGAATTGAGTTGTTGTTGTTTTTTATTATAAACCTTTACTAAGTTAATCATTCAAAACTGAAACATGCCACAAAACACTGTAGATCATACAGGCCAACATTCCTTCCTCATATTAGAGAGAAGTGCTGGCAAAGAAGTTAATTATCCTCTTTCACTCCTTTTAATTGTTATTTTACAACTGACAGTAGAAATATGGTGGCTGCTGATCACCAAATATGCTCGGTCCTATGAAGCAGTTCTGTCCTCCGTGAAAAGTTATTGCCCTGAATTGTGAGAGGAAATGATACAGAAATGTGTATATTAATTAAAGATCCTCCCTTGTACCTTTATCTGAGGTAACACAAGCTAGGGAAAGGGCTGCTGCTTACTTCATCTCCATTATGAATGTCTTCCCTGCATATCCAAACAAGCACATACATGGAGTTCCATGCATGCAAGCTGATGTCACACAGTTCATTTCCTTAGAAAAACTACTGGAAGACTGAGGGCAATGCGGGGAGAGCTCATTTCAGTTGAAGAGAAGCAAAACACTGGGCTAGCCAGGGAAACCTTCACTCTTGCTCCCTACCGTTGAGTAATTTAGAAGCAACAGTAAGGATCCAACCTTTATTGCTAAACCATTCTTGGTTTATTTTTCCTGGAAGCAAACAGACAAAGTGCAGTTTGTGAGAGAAAGTCAAGATACAATGGAATAAATTGATAGCTTTCTGGTTTATGAGCTTTCTCTGGCAACAGAGTGGGAGTCTGATCGGAGGGCGGGGGGAACCAACCCTTTTTGTAATCCAGAGAGGGGAAAAGTCACAGAATGATTATTTCTCCCCATCTCAGAAAGCTATTGGTGGACTTATGCCAGTTGAATCAGGGGTGAACTCCACTTACCTTCGCTACCACTTCGCAAATGGGAGCGGGTGCGCTCGCTTTGCTCGTGCATGACACCTCTGCACATGCGCAGAAGGTCCTGCTCATGCGCAGAGCATCAAAAATGGGACATGATGATGTCCGGGTGGATGGGAAGAGCCTCCCGCCACTGGTGCTACCAATTCACCCGAGCCGGATAGAACCAGCTGCATTTCATCACTGAATTGAATCATATCCTTTTAGCAAGACAAGATGCTGAGAAGCTAGAGAAGGTAGCGGAAAGTGAGAGCAGAATCACTATAGCTTTCGGGGCTTCTATAAACAGGGAACACTGTCCATTACCAATGACATCACTATCTCTTAAGAAAATGAAGTGACATCACTGGCCATCACCACTTGACCAGGGAAAGTAGTGGTAACTCTGGTTGCATGTAGGAACGGCTCCAGAGTAGACTAAGACAAGGGCAGGGGGGAAAAACCCAAACAGACAGAAGATTCATTTAAAATATCTATTGAAATTACAAATAAAACTCTTTGATATGATTCCAAAGTACAAAACAACATTCAAAGGCATTCAACAGCTCTTTTATACATCACAGTGTTAGTGGCACAAAATGTAGTTACATTTCAAATACAGGAACAAAATGTATTTCTTTTACTGTAGTCAACATCATTTATCGATATGCAGGACTCTTCCATGCTTCTCTATACAAGGTTAAAAAAAAATCATGGTTCAATGAGCAGGGATGATTCAACTGTATGGCACATACCTGGACCTAATATTTTTGGACTCCAATAAGACAGGATTACATGTCTAACAAAGCAGGAACCAGCAGGGGACTTTAGACACAAAAGATGAGTTTTGTCATTTGCAGAAGTGTATTAGCAAGCATGATGGCTAAAAATCCCTTAATGCCACTATTTCCATTACACTCTGATTTCCTAGGACAAATCCTTTGTAAAACTAGCTTGCAGGGTATTTTGCATATGCACAAATTTACAATGGCTCTTAAATTTGCTCATGCTTCACCTTTGGAGGGCCCCGGCATTCCTGCAAAATGATTCAAAGAGGAGCTACTGCGAATGCCTTTTGTTTCTTTACACAGGCGTCAGGCAGAGTGGGGACAAGGGCTAAAAAGTTAGTTGCAATTGCCTTTATGAGCTGGTGCTGTGATATCCTGACACACATTTCATCGTTTGGCCTCACTGCAGGTAGGAATGAATGCCTACCACTCCTTGGTTTGCTTAGGTTGCCTAAAATAATTCTTTTTTAATTTATGTCAAGAACGTGTATGAGATGCAAAGATTCCAGTTAGGATCACAATAAGAATATTCCATCTCTCCAATTCCCATTATCGTGTTTCCCTGAAAATAAGACCCTGTCTTATATTTTTTTGAATCCTGAAATAAGTGCTTGGCCTTATTGCCATGCGCTCAAAAGCACGATTGGGCTTATTATCAGGGGATGACTTATTTTGGGGAAACAGGGTACTATTTTGAAAGGATGACTGTATCTTGGATGCCAATTATGGTTAGGTTTTTCCATTGGTGCCAGAGACAAATGTCACTCCTTACCTCTGCTAATCATCTAAAACTTGATAAATGGGAAAACTAGGAGAAGTGATTTCATTTTTGTTACTAGCAAAAAAAAAAAAGAGAGAGAGAGAGAGAGAGAGAGAAAAGATTAAAGTAATGCAACCAATGGATTAATTTTCTGTTACGGGAGAACAGAAGTGGTCAGATTTGCATTAGATAACAAGTACAAACCCTCAGCCCAATGGTTATGTCCTTATTATGCCACAAAATATTTTCTCTTCAGTTGGCTTACATATGCATGAAAGATTTTTTCATTTCTGTGTTTCAGTTGATTATAGAACATTTTGAGCTAATACTTTCTCCTAATTTAATATCTACACTTTACAGTTTCCACTCAAAACAAAATAACCAATAGTGAGTTATCAACTGTAGATAACCAGATGTCCATTTTATGGTCCTTCAGAATATGAAGAGAATATTAGTCAAAATATAAGGAAAGAGGGATATTTAAAAACAATGTTTGCTGTCACAATACTATACGTCACAAAACAGAAGTAGTTTTTTAAATGAATTAAATACACTTTTTGAACAGCTTTTAGAGTATGTATTATCACTGCAGACTTTTTAAATAATTGAAGCAATATGGAAGGGAGAAAACAGAATCTTTTTGAATTTAGATGGGACTATTACATCTATATATTATCCTTCTACATCCAGGCCACAGCTTAATGAATTGCGCTGAAAGGACATAAGGTGTCCCTCTCTCTGGCTGATCATCAGTACCTGCTGGACATTAGAAAAGATGGGGGGACATCTACACTTTCCATATACCCCTCCAACTCATGCCTTGAACCCTCAGGCTCTAAGAAAGATGAACTGTTATGGAATGGCCTGATTCCTTAAAGAGGGAAACCAGTTCTGCTTCTTTCATGGTTCACAAAGCAGAGTCCATGTGGGGAATGACGGTGATTGTTATGTCTTCAGGTTAACACTTATTGCCGAAAGAGAAATCATAAGCCTCAGACCTTCCCATAATTTAGAACATGCTTGGCTTCTACAAAATATTTTTTCCTAGATATGTAAAAGGATACCAGATTAGAGCAGCTCTATTTACATGTAGCAAATAGGTAATAAACAATAGGTAGAAACAAATCTCGGTAGGAAACGAAAGGCACAGTTGGACAAGGCTGGCAATCAGGGCATGGTGCATATCCCTACCTTCCTCATCTTGGCATCTCCCAAAGTGGCATATCCTATTGGCCAGCCTGTCCCCAATCATCTCAGCCCCCTCCTTTTCTCCTCTCCCCTGCTATTCCTCAACTGCCATAGTGCCAACTTTTGTCTGTTAAATCTGAAGTCCTCTAAACTGAGATCTGTTAAATTAAGGATTTAATATCACCTTGATGTTTAAAAGATTTTGATTATGTAACAGTTCTGGGCCATATAACTCAACCATAAAACTTTGAAATCTTCCCTCCCAACCCTCAAGCAAATTTAAAGAAAAAACCAAAATGTGGACATATCCACCTATTTACCTTACATAGATTTTCAAATATTAATGGGCAGAAATGGCACCTTTTAGTCTTTAAAATCTAAGGCCTGGGGCACCTATCTGGATGCCATTACTTTGTGTGAGGAAGATGGGCAGTGGAGATGAGACAAGAATGCTTAGACGTTTTCCAATTGCAAATATTAAGAAATTGATTTTAATAAACAGATATTGGAAGTCACATCTAAAATGAACATATAATTGGTAATGGGTTTGCCAAAACCACCTATGCCAAGGGTAAGAACTTCTCTCTGTTTAATGTGAATAGATATAGGAAGATTTTCATCTGGGTAATGTCACTCAGTTCCAGAGAATGTTGTCCCCCAAAGAAGATGGAATGACTCAGATCATTGATGCACACACTTCCAATGTTCAGCTTGTTTTCTGCCAGTCCTTAAACTGTTACTCATAATCTGACTGGTGGATAGGGAACTCTGGTATCAATAGTTCCTGGAATTCTGGTGCCTCGCTTCTCACTCAAAGTGGAATAAGGCAAGACGCTAACAAGATTAAGTGCAAAAGGGGTAGGGGGGTAGGAAACGGACAGCGATGATGAGTAGGTCCCTTCTTCATTCTCTCTTAAGTAGGCAGAGGGTCATCGTCTCCTTTACTACACTTGCATTTGCAGCAGAGGACAAACGGAGTAGCGAGGAGAAGAAAGGGCGATGCCACTAGTAACAGTAGGCCAAATCCTGCAAAAATCCCCACGACCTGCATTAGGAAAAGAAAAAAGTAACACAAGTGAAAAATGTTCTTCCATTCTGCTTAACCGGATGAGAATTGATAGAGCCCTATTAACTGTTGGGCCTGCAGTGTTTTCATCTTCTGGTTGAGGTCCACGTAAGAATAAGCTGCTCTCATTTCTTCCTCTGTCAGTTAAGGTAGAGACCGAGGAAGACTATGTAGGGAAGGAAGTTTTTGGGCGAGGGAAAACAATTCTTTGTGAGATTCAGACACACTGTCAGTAAATGACCAAGTGCAAAAGACAGGTAAATGTTTTGAGATTCCTTTACACAAGAAAAACATTGAAGAATTTAACCTACTGATCTCTCCCCTTCCCTTTCATTATTCCCTTTTCGAATGGAAGTTGATTCTACTAGTTATACATATTTCCAGGGCTCCCCCCAAATCCCTGGACTTTTTGTGGACAAATGAAAAGGCATTTGTGAATCCACACTGACAGCCCAACTGGCCCTTTAATCCTAAAAGCTTTGGAGAGTTCTGCTGTTCCAGATTAGCCTCAATGGGCACATGGCTTCTCCATCAATCCAAAAGGTGGAAGCTGCATCCAACAGCACTTACAATTTTGCAGCCAATAAATGCTCCTTCTATTGAAGTAGAAGTATATAGTGATTCTAGCACTAAGACTAGGGATGGGATGGGTTCCTCAAGTCTCAGAACGGAGACATGTTTGGGGTCACCATCTGATCTAACAAGACACAAAGTGCAAGGATAAAGATAAGGACTAAAGCATTGCAGGGCAAATTTGACATTAGGCAGAATAAAGGCAGTAGAAATAAAGAAGAGCGGCAGGGATCTGTGTGAAGGTCATCCCTCAGCCTTGGAGTATTTTAGCTTATGTTGATTCTGTGAGGTTGAACTAAAGCAACACAGGAGATTTTGAATTTGGCAAGATATTATTAGATATGAATCTCATGCTTAATGCAGGACTCAAACCTTCTGCTGAGCTCACCAAGAGCTTAAACAAAAAAATTTAAAGTAAAATTCTCGTGATTTTACAAGGGACAACCTAAAAGTTAGCATAGCAGAGATAGTGTTCAAACAGATTTCCACATAGCTGTTGAAATAAGAGTGTCATATTTATTTTAAAGTCTATTTTCAGATATATTTTTTTCCTTAAAAAATTGAATCTATGTTACCTACTTAATAATATTTAGAGTTTATTATTTTTCATCAGAGAGTGAAAGTTCTTTTTTTTTGTCACCAGATGGCAGGGTTGAACAACATTCACTCCAGGAGATTTAAAGTGGTGTTATGTAACTGCATACTTGGAAGTCCTATGTGGTTACAAAAATCCACATTATTTTAATTTTTTAACAATTCATTTTGCAGAGGGGTGAATTTATGGCTGTTTCACTTCATGAAAAATATTGTGGCTTCCTCCTTCACAGCTGGCTATGTTACTTTATCCATAAAACTCTAACAGCCCTCCCTCTCCCTTAGGTTGTTGCAATGCTTCCAGCGGTATTTTAATTCCTTTCCAAAAGAAACCAGAGCACAATCCTAACCACTTGTCCTCCCTTCCTAACCATGAGGGAAGATGTTAAGAAATGTCAAAATATTCCCTGGAAGCTCCCAGCTAGCTCTCTTTGGCAGAGGAGCAGCAGGATTCAGACAGGTGGAACAGTTAGAAGTGCTCCTCTAGAAAGTCCCTATTAGGAGAAAGGACAAAGATATTCAGGAGAAGAAGCCCAAGGAAAACATTCCTCAACTCTTTCCGTCCTGGTAATCTTAGCAAGTATAGTTGGGAGGAGATAGTCTCTTCCCATCCTCTCTGCTGTAAGTTAGGATTGCCCCTTGTGATTCTTTGTGCCTTTGAGTGAGTGTTGTTTCCTAGTAACTGCCTGGATTAAACTCTGAAGTTTTCCTGGAAGGTTTTTTAGAAGTGGTTTGCCATTGCCTCCTTCCTAAGACTAAGATGGAGTGAGGTAACCCAAGGTTACCCAGCTGGCTGTGTGCCTAAGGCAGGACTGGAACTCACAGACTCCAGTTTCTAGCCTGGTGCCTTAAGCACTCCACAAATGGCTCTTGGGATTCTTTGCACCTTGCATCAAAGTTTATCAACAACGAAACTGACTGTAAAAATGTACAGTGACTGTACAAAAGTAGCTAGCTGACATCTTTTTTTTTTTTAAAAAAAACTATTTCCTATTGTCTTTGACTCATTTCTTTTACGAGCAATTACTCCATAAATATGGAATTATTTCATAATTTTCTGAGCCATAATTCTTTAAATTCACTTAAACTCTGCATAGTAAAGATAGAGAAGCACCTACCTGTGTTCTGTGCCAAATAACCGATGCCCTAGAATGACCTAACTTGTTTCGGCAAGGTCCTTTGTCATAATGTATAAGGAGAAAGTCATCCTAGAAAAGAGTAGAAAAAAGACTTTTTGGAGGCTTTGGATGCTGAATCTTGGCGAACATTCATAATGCTTCTCCTAAGCAAAGCTGGCAATAGTCACGTCTACTCTCATTGGCCACAAGCCCAAAATAGGCAAAGTGAAGTGAAAAAGTCACTCACTCCAGATGATGGAGATGCCCATGATGGTATAGTAATCATCAGCAACATCATTGTTCTTATTATCTTTTATTGTCTTTTCCATATACGGGTGCAACAGCAAGACAGCTAGCATGTAATACTAGGTTCTGTAAATTGGTCTTTGATACTTGACATATTTCTTCAAAATGGTGATTATCTAATGACAATAATATCATATGCTGTATATACTGTGCTGTATAGTATGTACAAATCCCAAATGTGAGCTTTTTAACTAATGCTGTCTTTCTGAAATGGTATCACACACCATAAATTCCTTGTGTATCCAATCACACTTGGCCAATAAAGAATTCTATTCTATTCTATTCTATTCTATTCTATTCTATTCTATTCTATTCTATTCTATTCTATTCTATTCTATTCTATTCCAATGAATGAATGAATGAATGAATGAATGAATGAATGAATGAATGAATATATATATATATATATATATATATATATATATATATATATATATATATATATATATATATATATATATATATATATATATACATATATCTGTGTGTGTGTGTGTGTGTGTGTGTGTGTTTGTGTGTGTGTGTACACAGTTAATATTTCTTCCCGTGTAATTGTGAACATATCCTTAAAAGGGTAGTAGCGACGTTTCGACAAAATCGCATTCGTCATCTTCTGGCTGATGTTCTCGGTTTGGTGCTTATGGGCAGTAACAAATTATTACTTCTACAAATGTAACATCATAATAAAGAATTTAATATTTAAATGGTTAACTTATCAATGTTGGTCTATTCATTTTTACAAATTTGAATATCCTATAAAATGGCATTTAAAAGGTCTACTTTTTGGGTCCCCTGATTGCAGTAGCTTTAATGAACAATAATATTCTCATCTTAAAATGAAAACTTACATCAAGTGATTCCAGACAATACCAGCAGAAGGCATGCTTACAATTTTTACACATCATTTGGGCACAGCCTTCATCCCTTTCAATATAAACTTTGCATTTTGGGCAGCGCTTGATTGGAGCATCATCTTCTTCCATTTTATAAACAGAACTGGAAGAAACAGATTGATTATATTAGTGAACAAATACTCTTTCAGCATGTGTCACTTTCAAATTGAAATTATTTCTGTGTGGCCCAATAGTGAAGACTCCCACCTCCCACGTGGAAGGTTGAGAGTTCAATCCTAGTTATTGGCAGATGTTTCTCTCTCCTAAATTGCAAAGAAAAAAAAATACACTGCTCAAAATAAAGGGAACACAAGCAGAAGACATCCGAGATCTGAATGAATGAAATAGCCTTATTAAATACTTTGTTCCTTACATACAATAGTTTTGTGTTCCCTTTAGTTGTTTGAGCAGTGTATAAACTACTGTATGTAAAGAACAAAGTATTTAATAAGGCTATTTCATTCATTCAGATCTCGGATGTCTTCTGCTTGTGTTCTCTTTATTTTTTTGAGCAGTATATTTGCTCCAAACCCTGTGTAGGCATCAAGAAGGGCATCCAGCCAGTAAATGCTCAACTCTATCTAGTCGCCCAAACTCTACCCTGAATAGGACCACAGGGTCATAAAAAGGGAGATATGTGATACAAACATATTCAAAGACAGATTCTAAGACCATCCTTTAGTTTTGTTATTCAGTCTAACTGGATAATTAGCAGCATCTACAGTAACACAGGGCAAGATTTTCATTTTTGGAGCATGCTTATAATGCTACATTGCCTATAAATGGAGAGTTTGCATTGCAACATCATGATGTTGCTTCTTTTTTTTTTTATAAAATAATTTTTATTGAGTATTTTACATTTTAAAACCAAACACACAATAGCAAAAGAAATCAAGAGACAAAAAACAAAAACACACGTATACCAGACGTTAAAATACAATACTAACAACAGATATATACAATTTTGCAATTTTCTGCATCGACTTTTGTCTTTACTCTTAGCTTTTATCCTCCTGCTCTTTCTCTTTATTTTTAAATATTCATAATTAACTGTTTTGTTAGCAGGATCATTATTTACATTTATATCCAATATGTTAATATCCAATTTCACTTTATATTCTTATTTCTTAATTTGATTTCTGTTTTCCAATCATGTATAACACCTATTCCACACTTTATAATAATCCGAGTCTTCTCTTTCTTTGATCTCCATTGTTAATTTATCTATTTCGGCGCATTCGAGGATTTTATTTATTATTGTTTCTTCCGATGGTGTATTGGTCGACTTCCATATTTGCGCTAGAGTAATTCTGGCCGCCGTTAGAATATGCAATATAATATAATAGAGACTTTTTTCCATTATCAATCATTCCTAGGAAGCAACAGTGTAATTGCTTCTTACTTGCATCACTCTGAGCCCCATGTCCTCTGCTATGATTGTTACTGATACTAAGGTTTAAAAAAATCCAGTCAACTAACAACACGCCACCTGAGACAACAGCCATGAAACCAGCCTTGTGAAAGCCGAGTGAAAAAGCTGCTAATAATATGTTAGGAATACGGGCACCTCACTCAGTAGCTCTGTACCTTGTTTCCCCTGGAAGGAAGCTGACTGGCATATTATCTTGGCATCCTTGTCCTGGATGCCAGTTAGATTTGCATGCTGAGCAAAACTCTATGTCACAGACTTTGCACTGCACCAACTGTGGGCTCTGAGGTCCTGATTCCTGAAGTTGGCAAACTGCTTGGCAGGAAGAAGAGGGGCACCAAGTCCGACAAGGATCCAAAAGCACTTCTGTTAAAAAAATAAGGCACAGTTGAGAAAAGCTGTAGTTTAACAGCAGAATTAATAAATTTAATCCCTATGGAGAGCTGAGATAATAGATTAGTTATCCATAATCTGGTGTAAAACAGTTACTTATATTCCAGTGACAAAGGTAAAGATTTGGGATTGATCTTGAGTTGTGGAACACAATGAGGAATGTCCAGTATCTTATAACACTGCATTCTAAAACTAATATAGAATATGCAGGGAACAATGCAAACATTTTACTTTCAAATACAATGGGAAAGCAAAGAAAACATGAGCTATTCCTGCCTCTGTTCCCTCCCCACAGTGTTCTACAACATCCCATGCACAGTAGTTTCTTGGAAAAAGAATCCAAACTCAACAGAATTTGGTTTCCTTTTAATAAAATAATGTTACATACTGTATAGTAAAAAAAAAAAAAAAAAAAACCACCTTCCCACACCACCCTCACAAAGGAAAAACAAACTGCTTAATCACCTTATCCCCAGGAGCCCTTGGTGAGAAAAAGAATAATTGAAAAACTCCTCCTCTCCTCGTAGCCATGAAAACATTGCTTGAACCTAGTCTATAATCTCGATTTTTATAATACAATATCAAAGATAATATAATGATCCCTTATATAAGTCTTCTTTGCCGTGCCTGTGTGGGATGACTTTGTTTTAACATTTTTTATCTCCTCAAATTAGAGCCAACCAAATTTTGCATGGGCATGACATATCGGTGAGTTTGGTGTAATGGTTAAGGGATAGGAACAAAACTCAGGACATGATGAGTTGTAGTCTGCCTTAACCATGAAAGATCCCTGGGTGACTGTGGGCCAGTCATTCTCTCTCAGCGTGCTTGTTGTGGAGAAAATAGGAGGCAGGAGTATTACTGATGCCTGCCTTGAGTTATACAAAATAAAGGCAGGGTATAAATCTAATGAAAAATGAAATAAAAATCACCTCAAAACACTCCCCCTGATTTATATAACAATAAACGGAGATATTCCAGAAAACACTGAACAAAGCAGAATAAAAGAAAGTGAAAAAGAAAAAATGGAACCAAATTATTTCTCTAGTTTGGGGCGAACTATGGATTCTAGATTGTGGCCACATACGATACCTCTTTCAAATTGTAGTTTTTTATATCTCTGCATTATTTCTGATGCAACCATACACTCAATCTGTTGAGGAGAGAAGAAGCAAGAAATAGCATTTACTATAACTACATTGCAACCAAAAGGTTATCAGACAAAAAGGAACGTAATAAAAAAACCATGATTTGTAATTAGAAGAAAGTGTGACTATAACGTAAAATAAAGATGTAGAGGGAACGTACTTCATTTTCTTGTAAATGCCCTCGTTTTGGGCAAGCAGCATCAGGACAGCTAATTGCTGTTTCAAGGCCTTCCTTGATCAAAAGCTCCACATACTGTTTCAGGCACTGTGAAAAGTCAGGGGAAAGAACTATAAATGCCACACAGTGACTGGGAGATATATACTGTAGAATATTGAATACTTTTTCAGATAATGAAGTCAACATAAGCCTTAGGAGTTCATTCACAGGAGTAGCCTAATTACATCTGGGCCCTTTTTGTGCTATTATCTGCAAAATTCTTTCCAATAATTCTTTGTTAACAAAGGTACAAGGTTTGCTGCGTGAATGCTCCACTCAGCAGGCAAGCCTAAGGAACTTGAATGGTTCCAGATCGGATATCATGGCCAAACCATGATTTGAAGTCAGAAATACCGGTATTCATTCTTTCTTCATATGAGTTCCTTCTCAGTTTCTTGTTTTAGGTTACTTTAACTTTAGTCACTCAGTGATTTTCATGTTTGAATCCCAGCCCAGCTACGATACTACACAGTTTTGGTTTTGTGGTTGCACCAAGCCAACTTTTTTGAAGTCTGGCCTATTTTTCTTATCAAGCAGACCTTTTCCAAGGACTTTCTCCTTCCTTCCTTCCTTCCTTCCTTCCTTCCTTCCTTCCTTCCTTCCTTCCTTCCTTCCTTCCTTCCTCCTTCCCTTCCCTCCTCCTTTCCTTTCCTTTCCTTTTCCTTTTCTTTCCTTTCCTTGCTTCCTTTCCCCTTTCCTCTTCCAAACCACAATTGGAACAGTTTGCTTTGGTCCACATTGATTCAGCTTTCCTCTTCTTGTCTTTGCTGGAAGAAGAAGAGTTAAATGCAAATGAGATAATGTCACCTACTAGCAGAACCAGAACAGCAAAATTTGATCTACTGTGTTATCATCTAGTTATTAGCTGTTCAATACTTCAAAGGAAACCATAAAGGTCACCAGAGACAGCATGGTCTTACATGGTCCATGTTCCTTGCAGGCAGTATAATATCAAACATACTGATCCTGCAGCTCATTAATGTCACTCGTTTCCTTACTTCCCCTCTGAATAAAAAAGATAGGCAAGAACTTGGAGAAAGAAGCAGTTGTTGCCCTCTGATTGTGTGCTAGAAAAAAGAACGTGGGTGCAGAATCACATATTGAGTGAGGACGATAATGATTAATTTAAGGAGAACTATACTGTATTATGGCATCTTATCTTAAACAGCTGGAGTTGCTCTAGATGCATTTCACAAGCAGAACTTTGAAGAAATTGCTTGTTACATTTATGAACTAAACCAAAATATGAAATATGCTTCCATTCTGTGAAATGTGTGACTGAATGGATCATCTTTTTTTTAAGAGCTGCATTTAGTAAATATTAGTTTGCAAACTTTCAATGAATTCCCATCTTCCCATTCATGTCAATGGAAGTCCCATATGTGTACTGTACATTTTTTTTTAAATTTGATTTATATGCCGCCCTTCTCCGGAGACTCAGGGTGGCTTACAATGCATTAAGCAATAGCCTTCATACTTTTGTATATTTATACAAAGTCAGCTTATTGCCCCCACAAACTGGGTCCTCATTTGTACATTTGCTGTTCTCCTAATAGGAAATGAACTTGTACATCCCCTGGACTTCCGTAATGTCTTCTTCTGACTGGGAATGACTGTCTTGTGCATAGAATGTGCAGTTCATTGCTTAGGAGCCAAATGGGAACTAATGATAATTAATTCCCACAGTTTGACACCTGTGTAATTATTATGCCCCTAGATGGTAAACATTTTCTGTTTCTATTGTAACATCCTATGAGATATTCATTTATAAAATTTAAGAATGTTGAAAAAAATGTATTGCCTGATGAAAATATTCCTTTGTGATTAAATACTATAGTACATTAGTTCTCATAACAAAAAATATTATTTGATCATTCAAGATCAGTAATAAAACAATAATCTTAAAACATTACACACACACACATATTAATATGGTCTATTGTTATAGAAATTAAATCTCTACTATGCTTTTGGTGATGCTGAAACTTTAGGAGCCTTAGTATTTGCTGTAAAAATTGCCAATTTGAAGGTTCATACGCAAATGGTATGCATAACAATGTGAATCAAGAACAAAACTGATAGCTGCTATCCTAGTCAAGAGGTCAAAGAATGGATTAGGAGTACATGTTTTCTATCACTTGTAAGCATGAATTTACAAGTCACAAATCCAAGGAATGGGGAAAACAAAGTTGAAACTGATGAAGTTAAAAGAACTCTTAGTCCACCTTCTCTTTATTTTCTTTATACCAGAATAGTAAAGTTCAACACAATCAGAAAACTCCAAAATTTTGCCTAACCCCATTGCAGACAATCATTGTTTCATTCATACAACCTCAGTACTATGCTAATCATGGTACTGGCTGGCCAGAAGAAATTTTTTGCAAGCGTCACCACATGATCTAATGCAGTGGCATAATCTGTAGGAGATGGATGGCAAAAGAGTTTTTCTCTTCTCACAAGAACTCTACTGGATTGCAAACTGGATCAGTTGATCGGATTTATTGTCTTTTTAACTGAATATCGTTTTCTGGATGGAAATGCACTTGTTAAAAGTAAACTATTTATGCTGAGCCACCAGGAGCCTGGTGGCGCAGCAGACTAAAGCACTGTTATTAACATCAAGCTGTCTGCAATTACTGTAAGTTCAAATCTCACCAGGCTCAAGGTTGACTCAGCCTTCCATCCTTTCTAAGGTAGGTAAAATGAGGACCCAGATTGTGGGGACAATAAGATGACTTTGTATAAATATACAAAAGTATGAAGGCTATTGCTTAACGTATTGTAAGCTGCCCTGAGTCTCCAGAGAAGGGCGGCATATAAATCAAATAAAAAAACAACAACAACAACTATTTGACAGCTTCCAAGAAACAACTTGGATATAGATCGAGAGATGAATGGTTGAGAAACTAGATGGAATTATGGGCCAGTTTTTAGGGCTGTTACTGATAGTGTTGCTGAAGATATTTAGAAAATATGCTTCTCAACTTTTAAGCTCACTTAAGAATGTCTGAATCAGATTCAGATTTATTTTTATAATTTTAGGTAAGGGTGAAGGAGAACGTATCCATGTTGGCCCCATTCTTCCATCCTGACCTTTTAGCTCTGTTCTTGTCAACTGGCAGCTTTAATCTAAAACAATGTGGCTTGCACAATAGGCATAGCAGCTCTAGAGAAAATGTGCACGATGTGTAATACTTATTTAAATCCCTAAACCTCTAAAAATATAACCAACAAATTGTAAGTTGCAATTTGAAAGAAAGGAAAAATAAATACAGTGTACTTTATCAAATCACTGTTTTTCATTCATTTCAGTGAATTAATTGTAATTTAACATTCAATCCAGTTTAGGATTCTTGCTGTTGTTTCAACCCCACACATACACATTGCCAATCCCCTGGATGCATTCTACCATAAAGCCAAATCACCTTTTGGCCTGGAAAAGGTTGCTTACCCTTGGCTCTACGCTGTAAATCAGAATAAGCCTGAAGCAGGCTGAGAGATAAATCATAAGAGAAAACCTAGGAGCCAAGAACAGTCTGTGCTCTGCAGACAATCCATCCCCTCCCCCATTTCCATTCATGGCCATTAGGGAATATGCAAAAAGCAAGGTTTTGTATATTAATTGTTTAGGAGTACACTAATTGATCAAACGTGTTTGATAATTATTATCCTCTGAAAAGACTGCTTCCTGCAAATGCTCATGAATTTTAATCCCCAATCTCAAAGTGATTCATGTCCTCTAAAGCAGGATCTGAATCTGGCAGTAAACATCAAAAATGACCCACTATATTGTTCCAGAATAAAGTTAACCACAATCTACTTCTTGCTTTAGTGGTCATTATTATATCTGTTATTTTAACACACACTCTCTTATGGAGAGGGTGGGGGGAGAAAGATTGGGATGCTCTAGGTCAGGGGCGTCAAACTCGAGTCACACGGACCGGATGCGTCATGTGCTGGCCACGCCCACCCCCAGTTTAGCAAAGGGGGGAAAGTCGCAATACATAACATGACGCCGCGAGTTTGACACCCTGGCTCTAGGTGCAAACGAATGCCACTTCCACTCACAAAACTGTAAACCACCATTTATGGTTTATTTTCCAGAGTCCAAGTTAGGTTGTAGTGTTTATTTCTGATTGGAATAATTCAAAAAGACGATTTATTTACAAACACCCCCCCCTCCCATCTTATGACCAGAAGTATACTTTGCACTAAATTACCGGTAATGCAACACAGCATTTAAAAACTAATCAGCAATTTGGGCTGACAGCAGATGGTAGATCGGAAAAAAGAAAAAATACAGAACAACCCATCTGTAATTGAGTTTTTGTGTGATATGGAGACAAAAGCATATAGTATGTCTGGCCACATATGGTCACTCCAGAGCAATTTTCTTATAGGACCACCTAAGACACGTGTAGCAATCAATGCAAATGAGATCCTATGCAATTTGTCAAACTTGGCACCCTGACGTTCCGCCTTTGCTTAAATTGTACTAAACACATAAACAGATTGATTATCGTTGCAGCTGTCTGAAGCCAAAAGATTTACAAAAACAGGAAGAGTCAGGAGAAAATTTGTCTAATATAATTCTTATTTTCATTGCTAATATTTGGAAAATACTTCAAAATAATTGGGGAGATGGTGGAGGAAGATTGACTGATTCCATGCAAATCCAGCATGGTTGCCTAGGCAACACCAGAATGCTTTCTTGCCTTCCGTTGCTGACTCTGCAGCAAAGAAAAGGTCATTTGACTATGCCAGGGGCAATAGCAGATATGAACCAGTTAGAAGCTGCAAGGGGAATAGCATCTCATAGCTATCCCTGAATGTTCAGCTGCCATTTGTTTTATCTAAGTACTTCTGGGAGAGAGAGAGGGGGGGAAAAAGGCTGCCTGGCCAGCCCAATGCAGTGTTTCTTGGTCTTGGCAGCTTTAAGAGGCGTGGGGAATTCTGGGAATTGAAGTCCATGCCTCTTAAAGCTGTCAAGGTTGAGAAACACTGGCCTAGTGTATGGATCCCTTGTCAGATGAGGGCAAAGATTCTGTGCTTGTAACCAATTAGTTACTTCCCCTATAAATAATACTGAAGCAACCTTTTTTTTTTAATTGGATGGATGCAGTTCGACCCCCCCCCTTCCCCGCATGTTTTCACACCGCTGTTGCTCTCAATACATTTATGTGTTTAATCCAGATGGATTTTCTGTTCTCTGGCATGTGATTCTTTGAAACCCAGATGTCAGAGCTCCAGGCAGTTGTTTAACAGATTGCCTTTTGCTTCTCTGCCTAAGAAGATCATGTAATTTGCTCTGTCTTCTTCTTTTTTTTTCACATGTGTGGGCATATTTAACTAAGACAGGCATGCAGGTTAATTAATACCACTCCCAAATCAATGAATAAATAATATTAAAAAAAAATAACAGACTTTCAAAATGCAGGTGTTAGACTCAGGTTCATATAAAAATGTCATCCCTGTCCTGTCCTGTTCCTATCTATCTCATCACCTTTCTTGAAAAATACTCAAGAAGGTAAATGTGGGAATAGGAGGTTGTATCTTCCCAACTTCCCTGTGAGATAATTGACAGAGAAAGGGCTTATGTCTCACAGTATGGTTGAATAGGGAACTAAATTTTTCCATTCAACATTGCTTTTGCATAACTTTAATTTTTTATACCACTCATTTTCTAAAGAACTGTGATGTTACATTGCCTTCCCCCAGTAACTCTATGAAGTCTATTACGCTAAGAGGTCAAAGCTGGGTGACTCAAGTTCACTCAATAAAATTTTTCATTAATTCGGAGGAACTGATTCAAGTCTCTTATGATTCCAAGCAGGGAGAGAAAATCTTTCTGAAGCTTTTTTTCCCCTTGACCTGGAGGAAAAAAAAATATTTCAGCTTCAAAAGTTAGCCAACTAGAAACTTGTGCAACAAAATGGAGGACATTGGGATTTGGCAAGCTTTAACTTTATCTGACTAGTTTAGAGGGCAGTCTACAGTGTAGACATTTAAGTCCTAGCCGGGTTCTATGGGCAGTCAGACAGACACCTATAGCTTGCAAAGACCAGCTGTCATCCATTTTGTTAGTCGGCTAACTTTTGAAGATTCCCCCTCCAGTTCAAGGGAAAAAGCCGCAGAAAGATTTTCTGTCCTTGCTTTCTTAGTTCCTCTACTCTACAGCCTGGAGTCAAGTTAAGGGATAAAGATTAGACAGTAGAGGGGGGGGGGAGTTTAGTTTTAGGACCTAATTGGGGCG
The DNA here is from genome assembly GCF_059756535.1 of Pantherophis guttatus. NCBI lineage: Eukaryota > Metazoa > Chordata > Lepidosauria > Squamata > Colubridae > Pantherophis > Pantherophis guttatus. Next base: position 214,921,675 of record NC_142063.1, read on the forward strand.
GGATGGGGGGGGGAATCAATAAATCTGTCCTTCCCAGCTTTTTTTTTTTTTTTATTTTGTTTGTTGAACAAATGTGGCTTTCTAGGAGAGAGAGAAGAAGATAAGCAAGGAAAAAGTTTTCGGAAGCTATTCCTGAAGCTGTCACCTTTTACGCAGACCTGGCAGAAGAGTTTTGCAGCCTCCCAATGGCCAGCTGATCAGCAACCAGCTGACTGGTGCAGAAAGCTCTGAAAGGCTTTTATTTTGCCCAGTGGTGAAATTCATTTTTTTTTACTACCGGTTCTGTGGGTGGGGCTTGGTGGGCATGGCAGGGGAAGGATACTGCAAAATCCCCATTCCCTCCCCACTCCTGAAGGAAGGATATTGCAAAACCTCCATTCCCACCCTACTCTGGGGCCAGCCAAAGGTGGTATTTGCCGGTTCTCTGAACTACTCAACATTTCTTCTACCAGTTCTCCAGAACCTGTCAGAACCTGCTGGATTTCACCCCTGATTTTGCCCCAGAAAGGCAGGGTTCCCCTGACAGGAGGAAAGGAAAGGGCAGAATTAGGAAAGGCAGGCATGCCCAGCATTTTCCTTCCCTATTGTTTCTCATTGGCAAGAGAGTCATCTGTGTGGTGGCTGGCATGCAAGGCACTCAAGGGACCGGAAGTGGACCATGGGGTATCTCAGGGTGAGGGAGGCCTCGAGAGGCCTGAAGCAAGTGGGCTTGTGCCTGCAGTAGGCCTCCCAGGATCTCCCCATCCTTAAGCTCCACTTAACAACCCATGCATTCGTTTAACATGTGGGTGTCAAACTCAAATCGCGTCACGTGACATAATGCAACGGTTTTTGCCTTTGCAGAGCCGGGGGGGCGTGGTCTGCGTGGGACGCACCCAGCCCGTGGGCCACCAGTTTGACAGGCTTGGTTTAACAAATGCACTAGAGAAATCAGGGATGGCTGATTATTACTTGAGGCAGTTCATTTAACGTGGTCCCAAATTCCGATCTAATCGGCAGGCTCCATTATAATTGTAACTCGAGGACTACAACCATGTATGTAGCTCATGGTTGAACTGTGGAGTCCTCGGTGCTCTTTGAGCTTGGTCTGCAAACAAACAACCAAGCTCAGAGAGCACCAAAGACTACACAACGATTAACAATATCTTACAGGAACATCTAACCTGGTGAACAGCCAGGTCTTAAGAGACTTCTGAAAGGTTATCATGGATGGGGCCAATCTAATCTTGGAAGGGAATGGTGTTCCAAAGGGCAGGTGCACTGACGGAAAAGGCTTAAGGCCTTGTGTAAGAAAGATATTGTGATATTACAAGTGGTATTCTTCCAGATTTAGAAAAATCTAGAACTAAACATTGGTATCTGATCCAGGAAGCTGTCAGTATTAGCCTTAGGAGAATTATGTATATCCTGGAGGTAGAAAATATCAAGCTTTTCTTGTTTATAATAAGTAATGACTTTTGATTGTTTAACTGATTACCTAAACTTTAAAATTAATTGGTAGACGTTCTCAAATTAGCATAAGAGATGCATAATTTAATGACATCTACCTTAATTGATATTTTGTTCTTCTTATCCAATGTACTTTTTAAAATTTACTCTTTCATAGATAATATTTCTAGCATAACATTTTTAAGAGAATGAAAAAAACAACATCTAGACAATAAAATCCATTAAGAGACAAAAACCCTTCACTGAGAGGACTCTGTGGGATCATATTTTTCAGATTTCATCTCCTTGGTTTGTGTAACTAAAGAAAAAATTGTGCTTACTTTGGTGGGAAATGAAAGAAAATAAAGGAATTAATCTTACAGTAAGTTTAATGCAACTATAAATTTAAAATATACCTCTCAAGCAATGCGCCAAAGAGGAAAACATGGCCCCAATATCGCCTCCCACTCTTCTCTGACTTCTTGATTTTACTGCCTAACTTGCTTCAATCTTCAGGAACTTAAAAAATAAAGCAGCAATAAGAATGAAATATGTTCTCTTCTTCAGCTGTAAAAATCACGCTTCCTTGTTCTAACCACTACCAGTTTTTAAAAGCCAAGGAGTGTGATTTTACAAACTGCTTAGGTAATGCTGCCAAAGAGGTTGAAACATTTTCTAGAACAAATATTTTTATTTAAATCCTATCTTCCCAGTGTAGACTTAATAAATAAACAGCAAAGCTTTGGGTCCTCCCTAGGTAGAATCCTCATTCTCTTTTCTAATTTGTTTGTCTAGAGATGAACAAAAGTATATATAGGAAATATATATTGCAATGTCCCGGGGTCATGCGATTCCCTTTTGGGACCTTCTGACAAGCAAAGTCAATGAGGAAGCAAGATTCACATAACAACTGTGTTAACTAATTTAACAACCACAGTGATTCACTTAACCAATGTGGCAAGAAAACTCGTAAAATTGGGCAAAATTCACTTAACAAGTGTCTCACTTAGTAACATGAATCGTGGGCTCCATAAATCAAGGACTACCTATATTACAATCTTGCCTACAGATATACAAACTTGACTCTTGATGACTTTGATGGCAGTTTAGATAGATGTGGGCACAGAATTCTTTAACATTCACCTACCAGTGTACAGAAGATGCATTGGCATTGTGCTATTGTTGTCATCTGCTCCACAGGATACTCCCCAAGGCAGAGTTTACACAACACAAGAGGATCAAGCACCAAGTCCCAAGTAGGTCTGTATCTGGCTGTAGTCATTGCAGAATAATCTAAAAAGGGAAGGGAACAGTACATCAATTTTTAAAAATCTGTCACAATTTCACATTTCCTTTATTCTGAATATAGTAAAATGTTGTCCAAACAATTTTTCAAGCAGACATGAGCAGCATGAAGGTCATAGATAGCCCTGTCAACTTCCTTTTATTTGTCACTCTGAGTTTCCCGACTTTGTACTGCCAAAATAATCTTTTTTTTTTTTTTTTAAAGGCAAAGTATACTTTGATAAATTTAACACACATATTTTATTATTTCCCATCATTCCCAAAATTTAATTGTTGCTGTTGATGTCAGTCTGTGGGCTTTGGCCTGGGCCTGTCCTACAGGATGACTAATTTTATTCAACACTGGGGAAGCTGGATCAAATGAATAAATTGCCCTAAATATATCCATTCACAAATCAATGGATGAAGTCAAGGGAAAACCTATTTATTGGTTACTCTAAATGCCAGTTTGATACCCTGGTTGTGCACCTGAAGTGTTTTAACCAATCAGAATATTAATCACATCCATCACAACACCATGAAGCCCATCAATATTTCTGTTTTACATAGCATTTTGGATGTAAGCATTCAAAGAAGCTGTAATGCCTTTTTTCATATCACTACTGATTGTAGTCAGAGGCCTTCAAGCATTACACAATCACTTTTGTGATTCCTCTACTTGCTAAGCAAACAAGAACTATTATTCAATTCTTGGCCACCAAGAGGTATGGGGCTTGTTTTTTTCATTACCATTGGCAACAACTAGATAGAAAACAAGAAAGGAAAGGGGGGGGGAGGAAGGTCAAGCAATCTTATTTTCTGAGGGTGTTGTGGCTCATCTCTTCTTGAATTTTGTTCCAAAGAAAAAAGGAAATAAAAAGTCATTGAACAGATACTAGCTTCAACTTGAAAACCCACTATGATTATGTGAATTTCTACAAGTGTGTTGTGTTTGTACAGGAAGGAAGAGAGGGAAAGGGAGGGAAGAGAGGGAGGAAGAGGGAATAATTATATGTATATTAAACCACAAGTTCTTAGTTTTCTCCTTCTCCTCCTCCATAGTTGTAGGGTTTAGGATAATCTGAGTTTGAGTCAAGGTGACACTAAAGTGACAGCAACAAGTATAGCAAGGATAACCATGGGAACTAAAGCAAACTTGATGCTTTAAATGGGATATTGTGTACATCTATTTGTCTTCTATTCATTCTTGACCTTATTCCTTTCCATTTTACCACATTTCTTAAGTAATCCATTCCTATTGTATTCAGTTTATTTGTATATGGTAGTCTTTTGCTTTTTTTTCAACTATCATTCATTCTAGGCAATAGCCCATGTTCTATCTACAACCTTTCTTTCAAAATCTGAAGGTCTTAAAATGTTCCTATTTCCTCTTATAGCAAGGTTATGTTTTCTAACAGGTCCTCATTTTTTCAACAGTATTATTATTATTATTATTATTATTATTATTATTATTATTATTATTATTATTATTATTATTATTTAAATTTATATACCGCCCTTCTCCCCGAAGGGACTCAGGGCGGTGAACAGCCGAAAATTAAAATAACATACAATATAAAAGTTAAGATAACAAAAAATAAATTAAATTAATCGGCCTCCCAATTTAAAACCCCAAGCTATACAATTAAAAAACTAACCCATAAAATCTATTCAGGCCAGGCCCGCTTGCTGAAATAAAAACGTCTTCAGGGCCTTACGGAAAGTGCGGAGATCCGGGATTAGTCATATTCCGGGAGGTAGCTCGTTCCAGAGGGCGGGAGCTCCCACAGAGAAGGCTCTCCCCCTGGGGGCCGCCAGCCGACATTGCTTGACCGACGGCACCCTGAGGAGGCCCTCTCTGTGAGAGCGTATTGACCGGTGGGAGGTTATTGGTAGCAGAAGGCGGTCTCGTAAATACCCTGGCCCTAAGCCATGGAGCGCTTTAAAGGTGAGAACCAACACCTTGAAGCGCACCCGGAAGACCACCAGGAGCCAGTGCAGCTCGCACAGGAGAGGTGTTATATGGGAGTGCCACATCGCTCCCGTAATCACCCGCGGGGCCGCATTCTGGACCAGTTGGAGCCTCTGGGTGCTCCTCAAGGGGAGCACCTGGAGGCTCCCCTTGAGGAGCATGTGGGGTTTCAACAGTATGAAACCCCACATGTAAAATACATTTCTGTATTACAAAATCATATTGGAAATTGCAAATGTGAGAAAATTCTCATCCATTTCTACTCAAATAATCACCCTACATCAGAGGGTGAGTTACTGTAGTATTGCCCAGTATGGTATGTTTATTAATGCTGAACTAGATATGGTAAAACTCAAATCGATTTCCCATTGAGTCACTGAGATTAATGGGTAATTTTCCTCTTGAAAAACATTGAAATGGAGACAGATCACCAACTAACAACCTCAGATCATTCTCTCTATATATATGTCTATGTAAGTTTTCACGGTACATATGTGTGTACAGTTAATATTTCGGATTTCTTCCCGTGTAATTGTGAACATATCCCTAAAAGGGTAGAAGCGACGTTTCGACAGAATCTCATCTGCCATCATCGGCAGATGAGATTCTGTCGAAAGGTCGCTTCTACCCTTTTAGGGATATGTTCACAATTACACGGGAAGAAACCCAAAATATTAACTGTACACACATGTACACACACACACACACACACACACACACACACACACACACATATATATATTGTATAAAAGCCTCCTATGATGGAGTATCTATGGCTTCAAGAGGCAGGTTGTTCCACTTCTTAATAATTATCACAATCAGAAAATTCTTTATTCCTTAAATTCCCACGCCTGGCATGCCAGCAACTGGACCACACAAAGAAGTGAAGCCCCATGCAAGCAGCACACAAAACCATGCCTCCTCTGATTCACGGAAAAACACCTCTCCATGGAACCGGTCCGTGATGCCCAAAGGTTGGGGGCCACTGCCCTATGACATGCCCTCAAGCATCAGAAGATTGCTATCATTCCTCCCCTTAGTTTTTTCTTCTTCAGGCTAAGTATGCTTGTACTTTTAACTGATCTTCATAGGATTTAACCTCCAAGCCCCTTGTAACTTAAAGGAGAAAGTGGCTACTTCATACATAAGTAATTTTACAACATGGGATACTACTGTATTTTCTACTTCACTATTATTACAGCTAAGCATAACATGTACACAGGTTGCTGCAGAAAGGAGATTTGTTGTTTGTCGGTAAGAAAAAAAATTGGTCCATGTAATGCAGGTAACAAAGAAATCTGTTTACCTGTCAATAGCCAAGAGATAATGGAACACACCATATTGTCAAATCTAGGGTTGTGTTATTTCCTGTTGAAAGTACTTAGCTTTGTGCATTGCCATGTAACTGTTAAGGGCAGAGATTTTTTATTAGGAAAAAGAATACTTACTTGCCTTTCACTTTTTCTATTGTCAAAGAAGGTCCATAGGAAGTAACAAAACAAAACAAAAATTGATTTATGTCTTTCTCATATTTTCAAGACAGTGGGGAAAACAAGGAACACAGTGTGGGCTTGTACTTGGAATTTTAAAATTATTTAAGAGCTGCTTCATTTCTTCTTTCTTGCTTGTCCGCTCAAATCAATCCTCTAACTGACAATCACTCCCTTTTTGTAAGCAGAATTTAATCTATGCTGCTATTACTCTGGCCTTTTGAACAGCTAGCTGTCCCTGGTTGCAAATCCAAAGATAGCTACTAAACTAAATATTGCAGGTATGCTATTCTAAAACCTGTTTTTCTGTTGTTTACTATGAGTAGAGAATCCTGCAAAAGATGATCAAGAAAGTATCACAAGTAGTTCCAAGAAAAAACAGATGGCATGATAATTAAGACACTCTGCTCCCTTTCCTACTGCAAGCTATCCCCTCCCAGAGAAGTTTTACAAGAGAAACAACATTTGAGCTAACTTTACACATGGCTGTCATTTCTTTAATAAATGTGAGCCATCCCAGGGACAGTAGCTTTTTTAAAAAGGAGATAGAAACATAGAAAAACAATACATAAATAAATATTCCAATAACTCCCCAAACCAATGTAGAACTGCATGTCCTTAGAAATTAAATACTGAAGTAAATTACCATTTACTTTAATTAATATTGCCATATAGAAAGGGTGATTCAATAACATTTCTGATACAAATTTGTGGTAAGAGTTTCAGAACTTTAAAATATAAATATTGTACTCTTGTCTCTAGAATTGAACAACTGGTTCCTTATTTGTGAATAGTTCAACCAAATCCGCTTGCTGGTTATAATGAATGAGCAACTAATACACAAGTTCTGCATGTTTATTTTTTCAGTGGTTGAATAAGAAAATATTATTCGAGAGAGAAAATAGATTTTAGTAGGCATCGTATATACATATAAATTCAAGATTCAAAGTAGTTATCTATGTTGTATTACTAAGATTAAATAAATGAATTAAAAATAAGGAAACAGTGAACCACTAACACATAATCTACAAAATTCATATAGGGGAATTAAAAACAGGAAAGTAGATGGCCTTTAATAAACATATCCTCAGTGACAGTGTCTATGGCTCCATCCCAGGCCTTTATCTACTGGAATATTGTGACTGTAATTATATTCCTAATTAATTTGGAATAAGATTCTTTAGTGAAATGTCAAGTACCTGCCAATTAGGGGCATCCATAGTGATAGTCAAAGACAACAACATAGGAGCCATAAGTAAGAAATGATGTCTCACTCCCTTTTAACATGCACTGCACATATCACACATATATAAAAAGAGGCAAACCTTCTATCTTCTGTTTGTGCCACCATTTTGATGCTGTTGACCATTAGTGTAGCTGAATTAACTAATGTGGGAGACAGAGGGGGGGAGGGAGAGAGAGAGAGAGATACCAACAGATAAACCATAAATTTTAGTCTGTTGTTCATGTTTCTCTCTCCCTATTTTTTTTTGTTAACTGAAATGAGTAGCATGTGCGCATGGTTTGATTGGCGTGTACATAGGGATTGACTGGGAGTGTGCCATGTGCAAACTAAACTGGAAATTACTGCCAGTAATTTTCCAACATGTCTGAAATGTTGCATTTACAGAGCTTCTGCTGCTTAAAACAATTTCCAGCTCTGATTCCAATGGCCTATTTACCTGGGAAAGTCTAAGCAAAAGCCCTTCTGCTTCCAGGTCCAGAGTCCTTTAGTGTCACAGTCTGGAATGTCTAAATGAAACCTATTTTTTGCCACTCCATTTTCCAGCAGTAGTTATTTGAAAAATTTCCAGTGTAATAAACTCATAACTGTACTCTTCAAGTTTTATAATTTTGGAATTATGCATAAATTGTTACAGTCTGATTCTTTTAAAACAACATTACTTGAGTCTGAGTTAAACATTACCCTATAAAATGCAAATGTTTTAGTTACATCAATTTAAACAAAATACATGACAAATGGGGCTTAAGCCCAAATATCTAGGATTTTTAGCATGAATTACAGGAAAACATCTAAAATTATTTCCTCCAAATAAAAAACACAGAACCTTCATGAGAACTAAATGCAACCATGGAAAAACAATGTCATTTCTACTGAAGGACTCTGTGATATGAGAAAGTATCTCACAAAACATTGTTGACCCTTCTAGAAATACTGCCCATGGCAAAGAGGGAGAAAACAGTGAGAATATTCTGAATGAACTCAAAAAGAAACTATTCATGGAATCTCATCTGGAAGGAAAATCATAGCAGACTAATCTGTATTCCCCAAAAATCAATCCACTGAAATGACTACTTTGGGTCATTTAAACATCTAGATTGCCACCTCAGAAGGAGGCGAAGGTGGAAAGCCACACCCACCTGAGAATCCCAATGTCAACATGGCCATTTGCAGGAGCAGCAAATCATGACAATTTCACAGTAAAGCTGCAAATTACATAAACCTAACAGAACCTAGGCCTCAAGACTACCTAATGACAGCATGTGTGATGTCACTGCATATATTTTGGTGTCACTGGGTTTGCTGCAGATGATATCAATTCTGACTAGACTCTTCATGCCAGTTTAATCATTTGTAGGCAAAAATCATATCCACTCTATATTCAGGGTAGGCTTACTGATATTGATGGGATCAATTTTTAAGCATGCTTTATGCTGCAGCCTTATTTTAATATCAAGTGTAGTTACTTTTGCTGAGTACCTCTTCTTCAAGTAAACAAAAAGTCCAAACTCCTCAAAAGTCAGATGACTTATTTTTTTTTATCCTTCTTCTAGTACCCACACCTTCTGTCCAAACAGAATTAAAACAATTGGAAATCAGGGCTTTTATAGGTTTGTGCACACAAGCTACAAAAATATCACACGGATAGTTCATGAGACTGGCCAGGAATCATGTACCTACAGTGATGCCTACATCTTGAAACCCTGCCCAACTTCGTTTGCTCAAATTTCCCTTTGGACAGTGTGCCCACTGGCATCGGTACTGGATGCACCAACACATGCCACCGTGTGCTGGCCATGCTCTGCAAAGCAGGACAAATTGTCCTGCCAAGAAACTATTCTGGGAAGAATTTTCCTTTAAGGCTGTTTTACCTTTGCTAGCCTACCTATGTCAATGGTAATAATATTTGGGACTGAGGGGAAGAGTGCCAACACAGGGCCTTCCTTAGTAAGCGACACTGCTTATTACAAAGCACATGCTTGTGTGTTTCATAGTTCTGTATTCCAAGGAATGAAGGGCCTGTGGTAGACCATCAAGTGAAATCCTCCTTTGACCGTGTCCCGATGTGACATCCAACATGTCCATACTTGAGCCTCAGCTAGCCACAGGTTTTTATTTTAACTAGAAAACAGATTGTGTTACTATTATTACTTCTTTTGGATTCCATCACCTGAGGGATAGCGGGGAAGGTAAAAATACTTATTTATTTTAGTTGTTTACCATTCAATCCCATTCAGTTCAATCGGGAAGAGCATAAAGGACCACAACTCTAAAATATCAGCAGCTGGTATCCTTTTTTTTTTCCTTCCAGAATTTTTGTTGTTGTTGAATTTCTAGTTATTTCAGAACCTTAATCGGCTAGGCCAATTAAGGTTTAACCATAAATAATGGTAGCATAGGATAAAATGGTATATAGGATAAAAGCGATGCAGGAAAAATTCTACTTGCCTGCTAACAAAACAAAACAAAGAGGCTCATTGTGACAAATGTTCTTATGTCTCACAGTTGTAGGTTTAGGTTTATTGGCTACTGTGAATGCTACGTGCATGGAAGGAATCAGAACAGTATTTCTCGGCCTCAGCAACTTTAACATGTATGGACTTCAACTATCAGAATTCCCCAGCCATCATGAAAAACACTGGGTTAAATAAATGTATTCATGCAGCTGGGAAAGCCAATAATAATTAACAAATCTGGTCTTTTCTGACCTTACCATGGCCATCTTGGTGAGCACCTAGAAGAGGTTGGCTTCAAGCCCCCCTCACCCCCAACAGATTTTGGAGAGGTTACAGTAACTGTAAATAAGGTCTGATTCGGCAGGGGTGGGATTCAGCCAGTTCGGACTGGTTCAGGTGAACTGTAAATTAATTTTAATCTGGTTTGCCAAACAGGTAGTTGCAAAGACTGGCTGACCCCGCCCACCCCTCCCCACCCAGGAGTCTCCACACGGCCTGTTTTGGATGCCAGGTAAGTGCAGGGCCCGTGTGGAGGCTCTGGGAAGGCGGAAAAAAAGGGCCTACCGGAAGTACCGGAAGTCCAGAAACAGGCCTGTTTCTGGCCTCTGGAGCCCGGGGAAGGCTGTTTTCACCCTCCCGGAGGCTCAAGGAAAACCTCCAGAGCCTGGGGAGGGCAAAAAGCCTCCCCCTCCCGCCATGGTGCAGGAAGCCGACTAGGCCACACCCACCCAGCAACCGGGCAGAGAACTGGTTGCTAAATTTTTTCAGTTCCACCCCTGGATTCAGGTACTATTTTGAAACCTGCTTTCTAAAAGAGACCGTCATTGCCATACTTTAAATGCTTGCCTTTTTCTAACACACATAAAACAGGAATGGTTTTCAATCAGCAGATATTATTTCAGGAAGAAGGAAGATAAAACCTTTTAAATAAACATTTCATTAGAAATTTTTAAGAGGCCACAGCTTCAACAAAACCAAAAAGCACATTCTAAAAAGACAGCATTTTAGGTGGTGATTTAAAACTCAAAATTCAGTTTATGCTCTCCGAGGTCAATCTAAACCAAAACCCACAATGCCCTGCCCTCTCTTCTGAGAAGACCACAGATGGAGAAAGATCCCAGTAACCCCTTTGAGTCATGTGGTAAAACAATTTCAGTTCTGGGGGTATGCTCAACTATTTAAAGCAATCACGTTTTGCCAACAATGAATCTTTTTCTGGGGCACACTCTTTCATTATTGGCTTTTCCTATTTACTTTAATGACCACTGTTTCCTTAAGGACAGCCTTATGGCACAGAATTATCATCCCCAATGTAAAAATAGACCTTGGCTTCTAAGAGGGCACCACCTCAAGTTTTCTGTTTCTAAAACTGTACAACCTAAATTACATTGGACTGCTTAAGTTAGCATTTTCAAGTCCCCCCCCCCTGCAAACATTCTCACTAAAAGGCACCGATAGGTCAATGAGAACAAGGGTCAGTGATGGTTTGCTGAAGGTTTGGACCGGTTCGCAAGAAGCGTTAGTAAAACCGGCGGGAGGCGATCCCATTGCAAACCGGTAGTAAAGGTAAGTAGAACTCACCCCTGACAGGGATGGTAGCACACCACTGTCTGAGCTCTGCCAATCATCAACAAGTATGATCAATGCTATCTCACTATTATATGTGAGTCCAGATAATCCATTTACTCTGAAGACACAGCCTGATTACAATTTCCCTAAAACTTGATGAAAAATGTTGAGGGCCAGCAATGAAAATTGTCCATGGCTATATTGGATTATTCAAGACAGGCAGGACCATCCCCTCTGACAAGAAGGCTATCACTACTGTTCATTCTCATATTGTTCTCTACAGCAGTGGCCTCCAACCTTTTGGGCACCAGGGACTGGTTCTATGGAGAGAGGTTTTTCCGCGGCCTGGACAGGGTGTGGTTTCGTGTGCTGCCTGCATCCTGTGGATGGGGCTTTGCTTGTTTGCACGGACCAGTTGTTGGCATGCCATGGACTGGGGGTTGGGTATCCCTGCTCTATAGAATCTGAGCCACTGGATAGCTAAAATATTCCTCAAAACAGCCTTGCAAGTGATCCTGCAGCTCCTCCTTCTCCAACAAGGACTGAGTCCCTTTTGGCCAGGGCCACAAGATTCTTATCTGAGGACACAATAAAATGAGAGAAATAGCTATATTTAATTCCTCTTATCACCACCATATATAATCCTTAATATAGTTTTTTTTCTTAATCACTGGCTTTCTCTAATGGAATTCTGGGAGTCCTTCAAGTGTGTCATCTTCCTGGAGCCCCTTGGAAACCCAAGAAGCAGTCCAACATTGCCGAAGTGACTAGTAGAGTTCAAACAGAACTGTCAATAGAGCTGCTGCCACATCCCCACCACACTAGGCCAAAATGCACTGGACTGCAAGCTTCACCATGCTGGTTTGGTCTGTAAAGCTTGCTGTGCTAGTCTCTGCATCAGCTTCTCATCTACCGTTTGCTTCCCATTATTGCTGCCTCCTCAGCCTCTGCTCACATGAGTTACAGTCCACTTCCAGATCAGCTTTTCCAGCACTCCCAACACTTCCACAATTCTTTCTCTTTTCATTCTGCCACCCTCCAAACTTCCAACAAAAATCACAATCGCAATTTCAAACCCTTCACAAACATTCAACACTTTTGGACACCATCTGACGAAGGGATTTTGGGGAGTGTCAAAAATAGCACTGTGAAAAGTTCTTGGTGTTTTCTATGTAAAATAGTATTAATAAATTTGTTTTTAGGTATGTTAGATGGTTGAGAATTCAGAACATGAAATCTGGCAAGGAATTAATATAAATGCAACTGAACAGGCCTGCTTAAACACGCCCTGAGCTGAAATACAATGTGTAAGGTGAATCTACAGATTGAATCTTTTTGTGTTTGCATGTGGGTTGTAGGCAGAAGCAGGCATTTATTTATAGAAGCCTTAAATTTTTCCTATAAGGTTTCTCTAGAAATGGAGTCAAAGGTACACTTAAATTGGAGGGATTCTGCATATACCAAGGATATTATAAAAGAGTCTCTGGTGACATGCAGCAGAGTCCTCTTCTCTTTCTACCCAGCATGTGACAACCTGCCTCTCTCACATGCTTTAAGGAGAACCACAAGTTGTGCAAAATGGTCTTGTTTTGCATGGTCCTGATTATCATGCAGATCTTCTGAAAGCTGTCCCAGTGTCTACTGCACGAAATGTAGCTCAGCAAGCACCAGTCTTCAAAAATCAAAGAAAAAGTAGATAAGAAGAGGTTGCCTTTCCTGCTCTCAATGAAATCCACTCCACACAGTCATTCTCAACATGCAGCATTTTTCCACCACATTCCCACCTCTTATCTGTCTTTTCATCAGCCTTCAGGAGGCAACGAAAGAACTAAAATTTAGTTGGTTTACAAAACAAGCTTACCTTATCGTAAAATGAAACAAGCCAGATACCTCCATGCAGCTAAATTATTGATTGATTGATTGACCATCCAACCTGCAAAACCTGACTTTAGGAAGCCCACAATGTGTTAGAAACATAAAAGCAAAGGAACTAAAAAACCACAACTCCTCAAACATCTAGAATAACTACGGTTAACCATCACATCTTCCTTACAAAGTCTTTCTGTTCTGAACTGGCTCAGTTAAAGCCTTGGCTCAATGCCTAGGATAAGAATCAGGTTGTCAGGGCTTTATGGAAAGTTTAATAGAGTCAGAGCCATCTGAATCTTGGGGGAATGCTGTTCCATAGAACAGGTGCTACAAAAGGGAAAGCATACTCCTGGGTCTTGCCAGGTTACCTTGTTTTGTAGAAGGAACTGAAGCATGACTAGTTTGCTGGATCTCATGGGGCAATTTGAGTTAATGGGAAACAGATGGTCCAGAAATAAGCTGGCTCTATGCCATTTAGTGCTTTATAGATAATAGTCAGTATCTTGAACTGTACCTGGAAACTTACTGTGAGCCAAAGTAATGGTGTTACATGAGTGTAACAAAGTGAACTCATAACTACTTGGGGCTGCTGCATTTTGGACCAATTGCAGCTTCTAGATCAGTGATGGCTAACCTTTTCTGGACCGAGTGCCCAAAGAGTGCATGTGCCCGAACCCCCCAAAATGCAATGCGCGCGGTGTCTCCTGCATGGCTCCTGCCCCTGCGCATGTGTGCATGGCTCCTGCCCCCACGCATGTGTGCATTGCTCCCCTGCATGTGCCCTGCACATGCATGTGTGGACCCCCTGCACAAACCCCGCCCCATGAGCGCATGCCTCCCTGCATGTGCCCTCCCCCCGCATGTGCGCACAGCCCCCCGCATGCACCACGGCCTCCTGCGCATGCGCGGCAGAGACCCAAAGACCAGCTGGCTGGTGGGAGGCATGTGCCCATGTGCAGCAAAGCTGAATGGAGCAACGGCTCATGTGCCATCAGAGAGGGTGCTGTGTGCCACCTCTGGCACGCGTGCCATAGGTTCGCCATCACGGTTCTAGATGCTCTTCATTCACTTCTAGATGCCATCACTCTGCTAAACAACTAATTCCCACAATACTGTCAAATTATTTACTATGACTATATTACTATTATTCTTCTCATCCTTCCTAGTACCTATCACTTCCCACTTATGACTATAACCATGTTGCTTTTATCTTTACAATTTATATTGTTTTATTTGTTTCCTAGTATGATTTGATTGCTTATTAGTAACCTATGACTATCACTAAGTATTGCATCTTATGATTCTTGAAGAATGTATTTTATTTTTCTTTATGTACACTGAGAGCATATGCACCAAAGACAAGTTCCTTGTGTGTCCAATCACACTTGGCCAATAAAGAATTTATTCTATTCTATTCTATTCTATTCTATTCTATTCTATTCTATTCTATTCTATTCTATTCTATTCTATTCTATTCTATGGCAGCCCCTTGCACACTGTATTCCAACAGTCTAACTGAGAGGTGACCAAGTCATGAATGATTGTGAGTTGGAAACCCCCAAATCAGCAATGGGCACAATTAGAACACAAGATATACCTATGAAAAGAAATTCTTGGCCACAGATGCCATTCGTTTTTTAGCACGCATTGAGAGTCCAAGAAGACCCCCAATGGCTCAGAAGGGCATTTAGAGAAAACTTTTCAGGACTGGTGGATGAAGGATGAGCTTCTGAGATTTTTTTCTGTAGCAGGGGATTGATTCAAAAGAGATTGGGTTGGAGAGAAAGCTTGGACAGGGGGAAAAAAACCCTGAATATTTTCCACAATAATTGCCATATGGAAAACTTTACGATACTGTAAAACTTTTTTTTTAGTTAAAATGCAGCACTGAGCATCACTTTAAAAATAGTATACTCATATTTTATATTTTATCATATCTCATATTTTATCTTTAGCTCCTTGACCAGTCCATAATTTGCATTATTCCAGAAAGGTACAGGAAAAGAAAGCAAATATTTGACAATGCTGTTTAGAGCTAGATTAAATAAAATCTCCCTCAAGATGAGCTCAGTTCCTATGGTAGTTATGGCCATAGTTTTCTCAGAAACGATAATGAAGTGGTTTGTCACTCTAAATTTTCCCCATTATAATTTTAAAAAGAATAAAGAATTAAAATGTTATGCTACTTTCAATTTAATACTGACCATATTTTGTCATTATATCTATACAGCAAACAATAGTTGAGCCAGCTACAACTGGATGGGGCCAAAATGAATAAGAGAAAACATTTCAGCAGAATACTGAGAAAGAGATCTCTTTCAAAATGTAAGTATTAAAAATAACAGTAATGCTACACTGAGAATCTCTTTGGATTGAATATAAATGGAACTAGATGAAAAAATAAGTAATTTTCAACTATAAACTTATCCTAGTGTGTGGGAAAGTTTTTCAATTACAAAATAACAAAATTAAGGAAAAAAATTCATGGAAAAATGTCATCACTAAAATTCATTCCTTTTTCTGCATTTAGCAACCTTCAGGGTTGGGTGTTGGTTTTTTTTTTGGATAGCATTCCTCCAAATGATGTTTTGCTTGGTACAAGTCCAATCATTTGCAATAAAACCAACATTATTTTGGTTAATCTTTTTTTTTTCCAAAGAATTATGTACATTCAAGTCAGGAATGGACAATTGATTACCAGACCAAATTAATACATGTTCAATTATAAGTCAATCCTATATTGTTTTTACTGTATTTTTAAACTCAGAAAAGCTATACTTAAAATGACATTATATATATTTTGTTTCTAAAATACATATCTTGTCCTTATAAAATGCACTTTGTGTCACTAAATTGTATCACTAAATTTAGAAAAAGGTAAATTGAAAGTTCCAATTAACATTATGAGTCTTTAGGAAGTGAACTAGAAATACTTTATCATCATTAATGGCAGTATTTATACACATGACAAGCAAGCACTGAAACAAAGTGTAAAATCTGATTCTAAAACCTTAAAAGTGATTGTCTAAATGGAAATTACTGTGCTATGTCTTCATACCAACCATATAACTCTCCCTGGGTTTTTTTAATCAGTGAGAGACCTGATGAAGCCAGTTCTAAATGTGTTCATTCTAGACCACAGAGCACAATTAAAATCAACTTTAGCTTTCACCACAATACAGTGATAGATTTCTTCCTTCCCTTTAGAGGCAATTTACCTCTAAATTGCAGGGGGGCGGGGGGGGCGCAAACTGACCTGTGTAGGCAAGGTTATACTAGTAGTAAACTGTTACTGCAGTTATCCTTCCAGTATTGCAAGAAATGGCTTCCCTTTTCTAGATACAACTATAATACTAGAAATAGAATGGAATAAAATAGAATTTTTTATTGGCCAAGTGTGATTCGACACACAAGGAATTTGTCTTGGTGCATACGCGCTCAGTGTACATTAAAAAAAAGATACATTCATCAAGAATGTACCAAGAGCCTTGGTAGTACAGTGGTCTAAGGCACCCTGTTATTAAGCTGGTTATTAAGACCAGCTGCCTGCAATTACTGCAGGTTCGAATCTCGCCAAGGCTCAAGGTTGACTCAGCCTTCCATCCTTTCTAAGGTAGGTATATTGAGGACCCAGTTGTGGGGGCAATAAGATGACTTTGTATAAATATACAAAAGAATGAAGGCTATTGCTTAGCGCATTGTAAGCCGCCCTGAGTCTCCGGAGAAGGGCGGCATATAAATCAAATTAAAAAAAAAAAAAGAATCATAAGGTACAACACTTAAATGATAGCCATAGGGTACAAATAAGCAATCAGGAAACAATATCAATATAAATCATAAGGATACAAGCAACAAAGTTACAGTCATACAGTCATTAAGTGGAAGGAGATGGGTGATAGGAACGATGAGAAGATTAATAGTAGTGCAGACTTAGTAAACAGTTTGACAGTGTTGAGGGAACTGAGAACATTAATGAAAAGTTTTGAGGTGCGGAAAGCGTTCTTCCCCAATGGTTGGCATTTTTTTCTTTTAAACATCAATGCTATATTATAAATCACATCTGAAATTTTCCTTTCCCCAAATTAGCTTAGTATGGCCTGGTGAAGGCCACACCTGAAATGGGATAGGCAATGTAATTGAGTCACTGCAGATTATGTCTTAACCCAGGCTGTTTGTTTGTTTCTTTCCTTGTTTATTATCACATACGTATAGCTACCCATCTCATTGAATACTCTGGACATTGTACACAATAAAAAAAAATCCAAATAGTGATGATAGTTGTTGATGATGAACTGTTGATATTATCTAGTTGGGTAATGAAATGTCTGTATAAAACAATCAAGCTCAGAGAGCAACACAGATTCCATGATCCAAATGCAATGGCTTTACATGTAAAAAGTGCATTAAGCTTTGGGGAGAGCCTAGCCCAGGCACAGCAGATTTATACATGGCAAATGGATCTGGATGTGGGGCTTCCTGATACAGTAAAAGCACACAACGAGTCCCCAAAACCCTCTTTTTATTTCAACAGCTGTGAATTCTGCTCATTCAGAGCCTATTCATTCTCAATCTGTTCATTCACAGATGAGTCTCAAATAGTTGTAGAGTCAGACAGAAGTCTGCCACAGTTCTTCAGGATAAGGCTGATAAACACCACCTTTATCTTCCTTGACATGCTGCCAAGACCTAATTGGCAATTAACTTTGCAAGGCCACACGGAACACAGAGTGAACACAGAGCTGCAGTCTTGAAACCAGCCAGCATGAACAACAGTTGCTTCCTGCAATGGCCCACGTGCCTTTGCTCCTCCTTTATGTCTTATGGGAGGGGCCAATAATCTCCAAGCCCTACACCCGAGTCGGTCCTTTTGTTTTAACTGTTCTGGCCTTCTGGCAGCTTTGCGCATGCGCGCACTGGGAACAGGCTCCCCCTGTTCCTCTGCCTCACTGGTGTCCAACTCTGGAGGCTCCGCAATCCGCACATAATTCCCAGATGGCCCTGGCCCAATCTCTGCCTCCGACGCAGAGCCCTCATCCGAGCCTTCCCCAGACTCCAGGATTGGCCCATGTTTCTCCCCAGCCTCCTCACTGTCCAACTCTGCTGCCAGCTCCGCAGGCCGCTGGTGGACCACAACAGGCACAAATAATGTGCCCATTCATTTTCTCTTATTGTGTAGGGATTATAAATGATTAGTTAGCCATTTTGAATGCATTTGAGAGACTTCAGAAAGTTGCATTGTTATATGCGGCATTGCAGTGATTCATTCAGCTCATATTCTTAAATTTTAAAAAGTTCAGGGATGAATGGAGAAATCTGCATGTTAATAAGTTACCAAACTGAGACTGGGCTCGGGATTTATTGTTGTTAAAACTGCCATCTAAAGAATATCATTTTTTTTCATCAATCAGGCTGAACTCTAATAGCCAAATATGATATGTTTTTCGCATGTGTGATATTAGCTTGCTTAGGCTACACGGGATGAGAAAAAGCACTTTAATTCAACCTGTTGCACATTTATTCTGTGCAAGTCAATTCAATACAATACAATACAGTTCAGCCAAACTGAAATGCAAACAAAGTCAAGTTTTTATCTGGAAATTCATTCAGGCATCATCCCAGCTAATTATTAGAAATAAAGAGTCAGAAAAAGCTGTAATTTTCTAAGAACAAAGTTTGAAAATTACTGGTCTAAGAAAGGAATAATTAGCAAAATATCATCACTGTATGATTTGTATTATATAAGGTTACACAATACATAAAAGCTCTCTCAGCTGGTAACAAAATTTTAGCAATTTGCTTCATTAATTCATTTTGTGGATAACAACACATTTAGTGGTATTTTAAAAAGGGAACTGATTTCTGGTGTAAAACTAAAATATTATTATGCTGGCAGAACGTAACAAAGCAATTATATTTTTACATGAAAAATGTATTTGCTAAGAGATAAAGGCTCAAACTAATGTTTCTAAGGACAGCCCTGTTGGATCAGGTCAAGGCCCATTTTGGACTGGCATTTTGCTTCTCATCGGGGCCAACCAGCAGAGTTAGGATTGCTTGCAAGAAGGCAAGGGAGACAAACATTCTCTTCTAATAATTTTTCTGCCCCCAACCAGAGGTGGGTTTCAGCAGGTTCTGACCAGTTCTGGAGAACTGGTAGTGGAAATTTTAAGTAGTTCGGAGAACCGGTAGTAAAAATTCTGACTTGCCCCGCCCCCATCTATTCTCTGCCTCCCAAGTCCCAGATGATTGGGAGGAAATGGGGATTTTGCAGTATCCTTCCCCTGGAGTGGGGTGGGAATGGAGATTTTACAATATCCTTCCCCTGCCACGTCCACCAAGCCATGCCACACTCACAGAACCGGTAGTAAAAAAATTTGAAACCCACTACTGCCCCCAATCCTCCCACTGAATCTTCGAGCAAAGTAAACCTGTGATAGACCTATCCTCCATGACTTTATTAAGTCTCCTTTCGAAGGCAACCAAGACAATAGCCATCACATCACATTGTAATGAATATTGCAAATTAATACTTTGTTTGCTTTTGTCTGTCTTAAAACTTTTCCTGATAAACATCATTGGACAGTTTCCAGTCCTAATGTTTTGAGAGAGAAAGAAAATATCTCATTACTTTCTCATCACTTTCTCTGTATTATGCATGATTTTATACATTTTAACGATCCCCTCCCCCTCCCCTTTGTCTTTTTCCAAAGCTAAAGAGTCCCACATGTTCTAACCCAGTGGTCACCAACTGGTGGTCCATGAACCACTGGTGGTCCACGAGAAAATTTTAGTGGTCCACAGAAAAATTATTTGCATTTTTTATATTGCACTAAATCAGGGGTCCTCAAACCATGCCCCCTGGGCCAGATACGTGCAATGAACATTTGCACGAGTCTCTCCCTTCGGGGTCTTTTTGTGTGGGTCAGAGGGGGGCAGACACTCTGACTTGAGGTCTGCTTTGGATGAAGGCTGGAGGGAAACACCGCTGGTGGCGAAGAGCTAGAGGGCCTTGTTCCAGTGGGACTGCATCATGTCCTGGAACTGGCTGACCATCTCAGCCCGCTGAGCCTCCAAGTGCTGGTACCTGGCCTTGCACTCCTGCACGACTTCCCTCTGCTTGGAAAGCCTATGCTCGTAGTTCTCAGTTAGGTGCTTCTGCTGAGTCTCCTTCTCGGTCAGATCCAAATTGAACTGAGCCAGCTGTTTTGCCAACTCTTTCTGATGGTGGCTGTTTAGCTCCAACAACTGCTTCCTGTTGTGGCCCTAAGGAGCCCAGGTGGGCAGGTGAGGAGTAGCTGGGAGGGGAGGGGTGAGTGGAGGGGCGAGTAGAGGCCGGCGAGAAGCCCCCTGATGTGAGTGACATCAAGTTGGCCACACCCAACCAGTCACATGATCACCTAGCCATGCCCACCCAGCCAGTCATTAGGCAGATCATATTAGTGGTCTGCGGGATTTAAAATTATGAATTTAGTGGTCCCTGAGGTCCGAAAGGTTGGTGACCCATGTTCTAACCTGTGCTCACCAGAATATGGTGAGCCTCTGGAACCTCTGATCATTTTAGTGATCATTTATGCTTGCCTATTGCCATAATAAGGGTTTTATTGAATTTGTTGTCTCTTTTACAATTTTTCAACTCTATTACAATATATACATAATTCAGTGGACTTCACTAAAATTTCCCAGGATTCCTTTTTAAAAACTGTTGTCACATTAGCTACCTATCAGGACACTGGGACTAAACCTGAATACTGTAATTATTGCTAGAATATTAATAATTGCTAGCAATAATACTATTGCTAGAATTTCACACTAAGTTTTATGAATTTTGGGGTGGATGCCCCAATTTATTGTTTTATAGTTTTTCAAAATACACTTTCTGTTATTTCAGTTTCCTTTCTCTCCTAAGAAAAATCAGATCAGGTCCAGAAATCTGTCTTGTATCTTATATAGTGGGGGGATTTAAAGACAAATGCAGAATTCAGAGAATTCATTTTCAGCAAATTTCCAAATCTCATCTACAATTCCAATGTCCATCCCCCTTCAACATTTCTTTCACTCCTTCGTCCATTTCTTGAAGTGAAACTTTTCTTTAACAGCTTCCTTAACACTATTAGAAAGCCATGCCAACCTCATCCCTGGCTTAACTAAGCTTTTCTTACATCCTAATTGAACATCAATTATTGTAATAGCCTCCAGGCATATGAGGAGATTTGGCATTTTGCTATTTCCTTTCAGCATTTTTTTTTAAACCAGGCCTCGTGGTTTTTAGAAATTTCCCTTTTACTTAAATTACTATATTGAGCTCAGCTGGCAGTTTTCTATTTTGCACAGTAACATCTCATGACAGATCACATTCACTCCATGGGATTAAGTATAGAGTTACCTCTCCATAGCCAGTTCTTCCAAAACTGTTCAGAATAGGCATCCGTTGCTAATCCTGAGGTAGTTAAAATGAAGAAAGTTGTCATGATGTCAGGCACAAATATTTAAGGAGTGGAATTTGCATTGTGATGCCTGTTTTGTCATTTGTCTACTCACCCACTATGACACATATGGTTCTAATGCATAGTCATTTATAGTATCTAGTAATTTGGTTTCTTTTGCTACGATCAGAATAAATTTTAACATACCCAGATTATGTGACAGTCTTGCAACAATCTCTCTTTTGTCTGTCTTTCTCTTTTTGTATGCCTTCCTGATTTGGCCCATTATTTTAACTGGAGTTTCCATACTCCATTTCAAGATTTCTTGGATATAGGAAGCAGTATAAAGTACTGTGGATTAAATAAATGCAAGTGAAATGTAGAGCTGGTAATCACTGCAGTGTTGATCTCTGAGATTGTTCTCTACAAAGCACTTTTAGCCTACTGAGCCAAATTAAAACAGTATTGGGTGGAATACAGTCTACAATTTGTTAAGCAAGAGCTTCATTATTCTCTCCCAGAATTTAATTTTTTTAAAAAATCCCAGCTATTAAATTTTTACTGTATATGAAGTCATGGCAAATATAGATTTAAACTAGCTGGATTCTGTTGCAGTTACAATTTGGTTCTGATACACTATCACAATGTGGCAAACAGAAAATAAAGCATGTGGTAGAGATATTGCAGGACTGCAACTTTCCAACTACCACTGAGGAAGTAAAATGACTGATTCTGCACTTATTTAAAGCAATTATTTGCAAGCAAGTAGATATATATCACAGGAGCATTCCAACTTGTCTTTCATACCCAAGAACAGTCCCACTAAATTATATTCTACCTTCAGTTATGTGATAGTTAGAAATAGTTTATCATATGATCACATTTTACGGAGAATATGCTGTGTTGAATTTTCTGGCCAAGAAATTCAACTTGCTCTAAAAAAATTGTGCTTCTGTGTTATATTATAGCACAGTCCTATCCCTTCCCAGAAGTCCCGCCATGTTCAATTTTGTTCACTTCCAGAAATACAACATGACTAAGTTAAAATTATTATTAGGCACATTCTAATGGCTCGGTGCTACAAAAAGAAATATGTCTGGATAACTGTAATGCCAATGTCCCAAAGTTAGCAATGCTATATTAGATGCTGCAGAAACTTAGGGACAGGGGGACAGATGGTAATAACTGCAGCCATTTAGTTAATTTATTTAACCAGCTTCTAATTGCTGCAAACATGCAGGAAATTCTGGGTGGCACAAATATTTGGCACTCTATTCACTATTATGAGAATTCACTCTTATTTTAGAGCAAAAAGTAATTTATCTCAGCAAAAGATTTCCTAATGCATAAGTTTGGCATGTTATTTTTGCTCTTTAAGAATTCAGCGCTATATGGCAAGCTGGGCAGCTAACAGTGATGCCTTTACCACTACAGTCTCTTAGCACCCAATAAATCTGTTTGGTCTTGGCACAGAGGAGAAGGAGTGAAGGTTGGAGGCAGTGGGCCACTGACTTGAGAAGTCCTCAGAGCAAGCATTGAGTCTGCCTGGATGCGTTCAGTGAAGCAGCTTTAATGTCTTACAACTGCTCCAGAATGTATATCATCAATATCTAGCGAAATCTTTCTTCTTTCCATTCTCAGTAAAACTTTCAGTGCTTGGTCAATTGTGTGAGGGAAAACAACCAGGTCTAATTCATTCTTTCCATTATCTCTCTCTTTTTTTTTCTCTCTCTCTATTTCCAAGCTCAAATTGGGCTTGATTATTGAATCATTTTTTAAAAAAGAGAAGTAGCACAGGATCACTTTTCCTTATGACTATTCCGTGGCCTCTCGGGCAGCAGGAAAATAAAATTTTATCAGAGTCACAGCTTGAGCACAGACATTCAGAGGTTTGTTTTAAGTGCATGTTTTTCTTAAGGGCTTTCTATTTACGTAACAAATCAAATCTTTATATTCAACTTAAAGCCCATGGATTTTCAGATTTACATTACTTGCTAAAATTCTTAATGGCCCTGAAAGAATTTTTATAAAACTAACTTGCTTATGTGAGTCATTGCCAGAAGATCCACTCTTTTTTCCAAGAGTGCAGAGAGGAAGAGTGAAAGTCTGATATTTGTACCGGTATTCTTTACCCTGCCCTAAAACTGAGTTCTTATCCAAGGAAGGGGGAAACCTAGCCACAGATTAAGAATATAAGGACAGTATTTTCAGTTTGTACTCTGATAAGAATTTATAAAATGTACTCTTATCAATTGGGTAATACAATGAGAATATTGTTGGGTTTTTTTATTTTTGTATGTTGTCAGTGTTTGTTTTGACACTCTGAGGAAGCAATAAGAGCAAAGAATTAATGCTGTTCCGCTGCTCTTACCACTGCTCTTACTGCCATGAGCTACACCTTAATGGCGCTATAAGTCGTGTCCAGTTGGAGTCATCCTTCATCTTCCTACAAAACCCATGATTTCACGTGAACTTTTGAAAAACAGTAGAAAAGAAGTCTGAATAACAAATGTGCATAGTAAGTATGTATAATTGCAACAGAATGGTATATTAGTTGGCAAATTCCTCCCAGGGATGAGCAGCTTCAGCACAGACCATCATAGACTATCCTAAAGCTGCTATATGTTAGCCAGAGCTGGGGAAACATCTATAGTCAGCAGCTGCCAAAGCGATCTGCGATTTTGCTCTACATTTATTGAACATTACCATGTCTTGCTTTATTGTCTTCTTGCTTGTGTTTTCTGCCTATATTAAGTTTCACAGTTAACATTATTTTTGGTATTTGCTTTACTTAATAAACCCTTTCGGCTTCTATCTCATTTGTGTGTTCATTGCATTTGAATCTACAAACTTCCTGCCCACATTTTACTGTGGCAAAACAATGACAGAAAGCCAAATACAATATTAAAAGAAAACCAGAAGCGCTTTGACCTGGAAAAGAAGAGGAATATTCATATTAAAAAATGAAAGAAGTGGAAGAATTCTTGGCCAGTTCTGATTTTTCAATCATTTTATTTAATAACCTAATATAAGCATGTCTATTTCAGGCAGTGAAACAAAGGGAGGTTTGATGTTATTATCTTATTCTGCTGCACCAAAGGGAGTCGGAAGTCAACATCTTTTCTTTCTTTTTTCCCTTTTCCCTCCACTTTTCTCTTTTCCCCTCTTATTTTCCTACTGTTTTCTTTTGCATTCTTGTATTTCATAGTATAAACTAATAAAAAAATAAAGAGAACCGATGAGAAAGTGCTCTCCTCCTAGGCTCAAACAAGATTGTAAATCATGTGAATGGAAATTAACCTGCATGATTATTGATGATATATCATCATTTTGCCTATATCTCATCAACGGTGTTTGACTACTCCATATGCTCATCATATGGAGGCGGACAAGTCAGAACTGCAAAATAAAATTCTGTATAGTGATGGGCAGTTCAGATACAGAGAAGAAGCTGCTTGAAATGCCCTGGGTAAACACTAGCCTCCAGGGGAGCCTGGCAATTTAGTACCCAAGGCCAGGGGTGAAATCCATCAGGTTCTGACAACCGGTAGCGGAAATTTTGAGTAGTTCGGAGAACCAGCAAACACCACCTCTGGCTGGCCCCAGGAGTGGGGTGGGAATGGAGATTTTGCAATATCTTCCCCTGCCACACCCACCAAGCCACACCACGTCCACCAAGCCACGCCCACAGAACTGGTAGTAAAAAAAATTGGATTTCACCACTGCCCGAGGCTGACATGGATGAGAAACATTCAAGTCAACTGGAGGCAGCAGAAGATTAGGGGCTGGATCCAGGTCCTTCTCCCAGCCCTAGAGCATGTAGGGTTCTGGGCAGAGGAGATCTGGAGGGCTTTGAACGTGATAAGGGCATCCCATTGAAGAGCCAGCAGGTCTCTGTTGGGGGAAATTGCTCCATTTGCTAGAACTTTGTGCATTTGCCTCCTGAACATAATGCCTGAGAAAGATTTTCTTCTTAGAACCCAGCTAGCTCATAATCCACATTTGGACTACTGAGATTTTAGACCATGGTCTCCGTGTGTTTCTGTGCACACTCTCCTCCCCCCCTCCCCCCCGCCCCCACTTTTGGACTCTGACTACTTGTGGGCTGTCTAGGGATTTGGTGCTTTGCTGTTCTGTATATTTGCACACAGGCCCTATCTACCACTGCTTGTATTTATTAAATCCTAAGTAAAGCTTCCTGTAATTACTCATCATTGTGTGTCTGACCCGGGACAGGACAAGTATTCATTTTCTGATTAAAACCTTCCCTATTAGACTATTCCAATCAATATTTGGACAAGATAAATCCTAAATCTGCAAATGGAAATTGATTTTAATTAAAATCCAGTTATTTAACACCCAAGTTAATCCAAAATGCAAAGATGAAATTAGGTGAAATACATGTAAAAAAAGATTTATCAATGCTAGTATCACATTCACTTAAAATCCAATACTTCTCACACAGGTTACAGCCTACGGCTGCGACTTTAAAAAAAAAAGCTTTGAGACTTAAATTTGATGGCATATTTTTTATTTTTGTAGTTTAACTCTCAGATAATGCAATTTCCTAAATTTGTATATTATGGCTAAGATACCACAGATAGTTCTCCCATGAAATCTTCTATCAACAGTCTCTCTCTCTCTCTCTCCAGAGATTTTGATCTAAATAAAGAGGCTATAAACAAATTCTACAAGACGTTGGTAGTCTCATAAGAAAAAAACATGTCTAACTTAACAATCAATAATAGAAAGTAAAAACGTATTACAAGTTTATAAAGCAAAGTTATTTTTCAAATATAAAGGATCACGCTAAAGATGGGGGAAGCAGAAGAAAGTGTACTTTAAAAAAGAAACATTCTGAGAGTTAAAATTCCAATGTACATATGCAGTTTACTTTGTGTGAAAATATTGAATAAGGATGTAATCGGCTAATACAAGATCAAAAGTAAGAAACAAGACCAAAGTGTTAAATTATATTCAAAACTGTGAACTGGAATTCTTTAACTAATATGTAAAGTGGCTGGAAAAAATATTTAGCACCCACAGACACTTTAGACACGTTGCAAGAAATCATTTAAGTGGCCTTTGGAATATTTTGTTAAAGCTTCTTTTGAAGATAACCCTCTAATTTGGGCTGTAGTTAAAATGTACTTCTCAACTCTACAGAATTTGATTTGTGCAAAGTATTTTACATGAAATACCACCTTGAAATAAGATGTGAGCTTTATATTAGAATGAATTATATGAATCACTGAAGTTCAGTAGCCTGAACTGCCTTCTTTAAGCAAATTGTTAAATTCCCCACTCAGTCATCTCAATCATAGCCTGGATTAGGATGACAAGTTCAACCTAATGGTATGGTTTACCATGATACATAAAGGTCCCTAATGTTTTAGCTGCATAACAATTTATTATTTTCTTCTGTTCAATCATGTCTGATTCTTGAAGATTTCCTGGACTTCAGAAGGTTTTTCAAAAGCGGTTTTTCAAAAGCTTCCTAGGGCTAAGAAAGGGGTGCAATGTAGACTAGACTCCATGTGGTGCATCCTGGGCAACATGACTTTGTTACGGCTAAATTGTCTACATTCTGGGCTGCTTGACCTCGCAAGGATCTGCCAGCAAAAAGTAGTAGCATGAGTACTGAAAATAAAAACAATGGTTAATGCTGTATTCTGTACGCCGTATTAAATACATACATACATGTATGCATGGCTGAGAGTGACTGGCCCAAAGTCATCCAGATGACTTTCATGTTTCAGGTCGGACTGAAATTCACAGTCTCTTGGTTTCTAGTCTTAATCCCAATACCAAACTGGTCCTCAACAAATTAATACACTTAATTAAGTGTATAAATTGAATGGGTATATCAGAAAATAGGCTAAATTAATATGTGGTTGGCTTTTTCTGGCCAATGTATTATGCAAACCCAACCAATGTTGTTGATGTGCTATTCAAAGTAGCATGTGAACCAAAACAAATAATCATTATAATAGCTGTAGTGGTTAAGGTATCAGGCAGAGGCCAGGAGACTTTGAGTACTAGTCCCGTTTTAGGCCCAAAGTCAGCTAGATGACTTTAAGGCAGGCACTTTCCCTCAGCTAGATTGGAAGGTTAAGTTCTTCCTGTCTGTCTGTCTACCCACCCATCCATCCACCCCATTTTGGAAAAAGACAAATCATTTCTGCATGTTGCCAAGAAACTAACATGGGTATAGCCATGAAAACATCACAAAAGAAGTTCACCTGGAAGAAAATGTTACTGTAAATTATTTCATTAGTATTGGTTTTAAAGATCTGGTTACAGAGATTTTATGAAAAACTGACAAGCCTTGTCTGGACAGAGAACATCTGACAATTTTAAAATTTAGCTTCATAGTTACAAATAATTATTTACAAATGCTTTGTAGAAATGGAAGCTGTTTTCTTTTCCAGGAATATAACAGGCTTCTATTTACACCCTGTCTTGTCATTGAGGTCACTATAAAGATGTTTGAAGTGGGTTTTTTTGCTTTGGACATTTAGAGCCTAGATCACACTGTTGGCTGCTGAGCTAAAAGCACAATTGCAGAAATAGATCTGAAGAATTAACATCTCCAATCTTCTAAATTACTCCTCCCCTAGCCCCAGCAGCAAGTAAGGCTCTGGTTGCTGGTTAGGAGCCAGAATACCTATGTTTTTTCTGATCATGTTGCTTCTAAGCAAATGTAGCTTGTCTCTCTGCGTGTTAAGTTGTTATCATTTTGATCTGGTTCACATGCACTGCTAAACAATCACAATTGACCTAATTTGTGTAATGCAGTGAACCAAAACCATATCAACCACATTACTGTTTAGGGTGACGTATGACACTCATGCCTTTGAATTCAAGGGGGTTCATTATTTATTTTATATCTTGCCTGATTATTATTTTTATAACAGCTCATGGCAGCAAACATATCTAATACTCCTTCCTCCTCCTATTTTCTCCAAACATTAATATGTGAGGTGAGTTGGGCTGAGAGAGTGATTGGCCAAAGTTACCCAGTCATCTTTCATGCCTAAGGCAAAACTACAACTCACAGTCTCCCAGTTTCTAGCCTGGTGCCTTAGTCACTAGACTAAATTGGCTCTCTTATCATTTAAGTAGGCTGGCAACATAAATAAATAGATGGATATTTCTAATTAACAGGTTTATAAAACTTTTATGCTTGCATTTCTTTTGCCACGTAATGAGAATATAATCAAAACCCTGCCCAATGTGCTTCTAAAGTCAAATAGATAAAACTGCAGAACAGTTTTTCTGGTTTTTATTATTATTATTATTCCGCTTCCTTTGAAATAACTCTTCCAAGGGAGGTTTGGTGGTTGAATGCTTTATTTCTCTACCGTTAGTTTCTCAGTGTTGGCCAGGTACAGAATTTCAGCTGCCACCCAGCTCTTCAAGCCATGAGTCTCTTCTTGCCAGAGTGGAATTTGGTAAGGAGGAAAGATCCATCTCTTTGCTTGGATGGAAGCCAAAAAGCAAATATTCTACTCAGCATTTCCCAAACACCTCAAACAGTCCTCCTTGTCTGCAGCTGAGACAAGAAAGAGATTTATGGGGTCGGAGAAAAGAGGGGCAGTAGAAAACGCGACATCCTTTTCTGTACTTCGGTCTTCTCTTGCAGTTTGTCTTTCCTCCACGCAGATTTCAGAATTTAGATCAAAAACTGGAAGGTTTGGCAAACAGAAAGGGTTTAGTTCCTTCTTCCTGCCTGCAGCCTCTGCATAGCAGAGAAGTAAGTGGTAGCTGCCCTCTGAGGTTGAAGCAGTGTGTGCAGTTTGGCCCTGACAAACAGCTTTCATTTGCTAAGAAAGATGGGATGACTCAAGCACATAAATAATACCACTGAGATTAAAAACGCAGGCCTTCCTGTCAAACATGAGAAAGAAAAATCCAGCTGTTTCTGTACTGCTGTGACCAAGGAGACAACTATCATAGAACATTCTTAATCCTGAAGGATTCTCTATCTGTGATACAACTGATAATTTTATCTACCACTACATGGGTAGGAAAAATGCAATAACGTCCTCACATCTTTTTTTTTTTTTTAATTACTTGAGGAATTGGGGGGGAAAGCTTGTTTGTTCTTTATTAGAATTATTGAAGTATCCCGTCAAAAATCCTTCAGACACCGGGTAGTTTGCTTGTGTAGCTACTGCCAACTGTGAGAACAGAAATCTTAATCCCAGCAAATCACCACCTCTTCGTATTACTGACCTGAACATGGCCCAGCTATTTTTAGATTGTGAAGTCTTGGAATCAGAAAATGGCTTCCACTTGGCATAAGCAAATGTTTCCTCATCACTGGATGAAAACAATGTTAAAAATCCTCAATCTAACACTCACTACTCAATTTTAGTACAGGGAATTTTACGGTTTCTAAATCCCCACTCCCACTCCAAAGCTACAAGATGTATCAACTACAGGTTGGCATCAGAATCTAATAGCAATTCACATGCTCTCTTGGTGACCTATTTTCAGGTCTGCTACCAACATGAACAACGCTAATGGGCAGATTTACATCAGTAGAGTGCGCCTTCTCTGCACCTGAAGAGTTTAATTTTACCCTCTCTCTTTTCTCATTTGTTTGCTTGCCTGCCAGCTATCAATATACCAAAGCTATCCAATTCAGTTAGTTGTGCGCCCATTAATGTTTTTGAGGGTTAGTTAGTACTTGCCAGTCTACCTAACCTGCCTTAGCAGAACAATGAAATTCAAGGCGACAAGGAAACTTACAAGGTGGCAGTGAGAACCAACCAGATTTTTCAAGTGACGAACTTTGGGTGGAACACTAAATAGGTTTCCAGATGCCTTACTTAGTTCAAGGAGGATATGACCATATTCCTGAGGTACAATAATAAACTTCCCTGAAAAATAAACATCTGAAATACAGTGTTACTCCAATAATGATGCCATTAAAACATTTGTAAATGTTTCTAAGTAATATATATATTTGTCACAAAGTAGAAGGTAGAAGGGCACAGCTTTTACTCTGCCACAGGTGTGTGATTAATTTGGAAAATAGTTCAAGGACACAAGCAAACAGGGCTCATCCCATACTGTGAGAAAGAAACCGGAAGCAATGAACACTCGTATATGAAATGAAATGAAAGTAAATCATTTTCCATAGCATAGAAATCATGGCAAAGGGGAAAATAGAATCTGTGGAGCACAACCAATAGAATGACTGCATTTATTGTAACCAAATCAAGGGGCAATTTCTTGGATAAACTTGTCTGGACTTGGAAGCTAAGCAGGGGAAAGCCTGGTAGTACTCAGATGGGAAATTACCAAGGTATTTTTGGGTTGTAGGCTACTCTAGGACATCAAAAGTCATCCCCAGGGAAAAGCAATGGCAAACCACTTCTATACTTTTGCCAACAAAACTGCATTTGAACATGTCCATGATCTGGAGTTGAACAAAACCCAAAATGATTTTTTACACAATTGTCATTCCTAAATTAAGTATGTGAGGGATGACTTGTTTAGTGAAACTCAAACACTAGAGCAGAAAGAAAAATCTGAAGTGCTAAGTGCAAACAGAGAGGAAGCCTTGCCAATCTCCCAGCAGGAGATCTAGAAGAGGCTAACCTTGAAGAGACTTCTTATGTTGCTAATATCTCTCAGAAAGTGGATCATTTACCTTAATTTATATCGGAATTAAACATGGATGGCCCTGATAAGTACTTGCAAGGGGACCAAACACTGTTGGCTATATAGAGATTTAAAAAACAAACAAACCAAAATGATGGTGATAGAATGGCAAAAGGTACCTCATTCTATTGCCATGAAAACTACATATAAACTACAAACTACATACTATTTGTCAAGAATCAGTTTCAAACAGAGGAATCTTTACCTTTTTACCAACACTTTAGGAATACCTGGAAGAAGAGATCCACCAGCACAATCCAAATGACCTCACCAGCGCATAGACTAGAACAAAATTCTACAGAATCTATAAGATGGAAGTCACAGACCTCACATTCAGCATCACTTTATGGACTAACATCCTAATAGAAAATTATTGCAAAGCGGCCCAGAAAAATAACATGGCCTATGGTGGCTGGGGCTTTTAATTTTTCTTTTCTCTTTGGAACAAATATTTTTAAAAACCCATTATATACACAATTAGAAACATATTATCTAGTCCATCTTAAAGCAAAGTGGGGAATGGCTTTGTATTTAGCCATAGTTCTATTATATTTTATACATTAAAGGCTTCTAGGCACATTTGGAAAACAGGGAGAGAAACCATTTTAACTCCGACAAATGTACTCAGGGATAATTGTAATTTAAAAATTGCAGGTAAATCTTTTCTCTCTGTTTTGAAATTGTAGGCAAGTTTAGTTATTATATTTTAGAACAGCTCACAATTGGTTAAGTTTTTTAAACTACTAAGAGCTATTGCACAAGGATTTTGGAATGCCTAGAATTGTGAAATCTTACTGTATTACATCAAAACATCTCCTGATTTCACGATTTGGTTTAGATGCATTAATGGTGTTTAAAAGTCCCAAACTGTCAGTTTTAGAATGTATTCTGGATTATTCTAACAGTACAGTATTTTTAAATAAACAACTATTTTAAAGTAATGCACCAGACTAGAAGTTAATTGTTTGTAAGAACACTGGAATAAAAAGGCAGAATAGTCATATATTAATATATTAGTAGCCAAAGTTCCTAAACATTATTAAGTATATGTCTTATGAACATAAAATGAATTCTTAAAAAATATTCAGTAAAGGGTTGTTGTTTTTTACTTTTATTGGACATTCTGGCCTGAAAATGTTTTAAAAGAATGGTTAATTATTACGTTGGAAATGTAAAATAAGAAAGATGAATGTGACTGCACTTCTAAATTATATATCCCAAACTTGGGATTTATCACTGTATGAAAAATGATGCAATTATCAACCGGGGAGGGAGAAACAACAACAAAAGATTGTTGGAAATATAAATTCCCAGATTTATAGTCCTGGATCACCACCAGTTTATGAACTGGCTGTCTATCGATGTAATAGACTGATCAATATTATTCCATTTAGCCAAGAGTTAATAGTGTGCTTAGGGGTAAATAATCATTTCTGAATGTAATATCTTTTTCCTTTTTGTGTGTGTGCACTTTATGATAGTTTTTAAAATTTCTTTTCTCTACAAAACAAAAAATATAAAAATACAACCCAAAAAAATATGGTCGATAGTACCAAATACCACCAAAAATCAAAACTCTGTATGACAAAGTGAGAAATCAAACTGAAAATCATGTGTAACAAGGCTTGGCAATGCAGCACTTACAACCTCAATTAATTCTTAAGAGATACCCCAGCCCTCTCAAACTCTTTGGTTAAAATCTCACATAGATTAGAGTAAATTAATTTTCTATGGGTTTCCTCATGACCCAGAGTGAGTCGACAATTGTTCTCACTTAGCTGTAATGTCAGACATAAGGTGCTGACTAGCTCTTGACCTCCAGATTTTGCTTCTTCAGATTGGGAGATTTAAGATCTGCTCTGTGTTTAGAGCCAACCAGTGATGAGTGCTTTTCCCCTGATTTGAATAACAAGTACCAATACAGGGATATTTCAGTAAAGCAATAATTCACCACGCAAATAAGTAGGATTGAAAAATGTAATGTAAATATGTAGAAGTAAAACATGGCCTGCTCTAACCGTGACCCTGATTCTGTTTACTTTGTAACATGGCTATTTTGTTCTTAAAATATTACACTCCTAGCAAATTATGCTAATGACATTTTCCCTTACCAATAGTCACAGGAGCTGACCACCACAGTTCTCAGTTGGTGATCAAAATCTCTGTCAGATTTTATATTTTCATTGAAACCAAATTATATTTAAAAGTTTTGCATAGCACAAAAGCAGTCTGATAGGGAGTGTGTCTTTTTGTGCCAGACATGTGACTAAACACAAGGTTTTTTGGTCTGCTCTTACTGAAACATGTCATCAGCACCTAACTTAATAAAATGTTCCAGGACACTTCAGAATCCATTCATCCCATGGTAATAAGGAACAGCCCAAGTGTACCACTACTGGATAAAAGATCACACATAGCAAAACGTCATATTTTAAAATATTTGAACACATTAGGTCTAAAATACTTAGAAGAATTACTCATGCTGGCCAGAAGAGTTGATACAAAGAAAGATAGTTGCATGAAAACTATAAAATGGAAATTCCCGTAGTATTTCTTTGCACATTTAGTACCATGTTTGGAATGCTTTCCTAAATGGTGTTGACATGCCAAATTTCCACCGGAAATGTGGAGGAATTACTGCAACTGAAAGTGTAAGATATTCCTGACTCATATTTTCCCCTCCTTTATAACATCTGAAAGCAAAGAAAGCAATGTCTCTATAATCTCTGTTAGCCTACCGTATTTTTCAGAGTATAAGACGCACCTTTTTCTCTCTTAAAAGGGGGTGAAAATTTAGGTGCGTCTTATACACCGAATGTAGCCCCGCCCACCCACTGGCCCCCACCCTTTGGCCTCTGCCTCCCAGCAGTTACCTCCTTGCAAGCAAACAGCAAGAAAAAACAGCTCCTTTCAGCTTCAGCACAGCCTAATTAGCACAAGTTGATTGGATCTGCCTCCCGACTCTCAGCTGTTTTGCTCTCAGCTGATTTGCACAGGCCTCTGCTGCTTGCTGCAAGGAGGTAAATTGCTGGAGCAGATTTTTTTCCCCTTGTGCTAATCAAGCTATGCTGAAAACAAAAATGAAAGTAAAGCAGGCTGTTTGCTGCAACAAGGCAAAATTGCTGGGAGGCAGAGGCAGATTTCTTTTTATTTTTTTTCCTCACCAAAAGGTAGGTGCGTCTTATACTCTGAAAAATACGGTAACTGATATATATCTCCTTTTGTTTTTCCCATTCCTCTGAACAACTAACACAGAAATTTGGCATTTCAACATAGGCTAGGAAAGTATTCTAGACATGGCAGAAAATGTGCAAATTGTGTAAATGTGCAAATTTCACATCTTGTGGGCTAGTGGAGAGACAAGGTGTGCTTATTTCCCTACTACCTAAAAAAAACTCTGACCATTATAAAGAATGCTTCCATATTCTATCTGTTTATTCCTTTCTCTATCCCTAGAGTTACAAGAGAAGACTGTGATGCATTCTCAGCATGAGGAAGGTTTGATGTCCGCAGTAGCAGGGTGGGAGAGTTAATGAGGTGTTGATTTACAATAACTATGATTAGGCTGATGTGCTCATGGCTAAAGCTTTGGTCCCAGGTTTCTGGGAGGGTACAGGCCCAGTTGAGTCACAGTTCCTAATAGCAGTAGCAATAGCACTTAGACTTATATATACCTCTTCATAGTGCTTTATAGTCCTAAGTGGTTTATAGAGTTAGCATATTGCCCCCATATGCTGGGGTCCTCATTTTACCGATCTCAGAAGGATGGAAGGCTGAGTCAACCTTGAGCCAGTCAAGATTGAACTGCCAAATTGCTGGCAATCAGCAGTCAGCAGAATTAGCCTGCAATACTGCATTGTGACCACTGCGCCATCATGGCTCCATACTTGAAACCTGCAAGAAGAGAAGCTTTGGTTGACAGGATACAGCTTCTATCTTTTCCCAATAATCTGGGAGTTGGTATACCTTATATTCCATCAGCCTGGCCCCTCCCTGAATTTATTGGAGACTGCCTGCCTGCCTGCCTTGACCATCTGCACTCCAGGTTGCTCTCACAAGAGAAGAGGAAGGGCAAGTAGGCAAAAGCCAGCTCAGAAATCTGTTCATTTGGACTCTCTTCCTTTTCCACAGTAACATTACCAACAAACGCCCTGTAGGAAAGAGCCTAGAAATGTATTTGCTTTAAAATATTAAAGAAAGATTGCTAGAAATATCTATAGCAAGCCCAATTGCCAGTGGCAGATAAAATCAATTCTTTGAGATTTCTCATCTCTCAACAAATATGTAAGTGTGTGTATAACTGTCAAACACCACTCTCTAAAAAAGGAAGCACCAGGACAAAAAGAATTATATTAATTGAATTAATAACTGCAGGTAAAAAATAGAATGTATCACTTAGAACCGTGATGGTGAACCTATGGCATATATGCTGGAAGTGGCACACAAAGCCATCTCTCCGGGCACGCAAATCATCACCCATTGGTCTTCCGGGTTCCAGCACGCCAGCCAGCTGGTTTTCATATGCGTGGGAGCACCGGATATGAGATAAGAGCAGCCGCCTGGTACACTTGTGTGCGCTGGGAAGATGATCTTCCAGTTTCTGGGGCACACATGCGCACCGGCCAGCTGACAGACACCCCCTTCCCTTCTTCCAACAGAAACAGGGAGAAGAAAAGGCATTATTTATTAAAGTTTGTTACAGCTGCCCACTCTAGCACAGGTAGTCCCTGACTTACAACCATCATTGAGTTCAGAATTATAGCTGTAGGTTGTACCTGTCATTAAGCAGGCCGTCACATGATAGCACATAATTTTACCACCTTTTTTTGTGGTGGTTGCTAAGTGTTGATTTCCAGTAAAAACAAAAAACAAAAAAACACTGTCACAGTCATGTGACTATGGTACACTGCAAACCGCCATAAATGCCAAGCACCCAAAATGTGATCACATGATCATGGAGTATGGGAAGAGGGGCAGCTATCAAAACTCCAACACTAGGTCATAAATAGTTCTGGAGAAGTCCGCTGTAACTTCAAATAGCTGCTAAGGAACTGGTTGTAAATCGAGGAGTAGATTCTGGGGATTGGGCGGGGGAAAGAGAAGTAAATAAAAATAAAGAAGTGCTGTTTTCAGAGACAGACAGTCATAATTCACTAAATAAGCAGTTCCTGAGTTGTAGCCCATTCTTCAAGGGCATTGATGGCATACCATTTTCTCCATCTTTTATTCCAGCGATAAAGCTTCCCCTCCTCTGGAAACTTCATTTAGTGCTGCCAGGCAAATAACCACGTCACATTGCAAATCATGAGTGGGGAATAACACTTTTAGAACTTACATTACAAGGGGAGCTTTGTGACTTGTGGTGCAATTATATTATCAAGCAATTACATGTGCACTATATATTATCAACACAGCAATGTTTACTTTGCTCCCTATTTGGTAAATATAATTCTATTTACAGTGCCTTTATTTACAATTGCTTCCAATGTTTGTAAGCCGTCAGGGGAGGGTTATTATCCTGAAAGTTAGGACATAAATAATTGTCACTAATAAATGATACAAATAATTGTCACTAATAAATGATATAAATAATATTCAAGGAGAGAGAGTTTTGTGTAGTGGTTAAGGCACCAGGCTAAAAACTGGGAGATTGTGAATTGTCATCTTTGGCATGAAGCCAGCTGAATGATCTTGGGCCAGTCACTCCCCGTCAGCCCTAGATTGGAAGCAGTGGCAAACCACTTCTGAAAAACCTTGTTAATAAAACCGCAGGGACTTGGCCAGGAGTCACCCAGAGACAAATAATACTCAGTCAAGGAGAATGTTAAGAAAAGGGACAACACCTGGACACCGCACATCGAGCCTACCTGGACTGATTGCAACATGGATGGAACATGCAGCACTACCTCCTCTGTATGGCTTGTTTGGGCAACATGAGTGGCTCTGGAAATTAAGATGTGCAAAAAAAAAAAAAAAAGAAAGAAAAAGAAACCATTGATGAGGACACTCTTTCTGTATTCCAGAGTGGGAAACTATGGCCCCTTTATGACTTGTGGACTTCAACTCCCAGAATTCTCAGGAATTCTGGGAGTTGAAGTCCACAAGTCATAAAGGGGCCATAGTTCCCCAGCCCTGCTGTATACAAAAGTAACCTTGAAAGGGACTGAAAGCTGAACAGTTCGGCCTGCTTGCTTTCCCATACGAAGCACTAGGCAAATGCCGTTCCCTCTTCTTAAATAATGATTCTCAAATTACGCCGTCCCCCGTTGTGCGCTAATGCTGAATCACAGGCAACTCTCAGAAGACATTCAAGTGCCAGGAACCAAGACATGAATAGGTCAAATAATGACAGCTTGGGAACAGAGCAGATTATATTGGGGTCTATGCCAAAACTAAAAAAGGGAGATTTATCTATAATTTCTTATGACCAGGCCAAATAAATTACTATTCCTCAGTCAAATTTCCAGCCTCTTAACAGCTTTGCCAGTCTGGGAATGCCCAAGAAGGGCAGGGTCTATGCATGGCCTGAAAGAAATTCATTTTCCTGGGAAAAGTAATTCACATTACAGCTCTGAGGCTTACCACACAAGTTTGTTTGCACAGAGCCAAGAATTTCTGGATCTAATCCCGATAGTTCCTGGCACTGTGATTATAAAGGACAGAGCAGTCTAACCAAAGTTTTCCAAATCCATACACTGAAGAAGAACCAGAATGTCCTGACTAAAAAAAATTAAAATGTATTGGCCGGTGCCTTTCATTAAAGAAATAATCAAATATATATATATATATATTGTTGCAGCCAAGTAATGAAGAGAAGCAGTGGCATCAGCAGAAACCAAGGTGATGCCAAATTCACATCGTCACATAAATGCCACATTTATAGATTTGTAAGACATCATCACGTTTCTTCATTTGCCCCCACATACTTTCCCAACACCCATGGAGAACAAAACGGGAAAAGGGGCCATACATGCATCAGAAGACTGGTTCAACCATGTCTATTCAGCATTTAGTATCTCAATAGAAGCAGTAATCAAATTATTGCTTCTATCAGCCTTTTCCAATCTTGATATCTTTCAGTGGGGAATTTTGAGAGTTAAACTTGAAGGAGCCCCATTTGAGGCGGCTTCAATGTACCAGAATCCCATTGTAGAAGGCAAGAAAGTCTGATCATCACTAATATGGGTAATCCTTGATTTACAGCCATATTTGGGACCAGAATTTCTATTGCTAAACAAGGTGGCTGTTAAGTGAGTTGCATCTGATTTTATGACCTTTTTGCCATGGTTGTTAAGTGAATCATGAGGTCATTAAGAGAATCAGGCTTTCCCCATTGACTCTGCTTGTTGAAAGCCAGCTGGGAAGGTCACAAATGGCTTTCACATGATCCTGGGACATTGCATCAGTTGTAAATACATTCCACTTGTCAAGTGCCTGAATTCAGATCATGTGACCTTGACAATGCTGTGATGGTTCTGAGGACTGATTATAAATCAGGGATAAAATGCTCCCGGTTCGGACCGGATCGCCCGATCTGGTAGCGATGGAGGCGGGTGGTTCAGAGAACCAGTAGCAACCCCCACCCCACCCCCCTGCCCAGCTGAGCCGCACAATCATCAGAGGCTTTTTTTCTTTTAAATGGCTTTGACAATCCCAGCTGAGTTGCCTGATCGTCAGAGGATTTTTTAAAAACCCTCTGCTGATCAGGCAACTCAGCTGGGATCGTCAGAGCCTTTTGAAAGCATTTTTTTACAACCTCTTCGCCAAAGAGGTTGTAGAAAAAATGGTTTTAAAAGTAAAAAAAAAAAAATTGGCCACGCCCAACCAGTCACATAACCCCCCCACCAAGCCATGCCCACAGAACCGGTAGTAACAAATTTTAGATTTCACCACTGTTATAAATCACTTTTTTCAGCGTCGTTGTAACTTCAAACAGTCGCTAAATGAATGACTGTAAGTCTATTGGACTACCTATAAGCTGATTTTCAATGGAATGAGTTCACAGAATTAGTGGCCATTTTACCAGAGATTCAAAGAAAAATTAAGAGATATATGTAAATCATGTGTGGAACAAGCTTCATATGAGAATTTTCCAGCTTCAGTTCAGGAAGCTCCAACACATATAACATTTATAAAGTTGGAGCAAAGACAAAATGCAAAACCTCAGTTTTGGAAAATAGCTTTCTGTTTGTAGCACATACCCTCCTATGTTTCCAAAGCTGTGCCATCTGGTCCTTGTTATCAAACATGATTTAATTTTTAAAGTTCAAATCAGGCTGGAATTCTCATTCCTCAAAAGTCCAGACCTGAAACAGATGCAACATTCTGATATCACTCCTCAAAATTCAGTAGAGTTGCTAATGTCACCGCCTTTTCCTTCCTTTAAAATCCTTTAGGAGAACAGCACAGTGATTATATAAGGAAACAAATCTTATGTGAGGCAAAAATTAGTGATGTTTAATGGTATAGTGATGCCATTTGTGGTTATGCTTGTTTTAAAGATGCCCAGAACAAACTGCACCGAAGAACCTAAATAGAAAAAAAAAGCCTGTTTATACTGTATTCCTATTTTAAAAAACTATTGAGAATTATACTACAGTTTTCTGTACTGTAGGATCTGACAAGGAATACCATTTGAAGCACTTATTTTAGGACAATCCAAAAACATCTTAGATACATGGTGGAGCAAAGTATTTTTTGAAAAGGTACTTCAAAGTATTCCCTTGTAAAGGAAAAAGCCCAAAGCTGCCAGAAGATACAAAATTTATTCCGCTTGGAACAATATAGCAGCAATAGTAAAACAGTACATCAGTGTATTCAGAAGCATAAATCTGCCCTCCCTCCTGCGTTGCAAGAGCCTGGCCTTCGCACATAATAATCAATCTGGAAGCATAGATAGCTGAAACAAAGATAGATGGCTGTTTTATATCACACAGAATTAAATTCAGCTCATAGAGCAATCTGAGACAAATGGATAATCAGTTGCAAAATTTCAAAAAAAGGTACAACATAAACCTCAAACAAATATCCCGCTTCAGAACTCAAAGGAAGAGGGACGCTATCTACAAGCTTATGCTGCAAAATAGGATTTCTCCTCAGCCTTTCAACACACTGCCACATGCAGGGAATTCTTACACCTTAGTTTGCATAACCGAGGCAGACAGCTATAAGTTACTACCACCAGCAGTTTTCACCCTGGGGGCAGACATCAAGAGTCTGCCTTCATGAGATATTTTTCTCTTAAAGTTGGGTTGAAGCCTTTTGACCTTTCTAATGGAAGCAGGAGGACATCTGGCGACATGATGATGTCGCTGGAAGGAGACAATCCTTTGGAGGATGAACAGGTGAAAATGGGAGCAGCATCCTCCAAGCTTAGAAAAAAAGCCCCCATACAGATAGTCCTCAATTTATGACATATTTGGGCCCAGAATTATGGTTGCAAGTCATGTCGGTTGTTGTCACATAACCAGGGCCGGATTTTCCTATAGGCGAACTAGGCTTCAGCCTAGGGCCTCAAGATCCAGAGGGGCCTACACAGTGTGGGATTCTGGGGGTTCTAGGTGGCTGGGCCAAACCCTTTGTTAAATTGCTGGCTTGCCCCGCCCCTCCGCACCACTATTTATTGCCAATAAATAGTGGTGGGCGAGGGGCGGGGGAGCCAGCAATTTAACAAAGGGTTCGGTGTTTTTTTTTTTGTAATTTTATTGGCCCCCGGAGCTTCAGCTTAGGCTAATTGGCCTCCCGGCTCTCAGCTGATTTGTCTCCGCTATTTTGCTTCCTTCCAAAGAGTGCTGATTTTTTTCCCCCTAGCTATACTGAGAAACGAAAGTGAAACTGCTTTGCTGTTGCTGCAAGGTTGGAAAATTAGGCAGGCAGAATTCTTTTCTTTTTCCTCACCAAAAAAGGTACGTGCAAACAATGGGAAATTTAGGGAAAAAGAGAAGAGTTCAGGATTTTAAAACACAAAAGAAAAAAAAGCTGTATTTAACTAGGGAATTGTAATAATTGAGATACTATTAATTGTATATTTCTGAAAGCAGAAATGGTTAAGTTGTGGTTTGGAGGAATATATGGGGGAAATTATTTGGTTTATTATTATTGGTAAATATAATTAATGGATTTGTAAGAAATTGGATTGCATGGAAATAATTGGAATATTCATATTCATATTGATTAATATACAAAAAAGGTAGTTATATAACTAATTGATTTATATTAAAATGTTGAATTTATATTAAACAACTAATATTACATAATTAACCAATGTGAGGATGGATATAAAAATAGATGACAATGGGAAGGGGTATAATATAGAATAGAAGGGAAAAATTGAATTTGATTAAGATTAGAGATGAGGATGAGGGTAATATTGGTTTTTTACAAAAATAGATGAGGAATAAATATGGCAAAAAGGAAATATAGAAATTGTAAATTTAATTGAAATGACTAAACACTGTTTAAATTTGTGAACCGGCCAAATACTCTGTTCAAAGAAAATACATTGT
Source organism: Pantherophis guttatus (assembly GCF_059756535.1). Taxonomy (NCBI): domain Eukaryota; kingdom Metazoa; phylum Chordata; class Lepidosauria; order Squamata; family Colubridae; genus Pantherophis; species Pantherophis guttatus. The sequence continues at coordinate 214,963,589 of NC_142063.1, forward strand.
ATGTTTGTATGTGTGTTTCTAATTATTGTTATTTATTCATATTTGTTCTCTTTTATTCTTTAAAGTTTAACAATTCATTCTTTATCTTAATATCTTTATATTTGTTTGGGGTTGGCTTTCTTCCCTTTCATCTTTTTTATTGTATAGCAATCTTTCTCCTCAAACCTACCACCTCTCTTTTCTTTCCTTCTTACTTTCTCTTCCTCCCCCTCTTCTTCTCCTCCCTACTTCCTCTTCCTTTCTCCTTCTCCTCCTCTCTTCCTCCCTCTCTCTCCTACTCTAATTTCCCTTCCCTTCCTTCATCCCTCTCTATTGCTGTATCTTTTTATGCATATGGACTACTCAGAGGGCTGAAAAAGTTATTTCTGACTGGTCCTTGCACTTTTGACCAGTCCTCGAACTTACGACTGTCCTCACATTTTACGTTTTTGCCCTATCTTGTCACCATGGTGAAGAAAAGCAGTTGTGAAATGAGTGACATGGTTGTTAAGAAAGCTGCACGGGCATAAATGTGAGGATGGTCATAAGTGTGAGGACCGGTCAAAAGTGCGAGGCCCAGTCAGAAATGACTTTTTTCAGCCCTCTGGGTAGTCCTTTTGTGCATATGGACTACTCAGAGAGCTGAAAAAGTTATTTCTGACTGGTCCTCGCACTTTTGACCAGTCCTCGAACTTACGACTGTCCTCACATTTTACGTTTTTGCCCTATCTTGTCACCATGGTGAAGAGAAGCAGTTGTGAAATGAGTGACATGGTTGTTAAGAAAGCTGCACGGGCATAAATGTGAGGATGGTCATAAGTGTGAGGACCGGTCAAAAGTGCGAGGCCCAGTCAGAAATGACTTTTTTCAGCCCTCTGAAAAAAGTCTATGCACATAGCCACGCCCACCCGGTCACATGACGAGCTACCCACGCATACACAGTCACGTGACCAGCTAGCCACGCCCACCCAGTCACATGATTGCCAAGCCACACCCCCAACTAAGCCACGCCCACAGAACCTGTTGTTAAAAAATTGAATCCCACCACTGGTGAAAGGGCCTCATAAGTGGAATAGCCTAGGGCCTCTTTCAATCTAAATCTGGCCCTGCACATAACCATGCCCAATTTTACTACTTTTGTGGCAGTTCTTCAACAAATCACCATGGTCATTAAGCAAATCCATGGTCGTTAGGAGAACGCCACTGTCATTAAACAAATCCATTGCCTGGAAATTCACTTTGCTGGAAATTGGAAGTAAATGTCAGTTTCCAGCAAAATACATTATAAATCATGGAGATATAATTGTGGCACGCTTATGCAAACGGCCTTGAAGGCAGGCTTAATGGCACGCTCCGAAAATGCAATCACCAGATGTGGTGAAGGCGTTGGAAGTTTGAATTTGAATCGTAAGTACCTTTGTTTGGGTCCATTGTAATTTCGAACAGTTGCTAGACGACTAGTGGTACATCAAGAACTACCTGTGTCTGTGTTTTTCATAATCTTAATAATAGGTAAAAAAAAATACAGGTGGTTCACTCAATTCACTTATTTCTGACTTCAGGGGAAAAAAATTATAACCATTGAAAATTATTAGTTCTGCAGCCAGGTTTCAGCAGTGGGATCTCAAAAGGCCTGGACCACAGTAGTCTGTGCCCTATCCATCCCTGTCCCAAAATATGTTAAATCACACACGCATCTGATGTTAATGTTGTATCTGAATACACCTGAAGCCTTGCAATATTATGGCAGTGTTCTCTTTTTAATGAGATACTCCAGACAGCACTGGCCTACACCTTACACTCAGTTGCAAAAAATGAGACCAGCATCGGATGACATTTTCATTGGATATTTTCAAGAGTCGCATGAACTTGCCCTAAATCTGGTCTGCTTCTGCCATACTCTTTCAAGGAGCAGCAATCTCTTTCTCCTCTCCCACTGGGGTGTGTATGTGGGATAAGCACAGCACGTAAAAAAGCAACACTATGATCACCAATTAACTAATCTAAGATCCAAGATGAAGCTGTATACAGAAGAACACCTGAAACATGTGTGGTGCTAAGTGTGGAAAAACCTTGGCCCTATCCCTCCATCTCATTTTTCTTACTCATTCCTTCGTTCCTCATTGGCTTGCTGGTGTATTTGTTTGTGGGGAAGTGAGTGCTAGATATTTGCAGTGAAGAGCTTCTCGTACAATTTGCCATCTGAGGTTTTTTTGTTTTTTTTACTCCAACTCCACATTTTATGTCAGCAGTTTCAATGTAATTAGATGGCCAGATGTGGTCCCAACATGGAACTTCATTATGGAGACAGATACTTGAGGATGTGAGGGCCTCTTGCCATTCAAAAGTACAAAGTGTGCATTTGTGGGTTAGTGCACTAAATCTGAAGATATAATTTACCAAGCCCACAGTCCCACTTTAAAATAAAAAAGGCGGGAGGGATAAACTATACACTATAAATAGTTAGTGAATCAGCAGCCATGTGAAGAGCAATTATTGGGGGTTTTTTTCCAACTAAGATTGCTAACTTTTTTTCCTGCCAGACTCCTGTGCCCTCACCGCCTACCTGGCATGCAGAAATGAAGCAGATGGAGCTTCATCCATAGGTTTGCTCCCATGCCTAAAACTGAAAAAAAGCTGCCTTTCAGGCAGCTATTAAAAGCAAAAGAATCTGCCAAAAAAGGACTAGACGTTCTTCTATCAGATTACAGGATGTCTTATATCTAAGAATTGTTTCATCTCCCACACTGCAATATATAAATATCTCAATATTTTTCAGAGAGTCGCTGTAGTAATCTCTGTATCTCAAAGGAGCCCAGGCAATTCTCTATAATTTCCTTCTTGCAGAGATTTAGCTCTATTGTGCTGTAAATATTTCCAGCAGTGCACCTTCACATTTGTAACAAAGGAAAAGGAAGAAATCTAACTACTTTCAGCAGCAAAAAGGGAAAATGGTTCCTACATAATAAGCCTATAACTTAGTGCTACTAAGAGAACAGCGGAGAACTGGAGGAAGAATTTTTAAAGAATATTAAGGCTTCAAACTCCAAATGGGAGAGTCATAAAGATAAAAGTGTGTTGGAATAAAAGAGAGTTATAATAAAACTAGATTTTAAAAAACAGCTTGGGGTAACCCAAAACCAGGGGTGAGATCCAGCAGGTTCTGACAGGTTCTGGAGAACTGATAGCAGAAATTTTGAGCAGTTCCGAGAACCAGCAAATACCACCTCTGGGTGGCCTGAGAGTGGGGTGGGAATGGAGATTTTACAATATCCTTCCCCCAGGATTGGGGAGGAAATGGGAATTTTGCAGTATCCTTCCCCTGCCACGCCCATCAAGATACACCCACCAAGCCACACCCACAGAACTGGTAGTAAAAAAAATTGGACTTCACCACTGCCCAAAACATTGATCAAATGCAAGCTATATATAAATTAAGGTGAAAAAAGACCCAAAGGGAGGGTGGTGAATTAGATGGCAAGCAGTCATGCCACTTTAACTACCAACCAGACACATTTCTGAATTTCACTTTCATTCATCTAAGACAGTGGCCCCCAATCTTTTGGGCACCAGGACCGATTCCATGGAGAAAAATTTTTCTGCAGACCTGAGGGGGTGTGGTTTTCCATCCTGCCTGCATTCCACAGATGGGGCTTTGCTTGTTCCCATGGACCGGTTTGCTGGCATGCTGTAGACCAATACCAGTCCACGGACCGGGGATTGGGGACCCCTGATCTAAGATACGGAATCTACATTAGCATAAGGAACAGACTGCTGTTCTGGGTCACATGCAAAGTCAGAAACTTTCTGCTAAGGAGGAAAAGATTTTGCCTTTGAAAAGAGCAATGGAGAATCCCAGGAGAAAAGGAACCAGAAGCTATATGCTCAGGTTGGGAAAAGGAAAGGAATCTCTTTAGTCTCTGTTAAAAATAAAGTGTCAGTAAAAAACTGGATGGAGAAGCTTGGGGAAAAATGTTCATAAAAGGAAGCAAGAACCCTACTTGCAGGCATGAAGTCTTCCTACAGCACAGGTAACATTTTTTAGATGAGCTAGAAATAATGTGTAATGTTGCTTTTTACCAATGTTCCTTCCTATCGATCCTTTACAAGCCATCTTTCTATGCAAACTGGTACCTTTTCGTGTCAGAGTTGCTTTTATATTAGTGGCAGATCTATCATCCTTTGAACTACTAAGAGTTTTATGTTCTCCCGCATATTCTTTTTAATTGGATATTCTTTTCAGATGTCTGTGTTTTGAACCGTTCTGTATTCTTAGGCCCTCTACCACATCCAACAACTTAAAAGTTAAAAAGGTGCCACCATATTCTCCCTTTCCCTTTTTGTTTTAAATGAAGTTTGTGATTTTTGTCTCATCCTACATGGGATAAGGGTTTGGGTTTCATAATCACATGCTTCAATGAATGCTACAAGGCCAGGAAATGCTTGTGCTAAAGAATTTCCCTTTTATTATTTTTCCCTCTTTTCTAAGGGGGAAATACATACTGTGAGGATTAGAGTTGGAAGGGATGACATCAGGTAAAGTCATACCTAGGAAAATAGATAGTGGCAGCACTAATGCTGCACCCGAAGCAAGCAGTAGAGCTAGAAGGGATAGAGAGCTTCTGGGAGGCGAGACCACCAGACTTTTACACAATGGGTTTGATTTTGTTAGTGCCAGGAGCAATACTGCAGTAATATTGACAAATGCAGATTAAAGGGCAACATCTAAAAGAGTTTTCACACACTCTGTCTTATGAGGCTTATAAAGTCTTGAAAGGTCTTTATATTGTAAACAGTAGGAAGATAGAACAATATGTTTCTATATGGCCTAGTTTTAACAATATATTAAAGGTCTGAGTTTGTTCTATATTAATATTATATGGATAATTTAAATAATGATTTATACTTAGTTCATTTTAACCATGGTTTTATATATGTATATATGTATGCACACATGTGTATTATTGTAGTATCATTATTGTATTATTTTTATTCTTAGTTTGGTTGTTGTGTGTTTGTTTTTATATATTTATGTTGTTATATTTCACCAAATGAAGAAAGCATTTAAAAGCAAAGGATGTGTTCTTCAGGATAAGCCATTCAACTAACAGTACAACATTATGCCAGTTTACTTAGTAACATGTCTCTTTCATTTCTATGAAATTGATCCCCAAGAAAGTTTGCTTAAGGTTGAAGCCTAGTTTACCAAGCATAGCTACTCAGACATTAAGCCTCCAAGTCTCATGTAGTTCAAACATGAAGTAATATGTAGACTTTACTCCAGCATACAGTTAGCATACTTTAACCTCATTTAAATCACAGCCTGTCAGTTCCAAGTGCCATTTAAAACATACTTTTGTCTCTCAAATTTGGTCTTGTGATTTTTACTACTGAACATTTCATATGAAGAAACCTACATAACCAAATCTGTAGGCTCAGCACTGATACCATCAAAGCGTAACTGAAGATGGATTTTTTCCCCCAGATATTCTCTTCTTAACTATCTTCTTCCAGTTTCCCTGCAGCCAACCATGAATATCTCCTTGCTTGATTTGAGTGGGTTCCTGCAAGCTGTTTCAGCAAAGCTGCCTTTAAAATATGTATGAGTCTATTCATGCTGAAGAATTAGAGGGAGTAGAGGTTAGTTAATCTTTGCATTAGAGGACCCAAAGGTTTTCAAGAATTTTTAAGGCACTGCCACATATTTAATAGCCGGAAAGGAGCAGGATGTAGTATACAGTTCCTCCCAAGATTCTTTCTAGGCTAAATTTAGATTCTTATCATCTTCAACCATCATTGCAGGAACAAACTTCGGGAGCAGATTAGAAGTTGGGCACTCACCACCCAGTTAATTCAAATAACCGATAGAGAAAAGTAGGAGGGGAAAAGATTCTAACTTAACCATCTCTCCTATTATCACAGAAATTTTTAAAAGCATTTATAAGAAGGAAAGAAAAAAAAAGATGGAAAATATCCTCCCAAAGCACATATGATTTCACGGAACTAGAGTCACACTTTCTTTAAAGAGACATGGCATAAATCAAACTCTGATAGTGGAATTTATGAATCCAGACAACTTTTACTAAATGATCCCTCCTTATACAGCCATGTAGGTTGATCATTTTTTTTTCTCCACCCCTTCAACTTGTCTTGCCAGAAACTGACAGCTGCTTCTGCCACTACAACTGAAGATTTCTAGTGGGAAGAAGCATTCCTGAGGCTCCATGTTCACCTTTATTTCATCCATCCATCCACCCGTCCACACCCACTCCAAGCTCTCTTTTAACCAGAGGTCAGGGAATAGGAACTGGTGGCCTCTAGTTAATCTTAACTCTGAATAGTACACCAATATGATCAATGTGAAGGATACTGACAGAGGATCTAGAGCAGTGCTTCTCAATCTTAGCCACAAAAGTCAAAACTTCCATTTCCTCCATCAGTATGAACTGGAAGGACTTGGTTTTTCTTATTTCTACATATTAAGACATTGCTTATATAAGTAAGATTGAAGATTATACTTCTGCAACTTGGTGCCTTCTAGATATATTAAACAACCCCAGCCAACATGAATGACAAAATATTATCAACATTAGCAAGTCGGAAAATCTACAAGGGGAGGTTTCCTGCCATTCTAACTCTTACTCCAATCTCAGTGTCTTGAAAGCTAATTAAATATTTTTTCCTTTTCTATTCCATTAGCTCTCCCCAAGCAATCAAGTATAACCAAGATTTATCAAACCTAGTATCTTTTTTTTCTACCTACAGAAAATCTGTTGGTAAAGAGGATTAAGTTAGGAGATTGCTCTTGCTGATTCTTCCCAGCAAAGAGGTGCCAAAACAGTCTAAGAATTAAAGGATGGTGTAGATGCTGGCAGTAGTATGCTCCATCATCATGTTGTCTCTATTCACCTCCATGGCTCATTCTAAAAATGGGTTGAAAAATGTTTAATTAAAAAAAACCATGATATTAGGATGGCAGCCAAATAGAGTTATGCAAGCCAAATGGAGTTATGCATTAATTGCAAGAAAAAAGGTCCAAAATGGCATTAAAGTGTCTATGTGTACATATGCACTAATACAAATAGTCCTCACTTAACAACTCTCCTGTTTAGCAACCGTTTTAAGTTACAACAGTGCTGAAAAAGTAACATTAAAACCGGTCCTTAGATTTACAACCATCCCAGGGGCCCCAAAGTTACGTGAGATTCATTCCCTTCACAACTGGCACACATTTATGACCGTCACAGATCCCACAGTCACATTAACTGCCATTTGCACACATCACTGCTGACTTGTGACAAGCAGAGAAGACAATGGAGAAGCCAGCAATAAAAATTGCAAGCCGCAATCAACCGATCTCTCTCTCAGCGGCCTAGCGATGGATATGCCGGTCCCAATTTTAAGCATGTACACGTACATGCCTGTACACAGAGTGAGAATGGACACACCACCCCATTCTATAATAAAGTTCTTTCGTAACTAACTTATTTAGTTCTGATACATAGCGCGGCCCAAACTGTGCAAGCAATCCCAAATGCCCGATTCTGGGCATCTGTGATCTTGGCACTAATTTGGGAGGAAGTCTCTCTGAATTCCAGGGAAGTTGCTTTCCTCAGGGAATTCAGCAAATGTTAGCTGTAGCACCCTCTCCATCATTTTTTTTCCTTTCCTGCCCCCCATAAATATAGAAGCCTCAAAGGAAAATGCTGCTGACAAGCGCCAATAAGGCCCTTCAGCGGGAGTTTGGGGAGGATGGCCGTTCTCCATCCCCCTAACAAAATAAAGGACTGGGCAAACTCCCCACCGCCTCCAAATAAGACGCCCCCGGGGTCCAGGTTAGCGGGGCTGCCCTTCTACTACGCCGCTAAGACTCCTCCAGCGACCTCATGTTTACGGACGTCCTTGTAAGATGCGAGCCCGCTCAACGGATGACAGCTTGAGCGAAGCTCGTCTCATATAACGCGGCGGCCGCCTTTGCAAATCGACGCCGCGCCCGGTCGGGGCGAGCGCTCCATCTCATCGCCGGCCGCGCAAACCCCCTTCAGCCCGCCGCGCCGGAGAAGAGGGCGGCCTACCCAGAGGAAGCGCCCGAGGGATGCCGCCCGCAAGGAGCTCCAACGAGCCCGGCGAACGCCTCACCCTTCTTCTCCTCCTCCTCCTCTTCCTGCTGCTGCTGCTGTTGCTGCTGCTGCCGCCGCCGCCGTCCTCGGAAAGAGAAAAGCCCGCCGCCTCGGCCGCTTCTGCCTAGCGGGCGCCTCCTGGGCTCTGCAGGTCCCGCCGGGGCTTGCATGGACCACGCGCTGTGTGCCGCCCCGCTCCTCAGGGGCGCGAGCAGCCTGGCCGGGGTGTGGGCGCCTCGCGCATTCTGCTGCCGCTGCTGGTTCTGCGCGCTTCCCTCGCCGCGGCGGCCGGCTGCTTTCTGCTCGCCTTGGGCCCCCCCCCCTCCTTCCTTCTGTCCCTTGAGGAAGGAAGAAGGTTGGGGGGGGGGAGAAGAGGGAGGGAGGGAGGGAGGAGGGAAAGGGAATAGCTAATCTGAGCACAAGGGCGCCATTAAGCTTCTGTGGCTTTGCAAGCCGGAGCGGGGCTGCTTTGAAGCGACCGCTAAATTGGGTGCGCCGCGGATGCCCCCCGCGCGCCCCCTGCCGGCTCGCGGCGCGCAAGACACAAAGGACAGAGCCTTCCCCCCTCAGGCAATCTCAGGTTCCGGATCGGTATTGCCGGACTTCAGGCTTGGGTGGCGATTGGACATCGATGATCCAGTCGCTTTTGCGGGCTGCTTTGGATGCTTAGCAGTCCGCGAGCGATCGATCAATCAGAATAGAGCTGGGAAGGACCTTGGAGGTCTTCTAGTCCAGCCCGGTAGTGAAATCCAATTTTTTTTTTACCACCGGTTCTGTGGGCGTGGCTTGGTGGGCATGGCAGGCGAAGGATACTGCAAAATCTCCATTCCCACCCCACTCCAGAGAAAGGATACTGCAAAATCTCCATTAACATCCCACTCCAGGGGAAGGATACTGCAAAATCCCCATTCCCTCCCCACTCCAGAGAAAGGATACTGCAAAATCTCCATTAACACCCCACTCCATGGGAAGGATACTGCAAAATCCCCATTCCCTCCCCACTCCTGGGGGGAAGGATATTGCAAAATCTCCATTCCCACCCCGCTCTGGGGCCAGCCAGAGGTGGTATTCGCCAGTTCTCCAAACTACTCAAAATTTCCGCTAACGGTTCTCCAAAACCTGTCAGAACCTGCTGGATTTCACCCCTGGTCCAGCCCACTGCTCAAGCAGGAGACTTTATATACCATTTCAGACTAGTGGCTGGCTCTCCAGTCTTTCTTTAAAAAAAACTCCAGTGATGAAGCACCTACAATTTAGGAAGGCAAGCCACTTCCGCTGGTTAATTGTCCTCACTCTTAGGAAGTTTCTCCTTAATTCCAGGTTACTTCTCTCCTTGGTTAGTTTTCATCCATTGTTTCTTGTCTCCTCTTCTGGTGCTTTGGAAAATAGGTTGACACCTCCCCTCCTCTTCGTAGCAGCCCCTCAAATACTGGAATACTGCTATCATGCCCCCCCCCCCAGTCCTTTTTTTTCTCTAGACTGGCCATGCACAGGGAAATAAAAGCACTTCCTTCTGAACCAATCCCTTGTCTTTGGGAGAAAAATGTATGGTCCTGGCTCAGCCATAGGATTTTAAGAGAATTTTCATTGGAAAATGTAAAGGAAAGGGTGGATCGCTTATTTTCCTGTATTCTTCTAACACTTCTCTCTTCCTTTTTTCTAATTCAGACCGTCCCAATCTTTAACCAGAGCGTTCAGTTGTAACCTAAAATGGGCAAATGCTAAAAGACAAGGCATAGCTGAACTGTAAAATTTAACACTCAGCCATCATTTTCTCTACATTGTCCCACATCCAAAGTACAAAGACAACCAACAGTTGTTGCTCCTGACTGAGATAAATTAAAACTCAGTGATCAGGGCAATTTACGTTCCTGCCCTTTCAAGGGCTGGAGGAATACTTTTTAATGGTAGCCATCTGAGTGTATCGTAGTTAGTTTTATAACAGGATTCATCATTATTAGTCTTCAAAGTCGCCCTCCAATGTGGGCATTTGAAATTGGCCGCAGTGTGATCAATGGACTCTACAGAGGGTGTCAAGAGGGGGCAGGGGTGGACGGGAGAAAGAAATGGCAGAAGCTCTTCCTTTGGATACAGACTGCCTCCTTCATATAGTATGTCCATTGTGATGTCACACATACCAAAGGAGTGAAGCTTGTGTCGGGACAGCGTGATGCCACTGTCCTCACTTTTGATGAAAGCATTGTGCCCTTCAGACACCTCTGTATCAGGGATGAAATCCAGCAGGTTCTGACAGGTTCTGGAGAACCAGTAGCGGAAATTTTAAGCAGTTCGGAGAACCAGCAAATACCACCTCTGGCCGGCCCCAGGAGTGGGGAGGGAATGGGGATTTTGCAGTATCCTTCCCCTGCCACGCCCACCAAGCCACACCACACCACACCAAGCCACGCCCACAGAACCGGTAGTAAAAAAAATTGGATTTCACCACTGCTCTCTATATAAGACAGAACGTTAAATGAGAAAAAATCTTTACTTGATCTTTAAAATAAGGAACCTGAATATCTGTACGGTACCTGTAGTCTGTCTGCAGAGTTTCTCAGTCATCCAGGCCATGTCCCATGCTTTTTCAGGAAGCAAATAGACATTGTTTTTCTTTTGAAGACATTTCGCTTCTCCTCAAGGAAGTCCAGTAGCCTCCTGAAAAAGCACCTTTGGGACTACCTGTAGTCCGATTTACAACACTTTATTTAGCAATGGTTCAAAATTATGATGGCACACAAAAAAGAGACTTACGACCAGTCCTAGCATTTAACAACTATACAGCATCTCCAGGTCATGTGACCAAAATTTGAGTACTTAGCAACCAGCAAGTATTTATGACAATTACAGCATTCCAGGATCACATGTTCACCATTTATGATCTTCCCAGCTGACTTCCAACAAGCAAAATCAGGGGAAGGCAGACGATGTAACTTAATAACTAGGATGATTCACTTAACAACCATGGCAAAATAGTCATAAAATTGAGCACAATTCACTTAACTGCCATACAGTATTTAGCAATGGAAGTTCCAGTCTCAATTGTAGTTGTAAGTTGAGGACTAATATATGCCTTTTGACTGGTGTTAAGAACTTTCTGTCTCTATGGAAGTGTCAGTGTTAAATTAGAACTGGAACTCTCGTCAATTCTTGTGGCTACAGCTCCCAGAATTCCTGTGCCTCATAATTCTATAAGACCAAAATACATTCATTTGCCGATTTCCAAAATTACAGGTGAATAGCATGTAGCATTGTAACATTGGCACATCACTGGATGTGGTAGTGGAATAGCATTCAGAATGCTTGCATTCATAATTGCTTCTGGACTTCTTGCTTGAAACGGGGAAAAAAATGAAACTGAATTTATTAGTCATGTGAAAAAATAGGTACATTCTCTGTGAGTTCTGTAGTTTTATGTATCATGACATAGTAAGAATCATCTGGTCCTTAGCAGTTCTTAAAAGTAGGTAAATACAACCTCAGGTGAACAACAACACATGACATATTACACTAAGTCATCATTTATTTTACAAAAAGAAAGCCAAAATGTTGGAAAAACAAAGTACACCTTATGATTCAATAGCTTGTAGAATCATCTTTGGAAGCAATAATTTGAAGTAATCATTTTCTGTATGGCATTATCAGTCTCTCACATTGCTGTGGAGGAATTTTGGCCCACTCTTCTTTACAACAATTGCTTCAGTTCATTGAGGTTTGTGGATATTTGTTTATGCGCAGCTTTCCTGCGGTCCCACCACAGCATTTTAGATGGGTTGAGGTGTGGACTTTGACTGGGTCATTGCAACACCTTGATTCTTTTTCAGCCATTCAGTTGTAGATTTGCTGGTGGGCTTGGGATCATTGTCCTATTGCATGACACAATGTCAGCCACGCTTTAGCTGTCGGACAGGTGGCCTCACATTTGACTCTATAACATTTTGATATACAGAAGAGTTCATGGTTGACTCAATGACTGCAAGAGCCCAAGTCCTGTGGCTGCAAAACAAGCCCAAATCATCACCCCTTCATCACCATGCTTGATGGTTGGTAGAAGATGTTTGTGCTGATACGCTGTGTTTGGTTTTCACCATATGTGGCATTGAACATTATGACCAAACATCTCTACTTTGGTCCTGTCTATTCAAAGAACAGTGTTCCAGAAATCTTATGATTTCTATCAATCAGAATAGAACTGGAAGGGACTTTGGAGGTCTTCTATTCCAGTCCTCTGCTCAAGCAGTAGACACTATACTATTTCAGACAGTTGACTGTCCAGTTTTTTCTTAAAAACCTCCAGTGATGAAACACTCACAACCTCTGAAGGCAAGATGTTCCGCTGGTTAATTGTCCTCACTTTTAGGAAGTTTCTCCTTAATCCCAGGTTGCTTCTCTCCTTGATTAGTTTCCATCCATTGTTTCTTGTCTTGCCTTCTGATGCTTTGGAAAATAAGTTGACCCCCTTATCTTAGAGGCAGCCCCTCAAATATAGGAATACTGCTATCATGTCACCCCTAGTCCTTCTTTTCTCTAGACTACCTATTTCCAATTCCTGCAACCATTCTTCATACATTTTTGTATCCAGGCCTTTAATTGTCTTAGTTGCTCTTCTTTGCAATTTTTCCAAAGTCTCGACATCTTTTTTGTAATGTGGTGACAAAAACTGGATGCAGTATTCCAAGTATGATCTTACTAAGGATCTATAGAGCGGTACTAATTATTCATGTGATTTTGATTCTATGCCTCTGTTTATATAACCAAGGATTGTACTAGCTTTTTTGGTTGCTGCCGCATATTGCTGGCTCATATTTAAGTGATCATCCACTAGGACTCCAAGGCCCCTCTCACAGTTACTGTTTTAGAACCAGGTTTCACCTAATCTGCACTTGTACCTTTGGTTTTCCTTGCCTAGAAGTAAAACACATATTACATTTGTTTGGATGCAACTTTGCACACCTAAGTCATGCTGCCATGCTCTTTTTATAGAGAAGAGGTTTTCTCCTGGCAACCCTTCCAAACAAACCATACCTGTTCAGTCTAATTTTTCTAATTGTACTGTCATGAACTTTAACATATAACATGAGGCCTGTAGAGTCTGAGATGTAACTCTTGGAATTTTTGCAATTTCTCTGAGCATTGCACAGTCTGACCTTAGGGTGACTTTGCTGAGATTTCCATTGCTAGGAAGATTGGCAACTGTGCTGAGAGAGAGTTCATTGGCTGATATAGTCACATGTGATGTCTGTAAAGACTTAACCCCTTCTAGTCTCTGGTGCATCATATGCAGGCAATATCTGACAAGCCTCTTCATACTTATGGAAGCAGTAAAGATGTGCTAAGATTTTCACACACGGCTTCTCCATTTTGGCTTTTTGTTGTTGTTGTTCAATGAATGATGACATGGTTGTTCATCCAAGGTTTATTTGCCTACTTTTAAGAACTGCTAAGGGTCAGATGATTTTTACTATGTCTTGATACGTAAAACCACAGAACTCAAAGAGAACGCACTTACTTTTTCACATGGCTGTAGGTTTTCACGTTTAAAATGATTTTGTCATTATGCCTTGAAATGTTGTGAAATGTAAAGCAAAATGTTGATGTATTGTTTTTGTAATCTATTGCACTGAAGAAAGGCAAAGTTGTTACTTTTCTTTCTCTCTTTGCTTTTCTTTCTCTTTTTCTAACTTTTGTTTCTTCTATATCTTTTACCTTACAAAGGAACTTACTAAAAAAAGTATTAATTGGAATGCTTGCATCCGTGCCTAGTGATTGCTCTGAGGTTTTAAGTCATGAAGGTGATGCGGTTTGGGTGTGGACTTTCAGGCTTTATTTAAACAACATTGTATCTGAAGAAGGGCAACTTTTACTAAACTGCTATGGAATGAAGCTCCATAATCACTTCTGTGGTATTGGGGGGGGGGGGGAGTGCAGTTATGCAAGAAATCTACATGCATGAAATGGAAGAATGCTGGGCGCATTTTAGTCCCACTGGAGTTGAATGTGATTATGGTTAGTGCAATAAAAATAGAGATTAAGAGAACTGCAACTTACAAAGCCTTTTCAGCTATTTTTTCCTCAGTGGTGTACAGTACTAAATCTATATATAGAAACTGTGGCTTTGGTCTAAATTTGTGCCTGGCAGCTGTACATGGTTATCAAAAACAGTTTAAAACGCCATATTTCAAACATTACCACGCTATTTAAGAGTAAATAAAATTACTAGCGATTATAAGGATCATAGTGAAGTTAGGTTTGAACATTTCAATTAATATTCAATCAATTAATGCTGAACATTGTTGAACTACCCCCCTCCCTCCAGAAAAGCTTAAAGCGGTAATTAAAGAGATAATTCATACATTTGTGTTTATTACGTTTACATTAAGCTGCAGGTCTGGGCAGTCTGTGACAGTTTGTTGCTGACTTGTAATTCCCATCAGCTGCTCCCAGCATTAGCTGGATAGCAGCTAATAGTTTTTTTACTGTTAGAAAAGCATGAGAAATATTTTTGGTTTATATTTTAATGCAAGTAGTTCTAACTGCCTAAATCAGAATGCAGCTACCCCTTTTTTCCCCCTGGGTTTTATAATTTTAATCACAAAAAAAAAATGCATAAATTACAGCAGTGATTTTCAACCTCAGCAACTTTAAGCCATGTGGACTTCAACTCCCAGAATTCCCCAGCCAGCCATGCTAGCTGGGAAATTCTGGGACTCCACAAGGCTTAAAGTCTCTGAGGTTGAGAAACACTACACTATGGGAATCTGCCCTCCCCCTTCCAAGATAGATAGGCTAGATTAAGATAGATAGATAAATTAAGGGCGGGGGGTGGTGGGAGTGCATGTTTTTGTGTGCATTGGGGTATTTGGGAATCCAAGCAAGTTCTGAACAGCAGTAAGAATTACAGAGTGTGTGGTTATCTTTTAACCGTTTTCTGTTGTTGGAAGAAATATCCATCTGGTTCAGTTCCAAGTGGGGAGAAAGACACTGGAAACATGGTGGCTGATTGGAAAGATGATTTAATGGAGCAGAACCATCAAGCACATGGTCATAGTGCAGTTGAACACATGGAGTGGAAAGTGAGGGTTATTTATACCCTCTCTTGGGCCTTGCCCTTGAGCTTCCTGTTCCTGTGGCAAGGACATGTATTCTATTGGTTGCTGTCAGACTCCCATGGGGCTATGCAAGGGTCATAGCTGATTTTGTATGTTATCTGAGTCAAGCTTGGTTGAAGCTTGGACTGATGCAATGAAGGGGCTTTGTTGTGCAGTTTCTATCGTGGCTGAATGGCTTTGCCCTGAAGGATAATCCCATCATCCTGGAGCTGAAGTTCTTTTGTTTTGTAGATAGGCTGGCCCAGTCCTTCTCAACAGGCAACACATATCTGCTGGGGGCAGAGAGCTGAAGCTCTAAGTTTCTGTCTTTAGAAACATGTTTTTCTTTCAGGGAAAATATAATATTCTGCCTTTTTAATATTTCCTAAAATATTTCATTCTTCCAAGAGGGACGAGCACTAACTTTCTACACTATATATTTATCAATGAACACGTTGTTCATCTGATCCTCCAAAACACGGGTGTCAAACTCGCAACGTTTTTGGCTTTGTGGAGCTGGGGTGGGTGTAGCCTGTGTGTGATGTATCCGGCCCGCGGGCCACCAGTTTGACACACCTACTCCAAAACAATTTAGCGGCGGTGAGGAGGGTTAAGATTAATAGTTGATAAGGTAAGGTAAGATAACCTTTACTATCATTTTTTTACTGTGAGTACACTGGCCCACATTAAAAATGAAATTCTATTGCCTGCTCTCAAAAGAAAGTATATATATACCCATACCCATACATAACACACATATATACATTATATATTCCCGTGATGGTGAACCTATGACACGTGTGCTAGAGGTGGCATACAGAGCCCACTGTGGGCAAGTGCCAGCTGTTCTTCTGGGTTCCGTTGCGTGAATGCACGCTGGCTAGCTGGCTCATCGCACATGCGTACCAGCCAGCTGCTCTCTTCTGGGTTCCAATGCGTGCATGCATGCCAGCCAGCTGGTCCAGCATGAATGCACATGACGGAACCCGGAAGAGAGCAGCTGGCTGGTGTGCTTGCACAATGGACCAGCTGTCTGGCGCGCATGCATGCAATGAAACCCGGAAGAGCAGCTGGCCACCACACACATGCCCACCAGCCAGCTGGTCTCTTCCGGGTTCTGGCACTCCAGCGCGTGTGCACAAGCTCCAGTTTTGGTACTCGGCTCTGAAAAGGTTAACCATCCCTGTGGAGCCTGCTCAAGCATCACTTATATGCTATGTTCTAGATAGAAAGAAGTAAACTACCAATCATCTTTTCTGCCATCTTCGCCACTCTTGGTAATGCTTCCAAACCAGACAGTAATGCCATATGACAGGATGCTCTTGATCGTCCCTCTATAGAGGAACAGGGAAGGAAGATGTACTCTTCTCGTATGATGCAAAAAATGCAGGCACTGTTGTGCCCGCTTCACCAGTATCTCACTTTTGAGTGACCAAGCTAGCCTACTTGTTAGCTGCACACCCAGAAACATGAGGCTGCTAACCACCTCCACAGGGGAATCATTAATACACACAGGTGTGTGGTTGTGCCTGCCTTTTCTGAAACCAACAATGATCTCTTTAGTCCTACCTTTACTCTCTAATAGGCAAAAGGTTTGTTAATACAGCAGCCAAAATTGTTAAAGATAGATATGAAGGGTTGTCAGTCATACCCTCTGTTCTGGTCCTATTAGATCTCTCAGCGGCTTTTGATACCATCGACCATGGTATCATGCTGCACCGGCTGGAAGAGTTGGGGGTGGGAGGCACTGTGTTGTGGTGGTTCTCCTCCTTTCTCTCTGACCGGTCGCAGTTTGTGTTGGCAGGGGGGCAGAGGTCGACCTCAAGGCCTCTCATTTGTGGAGTGCCGCAAGGATCGGTCCTCTCGCCCCTTCTGTTCAACATTTATGTGAAGCCGCTGGGCGAGATCATCCGTGGCTTTGGGGTGAGATACCACCAGTACGCTGATGACACCCAGCTGTACATCTCCACCCCAGGCCACCCCAACGATGCCCTTGAAGTGATGTCCCAGTGCCTGGAGGCTGTGCGGATCTGGATGGGGAGGAACAGGCTCAGGCTCAACCCTTCCAAGACTGAGTGGCTGTGGCTCCCGGCATCCCGATATAGTCAGTTGACTCCATCACTGACTATTGGGGGCGAGTCTTTGGCCCCCACTGAAAGGGCTCGCAATCTGGGAGTCCTCCTGGATAGGCAGCTGTCTTTGGAGGAACATCTGACGGCTGTTACCAGGGGGACCTTTTATCAGGTTCGCCTGATTCGCCAGTTGCGGCCCTTTCTTGATCGGGATTCCTTGTGCACAGTCACTCACGCCCTCGTCACCTCTCGCCTTGACTACTGCAACGCTCTCTACATGGGGCTCCCCTTGAAGAGCACCCGGAGGTCCAGAATGCAGCAGTGCGGGTAGTGATGGGAGCAACATGGCGCTCCCATGTAACACCGCTCCTGGCGAGCTGCACTGGCTCCCGGTGGTCTTCCGGGTGCGCTTCAAGGTATTGGTTATCACCTTTAAAGCGCTCCATGGCATAGGGCCTAGCTATCTCCGAGACCGCCTGCTGCTACCGACGACCTCCCATCGACCCGTGCGCTCCCACAGAGAGGGCCTCCTCAGGGTGCCATCAGCCAAACAATGTAGGCTGGTGGCCCCCAGGGGGAGGGCCTTCTCTATGGGGGCTCCCACCCTCTGGAACCAGTTGTCCCCGGAGATAAGAAGAATCCAGGACCTCAATGCCTTCCGTCGTTCCCTGAAAACCCATCTTTTTCAGCAAGCCGGGTTGGCTTAAGAAGAAATTTTTAAATTCTTTTAATTAGTCTGTGATTCTTAACTTTCGGGCCAAAATTTATATATATTTTTAAATGTTTTAATATTTGTATTCTATGTTTTTTATCTTGGCTGTACACCGCCCTGAGTCCTCAGGGAGAAGGGCGGTATATAAATTGGAAATTAAATTAAATTAAATTAAATACCCGTGAACATAAAGAAAAGGGGTAAGAGAGCCAATTCGGGGTTGTGGTTAAGGTGCTGGCCTAGAAAACAGGAGACTGTGAGTTCTAGTCCTGCCTTAGGCAAGAAAGTCACCTGAGGGATTTGGGCCAGTCACTCTCTCAGTCCAATCCACATCATAGGTTGTGGGAACAATAGAAGGAAGGAGAATTAGGTATGTTTGCTGCCTGCGGTTATATATAAAGACAGGTGAAATAATTATCTAATAATAGTACAAGTCCAAATATTTTAGCATCTAGGGCATATTGCTTCATTTCTGAAATGGGACCCTTTTCCCACTGTGAGGCTAAATATTAAATTGATAGACCACATTTATAACAATATAAATCAATATAAATAAGTCTTTTCTCCTCTTCCAAATAGAGATCAAACATTTAACTTGACCAAAAAATATGTAAAAAATATGTAAGTTTGATGCAGAGGTTAAAACATCAGGAGACTGTGAGTTCTAGTCCTGCTTAGGCATGAAAGCTGTCTG
Source organism: Pantherophis guttatus (assembly GCF_059756535.1). NCBI lineage: Eukaryota > Metazoa > Chordata > Lepidosauria > Squamata > Colubridae > Pantherophis > Pantherophis guttatus. The sequence continues at coordinate 214,982,251 of NC_142063.1, forward strand.
GGTGACTTTGAGCCAGTCACTCTTGCGTTAGCCCTGGGAAGCAGACAAGGGCAAACCATTTCTGAAAATCTTGCCAAGAAAAGTGTGGAGTAGCAGTTGCTAGGAATCAACTCACAAGGCACATACAAAAACATTACATTATAAATTCCTGTAAAAGATTGAAGTATTTTTGTTCAGCAGGGATGTCAGCTTACCAGTAAACATTATTGGTATATATTATCACTGGTAAATAAATGTTGCAATCACTATAATTGGAGGAATAGGGTAAACTGGAATGGTCAAATTTTACTATTACTGTCTGCTAACTTTGAAAATAATGTAAAATCCATCCCAGAATGCAAAGTAAGGATAAATATGAATGCTCTCTTCAGTCAAGTTCGATTTTTGGTGACATGCATATAGCTTTTTTTTCCCTGCAAAAAATGGAACTCGTTTACCATTGCCAGGACTGCATTTTACTAGGAATTTTGTTGACTTTTCTGTCTAGACTGAAGTTCTGGCCTTTCCTGTTCATCTCCCATCCAAGTTCTAATCAGTCCAACCCTGTGTAATTTTCTAAGATCAGACGAGAAAATGATAGGAAATTGCTTTTTTTTTAATTACTTTTTTTTTCTTTTTTGGTGGTGGAGGATGTATCCTATGCTAATGCCCAGCAGCTGGAACTAGAAAGGATTCCTTCTTTCAGTGATGGCGCTCAAATCAACCCTGGAAGGGTGGAGTCCCTCATATAGATCTGAAGGAGACATTTGATGCAGGTAAGAGACACCATCCCAGTAATGAAATCCATTTTTTTTACTACCGGTTCTGTGGGCGTGGCTTGGTGGGCGTGGCAGAGGAAGGATACTGCAAAATCCCCATTCCCTCCCTACTCCTGGGGGAAGGATATTGTAAAATCTCCACTCCCACCCTACTCGGGGGTCAGCCAGAGGTGGTATTTGCCGGTTCTCCGAACTGCTCAAAATTTCCGCTACCGGTTCTCCAGAACCTGTCAGAACTTGCTGGATTTCATCCCTGCACCATCCCCTTTAATAGCCAAAGCAGCATTCCGCATAGCAACAGAAATGTCTCCACAAAAGCAGCAGTATGGGGATAAGCAAACAAGAAGCAGATTTTAAACCTATGTTAGAAATGAACTTCTTTATTATCAATGAATTGATTAGTTGAATTCTAGCATCCTGCCAAAAAAAACCCCAACAACCTATGAATATAGACTGGATGAATAAATCAGTTAGAATGAATGAATGAGTGAACGAATGAATGAGTTTGCAGGAAAAATTACTCATATGACATACTTTTAAAAGAATGTTTATTGAATTTATATACAGTAGCTACTTGTCTCCATGCATGATTCTCAGGAGCTCACAAAGAGTTAAAAACAATATGAAAATAGCAATACACACACACACACACACACACACACACACACATATATACAATAAAAACAGTAGGAACCATATCACAAAATAAAACATATCTTCTTTTATTTTTTGCAGATTATTCCAAAGATGTATTAGCCATCATTAGTCATAAGTAAATTCTGTTAAAAAATGATAGGAGTGGAAATCAGGAGCTCTTGGAACCCTCTTATTTCACTTCCAGAATTTGCAAACGAAGTTGCAGAAGCCAGTGCTACATTTTTACATGGTATTTTGAGGTAAGAAACACAGAAAAGGTCTAAAATTGGCTTTCTGCAGTATTGCAAACCAAGCTCACATTTCACACCCACAAACAAAAGTAACTTAGAAAAATGCAAATGATACTGACCCCAGATAGCCCTACTCACATTGGCCTTTATTTTATGTTCCTATTCTTATGCTTTCTAGGAAAACATTAAAGGCAGTTTTGGGTCACCTGAAAATTGCCAACTCAGTTTGAAAATTGTATTGATTTTATTTTCAGTAATGCACTTGTGCTCACCATGGCAACTTAAAGAGTTCTGCTGTACCTTCTGTCTGCTGGTAATTTGTCCCAAAATCTTAAGTTTAATTATCCTGACCTTACACATGTAAGTTGGTATTGATGCATTCGTGTGTTGAAAAAAGACAATTACAATCTTTTTTTTTCTTTTACATAGAAGCATCCTACTGGCATTAAATATTTTAAAATTCATCTCTGCAATCCTACAACATGGCAGCAGCAAAAGTCTTGTTTCCCAGTATTCCATGCTTGACTATTGGACAAGTGTCTTTCTAAAGTCAACATGTTCTGTGCTGGTACAATTCATTGTTTGTGAACAAAACATTACTTCTTTTTTTTTTTTTTTTTTTTTGCATAAAAGCAACGTTGACATAGCAGCATCCACTACTATGGTAGCTAGAATGCAGGACAGTTTCTTTCTAAAAAGACAAAAAAAACATTGAGCATCTTTCTCCGAAGAGGAGAGTAAAATGAGTACAGTTTGTGCTTGCAGACGTTTCCAGCAAATAACAAGTTGGATCACCACTGCAGTGCCATATCTGCTTTGCTCCAGACATATTTGCCGCCTCGCTTGAAAAACATATTTTCATCAAAGCCACTGCATTGTATAGCATTTTTTACCCCTACATCCAGGATTGACCGAGAAGGCTCTTTTCGGCCATTGACACAGTTGAGAAAACGCATCTGGGAAAAACACAAAGAAAAGAATTATAACATAAGAGAATTAACATCTGTGTACAACTGTTCTACCAAACCATCATATCACTTGAAGTTAGTGCCTAATTCCAATCCTGCAAATGACTTCACGTAATTATATACATGGGAATATTATTAATATTTAAGGCTCTGAATGGTACCATTAACCATAATGTATTTGTTTTTAGCTCATGTGTAAAGATTTCACAAGTAACGGATCATAATTCCCTTCATTCAGTGCCATCGTAATTTCATTGTAATTTCATTACAATGAGTGAACAGTTGTTTGTTGAGGAATAGAAACAAAACAACAAAAACACAACATAGGCCAAATTGTCTGAAAAGTCTTTCCAGAAACCTTTTATACTGAAATTTAGAGGAGTCTATAGGCTAAAATACATATATTTGTAGGTATCAATCAAGTTGGTCTTGGCAAAAACTAATATCTCAGTCAAGATATTGACTGCACAAATCTTGATCTCGAGACAAACTGCAGAAATCATTAAAAGAAGAGTTTCATCTGGAGGTATAGTCTCCCACCAAAGCAGAGGAATTAGGCTGAATCAATGTATATTCCAGAGTTGTAGAAAGAAATGAATTTATTCGAACTTCAAAATGTGCTTCAACCTAGCAGTTGCCTGTAACCAGAAATTAAAAATGGCCACCAAAGGACTCAGAGAAATGCTTATATATGCAGTATCTCGATAGTGTACCAATTGTCAAAAATGTTTCCCTCTTTCCCTTTTCTCAACATCTCAAAGTGCCTGAGTTTTAAGTATGTGCATCAAATGTTCAGTTGTACTGCACATATGTGCACTGCTCTACTTTTGTAACACTACAGAATGCACTTTTATTCCAATGCAATGGACTCACTATTAATTAAACACCTACAGGTTTTTTTATTTAGTGAACATGGGAGGCGGGTAGGAAAAGAGTCCATTAGTTCATGAATCTATTTTAAATTAAATAATATATTGAGGGGTCCTTGGTACTCTCTGAGCTTGGTTGTTTTCTTGCAGATATTTCATTACCAAACTAGGTAACATCATCAGTGGTAGTCTAGTACTGATGATATTATAGCTTGGGTAATGAAATGTCTACAGGAAAACAACGAAGTTCAGAGAGCACTAAGGATTCCTCATTTCAATCCTGAGCCACACATTTTCTCCTTTATTGAAAGAATACATTATTCGCAGCAACACTATCATACAAGTGATGTAAATGACATTATTGCATCACATTTATGACTTTGCCCAAGTGATATAAAATGATGCAAACACAATGGAAATTTTCATCTGTTGTATCCAAAATCTGTGGCTCTATGGTCCGCCAAATCAGGCTTTCGCAGTATAAGGGAGACTTATACCTGAAAACTAATATTTTATTAGTTCTGTTTATAATACTAAACTGCAATATGCTTCGTTGATTTCAGGGGATTTTACTTCCAAGAAGTATAAGTTCTGATCCCCCTATGGCAAGGCCTGAAGTAAAGCTCTTGATTTCAGAAACAGGAAAAATATTTTCAAAATATAGAGCAAATAAAATGACAAACAAAATTACTTACATATTCATCCAGAATTAAGTAGGAATCTCTCATCTGTGAAAAGATGGGAAAGCAGCAACTTTAATTTACCATAATGTATAATTGTATATTTAGAGAGTGAGGCTGGATGACTTTGGGCCAGTCACTCTCTCCTAGCCCAACCTATCTCACAGGGTTGTTGTTGGAGAGAAAATAGGAGGAGAATGGTGTGTAGGATGTGTTTGCTGTCTTGCATTATTTGTAAAGTAATGGGATAAAAATCTAATGCATAAATTAAAAAACAATAGCAGATTTCATTTACAGGCAATCTTCAACTTATGACTACAATTGAGCCTAAAATTTCTGTTGGTAAGTGAGATATTTGTTAAGTGAGTTTACTCCATTTTACGACCTTTCTTGCCAGTTGTTAAGTGAAACACCGCAGTTGATAAATTAGTAACCCGGTTGTTAAGTGAATCTGGCCACCCCATTGGCTTTGCTTGTCAGAAGATTGCAAAAGGTGATCTCATGACCTTGGGATAGAGCAACCGTCATAAGTGTGAACCAGTTGCCAAACATCTGAATTTTGATCACATGATCATGGGGATGCTGCAAAGGTGGTAACTGTGAAAAATGGTCATAAGTCACTTTTTTCTAGTGCTGTTGTAACTTTTAACGGTCACTAAATAAACTGTTGTAAGTCGAGGACTTCCTGTATGTGCTTCATATAGCTTACAGTGGTTTTTTTTTATTTTGAGCTATTGTTTCAAAATAGTCCTTAATATAATGTGTAAATTAAAAGCTACCTGTGCCTAGAGAATGAAATTAAATTAGCAGAGAGTCTATCATGGAAATTTGATGTGACGTAAAATCATTTTGTGCTATGATTTCCCACACCTATAACTACTATATTTCCAGGAAAGATAGCCATAGAATTCTGATGATTTAAGCAAGTTCCTCAAAAAAGAACACGGCAAAACTCAACATTTAAACATGAAATTGTTCACATATAAAAAGAAGAGTGTAGAGCTTTGGAAGGAGTATAGCAGTGGTGGGTTGCTCCCGGTTTGCACTGATTCGCAAGAACCGGTAGTAAAAATTTGTAGTAGTTCCAAGAACCGGTAATAACATTGGCTGGCCACGCCCCCGAACCGGTCCCCAGCCCGGTCACCACTCACTTACCCCGCCCACCTCAGCAGAGGCTTTTTTTTTTTTTTAAAGCATTTTCTCTACAACCTCTTCGGCTGAAAAAATGCTTTTAAAAGTTAAAAAAAAAAAAGCTTCTGATGATCCCGTGGCTCAGCTGGGATCATCAGAGGCTTTTCAGAGCATTGTTTTCTGCAACCTCTTCGGCCGAAGAGGTGGTAAAAAAATGCGTTGAAAAGCCTCTGACAATCCCAGCTGAGTTGCCTGATCGGCAGAGGCTTTTCAAAGCATTTTTTTCCTGCAACCTCTTAAGGTTGTAGAAAAAGTGCTTTTAAAAGTTAAAAAAAAAAAAAGTTGGCCACGCCCACCCAGTCACATTACCCCCCCACCAAGCCACACCCACAAAATAAGCCATGCCCACAGAACTGGTAGTAAAAAAATTTAGAACCCCTGGAGTATAGGTATTCTTAATTTATGACCACAGTTGAGCTCAAAGTCTTGGTCATCAAGTAAAGCTGTCATTAAGTAAGAGATCATACAACTGCTTCGTCAATGACTCCATCCTTGTGCGTCTAATTGTGATCATTTAGTGAGAGCCTGGGTCATTAAGTATACAGAGTCCAAGGTAAAGAACAGAGAGTCCCTGGTGGGAGGGAGACCCACACTCGGGACCTAAAAATCCTCCCTATCAAAATCCAAATAGAGCCGTGGTGGTGAAGTGGTTAGAATGCAGTATTACGGTTGTAATTAAGCAGGTTATACTGTGACTGAGGTGATTTTATGGGAAATTTTTTCGTTAAGCCGTTAAGTGAATTCTTTGCCTACAATAGGTGCTTTTTCCTGGAAATTGGAAGTACCAGTAAATGCTGGTTTCTGGCAAAAAAGAGAAGAGCCTGTAGTACAGTGGACTAAAGCACTGTTATTAACATCAAGCTGTCTGCAATTACTGCAAGTTCAAATCTCACCAGGCTCAAGGTTGACTCAGCCTTCCATCCTTTCAAAAGTAGGTGAAATGAGGACCCAGATTGTGGGGGCAATAAGATGACTTTGTATAAAATATACAAAAGTATGAAGGCTATTGCTTAGCGCATTGTAAGCCGCCCTGAGTCTACGGAGAAGGGCGGCATATCTATCCATCTATCTATCTATCCATCTATCTATCTATCTATCTATCTATCTATCTATCTATCTATCTATCTATCTATCATCTGTTTGATTTATATGCCGCCCTTCTCCAGAGACTCAGGGCGGCTTACAATGCGTTAAGCAATAGCCTTCATACTTTTGTATATGCCTGCTTAGTAGGGCTTTTTGGCCCCCCTTAAGCGGTGTTCTATTTTTTTTATACAAAGTCAACTTATTGCCCCCACAAACCGGGTCCTCATTTTACCTACCTCAGAAGGATGGAAGGCTGAGTCAACCTTGAGCCTGGTGAGAATTGAACTCGCAGTAATTGCAGGCAGCTGGCAGCTAAGTGCTACTTTAACAGCAGTTTAGTCCGCTGTGCCACCAAGGCATATAAATTAAAGCAAAAAAAAAAAGGCCATAATTTCCAGTCATCTGACTGTAGGATGCAGCCATAAATAAGGGCCCTTTGACTGTGATCTGTGGGGGAAGGGACAGTAATCAAAACTTTGAATCAAGGTTGAAAGTACTTTTTTGGGTACATTATAACTTCAAACAGACATTAAGTAACCAGTCATAATCAAGGACTAACTGTATAATAAACAACTCAAGGTAGCAAACATACCTAATACTGCGCTTCCTCCATTTGAACTACTGAGTTATAAAAGAACAAATGATTTTTAAAAATATAATCCAAAGTAGGGGAGGGGGAATCAAAGGATGGGGAAAGAGTTGTCTTCATTCCTTTAATAAGTCTAAATGAAACAAACAGATCCTAGAAAAGTTAAAATTCTGTTGAACCCAACGTTAATTTGTGGTTTTGCAAAATCTAAATTTTTCCTCATGAATGTCCCTATTGAGACTATTCACGATCAACAGTTATGTGATGCATTAGAATATTATTACTGTATCATGGTACAGTAATAATGGAGTTTTATACATCTAATTATTATAGTGGACCAGTGCCATGACTGTTAATTTCTGATGCAATTGCTTGCAACAGTGTTAATAAGAAATGTGCAGCAATTCCCCTTGATATAACACTGGGCATCTAGACTCCCAACAATACAGATCCAAAATGCTAAGCGAATATAAACTGCAAGCATTCTAACAAATCCCCATTAAAAAAAGCTTTCTTGTACCAAAAGAAAAAAGAACTTGGATAATTGCATTTTGCCATCAGCATTAGGACTTCTAATGCCAAACAATAAATATATTGCTTTCAAAGTGTATGAACAATCAGCATGATTACCTTTTGATTAGATTCAGGGACTAAGCATGGGAGATCTTTATGACGGTGCACAAATCGTTCAAAATCTTCATCATTGATGATGAATCTTTCAGCTTCTCTCAGAGATTCTTCCCCTGTATTTTCTCCTTCGATGAGCAAGCACTGAAATATCTAGAAAGCATCAAGTGTATGATTAAGAGAGAACTCTTGCTGGTTACAATTACTGTGCAATAGAACAATACTACCAAGAAAATTCAATGAAAGCTTTTATAATTCTATAAACCAGATGTTATTATACTGTATGGGTAATTTGCAATTATATCCATGGTCAAAAACTGGTAAAAATTTCAGCTTCTGGATTTTGTGCTTGAGGTGGAAGAAAATACAACTTTGATTCTGAGTTTTGCTGATTAGATAAGTTTGCTGTTATAGAAATGGCTAATGCATATTAAGTATGTAAAAATAAAAAGTTGAGGCTGAAATGTTAGTATTTTAGTCTACTGTGCTAAAAAGAATCAGGAGTCAATGCTTTCAGTTCATTTTCTGTCTTTAACCTACACATCTTCCTCTTCCCTTTTCCCTCCTCATTTTTTATTTTCATTTTCTTTTGTATTTTATATCTCGATAAACTTAATAAAATTATTAAAGAAGAGTGGTGAAAACTATTAAGACTAACCAAGAATTATTGGTTAGAGTAAGTTTCTCAATCTTGGCAACTTTAAAATGTGTGGACTTTAACTTCCACAATGCTAGCTGGGGAATTCTGGGAGTTGAAGTCCACCCATCTTAAAGTTGTCAAGGTTGAGAAACACTGGATTAGTTAACCTAAGAATTATTAACTTATCATCTGAGCCTAACAGCATCATCATTATTATTATAGTTGATCGCTCAACCAGCCATTTAGAGTGGGTGTGGTATTTGGCTTACATCTCAGCAGTAAAAAACAATACAATGAAAGAAGGAAGACAAATGCATCTAAACCAACAACCCAGCACATCAAAAGAAAACTAATAATCTCCACAGCCATCCTAAGCCCAAATCTAGGAGCAGAGTCTTTCTGGATTTGAGGAACAGCTGCAAGATGAGAGCTGGGCTGATTTCTGAGGAGGTGGATGCTGCTCCTGAGAGTGGGGTCCAGGTCAGAGAGGATGTCCTTCCTAGGTCCTTGATAGATAACAATGTTTAACTAAATTAGGGACCTGGACTGCTCTTATTTTGCTCAATCTTACTTATCTCCTTGAAAACGAAGGAAAATGTTACCATGGCATATTAGTTTGTTTATTAACCATATTTTGATACCCACCCCCATCTTCCTCATAGAGTGACTCCATTATTTTTATATCGCCATATTATCAGGTTCTATTGTAGGTATGTGTTGGTGTGCAAAATGCTTCAGACTTGAATTGTTCTGAATTGAACTCAAAACATAATTGTTCCAAATTCAAAATACCTTGCATCTGTGCAAGAACACTGTTCTGAGTCTGGATCAGCTCTTTTGAGTACTTTGGAAACATGAAACAGCTTGAAACAACTTTGGTACAGTGGGAACCAGTGCCCAGATTACACGAAACATCCTATTTTTAATATTTACAATTTTCTGTACAACCCCGATGTAGGGCTCATCTTTCCGCTTAATCAAATATTCAAATTAAAGTTATCAAATATTGTAGCAATAATTATATTAGCCACAAGCAAAGCTAATTTGAGTGACCATCCTGTTTCATAGAGTGGTCAGCTGTTACAGTCCCCTCTGAGATGACTGTATTGAAATCAGAGATTTATATTAGGAAGTGCAGGTGTAAAAAAAACATTTACAATTTTGAGTTTCAGGTAGAACTCCATTTTGGTGACAATATAGATCAGAAAAGAAAAGGGTAGACAAATAACATGTTATATTTGGAATAAGTAAATATGCCCATATATGTTCAGCAAAGGATGAAAAAAACGGTTTTCAAAAGACGCAGATCCTTATAGTCAACTAACTTACTGCCATCTAATGGATGCTGAAGACATTGTGGTATATACAACATGAATGGGGATTTCTAAACATCCTTTGCCAAAATGCCACAGGCAAATAACCTTTAAATGCTAAATAGTGAAAAGTTTCTTATTTTAGGACTCTGCAGACTGTAAGAGTCAATATATCATAGATCAACACCATCACTATAGTTTTGATAATGGTTAATATTAACCTAAGTTGTAGCAGTTAAAGTTGATTGGCAGTAAATTGATGTCTAGTAGTAAATTCCCAAGTGATCCACAACAGATTCTGATTCTTAATACTTTAGCAATAGTACCATAAAATTATTTCCTTCATCAGGCCAAATTATAAACCTGAAAGTAAAATGAAGAATGCTGGGAGTGATTAAAAAATGAATCCTTGGATGTGTCAACATATATATCCACACGTCTGTCCTTAGGTTCTTTTGAAGAAACTGCTGGATTCCAAATTCTTTAATATAAATTATATTTCTTTGCATCAAGTCCAGATTCCTTTAAGGGACTGAAGTTAACTTTTCCAAGAGGTCAGAAAAGCAATGGAGATGATAATGGCAAAAAATGAACCAGGTCCATGCGACACACACACATGGACAGCTTTTTTTTTAGAATATGAAGGAGTTGTTTTCTTTGTTTTAAAAATATTTTAGGGGTCCTACCCATTATAGCTAATATTTCCCACTTTACAATATTAAAAGTTATGCCGTCTATTTTCTGCTCTTACCTTCCAACGGACAGGATTTAGAGCTTTGATCTTCTCATTCATGTCTTCTTCCACATTGAAACGATTGATCACGGAATTTATCTTGAAAGCAACATTGTATTTTTGGCACCACATCTTCAGTTTTTCAAGATTTTCAACATGATTTTTCTTTCCTTGCCCACGGCCAATTAAAACATTGACTTCTTCATTGAAGCTATCACAAGATACAGCAAGAATATCTAGATATTCCCCTAAAGCAGAAAGAGTTCACTAGTATTTAATATCATCAGCCAATTGTCATCTAAATTTATCAAGTTCTAGGTGAATAACCATTACTTTGATTATAAACATAACCATAATGTATTATGCCATGTTTAAACTGCTGGCTTACTGAGAATTACATAACAATTAAAACTCTTCTTCTTTACATCCTCTTTTACCACTTCAGGTGTCAAGGGGACCAGAAATACTAACATTATTTATTTGAAATTACCCTTTTACAAACAGGTGCTTTAATATTTTGTTATTTATATGTCAGTAAAATAAACCGTCTTTAGAATATGGAAACCAAAATGAAGCACATAAAGATTTGTAAGATGGAAGCTAAAATATACCTGTTGATGGTAAACCCAAAAATCTTCAGAGTAACCACTGTTAAAATACTAAAGGGAAGAAATTATAAAACAACATTTGTTGGGTTAGATTCAGTGGTGGGATTCAGCCAGTTCGCACCACTTCGGGAGAACCGGTTGTTAACTTTCTGAGCAGTTTGGCAAACTGGTTGTTGGAGGAAATCATTAGGGAAGAGAACCGGTTGTTAAATTACTTGAATCCCACCACTGGTTAGATTCAGTCTGTTATGTGAATCCAGCAGTGGCTAGAAATCATAATTCAAGGCTGAACATGCTGTGAAAACCTTGTGCGAACCAAGTGAAGGCCTCAGAATGGTATAAGCATAAAATTCTCAGAACAGAGAGATACAGATGTGACATTATGTCATGCCCTCCTGTATATAATTTTAAATGATTTCTGCCACCACCACATTAGAGGGTAGTATATCATTCACAGCCAAAAAATTAAAAGACGCTTGCTCCTGGGGAGGAAAGCTATGGCAAATCTAGACAGCATACTAAAAAGCAGAGACATCACCCTGCCAACAAAAGTGCGTAAAGTCAAGGCTATGGTTTTCCCAGTTGCAATGTATGGCTGTGAAAGTTGGACCATAAGGAAGGCTGAGCACCAAAGAATTGAGGCCTTTGAACTATGGTGCTGGAGAAGACTCCTGCGAGTCCCTTGGACTGCAAGGTGATCAAACCGGTCAGTCCTAGAGGAGATCAACCCTGATTGCTCTTTAGAAGGCCAGGTCCTGAAGATGAAACTCAAATACTTTGGCCACCTAATGAGAAGGAAGGGAGAAGAGCCTAATGCTGGGAAAGATTGAGGGCAAAAGAAGGGGATGGCAGAGAACGAGGTGGCTGGATGGAGTCACTGAAGCAGTAGGCGTGAGCTTAAATGGACTCCAGAGGATGGTAGAGGACAGGAAGGCCTAGAGGAACATTGTCCATGGGGTTGCAATGAGTTGGACACGACTTCATGACTAACAACAACAAGATCATTCTGAGAACTTCTATACATACCCTCTCCTTGCAAGTGATATACACCAGGATATGAACAGGTCCTCAAATCTAATGCCTTAAATATAATCATCTAAAGTGCCACGGTCTGAGAGTTCAGATTTTAGTAGAGGGTTTGATCCCCAATAATTTCTGGCTAGTAACGTCTGCCAATTTCTTAACAGAACGAAACCGGCCATGTGGTGCTTCCTGATAGTCCATGTCATTGTGAAAGTAGTGAGTAATTAATAAACAAACAAACAAACTTTTAGAAATTTCATTGGAAGCTGCCTAATTCCAAGACATACAATTGGTCTATTAACAGTGGTGGGATTCAACCGGTTCGCACCACTTCGGCCAAACCGGTTGTTAAATTGCTGGCCGGCCCCTTCCCTCCCCTTCTATAAGTCCCCACACGTCCACCCCCCCCCCCGCAGCCCATTTTTGCTGCCAGGAGGCCGCAGGGAAGCCTAGGCTCAAAACAGGGTGCGAGGGGGGATGAACCGTGGTCCCCCCCACGGTCCCTTTTTGCTCCCAGGAGGCTGCAGAGAGGCCTACTAGGCCCAAAACGGGGCATGGGGGGTGCGATGTGCCCCCCCCGGCCTGTTTTTGCTCCCAGGGGTATGCAGGAGGCAGAGTGCTGCCTGTCATACCCCCTGGCCACACCCACCCAGCCAGTCATTAGGGCAGAGAACAGGTTGTTAAATTATTTGAATCCCACCACTGTCTATTAAGCTCAGTACAATATTGATTCTAGTAACTGAAAGCAGCTCTCCCAATTTTGAAACCTCAGATTTTCCAAGGATAAGAAACTGCTTTTTTTGGCTGACCTAACCTGGTTCTCTTAAATACGAAACAAATATTCTATCTCTGAGCTATTATCTTTCCCCCATATTGCTAGTGATAACATTTATATTAAGCACTGTACACTAAGCAGTTTGAGGCGAAGAATGAAAACAGGCGAAAAGCAACTGTTTTAGGAGCCTTATTTTGTTATTGATTTTTCTAGGGGTGGACAAATTTCAAAAACTAAAATGATCACTTTACCTCCCCAACTGGAAAGATTTTTGTTCTGCTGCCAAGTCCAACCCAGAGCATTTTATTGGAACCAGAGCGTACCAGATCAAAATGCCAGCCACTGGCATTTTGCCAGCCAGTGCTCCTACCAGGATATTCCATTCAATGTTTCATTCTCTTTTTCACATCAGACAGTCAGAGAAATCTCTTTGCTCATTAAATTGGTTTGGTTTGGGAATATCCTTGCTGTAATTTTTTAAAAAAACATTCTCATTAATTCTTTAGAATTTACCAAGCCCACTGATACCTGCCTTTTGCACATAACATACTCTTCTACCATATATACAAGGGGATGGATGAATAAAGAAGGTTGTTTCTTACTATTTTATGAGGTTTTGGATAGCCAAGACTATTCTCTTTTTGATAGTTACATTCTTTTTATTCTTTCGTCCAATTTAATCAGCACAACAAGATATATTATAAGCTGTGGTGGCCCAGTGGTTAGAATGCAGAACTGCAGACTACTTCTGCTGCCTGCTGGCTGCCTGCAATTTGGCAGTTTGAATCTCATCAGGCTCAAGGTTGACTCAGCCTTCCATCCTTCCGAGGTCTGTAAATAAGGACCCAGATTGTTGGGGGCAATATGCTGACTTTGTAAACCGCTTAGAGAGGGCTGTAAAGGACTATGAAGCGGTATACAAGTCTGAGCACTATTGCTATTATATAATCTAGAAGAGCTGATTATAATTTTTCTTACCATAATATTTGAACCATCTCTCCTTAACCATACTGCCATTGGTCACAATGCTAACACTCGGCAACTTTAGCTCCTCCTTGCAAAATTTGACCAGCTTTCCGACAAAATCGCCTCGCTCGTGCAGAAACGGTTCACCACCTGAGAAGTTTATTTTCTCCATACCTGGGATGTGCCAGAGAGAACAAGAAAGTGATAGGAACATTCAAGCAGTACACCTACTGCAAGAACAATTATCAATAATAAAAAAAAAATCACTAGATTTTCTAAACTATTTTTCTCCTACACATATACACAGAATGTCAAATTGGATGGTTTACATAGCTCAGTATCATTAATATGCTGTTTTCTTCACCATGGACCCCTTTAAATATCTTTTGTGGCCATGAATCGTGGCCAAGGACCTCTCTCAAGACTTAACTCAAAATTTAAATCATAACTTTTTTTCAAGACTTTGTGGACCCCCTGTGACATCATCGTGGTCCCCCAGGGCTCCACAGACCACAGGTTGAGGACCAATGATGTAGAGTTTAAATGAGGCATTTTCTCAACCCAACCAAAAGATCCCAGACATTAGAGGTGAAGCCACTGGCATGCCAAGTGTGTGTCCCATCACTGAACTTATTTTGTGGATCTCTTGCTGTCTTAAGGACTCTATCCATTTTCCCTGAATTATATGGATGTCTCCTGGCTCCCAAATATATCACCATACCCAATGGGAAGGAAGGAAGGAAGGAAGGAAGGAAGGAAGGAAGGAAGGAAGGAAGGAAGGAAGGAAGGAAGGAATAAATAAATAAATAAATAAATAAATAAATAAATAAATAAATAAATAAATAAATAAATAAATAAATAGAATCTGGAACATAAACACAAAATTGAATAGATCACAGTTGTTAAAAATTCCAAAGAATCAAAAGTGCAAAGTATATGCAAAAATAGCCATTAAATTATGTGGAGCTCGATTTTCAGTAGTTATGGAGAATAAATAAAAGCAAAGACTTCCTTCAGTCAATTTCTCATTACTAATGAAACAAACAAAATGTTTAAAAGTTATGATATTTATATAGTTACTTACCAAGCACATCTAAATTATTTTAAAGTAAGCAAAATATCTTTACAATCCTTAAGGCATGTCACAACTTTTGAGCACCCTTAATGTTTGGAAATTGAAAGTTAAAAAATTTGACATGCCCTAAAATATGCATGCAAGCCAAAATGGTATACGGGCTCTTTTTTGTGTGTGTGCCTTTAAATCATTATTGACTTCTAGCACTGCTTGGACTAGTTCCTGCTATTTTCTTGGTATTGTTTTCCAGAAGTGGTTTGACATTTCTTTCTTTCTAGGACTGAGTGGGAGTGACTGGCCCAGGTCATCCAGCTAGTTTGTGCCCATGTGGAGATTACAACTCATGGCCTCCTAGTTTCTATCCTGGTGCCTTAACCACTACATCAAATTGGCTGTCATATGATCATTCTCCAGGTACTTTTCTTAATTACAATTTGGAGGGCATTATTATGGTTTGTCACACTCAGCCCAATGTTTACACTGGTTTGGCATTTTTGTCCATCTAACAAGTCCTTCCCTAGGACACTGGATAGGCAGATGTTGTTTGATGGTGGTTCATTGTATCACTGCAGGATGTAAGCTGCTCAAAGTAAAGCTGTCTTTTACAATTGACTGATGGTGATTTTGTCAATTCTGATGGCTGGAGCAATTAAACTGGAGCAAGTTGTTTTGGGATTGTACCCCTGATTGTACCCTATTGGTGCTACCTTTGCTTTCTTTTGCCACAGTCATACTATTTCTATTCGCAGATTTTTGTATTTTGTGATTTTTCTCCAGGTCTTTTTCTTCTATTCTGCTGTCTCCATGTACTGCAAAGCCACTATCCAGACCTTGTTTTTCTTATCAAAAATGTTGTATGACAGGTGCTTGTATGTTTGAATTCTAAACTCCCAGAGCATTTTAGCCTTTTCAGTTTCTATTATGTCTACTTTGTGGTCCCACCAGTTCTTGCTTGCAGACGAAGATATTTCTTTTTTTTAAAAAAAAATAATCTTTATTTACATTTATCATTAAAAAAGAAGACCACACACCAGATAAATAACAAACAGAACAACAAGACAAAAAACATACAGGCATATAAATAGTACCTTAATAACTTAATATTTGGTACAGTAGATCTATATTACATTCCGGGGGAGACAGAACAACCTAATTTGAATTTATGAATCAATCAGGTCTATCTGACCTCACTTTAATTGTATAATAAAAGGTTTTCGATAAATACAACTCCTATTCTGGTTTGGGTTGTAATTTTCTCTTCGATAACCAAATATACAGTTTTTCCCAAGATAAACATATTTGCGTTTGGTCTCTATCTTTCAGTTTTTTTGTCTGAAATTTATCTGCTTCCGCACAATCCAAAATCTTCTTTATTATTGTTTCCTCTGATGGGGTATTTTTATCTTTCCAGAGTTGGGCAAATGTTAATCTCACTGTTGTGATAATATGTAGTGCAAGGTACCATGAGTCTTTTTTGATATTTTCCGGTTTGGAGCCGAGCAAGCATGTCTCTGGTCGCCATTCAATCTCTTAGTTTAAGATCTCATTAAGCCATTTTTTAATTTTCTCCCAAAATTTAACTGCTTCTGGGCACATCCACCATTGGTGATAATAAGTGCCATGCTCAAATCCACATTTCCAGCATTCAGCAGACTGTCCAGTAAACATTTTTGCCAATCTATCAGGTGGGAGATGCCATCTGTATAGCATCTTGTAAATGTTTTCTTTATATGCAGTAGAGACTACTAGTTTCATATTCCCCCACCAAATCTCTTGCCATTTTTCCAGATGAATTGAATAACCAAAGTTTTTCCCTCAGGCGATCATTGTATCCTTTATTATCTCTTTGCCAATCTCTAACCTCATCAACAGTTTATAGCTTTTAGAAATCATGCCCCTGGCCCATCAAGATTTTATCTAATTCCTGCAAATCGACATTTATGCCTTTCCTATCTCGGTCTCTTTTATATTTTGATTGGACCTGTAAATAGGTCCACCAATCCAATTGCAATCCAATTTCTTGCAGATCTTCCAATACACTTTCTCATGCTGTTGTTTGTAGTCAGTCTGTGCTATCTTCTTGCAACAGTTTACTGGGTGGTCCAGTTTCTTCAGCTTCTTTGCAGAGGCAGCATTTGCTGTCTTCATTGCTGTCTTCTCAATTCCGGTTTTGCATGCATTTGTTCTTAAGGCTTGACCTTGTACAGCCAGAATTAAGCTCCTCGGTCTCTTTCTTCAATTTTCCTGCTCTTAGCTATTGCTATTCTTGTTCTTATCTGCTTTGCCTGCTACTTTTTTATGTATTGGCCATGTAATACTTGCCCTTGCCATGTCTCTTTTCTATTCTTCATTTGATCTTTCTTGTAGGCTAGTTTGGTCTCTCCAGTACTTAGTAAGGCTTCATGGAATACTAGCTTCAGGGCATCTTCTTCACTCTCCTTCAGATCCTCTTCTACAGGTAATGCTTTTTCGCCCTTCTTCAGCTGTCTGGTGTACTTACAACCTTCCACACTGACCTATTTTCCTTGGTAAGTAGAGTCTGTCAACTTTGCTGTGTGGACGAAGGGCAAGACTCATTGTCATTTGTCTTCCTAGCTAGGACTTTTAGTTCTGCTTGAGTCATTTCCACTAATGAGTTTGGACGCCGAGATCATTATTATTACTATATTTTTCATCCTGCCTTTTATATATTTTTTATCAGTTCAATGCATCAAACATACTTAATACTCCTAGTTCTAATTTTCCCTACAACAACCATCCTGTGAAGTAGGGTGGACTGAGTTTGCCACTGCTTTTTTTCTGGGATCTTTCCGATTTCTTGATTGAAGCCTACAGCTTCAAAACTTCCTGGTGATCTCCTGCCAATTATAAAACAATCCTTAGGGATTCATTTATTTATTTTTCACATCAACCAAGGTCAGCTAAGTGGTGGACTAATGAGAATTCTGTAGTTATTAAGTACAGTAAATCAAATCTGGGTGTCTAATAGTTAAGTAATGTTTTCTGTTTCACAGTTGCTTACTCCTGTTAAGAATTGTGTGAAATGCAGAAACGGTCATACCCAGCCCAGCTTAATTTAATACAACAAAAGACCTGGTGAAACTTTGAAATTTAATAAATATAGCGCAAGCAAAATCTCTTTTGTTTTGCTGCAAAAGGTGCTGCTGTCCTTTATTAAACTGATCCAGTGAGGTAAGTATTTCAAAAGAGACTCTCTGCACTGGTCCCCACATATAGCCCTCTATAATATTCTCAAGGAAATTTTGCAAAGCCAGCAGCAGAGCTGTGGGCCAGGGCTGTAAAATGCGTGCATTTCGGCATTTATTTTACACGGCTTACATTGTCAGAATTGTTATTTACCCCCAGGGTTTTAAAAGCTGAATTATGGCTAACTGGTGGTGGCCTTCTACTGCTGCACCATAGAGAGTATTTTAACTTACTGCATCTGTATAAGGTTTGCCAACTGCACAGTGGCAGATAAGACAGCACTCCAGAGGGTTAACTTTACTGCCCAGAGAATTATTGGTTGCCCTCTCCCTGATTTGGAAGACCTTTATAGCTCCTGCTGCCTTAAGAAAGTTCAAAACACTTTTAAAGATCCATCTCATCCTGGGCACCCTTTTTTTGAACGATTATCATCTGGCAGACGGTACAGGATAATAAAAACAAGGACAAGTAGGCTGAAAAACAGCTTCTATACCAGGGCAATAACCATACTGAATTCTATGGTATAGTGCAATATTGGGTTTTCAATTTCAATTATGTAGAATGTAAAGGATGTAGGTTTGTGTTTTTATTTTTATAGTTATAATGTACACTGAAGACAGCATTTCATTTCGTTGTACCATGTCCAATGACAATAAAGTAAACTAAACTAAACTAGCCTCATTAACCAATTGATTCATAATCAATCACCAGGGAGACTGAATTCTAGTCCCACCTTAGGCATGAAAGCCAATTGGGTGACTTTGGACCAGTCACTCTTTCTCAGCCCAACTTACCTCACCCAGTTGTTGTGTGGAAAGTAGGAGTGTGGAAAAGGTGTCTCTATGGAGATTCTCCGTCATCCAGGTCATGGTTGTCCCAAAGGTGCTTTTTTTCAAGAGGCAATGGGACTTTCTGGTTTTTCTTTGAAAACGTTTCCCTTCTCATCCAAGAAGCTTCTTCAGCTCCATCCTGTAAGAGCTGAAGAAGCTTCTTGGATGAGAAGCGAAACATCTTCAAAGAAAAACCAGAAAGTCCCATTACCTCTTGAAAAAAAGCACCTTTGGGTGTATTGGATAAGTGGGTGTATTGCATAATGTTCCGTCTTCGCAAGCCGCGGATGCTGACGCTAGCGAGGAGGAAGAGGAGGAGGAGGAAGAGGAAGAGAAGGAAAAGGAGAAGGAGAAGGAGGAGGAGGAGAAGGGGAAGGGGAAGGAGGAGGAGGAGGAGAAGAAGAAGGAGGAGGAGGAGGAGGAGGAGGAGGAGGAGGAGGAGGAGGAGGAGGAGAAGAAGAAGAAGAAGAAGAAGAAGGAGAAGGAGGAGGAGGAGGAGGAGGAGGAGGAGGAGGAGGAGGAGGAGGAGGAGGAGAAGAAGAAGAAGAAGAAGAAGAAGAAGAAGAAGAAGAAGAAGAAGAAGAAGAAGAAGAAGAAGAAGAAGAAGAAGAAGAAGAAGAAGAAGAAGAAGAAGAAGAAGAAGAAGAAGAAGAAGAAGAAGAAGAAGAAGAAGAAGAAGCTGGGAAAATAAAAGTTGCATCTTAAACTTTCATCTAGCAGTTTGGTACCCCAGAAACGTGAAGCAAAGCTAGAGGCGATCTGGTGGCCTCCCATATCCGCTCTACTTCTGATGTCTATTGCGCTCCATCCCCAGCGACCAGAGCGAGAAAACCCTTCCGCCACTGGTTCAACCCCATGCCCTCCGTAGCTTCCCGGAGCCGGCAAGGGAAAAAGGGTCACTTACCCGCCTCTTTGAGCAATCGGAGCCCCCTCTTAGCCACCTGCAGCGGCAGGACGAAAGAAGTCTTGGCGGTGTGAAAGCAGAAGCCGCACTTGTAGTTGCACTGGCGGGTGAAGTGGTAGTTGACGCTGACCGGCACCGGCGGGGGAACAGCGCCCGGCTCTGGAGCCGAGCTCGGGGAGACTCTGCGGCGGAGCGGGCCCCAAAGACAGAGGAGGACCAGCCGGCTGCAGAAAGCCGCCAGAGCCTGGAGCAGGAGACGGAGGAGCTGGCGGGGAGGCGAGCGCATGATGCCTTCTCCTTCTTCTTCTGCCTCGGGATTGCGGCGCTCCAGAGGAGACCGCGGCTTTTAAACGACCAGATAACGGCGTGCATGTGATCCTCGCTCGCCTGACCCAAAGTTTCGGTTTCCTTTACGTAGAAATCGCTCGGTGCCGTTCAAGGTGGCCAGACTCGCCGCGCCTTGGATGGTGCGTATGTGTGTGTGTGTGTGTGTGTCCCAGGCGGAGCTCCGAGAGGAAATGCTAGAGGAAAATGGGACCAGTTTAGGAAGCTGGAAGTGGCAGCGTTTCAGGACTTGAAAGACTTGGAGGTTTAGGACTCTCGCTCCGGCAAAGTGCTCGGCCCAGAACGGCGTGCGTAATGGGTGCTTCAAAGGAAAAGGGGGTGTTTCGTGGCGAGCGCAGGTTCCACATTCTACAAGACCCTCCCCACAATTCTTCTCCTAAAACGACAGAGTTGGGTTCCTCGAAGGACCGAGGCAAGGCGGGCATAAGACTAGACTAGACTAGACTAGACTAGACTAGAACAGAACAGAACAGAACAGAACAGAACAGAACAGAACAGAACAAGTATTTGCAATGCGGATGATGAGTAGAGTTTACACTTGGCTATACTCGCACCCCATCCTAGTCTTTGCCTGCTCAAGTGCTCAAGAGCAGGGGTCTCCAACTTTGGCAACTTTAAGCCTGACGGACTTCAACTCCCAGAATTCTGGGAGTTGAAGTCCGCCAGGCTTAAAGTTGCCAAGGTTGGAGACCCCTGCTCAAGAGTTCTTACTTGGGTTACCCGTTTCTGTCAGGGAGGGGGACTCAAAAATTTGGTGGGGGAAAAAAAAGGATAGACATGGACTCTGCCAAGGGCATTGGTTTTGTAAGCCTTCAGAAGAGAGGACCAAAAAGTCAAGATTTCGTTTGACTTTCGGTTTTTTGAAGTTTTGGGAATTTCTGAGGAGCAAAGTTAATGCAAACCTGACAGGTATCCATTTCACAACTGAGATTTGTGCTCCTTCCTCCCCCCCCCCCCGCTTTGGAGAATGGCCCTTGGTTGGGGTAGCCCTCCTTGTGCATCCTTAACTTCCAGAAGGATAAGGAGGCAGCCTTGCTTGCTGGCCAACCACATTTCAGTGTAGCACATTGGATAAATCTAGTGGGAGGGGGGACACACAAGGAAGGGGGTAGTTTGTGTTAGGATGTCGCAGAAACCTACAAAATGGGATAACTGAATTTACCCATCGATAGTTATTTCTTGTGAACACAGCCAGCAGACAGATACTTGTGTTTGTCACCATTTGTAAGACCTAGACACAGTACCAGACTTCACATTTAGGGTTATAACTATAAAACATACAGGGATATTTTTCCTCATTTA
Source organism: Pantherophis guttatus (assembly GCF_059756535.1). Lineage (NCBI taxonomy): Eukaryota > Metazoa > Chordata > Lepidosauria > Squamata > Colubridae > Pantherophis > Pantherophis guttatus. Next base: position 215,003,627 of record NC_142063.1, read on the forward strand.
GGAAGTATATAGTGTAAGTCAATTCTATTGTGGCAGTACATTATGTCTCTGATCAATACATTTGTGTCTGAATAATTGAGTCATAGGGCTGGAAGGCACGCTGGAGGTCTTCTACTCCAACCCTCTGCCCAAGGCAGGAGCTCTTATACCATTCTGGAGAAATGGTTGTCCAATCTTTGCTAGAAAATCTCCAGCAATGGAGCACCACAACTCCAGGAGGCAAGTTGTTCCATTGAATAATCATCAGAAAATTACTCCTTAGTTCCAAGTTGGATTTCCCTCTGATGATCTTCCACCCATTACTTCGTGTCCTGCCTTCAGATGCTATGGAGAGTAAATAGATGCCCTCTTCCTTATGACAGCCCTTCAAGTATCGGAAGACATGTCCTCCCCAGGCCTTCCCTTCGTTAGGTTGAACATACTTCGTTCCTTTAACTGATTATGGTATGACTTAGCCTCCAGGCCCCTTTTCAGCTTTGTTGCTCTTCTTTGGACTCTTTTGAGGGTCTCACATCTTTTTTGTGTCATGGTGACCAGAACTGGATGCAGTATTCCAAGTTATGCAATATTTATTTATTTATTTACCAAAAATTTATATGCCGCCCTTCTCCCTAAGGACTCAGGGTGGTGAACACAAGTTAAAAACATACAATGATAAAAGATCAAAATGATTAAAACCCAGTTAAAACAACGACAATCAAAATAAGAAAAACCCAAGGATCAAGGTCAACCCATTTGTTGAAACAGCCAGGTCTTTAAGTCCCGACGGAAGGAGCAGAGATCAGGTGCCGTCCGAAGCTCGGTGGGTAACTCGTTCCAGAGGACAGGGGCGCCCATGGAGAACGCTCTAGCCCTGGACATCACCAGCTGACATTGTCTGGCCAACGGTACCTAAGGAGGGCAGCCCTGTGAGATCGAACAGGATGGTGGGAGGCAGGTAGGAGATGGTCCTGCAAATACCCCAGACCTAAGACATGTAGGGCTTTAAAGGTGAGTACCAGCACCTTGAAGCGGATCCGGAGGACCACTGGTAGCCAGTGCAGCTCGCGTAGAAGAGGGGTTACACAGGAGTAACGGGGAGCTCCCGTAACCACCCGCGTGGCCACATTCTGAACCAGTTGGAGCCTCCGGGTGCACCTCAAGGGCAGCCCCATGTAGAGGGAGTTGCAGTAATCCAAACGAGAAGTAACCAGGTCATGAGTGACCGTGCGGAGGGCATCTCTGTCTAGGAAAGGGCGCAACTGGCGCACCAGGTGAACCTGGGCGAAGGCCCCCCTGGTCACAGTCATAAGATGGTCTTCCAATATTCCAAGTGTGGCCTCACTAGCAAAGTATAGAGCAGTACTATCACTTCCTGTGATCATGATGCTAATCCTCCGTTGATGTGGGAAAGCCTTGATTTTTTTGGCAGCTGCAGCCCACTGCTGACTTATACTTAAGTGGTGGCCCACCAGGACACCTGAGAATCCCTCTCATAGGCACTATTGTTGAGCCAGGTACAGCCTATCCTGTACTTCTGCATCTGTTTTTTCTTGCCTAAGTGCAGGACCTTACTTTTCTCGCCACTGACCTATATCTTGTTGGATAGGGCCCAGAATTCAAGTCTGTCAAGTCAAGATTCTTCTGAATCTTGGGTCTGTTTTCCAAATTGTTGGCAATTTCTCCCAAAAATCAGGAGCCTAGACTGAAGGTTTGGTTTTTTTAAAAAGCTCCCATTGCATTCCCATAAGTAGGCCTTTGGCTTATAACAGTGTGTGATAGCTATTAATCCAACAAATACAGTACAACATTTTGTCAGAAAGCAGTGCAGGAATGAAAACCTTTTTTCCCTTGAATTTTTTAAAGGCATATATATAAGGCATTTTAGAGAATTTATAGACTGTAAAGATGGGATAAAGAGATAAGACCATCCTAAAGTTCACATCACATCCCATCCACATCATTTATGCATGTGTAAATAATAAAACTCCAGACTCTCTTTCTCTAACATGCAAATATCAATATTCTTTGTTTATCAGTTATTTTTATATTATTCTGAATTAGATGCCTTTCAGGTATGCTTGGCTACAGTTCTCATGTGCTACAGTACTTAATCCAGGGTGCTGGGTGGGATGTGGGTGTTATCATGGTCAGTGGAGAGTTGTGCCCTCTAGCATCACACACAGGTTTCTATCTTGACTACCAGATACTGTCATTCTTGGCATATGCTTGGAAAACAGCATTTACTGTATGATATGCTGCTCTATTTATGTTGTCATCTGACCGAAGAGATAGCAGCTCACCACAAATATTAGACTAGCCATACTGGATTAAAATAGATAGCAGTGACAAAGACATTTCCAGCCTCTTTGCAAAGAGTTTTGAATGTTGGTGAAGCAAAATTAGTGATGTGGATAAAGTAAGTACTACCAGGTCTAATAACTGTACCAAATGAAAGCAGTTGTAAGAATCAGATGGCACTGACCAGAATGCTCCCACAGAGAGGGACTCCTCAGGGTGCCGTCAGCCAGGCAATGTCGGCTGGCGACCCCCAGGGGGAGGGCCTTCTCTGTGGCAGCTCCTGCCCTCTGGAACAATTTGCCCCCGGAGATACAAAGGATATTGGATCTCCGGGCCTTTCGCCGTGCCCTAAAAACTTTTCTTTTCCATCAAGCAGGGCTGGCGTGAAAACCCCCCCCCCTTTTTTTTTTTAGCTTTTTAAATTGTCAGTGGGTTTTAGTTTTAATGTTTTAAATTTTGGGCCAAAGTCGTGTAATTCTTTTAAAAATTTTAAATTTTGTATTGGTATGTGTTTTAGTTCTGGCTGTGCACCGCCCTGAGTCCACTAGGAGAAGGGCGGTATACAAATTGAATAAAATAAATAAATAAATAAGTTGTGTTATTTGGAGAAAAATAAATCAGAGTTGAAAACTGACTAGTGACTTAAGTAGAAGCAAACACTGAACTAGCCAAATGTTTAGAGAGTCTGCTGAAGTTTATTCTGTGAACAGTCAAGGGTAGGGTTTGAAAACAAAAGTACATACTTTGGAGCCTAGGCAGGCCAAACTAAGAACTCAAGGCAACATTGAAAATTCAACATTCCAGAGTTTGAATTCTGCTGTCCTAGACTTTTAGCAGAATCTCAATCAGCCTTCTACCCTCCACTGTAGACATATAAGCAACTCATTAGTTGGGTGCTCTCTTTCTCTCCCCCTTTCTTCCCTCTTAGGAAGATTTTCCAACCAGGAGGATCCAGCTGTCTTCTCTCCCTGTGGAATGAGCTCAGGCTAGGCCAGGCCAGGCCAGGCAGGATGGAAGAGTGGGGAGTTTCCTTCTGCAGACCTGATAAAAGTAATCCAGCAGATATTTTCTTTGTGGGTTTCTGCTTGTTGTCTTCAGAGAACTTTCTCGATCTTCTTCCACGCCTGCCTCTTCAACAGGGCAGCCTTTATGCTCAGCAGGTCCTGAATCTGAAGGCACTCATTCACAAGAAGGCTGGAGTGCTGCTTTCCCCATAAACGTGTGAAAATAGTCTGTGTGAGGACAGATGGTTGAATCGCGGGCGCCCATAAAAAGCAGAATAACCCATACATCAATATATACATTTCGTCTCTATCAATAATGGTTCTGGAGAAATTATGCGAATGGCTATAAGAAACAGTGCTTTTTCTGTCGAATAGATGAGGGGTTAATTGGAGTTCAGTTTTTATTCCTTGGGTTTTTTCCCCCCTTGTTCCTGCTTTCCTGTCCCACTTTATTATTCTTGTTTGGCCAGAGATGAGAACACTCTTCACCAAGGACACTGATAGAGCAACCATGACTCCTGCTATGTTTTTTTTCCCACCCACAATGATAGGGAGTCTAAATTGCCAGAGGAATTCTAAATAAAACATCTGGAAGGAGATTATTTTTTTTTACAAAAACAGTTATGCTCCATTTTGTAGATGATTCATCAGTGAGAAATCTGTACTATTTGTTTAAGTATAAAGGTGAATCTCTGGTTTTATTTTCATGTTGCAATTATCTTTTTTGTAAACTAACATAGATCCCCTTATGCTTCTTTCTTGTATCAATCAGAACTTAACACTTTTACACTCCTGAACCTTACGTTAATTTTATTTGTTCCAATATTAATTTGCCACTTCTTGTCACGGAGTGTATTTTTAGACCCAAGATCAATATATGTGTGTCTACAGGTAGTCCTTGACTTACGACCGCAATTGAACCCAAAATTTATGTTGCTAAGTGAAACATTTGTTGAGTTTTGTCCAGTGGTGGGATTCAAATTTTTTTACTACCGGTTCTGTGGGCGTGGCTTGGTGGGCATGGCATGGCTTGGTGGGTGTGGCAGGGGAAGGATACTGTAAAATCTCCATTCCCACCCCACTCCAGGGGAAGGATACTTAAAATCTCCATTCCCACCCCACTCCAGGGGAAGGATATTACAAAATCCCCATTTCTTCCCGATCAGCTGGGACTTGGGAGGCAGAGAATAGATGGGGGCCGGGCCAGTCAGAGGTGATATTTACCAGTTCTCCAAATTACTCAAAATTTCCGGTACCGGTTCTCCAGAACTGGTCAGAACCTGCTGAATACCACCTCTGATTTTGTCCCATTTTATGACTTTTCTTGCCAGTGTTGTTAAGTGAATCATTGCAATTGTTAAGTTAGTAACACAATTGCTAAGTAAATCTGGCTTCCCCATTGACTTTACTTATCAGAAGGTTGCAAAAGGGGATCAGCTGACCCCAGGATGTTGCAATGGTCATACATATGAACCAGTTGCCAAGCATCTGAATTTTGAACATGTGACAGTCATGTGAAAAATGGTCATAAGTCACTTTTTTCAGTGCTCTTGTAACTTTGAATGGTGACTAAATGAACTGTTGTAAGCTGAGGACTACCTGTATATATGTCTAAATGTGTATAAGAAAACAACTAAGAAAGGAGACATTACAGTATAGATATTTTAACTTGGCCTATACTCTGTTCCTTTCTCCAGTATAAAAAGTTAGGATTAACTTTAAGCACAGGACAATTTACAACAGTTTATTTAATGACCATTCCAAGTTACAACGGCACTAAAAACAATGATTTGTGTACACCATTGCAGCATCCCTTTAGTCACATGATTAAAATATAGACAGTACTGTACAGGTAATCCTTGACTTCTGACCATTCATTTAGGGACCATTTGAAGTTTCAATGGCACTATAAAGAAAGTGACCTATGACAGTTTTTCACATGACCATTGCAGCATGGTTCCCCCATGGTCACGCGATCAAAATTCAGATGCTTGGCAAATGGCTCATATCTATGACGACTGTAGCATCCCAAGGTGATATAATCCCCTTTTGCGACTTTCTGACAAGCAAAGTCAATGGGGAAGACAGATTCACTTTAAAACCACGTTACGAATTGAACTACATTGATTCATTTATAGTGTGGCAAGGAAGGTTGTAGAATGGGGCTAAACTCCCTTAACAAGAGTCTTGCTTAGCATCAGAAATTCTGGGTTCAGTTGTGGTCGTAAGTCAAGGACTACCTGTACAGTCTTCTATCATTCTCCTAAATCTTCTGCCAGTTTTTTCCATATGTTTACAGCTGCTGTGATTATTCTGCTGGAGACACTGTGAATGAAAGTCATTGGCCGCTGCTGTGGTCTCACTCGAAGTTTGCTCTTGCAGTGCCCTGGGCCTGACCCATTTCCCCCCTATTTTTATTTATTTATTTATTTATTTTTGCTCCCTTGCCAGGCAGACATATTACTTAAACAAGCTTGCCAGGCAGACATATTACTTAAACAGCTCTTCCTGAGCTGTTTTTCTCTCCAATTCAAAGGGCAAGTTAACCAGCTCAGTTCCCGGACCTTAATTGGTTGATTAGAACACTCTGGCAACTGCTGCTTGAAACTCACCAAATCTTAATCAGTTTCACTCTTGTAGTCAGGGTCAGGAAATTGGTTATAAATGTCTGCATTGGTTAGAAGATGATTTTTTTCATCACTGTTTATTACCATTGTACTTGTCAATGATACTAGCTAATCAAGCTGTAGTATGAAGGCCATGGCATAGCTGTGAAAACTGGATCAAAAATATTAAATGAAGAAAAAAAATGCTATATATGTAATGTGAAGGCAAGAGCCATCAAAGAAGAGCCGGAAGACACTTGGGGGGCGGGGGGCGGGGGGGGGGGAAGGAGGATGATTAATTAAAAAGTGGCTAGATGCTTTCTGGTAACACCAGTTAGGACTTTACAAGAAATCAAAGGTGCAGTTTACTCTTTGACAATTCTGATGACATGTCCATCAGATTCCAAAAAGTCAAAACTGACTAAGAAATAAATTAAAGCAGAGGTGGGGAACCTGCAGCTTTTGAGATGTCACTGAACAACTCCCAGTAGCTAATGAGCATGGCTGATATTGAGGGATGCTGAGAATTGTTTCTGTAGCATCTGAAGGTTACCGGTGGGCCTGTTTTTCATCCTCCCCAGGCTGACTTCCGGTGGACCCGCAAGGCCCAAAAATTAGCTGACCGGTGAGCGCATGCGCACTGGAGCTGCCCACAGATATGGCTCCATGTGCACCTGTGGCACGTGTGCCATAGGTTCGCCATCACGGTACCATAGGATTTCAGTTGAAAAATATCTCTGGTGGGACGTGCTCTAGGGGCCACAGAAAATGAGCTGGGAACTGCTCTGTTCCTGGCGTCCAGTTTGCCCGCTCCTGCTTTTTTAAAGTTTTGGAGACTTTCATTTTACTGAGGCTGTGCAATATATTTGCAGAAGAAGCCACCCTAATTGCATACCAGATTAAAAGTTGTTTTAAGAATTTTTTTAAAAAATTGTAAATGTATTAGTATGTGTTGGCAACCAATCAACTAACAACTCAACATGCCAGAGTTTAACTATCAAGCTGGAAATCCACCTGAACCAGGGATGAAATCCAATTTTTTTCTGTGGGCGTGGCTCGGTGGGCTGGCAGGGAAAGAACATTGCACAATCTCCATTCCCACCCCACTCTGGGGCCAGCCAGAGGTAGTATTTGCCGGTTCTCCAAACAACTCAAAATTTCCGTTACTGGTTCTCCAGAACCTGTTAGAACCTGCTGGATTTCACCCCTGACCTGATCCCAATTTAGCAGAAATTGGTCAGAAATCAAGTTCCATGGTGTTGCTTTTTCCTATCCACACTGTCCAATTTCTGTAACAAAACTAAGAAAACTGCCTTTTGGGCATATGATGCTGCTGTGAAGAGGAATAAGGTTTATTTTGCCTCTCAGTGCACAGGGCAGTTGTGCACTAATTAAAATAAACACCCTTCGTATAAAAACAGGGACACTTTTTATTTTTATTTTGTATGGTAACGTTTTCTCCAGAATATACAAATGTTAATCCGATGCATACACAACCCCCCCGGCCCCCAGCAAAGCAAATAATGTGTCTTCTCCAAAGCTCATTCCCATAAAACGTATTTGCATTTGCTTCGGATCCCAACCTTTTTTTTTCCCTTTCTTCAAAACAAACGAAAGGCAAATTTATCAGAGGTGCTCGCCTGCTTAGTAATTACTCGGATCTCTCGGTAAACTTTCACTCATGAAAGTATCGGCTTCATTGCTTCATTTCCCCAATCGTCTCGGTTTCCTTTTCTCATGGGTTTCCCCCTCTTATGATTTTTGGATACGGTTTCTTGAATCCTAACTTCCTCCTGGGTCTGGGTTTGTTTTTATTTTTTGCTATGGCAAAGTCGCAAAAGGGAGAGGGAAGCGGGGGCGGCGGTGGTTCGCTTTCGTTTCTCCGCCGGTCTCTCCCTTTCCTCCCGGCGATAACAACAGTCGGCCGTCGGTTTTGGGCCACTCGTTCCCGAAAGGGCCGGCCCCTGGGCGGCTTCTTAAAAGACAGCTCCCGGTTTCGTTTCTCCTCATGCTGCTCCGCAGCGCCGCTGGATCCCTCCGGCTAATACGATTAACCATGGACAGGCTGCTCTCTGCGCACCAAGCGGGCTGGCTGGAGCGCTCCTTCGTGGCCGAATCGTCAGGGGCGGAGGTGGATTATTTCGCCCTGAGCGGCGTCGGAGTGCAGCCAGCCAACCGCGCGAGGCCCCGGTGCTTTTTGCCCCCTCCGGGTAGATGCTATTCCTTCGGCGTCCCCGTGGTTGCAACCCCGCGGGAGCGAGTTCGGGCTGCCCGGCTAAAGAGGACTTTGCAGCGCCGGCTCGAGCAGGCGCCTTGGGGCGCTCGGGGCCGCGTCTTGCCGCTCCTCTGCTACAGCCGTGACGGAGCTCTGCTGGAGAAAGGCTTCTTGATTCAGGACGAGCAGGGCCTGCCGGAGACGCGGGCCTTTTTGGAAGAGCTCTTGGCGGGCCTGCTGCTCCCAGCGCCGGCCCACCTGTGTGTCTACGACCAAGGCGAAGGCGGCCGGCTCGGCTGCGCCTTGTGGGGCTTTCAGGGGGCAGGAAAGGAGAGGGAGCTGCTGGGCAGAGCTAATGTGGTGGCCGCGGAAGAAGCGGAATTCCACCCTGCCGTTCCTCACCTTCTGGGCAACACCGTGTTCAGGTCTCGGGAAGCTGCCCGACAAGTGCTGGAAGAAGTAAGTGGTTAGGATAAAAGAGGAGTTCTGCAGAACTAGGCCTCCTTTTCAGGGCTACCTGTGCTTCAGCTTACAACAGTTCATTTTTTTTTTTTAAATTTGATTTATATGCCGCCCTTCTCCGGAGACTCAGGGCGGCTTACAATGCGCTAAGCAATAGCCTTCATCCTTTTGTATATTTATACAAAGTCAGCTTATTGCCCCCACAATCCGGGTCCTCATTTTACCTACCTTAGAAAGGATGGAAGGCTGAGTCAACCTTGAGCCTTGGTGAGATTCGAACCTGCAGTAATTGCAGGGAGCTGGTGTTAATAACAGGGTGCTTTAGACCACTGCACTATCAAGGCTCTACTATCAAGCTTTAGTGACCGTTCAAAGTTACAACGGCCTTGAAAAAGTGACTCAGGGCCATGTGCTTCACACTTATGACCGTTGCAGCATCCTCGTGGTCACATGAATTCAGAGGCTTGGCAACTGGTTCATTATTTAGGACAGTTGCCGTGTCCAGAGTTCATGTGACTACTTTTGGCAGCCTTCTGACAAAGAAAGTCAATGGGGGAAGCCAGGTTTACTTTACAACCATTCTACTGACTTAACTTAACTTAGTACAGTGGTCTAAGCACCCTGTTATTAACACAGCTGCCTGCAATTACTGCTGGTTCGAATCTCTCCAAGGCTCAAGGTTGACTCAGCCTTCCATCCTTTCTAAGGTAGGTAAATTGAGGACCCAGTTTGTGGGGGCAATAAGCTGACTTTGTATAAATATCCGAAAGTATGAAGGCTATTGCTTAACGCATTGTAAGCCGCCCTGAGTCTCCGGAGAAGGGCGGCATATAAATCAAAATTAAAAAAAACAAAAAAACTGCAGCGATTCACTTAACAACTGGGGCAAGAAAGGTCATAAGATGGGGCAAAACTCGCTCAACAACTGTCTTGCTTGGCAACGAAACTTTGGGTCATAAGTTGAGGACTACCTGTATACAGAGGGTGGGAGGGTGTCTCTGGGCAAGCAAAAGCCAGAGATAGCAGATAGTGACCAGGTGGCTTCTGTGGATAGAGTGATGGAGGAGGTTTAATAGAGTTAGGCGATCATACAGGGGAAACATCCTTGCTTGGGTCTAAACCAGGGGTGTCCAACCTTGGCAACTTTAAGACCTGTGGACTTCAATTCCCAAAGTTCCCCAATCAGTATGGCTGGCTAGGGAATTCTGGGAGTTGAAGTCTACAAGTTGCCATGGTTGGATACCCTTGGTCTAATCTGTGGGGGCACCTACCGTCCTGAATGAGCTCCCCCCAGAGATACGGAGGATCCCGGATTTGCGCACCTTCCGCCGCGCTGTGAAGACCTTGTTATTCCATCAAGCGGGCTTGGCCTAATCTCCTCCCTCTTTTAATATGTAAATTTTAATCTGTTTTTAAATTATTGGGGTGTGTTTTTTTAAAAAAAATTTGATTTATATGCCGCTCTTCTCCGGAGACTCAGGGCGGCTTACAATGCGTTAAGCAATAGCCTTCATACTTTTGTATATTTATATAAAGTCAGCTTATTGTCCCCACAAACTGGGTCCTCATTTCACCTTTAATTTGTCTGGGCCAAAATGATTTAATTTGATTTTATCTGGTTTTTAATTTTTTTGTATTTATGTATTTTATTGTTTGGCTGTTCACCTCCCTGAGTCCTTCAGGAGTAGGGCGGTATACAAATCAAATAAACTTATAAACTTAACTAACTTAATGGCACCAATAAGGGAACCTGGTTTTCTCATTTCCGGAACTTTGGGTGTTGGGGGGAATGATAATAAAGTAGGCTTGATGTTGCAGTCACAAAATTTACCTTTTTTAAATAAGTTAGATAAATGATAAATTGAAAAAAGTAGACTCAGTCAGATCATCTAGGACTAAATGTTTCACAAACTTCGTTAAGTTTACAATGGGTGGACTTCAACTTCCAGAATTCCTCAGGCTGCACAATGAGGCGATAAATCAGAGTCCCCCAAACTGGTCAATACATTATCAATCATCAAGGGTCAATATTATGATTCATAGTATTTATTAATAAATGTATTTATTAAATTATTTTCCTATAATGTTTGGGACCCAATGAACCATCTGAAATTCATGAAGAGGATGATAAAGGATTTGAGGCCTTGTTAAATAGACCTACATGTGTCTCCTGCAAGAGGCATAACTCAGTTTAAATTGCAGTGTTGGCAGTGATAGTGGCAATCACACTAACTGGGTCAAAAGTTGTCATGGTTTTCTCCAAGAAGCTTTTCATATCTTGGGCCTTCACATCTGGAGTATATAAGCAGTCCTCCACTTATGACTGGTTGCTTAGTAACCATTCAGAATTACAAAGGGCCTCCCCGGGAGTACTTATGACCTGGCAGTTCCGATGGGCTCTTGCCACACAGTCATGTGATCACATTTTGGGAGCTCAGCATTCAACCTGCATTTATAACGCTTTTTCAGTGTCCTGGGTTAAACGACTGCATTTTATGACTTTTTTTAAAAAAACTAAAAACTCTTATTTACTTCAGGTTTTCAGCAAACTCAGCCCACAGCAAACAACTGGTTCGCTTAAGGACCATGGCATTTGCTTAATAATTGCCACAAAAATAGGGTCAGTCATGGGATGACCTGTTCTGGCTCTGTTGTAAGCTAAAGTTGACTTGTATGCTCCACCATACATTATGAGAGCCAGTTTGGTGAATAGGTTGTCCTTGACTTATAATTGGTTGCTTAGCAACCATTTGAAGTTATGATGGGTCCCCAAAAGAATGTAGGTATGACCCAGTTCCGGCGGCTGCTCCTTCTCAATACCACATGACCGTATTTTGAATGCTTGGCAACTGGCCCACATTTAAAACCGTTTGCAATGTCCTGCAATCACACGACCATGATTTACAACATTTTAACGAGAAACCATTTTTCACTTCCAATTTTACACAAGCAAACAATGTGTTTGCTTAATTTGTGGAGGTTGTTTAACGACCATGGTAGTTGCTTTATGACCGCAGTGGTTGCTTAATGACTGCCATAAAAAAGGGTCATAAAATTGGGTTGGCCATGTGAATGACCTGCCTTACATTCATCATGACTTACAGCCGTAATAGGCTAGTTCCATTGTGATCGTAAAGCAAGGACTACCTGTAGTGGTTAAGACATCTGACTGGACACCAGAAGACTGTGAGTTCTAGTTCTTTCTACCAGCTGGATGACCTTGGGCCAGTCACTTTTTCTCAGCCCTGGAAAGGAGGCAAGGGCAAACCATTTCTGAAATGTTGCCAAGTAAGCTGCAGGGACTTGTCCAGGCAATTGCTAGGAGCCAAAAACTTACTCAAAGGCACAAGAAATAACACACACACACACACACACACAAAAACACACAATATATTACTTCCAACTGGGCTGATTCATTCATGTCTATTTGAAGAAAAGGCACTAAATTACCACATGGCACATTGGGAATACCATATATGAAATAATTACGTTATTAACATATGACTCTTAATGATGCTTGTTTAAATTTCAGGAGGATTTTTGTTTTTAATTATTGAACTGTCAAGTAACTGACATAAATTTGTGATCCATACGCACGCACACCGATACAGTATACAATGTTTTTATGTATAAGCTTATTTTAAAATCTGCTAATAAGATAGACAATATATAAGTTGATAGTTAATATATATCTAAAGCTTTACCAAAGGTATTTCTATTGCAACTGAAATTAAATATAATGTTCATCAAATTTGATAGCATTGTAGTTCCTGTGTCTGGTGTATTTTCACAGTATCTGTAATCTTTTCTAGCAAGGCAATTGAAGAGGTCTTGTTAATTCACATCTTAATTATTCAGTTATCTATTTGTTTCCAATTATTATTAGCTGCTAAAGTTAAGTAGTATACATTTCTCATTTTTTATTTAGTCTCAAAAATAAATTCACTGTATTGTATACAATTCTTTTTAAATAATTATTTTGTCTCCCCCGAATTTTGACTCCAAACTGATATATAACTTTATTGTATAACTACTACAAATGAAATATAGACAAATATTTGGAAGAATAATTATGATGTACAGGTGCCAATCTGCCTAGAATCAAGTGCCAGTGATGCAAAATCTTCCACAGAATTTCTTGTATTGAAGCTGGAGTGAATCAACCTGATTTCTATAATGCCTGCCAATTTATCTCCTAGATGAGTTCACCAAAATGAGTATCCTAAACTTCCTTAGTTTAAGAGGAAGAGGTGGCTCTTCTTGTTTCTAACTTCAGTAGTAACCTATAAAGTTTTGAGATTATTTTCTTTCGTTGTTCTGTATAATTATGTATTAAGCTCTCAAAATTAGTATAAAACTGAATTGCTGAAAATCTAACATCCTTAATGCGCAGTAGAAATTTAATAATTAAGAAAAACAGTTGCAACTTCTCACTTATTCATTGCTGTATGTCTTGTTTATTGAGGGGTTCCCTATTGCAATAGAAATCTTTTATTCTGTAAAAGTTGTGTCTTCTCAAAAGTTTCATTTGAGTCAGACTATGGTAATTGTCATGGGTTTTTTTTATGTTATTAAAGCAGTTAGAATAGAAGTATACTTTATCAAGGTCTTTTGAGTTTTGTTTTTGAACAATAACATGTTTATTTAAATGGAAAATGTATGAAAAATCCTTGTGGAGAATGTAAATTGTGTATCATTATGCAAAACACGATATCATGTTGTTCAAACTTAGTTTTTCAATGTCTGCATTCTGTTTGTACTCTAGTGTCTTGAACAGGGATTATGTATGTTTTCTTGAAGAAAATATGGATAAAGGGGACATGGATACATATTCCAAAGAACCTTGTAAAATGTGTATGTTTAATTGCACAATATCTTTTAAATTAGGCCAATCAGACTTAAGTCTTTTTAAGTGTTGCTTTCCTATGAACTACCCGTTGAATGGCCAATTTATAGCTCCTATGTGAAAGACAGAGATTTTGGTATCTGTCTCTTATGAATGTCAGCTGAATTTCTTTCAGGTGACAGAACTGTTGCTCAGGATGTAGGAGTCATGTTCTTCAGTCTATCTGGCATTTCAAGTCGACCTCACAAGCATTGTTCCTTAGGTACTGCTTCTAGTCCTTCAGAATCAATGTATTTTCTCGTTACAGTGCACTTCAATAATTCCTGAATCCAGACTGATTCTAGAACTTGTGGATAAGTGTCCTAAACAGCCAAAGAAAGGAAATTTTCCTGTAATCGTTATTGAAGGACTAGATGCAACAGGTAAGAAAATATATATGACAGCATAAGCTTTTCTTTGACTGACACATTTCATATAGTATCATATCAACTTACTTTATGGGTTTGCACTGAACTGAAAGCAAACAGGTTAGGGTTTGTGCAACATCTTAAAACTATAAAAAATCAAGGTTACGAACAGACAAGTGAGTACCTTAACATGTTTTCTTGTCTGATTGTTTCCTAGGCAGCATCTCTTCCCTTCTTTCCTCAAGATATCATTCACACAGTCCATGATAACTCTGTAAGATTTTATAGTTTAGTACAACTGCTTTAAATTCCACTCAGAAGCCTCTTGACAATCAAAAGCTGGGGAAAGGATGGTAGCCCATGCTTTTTCCAAGTTCAGTCAACAGACCACTGGAGTTCTTCCCTTTGTCTTAAAAGACCAATTATTTTCTCTCTCCAGCGGAGGGGAGGGACTGGAGTGGCTCCTTTTTTGTGTAACCAGCAATATATCTTCCTAACGGGGATGTGGATTGACAATCTGGCATGCAATCTTAATTTGTTGCAGTTGCTGATGAAGAAAACCTCGGTTTCTAAATAGAATACATTGGATTAACTTGCTTAAAAATTAATTCTTCCCATTGAAAAATACCAGCACTTTAGCTATTATATGTAATTGTTTACTTTTTCACCACTGCCCTTAGAACAGTTTCACCAGGCTTATGGATCTTTTTAAAAAAATATAAATTGTAGTTGCATCACAGCAATAAACAAACAAGGCATGCAAGTGACATACTGCCCAGAATTATTTGTAGGTTATTAGTTATTTTGGAGGTCATTAGAGTGTCCAAATTAGCAAGAAAATAAAATGGCAACAAATTAAATAAAACTGAAGTGTGTTTGATAGTAATTTGAGGACCAGTGAACAGATGTTAAGGTTAATAGAAAAGAGAAATCTTTGTCATATGGCAGGGTTGGATAGCTGACAGTGTATGGATCAAATATAGCCTGCAAATCCATCTTTCTACCTTCCTCAGAGCTCCCTTGTCATTCTTGTGAGGATTGTAGGAATTGTAGGCTAACATAGCATAAGGGCACAGAGTGAGGAAGGCTGACATACATTAATCTGTTTCAGTTCATAAAGAAATGTCAGGTGACTAAGGATTATTTTTTCCCTTGTTTAGTAATTCATCTGATGCTTGCTGTTTATAACAATATCTAGGTAATGGGATTCTACTCCTGCATTGTAATATGCCATAGTTTATTTAATCATGGTTTATTGAATAATGCCCAACTGGCTGAATTTGAACATAATTATAGTTTGTTAAAAACCACGTTTGGATGCACACTGTTTATTAAACCAAATAGAACATTTTATGGCTTAGCAGAATGTGTGATTTGTGAATGAGGCTGGTGGATTCATGCAAATAGTGGATTAAACCCTGTTGTGAAGTTTAGACCATATGCTATCTTAATCCCAGTTCATTTAGTGCAGGTATAAGAAAGTTGCTTCTTGCCTTCGTGACATCTCTTCACAGCAGGATTGGTGGCAGTTATGAGGCAGTGTTACTAAGGAAGTAAGGGGATTCCACCTTCAACTCTTCTTCCTTCGAGTCACAGCAACTAGCAATAGCAGTTAGACTTATATACTGCCTCATGGTGCTTTACAGCCCTCTCTTAAGTGGTTTACAGAGTCAGTCTATTGCCCCCAACCATCTGGGTCCTCATTTTACCGACCTTGGAAGGACGGAAGGCCGAGTCAACCTTGAGCCAGTCAGGATTGAACTGCTGGCAATTGGCAGAATTAACCTGCAATACTGCATTTCTAACCACTGTGCTACCACGGCTCTGCCAAGAGAATGGCTGATAATTCTCCACAAAACTGTGCTTTATCTGCAGATAACACAGGGAGAGATCCAAACACAAGGGGCTATTGCCTATGATACCAATGATCTAATCTAAATTCTTGCAAACTTGATCAATACCCCTGTTGTGTCATAACTAAGGGTGACTTTTCTTCCTGTACCACATGTAGGCAAAACAACAGTGACTCATTTTTTGAAAGACTCACTCAATGCTGTGCTCTTGAGGACTCCTCCATCTTGTGTTAGCCAGTGGCGGAAGATTTTTGATGATGAACCACCACTCATACGGAGAGCATTCTATGCACTGACTAATTACATTGTGGCTTCTGAAATAGCTGAAGAATCCTCCAAGTCACCGGTGATTCTAGACAGGTTTGCAAAAATAAAGTGTTTCCAATGGAAGAAAACGTAGCTCAGAGATGAACTGTGGTGTCCTTGGGACTCTTTGAGCTTGGTTATTTGCTTGCAGATGTTTCAAAACTGGCTGGACAAGCTATAAACTCCCATATAAACAGGGAGCAAAACCCCACATTTACCTGCATAGATGATGTTACATAGTTGAATAATGAAACGTTTGCAAGAAAACCAAGCTCAGAAAGCATCAAGGACTCAACAAAAATAAAACATCTTCATTGAAAAATGTGCCTTATTGTCAATTGTACAAGTTGTGTTTCTAGTATTTTATGAAAAATTGAAATAGGAAGTTATCATGATTTATAATTATCCATTGCGTGTGGTTATTTTACTCTATTACAGTTCTGAACTTTCAGGAATAATCAGTGGCTATGTATATGCTAGAAAAAGAAAAAGGCAAACCACTTCTGAAAAACCTTGCCAAGAAAACTGCAGGGATTAATCTAGGCAGTCCTCGGGGTCAAAAGTGATTAAAAGAAACCCACCTCCCCCAAAAAATAAATAAGCTAGATGATGAGCAGGATGATGATTTGATGATAGCAGTAGCTGAAAAATATCACTCTTAATTTTCAATTAATGGGATCAATACAACTATGGACTTCTGATTGCTGAAAAGGACTTGTATTTGTGCTTTTAATTTGCTCTCCCATCTGTATTGAATGAAACTGGGGAGCTTCCAAAGCAGGGGTGAAATGTAAAATTTGTTACTACCGGTTCTGTGGGCGTGGCTTGGTGGGGGGGGGGTAATGTGACTGGGTGGACGTGGCCAACTTTTTTTTTTTTTTTAACTTTTCAAAGCATTTTTTCTAATGCTTTGAAAAGCCTCTGCCGATCAGGCAACTCAGCTGGGATCATCAGAGAGGCTTTTTAAAAAATACCTCTCTGCTGATCAGGCAACTCAGCTGGGATCGTCAGAGAGGTATTTTTTAAAAATACCTCTCTGCCATCAGTCAACTCAGCTGGGATCGTCAGAGACTTTTCAAAGCATTTTTTTTACCACCTCTTCGGTCAAGAGGTTGCAGAAAAAATGCTTCTGATGATCCCAGCTGAGCCGCGCGATCATCAGAGACTTTTTTTTTTAATTTTAAAAGCATTTTTTCGTCGGAAGAGGTGGTAGAAAAAAATGCTTTGAAAAGTAAAAAAAAAAAAGCCTCTGATGATCGTGTGGCTCAGCTGGGCATGGGGAGTGGGGCGCAGGGATTTTTGCTACCGGTTCTCCGAACCACCCGTCGCCATCGCTACCGGATCGGGTGCATTTCACCCCTGTTCCAAAGCAACCAGTGATATAATGGATGCTGTGACTACTATATCTGTGCTACAAAAATGTATTAGGATATAATGGTTCTTAAGCTGATACCTTGAATTTGGCTCTTTTGGAGTCTTAAAATTTTCAAATTATTTTTAAAGTAGTAAATTTTTATACCTCATTTGAGAATGCAGAGTTCAGTTTATTTCTAAAATATATCAGCCATCCAAATTATTTTTTTCATCCGTCATGAAAAGGGTAACAATATACAGTATGCATAGTTTGGTACAGTATTAGTATTATATTGGCATCTATATGAGTAAGATACAGATGGGTCAAAATACAGATACGTCTTGAGTCACCATGGGCGAGTAGGCACATGGTATACATACACATTTTCTAAATAAATAAATAAAAAAAAACCCCTTGCCTGATCTTTCAATACTTTAATTTCCCAAACTTAGTGAACCACAGAATGACTCATCCCTTAAGCTGATCAAAAAATAAAATAAAATAGTGAATTGTAAGAAAGTGTTTTAATGTGGTATTTGTTTATCAGCTGCCTGGAGAGAGAAATACAGTAACAGAGGTACAAGAGGACTTTAAAGCCATTTATTCTTCTTCAGTCTTGCTCACTCAGAATGACTAATTCTGATGTTTATGTAATTTATTGTGTCTCTCTCTTTGTGTGTGTGTGTGTGTATCACTCATACACTACATTACATTCAAATAACTTAATATTACGAGAAAATGGATTTTTTTAAATATCACAAAATGAACTTTTTTTAAAAAAAATCATATTTATGTATTGTATTCTTGTATCACATTGAGTTTGGGGCTAGTGTTCATACTGCAGTCTGAAGAAAAGTACCTGTACAACTGACTCCATTATTTTCTGACAAAATTTTAAGGAAAAGTTGATGGTGCTGCAAAGTAGCCAAAGTCTTCACAGAGCTTAGTTTGTGTTTTGAGAAAATCACTTTGCTTGGTTAGGTCTCTATGACAAGATCCTTGTGAAGAGAAAGTGAGGGTTTAAATTCCTTAAAACCATTCAGATCAAATGAAAAATATATATATATACTTGTTAAAATTTACATACTGATCCATCCAACAAAACTCAAGGCAGTATACAAAAATACATTAAATTACCAATATTCCACATTACAGTCACAATACAACAGGAGGCTTCCCCCTTCATTGTAATTTTGCTCTCAAAGGACTCCAGGAAAGCTAGTTATTAGCTTTTGGAAAAGCGAGTAGTGTGAATTCTAGTCTTTGGAATGATGTTCCAGAAAAGTGAGGCTGCAACTGAGAAGGCTTGTTCCATGATCCCCGAAGATGACATTCCACAAGAGAAGGAACCCAGCAAGAGCCCACCCTTCCCCATGACCATTTTGAGGGAGGCAGAGTTGTCTTCACAGTTCATTTCATTTGCAAAAATTGATGGTTCTAGAAGCAAAGAATGATAGATAGACAATCTTGGTCTGAAACTCACACTAATGCCTTTGTTTGGACAGATATTGGCATAGCACTGCAGCATACGCAATTGCAACTGAAATAACTGGGAACGTGCAAAATCTTCCTCCACCTCATCACCTGGTGTATCGCTGGCCTGATGATCTTCTGAGTCCAGACATTGTCTTGCTGTTGACTGTTAGCCCTGAAGAAAGAGCACGGAGGCTACAGGGACGTGGGATCGAGAAAACAAGAGAAGAGGTGGATTTGGAAGCGAATGATGTCTTCCGTCAAAAGTATGTATTAAAATGTAAAACAGGGTGCCATTATATTCCTTACTAGCAAACCATGAAAATCTTGCTCTTTTTATGTTAAGAAAAATGGTAATGGGGGTTGATTAATTATGGGCAATTAATTATGAATATCTTGGGGAAGAGACTTATGTATTGGTTTTGGTGGACAAAAAGACCCTTAGAAGGGTACATGTGTGACATTGCACTTTGCGGGGTCTACTGCCTTGAGTGAGGGGTCCTAAAATACCAGGTAGACTAGCTGCAAATAGTAACCACTTCAATCAGATAAGCGTTTGTATTTTTAGGTGCAATTGTGCTCCATAGTAATTGAAGCTGGAGTACAGTACTGTATGTGAAATCTTGGGTTCTTAGGTGGATTACATAATATATCAAAATATATGAAATACAAAAACTAAGCCAAGCTCTGATTCAGAGATTCTTTTTAATAATTGTGTCTATGCATATGTATAAAACTTCATGAAATCTTTGAATTGATTTGAAGTTAACTGATGCATTCAGTTCCAAGGAGACAATTCGGCTCACTTTCAGATCAAAGCTTAAAATTAAAGTTTTGCAAGCCCTGTTAAAAATCTTTCCTTTTCGGACAACCTGACAACCATATCAGTTTGCTTAATTTTGGATTAATGACTATCTGAATCCTTCCAGTGCAGTATTTAAATCACAATTCATAGCTTCTGAAGTATATACTACACTGAAAGTTTTGCAGTTGGCTCTCAGTATGAATGCAAAATTTTTCTACACTTGGTAACGCTATGTATTTTTTAAAATAGAGTTGAAGAGTCTTACAGAAAAATGGAAAATCCAGCATGTCATATCCTTGATGCCAATCCTCCTAAAGAAGATGTTGCCAAAGCTGCTCTACATTTGATTAAAAATCACTGCCATTTCCTATAGCTGTTTGTGTTATTGTCAATAACTATCAGAATGAAAATTTCCCAAAGAAAACAGGTGTTAATATTTTCTGAACAAGTGGGAAGCATAAGGCATATGCAAGACAATAAATAGTTTTTCATATGGATAAGCTAATTTTTAAAATATGTAATCATACTGAAATGTACTACTGCTAAAGGAATGCAATTGTTACTCTTCATAACTAAAAACAAAATATGTACATGCACATTCATGATATAAACTGTAATTGTATTGTCACTAAATTTGTGTAGATTTTTCAAAATATTCTCCTTGTTCTCAGTCTGAATTAACTTTGTGACAGTATCACATAGACAAATTATATCAAGTCTTTAATGAGGTGGGTTTATCAAAAAGTTAGACTAATTAAGGACTTGAACACGAATTACTATGGTCACTGGAGATAAAATTCTGAATTGAAATGAAAAATAAATGGTTTCTAGGTGTCCTTTTGTGTCCTTCCATTTTCTTGCTATATTTGTTGAAAATACTTCACACTGCAGGAAGGAGAAAGAAGTGCAGGTTCTCATTTTAAAAGGAAGAATATGTGTAGAGGAATAGCTGTGCAAAAATTCAGATCAGTTCTAGTGTACTGTGAAGATGTTATGTGTCTAAGATTTCAGTTTCAAATTAGAGGATTAATTATTATTAGATAACCTGTGGCCTGTTGGGTCATTGTTTCAGAGATGAAACGAAGAAACCTAAACAGAAACAGAATGACCGCAAGTGGTGGCATGTTAACCTATTTAAAAGAGAGACAGAATATAAATGCCATTTGTGCAGGAAAGATAATAAATGTAGGTGCCTGGAATACCTTACTAGAGGGATTCTACTGATGGCACCTGTGTCTTGGATAATTTCTTCTAATAGAGCAAACTCAGATTGCCATTGTGTCCCTTTAACCACTTTCCACCATAAACATTCCAGAGTTTATAAATTTATTTTATTTATTTATTTGTTTAGACTTACATGCCGCCCTTTCTCCGAGAGGATTCAGGGCGGCTCACAACAATAAAACAGAAAAATAAAACAAAAACTCCGGGTTAAAAGTTACACATAAAATCCCTAAAATCAATTAAAATCCATTTTAAAACCCCCATCAGTCAAGGCCGGCCAGGCGAAATAGCCACGTTTTTAGTTCGCAGCGGAAAGAGCGAAGGTCGGGCCATCTGGAGCTCCAGGGGGAGCTGATTCCAGAGGGTAGGTGCGCCCACAGAGAAGGCCCGCTTCCTAGGGGTCGCCAGCCGACACTAGCCGATGGCACCCCGAGTAGGCCCTCTCTGTGGGAACGCACCAGGCGATGTGGAGCTGAAATGAACAAGGTTAACTGTTGTGTTGCATTGTATTAACATAGCAACCCCATATTTTTTTTTCTGAGAATAAGCCTATAGACTCCATGGGAGTTACAGGTAATCCTTGTTTAGTGACTATTTTCAGATATCACAGTGATGGAAAAGTAACTTTACAATTAGTCCTCACATTTATGACCTCAGCAGGTGTGTAAAGCAAAGGAAAGCTGAAGTAAGATTGCAAGCACAGTTGCAGTTTCACTTACCTTGATAACTCAGTTGGCCACGGCAATTGTGGTTGCTAAACAAGAGTATCTGTACTTTTTTGAACGGTCATATATAGAGAATTGACAATCCATTTTCAATTCTAAGTTTTGTGATTCTTGATGGAGGTGGTTCTGTGGTATGGAAATGGCTGTCACAATTCATAAATTAGCTTCCGTGTAGAACATAAGCGGAAGGGGTCAGTTTAGTACATATGAAGGGTTATCTTTGAATTTATATAAATTTGTAGATAAGCCCACTAGAGGGCAGGAGAGAACTAGGCATCTCAGGATCTAGAATTCAGACAACAGTAGTTGCCTTCTAACATATTTTTTTGCCCTTCCTTTGGAGGGTAAATGACAAGAGTTAAAGGGTTCAGATGTACCAGTCCTACATTCGCTGTAGGACTCTGGGTCATGCTACCAAACAAGACGATGAACCTGGCACAACTCTAGGAAGATTTTTCCCTCAAAGCTTAGGCATACTCCTTGCCAGGTTTCTAAAATGAAATGCTCTGACCTGAAAGCATTTCCTTTTAGTCTCTGTTTTGCTCAAAGGCCACATAATTATAATTAGTAAACAAAAAAAAAATGCAAAATACTTATTAGATATTACAGCCACCATGTCCTTTTTGAGGCTTTGTGCCACTGTTTCAGAACGTCAGGCACATTTTTACACATTGCCCAGAACCTCTTTTGAAATATTTTTTTGTCAACATTTTTTAAAAACAGATCATACATTCCAATTATTGAACAATGGTAATGGTTAAAGTCTCACGGTCAGCAGAAGTCTTTGTGGTTTTGTAGGAAGTTAGCACCCACCCCTCTCGTAGGAAAATGAAATATTTTAGGAAATATTAAAAGGGCAGAATATTTCCCCTAATAGGGAGGCAGAAACTCAGTCCCCCCACCTTTGTCAATTAAGGTCTGGGCCTGTCTATTCTACATAACAAAGATCTACCTCCTTCAAGCAAAGCCATAATAGGAATTGCCCAAAGCCCCTTCATTGCATCATCACCAAGCAAGGCTCAACCAAGCCTGGGACACAGACAACCTACAAAGTTACCCCTGCATGGCCCCATGGGAGTCTGACAACCAATCAGAATACAAACTCAAATTCAAAGCCCAACAGAGGGTATAAATCTCTCTCTCTCTCTTTCTCTCACCCATCTGCCTTTTTGCCCAGGACCTCAAAACCATGTGGTCCTGTCCACCATTAAATCATCTTTTCAAGCAGTCTCCATGTTTCCAGTGCCTTTCTCCCCACTTGGAACTGAACCCAGAAGGACATTTGTTCCAACAGTTTAAAGTTGGCTCTAGCAATAAAAAGTAATTTGTCAAGGCCTTCACCCAGCTCTGGAAGAAAGTACTGTGAATAGATCCTCCAATCTAAAATACCTGAATTTGGGATGATTTACACTTTTCAGTACTAATGCTAACAATTAATGACAACATTAAAACTGAGCTGGATTTGTCGGGTCCAGCAATCTAGTCCCATTGTGGTCAGCCTCCTAGAAGCCTATCAAGAAGGCATATGTGCACAGTCCTTGGTTTCTGAGCTTGGTTGTTTTTTTGCAGGTTCAGAGAGTACCAAGGAGCTTTCATTTCAACCCTGAGCTACAAATATTATCCTTTATCAGTAGATATAAGTGCATTAGTGCCCTTTCACCTACATGTCCTAAAAACTTGAATTGATGTGGCCTTTAACATTAGAGTTACTATGTTGACCATTTTTATTTATTTTTTGGCCTTTTGAAACTATCCAGGTCATCCACACATTCCATTACATTTTATGATCAAACTTTCTCCAG